>NC_082649.1:84282254-84889337 GCF_028023285.1 Balaenoptera ricei
TGAGCCTCCCTGTTTATATATTGTCTCTGGCTGCTTTCTCACTACAATTGCAGAGCTGAGTAGTCACAACAGAGACGGCATGGCTGCAAAGCCGAAAATATCTACTATCTGGTCTTCTAAGAAACAACTTGACTACCCCCTTCCTCAGTATGAGATGGGGACAAACTACTTGAGAGTCCAGAGGAGGAAACTGCTCCTCATACCCTCCTACACCAGTACGGAGAGTCCCACAGGAGAGTTTTTTACCTCGCCAGCTGAGTGAAAACATACAAGTGGCCTTCCAGTGCAGATACACTAAGACTTTACTTCATTAAGTAAAATCATGCTATGGATTTTGATAAGCCTCTGTGACTGTCATCAGCAACAACCTGCTAGCCCGTATCATGTGTCCTTTCTTACCAGTCCAGATCATGGGAGAAGAGGTCTACTTCTAGAGGGATAGGGCAAAAGAAAAGGGAGGGAAATTCTGAGTATGCTGTTTTATTTCCCAAATGAGAAAATGCAAAACAGCCATGGATTAACTCAGCATGTGATTCCATGACAGGGAATGAGGTGGAAATTTTCACCCAGGGGCTATCAAATCGAAGTTTTGAGCACATTTTCTACAGAGTGCCACACATAGTCCACTTCCCTGAGAATAGTTCCTTCTCTAAAACTACAACAGTGAAAGCAGCATGAGAAGCTCCAGATGTAAATTTCATTTTTCTAAGCCTTTCTATAGTAATTCCAGAGGTGCTCCTGCTCCTCACACTAATATCATTTTATTATCAGAAAGTCTCAAGAGCAGACACTAATTTTCACAAATCCTCATCTATACCAAGAACTGAAAGAGTGTGTCCCGTTATTGATGGAAAAAGAAGACTAACCATGAGTAGAGTCCCCTAGCCTCAGCTCATCATTGAACAGCAGCATATCCAGAAGCAGCACCAACTTTCTCCCGTACAAAACTTGCCTAACTCAGCTTATTACATAAATGGCCCTTTAAAAGTTTATTTAAATTTATAGGTGCGGCTTATAAAATAAACTTTATGCACAGAATGCTACACCCCAAACTGGCAAGGGTGCTCTCCTCTGAGGAAGGGGACGGGGGTGTGGGAGATTTAATTTTCATTATAATACCGGATGCTTTTTTACATATTGTCAAGGGCTGCTTTCACATTGCAGTTGATAAGAGTTGAGTGGTTGCAACCAAGAATGTAAGGACCAGGAGCCTAAAATATTTACTACACGGCCCTTTACGGAAAAAGTTTGCTGACTCCCACCAAAACCTACATCAGCATTCCACTCCCAGGTTAACCTTTCTCACTACAGTCCATCATCTTCCCTCATAGCATCTCTCAAAGTGCGACTGACTACATATTTGTGTGATTTGTCAATGTCTGGGCATCCCAAGAGACTATGATGGCCTCAAAGGCACAAACCAGGCCTGATGCCTTCACCAATGCATCCCTCGTGCCTGGACAGTCCTGGCATGTACAAGGTGCTTTGTAAGTATTTGCTGAGTGATAACTAATTTATTAGATATAAAGACCACAGACAAAATGATCTCAACCTAAAACTGGGGCCACCAAACTACCTTCATGGGAGACAAGTAACAATAGTTCTTGTGACAATAAATTATATTAGACAAGGCCAGGCACTTCCTGGGCTAACAGTTCAGCAGTTATGTTTCTAGAATGATATAGTTTTTAGTCTATATGCCCACCATTTATCTCTAAGACTCCAAAGCTAAGAAGCTTCTTTCTACATTCTGCCATATATTATCTACAAATGGCAGTTCAAACACAAACTCTACAGGGAACATGTACCTCAGAGCACATTTATTTAGCACCTACTATGTGTCAGGCATGCTTAGACACACAGTAAGGTGATTAAAATCACGGACTTTGGAGAAAGAGACCTGCTTTTGAGCCCTTGTCCCACTATGATGATGACCATGATCATTAATGGGAAGTGACCAGGGAAGGTGACTCTGTCCCAGTATGTTAATCTAGAAACAGCAAGGTAGGAAAAGGATTACCCCCAACTGTAGATGGAAAACTGAAGCACAGGGAGACTAGACACGTTTCCAAGGTCTCAAGAATTCAAACCAAATGTGTGGAGCCCATAAGCTTAATCACTATCTTGTCAGGTTATCATCTGTCATCAATGAGATCCTCCCTTTGAAGTATGTATCACAGTGCCTAACACAAAAAAGACACTTAGTAAATGCTTTTATCATAACTATTACACTGTCATAAACATCTACACAGTAAAGAAAATAACCTATTTGGTATTTCATGGATGTAATGAATGTGTACAACGATGCTTCATAATTCTTCATATTCAAATACAAATCTGAGTTGTACAATTTTGCTTTTCCACTGCCCTCATCCCTAGAACCCACAAGTATACAAGGATGAATGTACAGGTACTGCATTTTTTTTTTTTTTTTTTTTTTTTTTTATTTATGGCTGTGTTGGGTCTTCGTTTCTGTGCGAGGGCTTTCTCTAGCTGTGGCAAGCGTGGGCCACTCTTCATCGCGGTGCGCGGGCCTCTCACTATCGCGGCCTCTCTTGTTGCGGAGCACAGGCTCCAGACGCGCATGCTCAGTAGTTGCGGCTCACGGGCCTAGTTGCTCCGCGGCATGTGGGATCCTCCCAGACCAGGGCTCGAACCCGTGGCCCCTGCATCGGCAGGCAGACTCTCAACCACTGCGCCACCAGGGAAGCCCTGCATTTTTTAACTAATGTGCTTAAGCCAGAAACCAAAAAGCAAGAACAAATTAATAATGAAAAGTAAAATGTTTTTAAGGTTATTCAAAAGGACATGATTATATTTTTCTGGCTTTTTCACAGGTTGATTCAGGTAAAATTTCTCTAATTCCATGTTAGATAGAATACTTACTAGCAAGATGTATCCATTAAATATTTATTATATCAATATTCAAAAACATTGCAATACATTGCAATCAGTTTCTGTAGTGAAGTCGTTTACATGGAGGTCAAACCTTTAAAACACTGAAACAGCAAATGGATTTTGCATGTTTTCAAAAACCAAGTTCTAAACCCAAATCCATATGGTTAATATACCCTTACTCCTTCATTGTATATTTGATTTCCTCATGTCTTATAACCTATAGAATAGTGTTAAGTCCCCAAGTCTACATGAAATTAAGGATATAGTCCATAATGAAATGCCAGGAAAATCATCTAGTTGTAATAAATATCAATTAAAGAACAATCCTTCTTATCAGTGTCATCAAGTTTTCCTGGCAACAGTAAAGCCTAAACTTGTCTAGGCAAATAAAGAAAAGTAAGATTTCAATGGACAGCTGTTTAATGCACTGGGTAGGATGGGAAGAGTCCTCAAAGGAAAAGCTGTATAAATGTGGCTCTTATTCAGTGCAGTTCCCTTCCTTAAAGGATGGAATTCTCTCCAGTTTCTGCCTCATTTTGATTACTCTATAACATCTCCAAATATTTTAATATTTTTGAAATTTTTTCTTATTTTGTCAAGAAGTTATCACTGTTTTATGTGTTATCTATTAGTCCAATACAAGCTACTCCATTACTGAAATAAAGTGTCCATTCTATAACCATGGGGTTCAGAAGAGGACAAAGTTCCAGATGTGGTCTGAACAATATGGAACAGAGCAGAAACACCACATCTCCATCCTGGACAAACCTCTATAAATTACCTAGGCCTAATACTGTAACAGCTTCCTTTTGTATCCACAGAGACCCCGTGTCATCTAATCAGTAAACTGCAGGACTCAGTGTATCATTAAAAGCTCGTTGGTGCCATGGTAGAAAGGGATTCCTCTTTCCTTTGCCAATTCTTGACCAGGACCACTACCATCTTCAAGGTTCTAGTCAAGAGCCTGTAGGACTCTAAGCAGATTTCAAAATTCTAGCCTAAACAAACTATTATTTCTCTTATAAGTAGTTTATTTTCATCTTTTCATTCTAACCGGCTACACTCAATAATTTGCTCCTCAGTACAAATAAAAATTTCAGTGGTATTTTATTCACAAGAGTCAATAAACAATTGCCCAGACAGAACCTAACTCAACTGAGATAAGCTAACTACTCACTGGTTAATTATCCCTTTAACTAAATTAGGGTTCAATCTTTGGGCTAACAAAAGTATTTCTTAACCTTACCCCTACCGGGCCTTCCCTGGTGGCGCAGTGGTTGAGAGTCTGCCTGCTAATGCAGGGAACACGGGTTCGAGCCCTGGTCTGGGAGGATCCCACATGCCGCGGAGCAACTAGGCCCGTGAGCCACGGCTGCTGAGCCTGCGCGTCTGGAGCCTGTGCTCCGCAACGGGAGAGGCCGCGACAGTGAGAGGCCTGCGCATCGCGATGAAGAGTGGCCCCCACTTGCCACAACTGGAGAGAGCCCTCGCACAGAAGCGAAGACCCAACACAGCCTTGAATAAATAAATAAATAAATAAATAAGACTTTAAAAAAAAAAAACCTTACCCCTACCAAGTTCATGCCAGTAAACTTGACAGAACACAGTAGCAGGAAAATGGTATTTTTCACATCTCCTTTGCTCAGGAATCTAGTGGAACTCAGTCCAGACGATACCTATCTCCCAATCCAAACCAAGCTTCTCAGACAGTGTACCTGAGTATATACCATACCGACCTATCTTCCTCTTTCACTTGGCTCCTGGCTTTACCATTTTATAGCTATGTATTCAACCTCTAGGCCTTTATTTCCTTAACCATAAAACAGGAATACTAAAACAGGATTACCATGAGAATAAAATGAGTTACTACATATAAAGTGCTTAGAACAGTACCTGTTGTGTAATGAGAGCTCAGAAAATATTAGCTGTTACCATTTATTATTACTGTGATTTTTATAATATTCAACACTTCTTCCAACACCATGTTGAGGAGCCAACAAAGGAGGTAACCCATGACATTAGAATGCATGAGGGCAATCTTCACACACCAGTAATTGTGCAAAAGAAGTGGGAACTGTGGCAGAACCAACATCCTTAAAATCTCATATCAAACTCCTGCCTTGGATGAGGCTTTGCACTAGTTCTAAATATTTTAGACCTCTTGCCTGCCTGCTAAGCTCAACAACTGTGAACGAAGCACGAAACTCAGACGGGCAACTGAACAGTGGGAAAAGAGCATATTTACATAGCGTGTATCAGACACAACTGAAAAAATAGCTGAGTTCTCAGTGAAGAGTGATTCACAGGTGACACACATTCAGACTCAGACTACAAACTCTGTCTCTTGGGCAGCTGCTCAAATCTTAGTTCAGTTCTTTTTCACTTTAGCTGGGCCACTTGCAGTCAGCCCCCTGCACATATCCTTCAGGGGATACCTTCTGATTTGGGCAGTTTATGCACAGAATCCAGGACTCACCCCTCTGTCTCTCTCCTTTCTGGGATACCCCCTCACTTTCCAGCGGCTGTGGTTATCCCAAACTCTGTCCTCTGGTTCTTCAGGGCAGAAGGACTATAGGTTTTCTATTGGAGTTTTAGATACCACTGTAGCCTGTTATCAAGAAAAATCCTGGAAGTAAAAACTGGAAACTCAGTACACCTGTCCCTTCCAATTTCAACTCTCCTCTGGGATCTCCCTGCTTTTCTTCACTATCCAGAACCTTCAAGTTCTTGGGTTTTGCATTTTGTCCAGAGGATATAGTCACTAACTATGGAAAGTTCATTCTGTGAAGAGCTTACATGGCCATACTGTAAATGGAGCCTGTCTGATACATACGCAGGAGGAATTCAAGCAGAGACAGTCTTTGTAAGTTCGTGTTATTAAAACAGGAAAGAGTCTCACCTTAAGAAAGCAGTCACTTCCAAGAACAAACTCTGAAGAAATGAACAAAGACTAGTCAAGGAATAAGTCCAGTACTTTGTTCTGAGATGCACACACTATGTAGGCAGCCTGAGTGATCTGAGGTATACATGGAAAGTAAGGTAAAACAGAGAGGTCCAGTAAAGGGAAAGATCTTCATCCAAATAGGTAGAAAAATGGGAGTTCAAGGCAGAAATTGAGAAAAAACAATCAGCTGATATTGTAACTTACTCAATAGGTCATAAAGAGGGATACACAAGTCTAGACCTAAGACAACCAATATCAGGATCAGGAATGGCAAAGGACCTGCCAACTCTGACCAGATGGGAATGGCTGCTTGGTATACTATGTGCAGAAAGTCCCAGGGGCTTTGTCTGGGCCCACCAGAATAATGTCATGATTGATTACTGATGCCGCCACAGGAAGAAAAGAGAAGCAGCACGTATTCACAAGTCAAGTATTCAGTCCCACGTATTCACAAGCCAAGATCAAGAATAAGGTTATTGAACTCGAGAAGAATAAGATGGGACAGATTCGTCAACATCATCATTATTAATAACACTGAGTATCTTCAATATGCCCAGATGATGTTTAGAGTAATTCAAATTTAAGTGAAATCAAAAAGGGTTATCAGACCGGCTAAAATAAAAAAGTGCCTTGAATCTTAATAAGCCCACAGTACATGAACTGCCTCTAATTAGATTCAGGAATATGACTCCTTTTGAAACCAGCCAAGAGAAAACACTTATTCCGAAGATTTCAATGAAAAATTAATAACCACTTGGTTCCACTTTGTCATGCACAGACCTCAACAGTGGATTTAAAAAACCCCAAGTACAGTGTGTCTCAGAGAAATTATACTCATGAGTCCTTCAAGAGCTAGGACATTTTAATCAATAAGGTGTAAGGGCAATATACTGACTTACATAAGTGAACAAAATACTTGCTATTCAAAATGAGTGAAGTTTGTCACAGAAATTGTTAAGGGTTTCTATAACCATTAATACTAAATTAACAAAGAAAAAAGCAAGCAAAACCTGCCCTCTAACTTGGTTTTCACTTTCTAGTTAACCAACCCCTTATCTGGATAATGGTGGTTAAGGGTTTTTAGAAGTTATTTGGCCTTATGTCTATCTTTTTTGGAGACATGTGACTTGGCCAAGGTAAATACAATTACCGAAGGGGAGCATCTATGCCTCTGATTTCTGGTTCACGTAGCCTCCCCTTATGCCATATCATGAATTGCTAAGGAGGATAATTAAACAGAGTAATTAAGAGTATAAGCTTCACAACTAAAAGACTACCACAAAAATTAGCAGTATGGAAACCGATCAGTAAAAAGAATGAGGATGGGAGTTTCTGGGATATTGGTAACTTTATATTTTGGTCCTGGGAGTGATGTTCACTTTATAATTACAAATTAAAATACACATATGTTGTATAGGGGCTTCCCTAGTGGCGCAGGGGTTAACAATCTGCCTGCCAGTGCAGGGGACATGGGTTCAAGCCCTGGTCCGCGAAGATCCCACATGTTGCGGAGCAACTAAGCCCCTGCACCACAACTATTGAGTCTGCGTGCCACAACTACTGAAGCCCGTGCGCCTAGAGCCCGTGCTCCGCAACAAGAGAAGCCACCACGATGAGAAGCCCGTGCACTGCAATGAAGCGTAGCCCCCATTCACCACAGCTAGAGAAGGCCTGGGCGCAGCAACGAAGACCCAATACAGCCAAAAATAAATAAATAAATAAAATTGTTAAAATGTTGGTAGATATATATTAAAAAACAAAAACAAAACTACACATATGTTGTATAGATTTGTTTTCAGTATTTTATGCTATATTTCATAATTTTAGAAAGCTTGAAATAAAAGTGTAAGCTCTGAAGTCCGATAGCCCTGAATTCAAATCTAGACTCTATCATTTACATGTTGGGTGTATTTAGGCAAACTACTTAACCCGTCTAAGCTTCAGTTTCATCTTTCGTAAAATGAAGATAATGACAGATAATCATAATGATAGTACATACTTCATAGCATTGTTGTGAGTGTCAAGGAGAAAATACAATTACAGTGCTTAACCTGGCACTTACCGGGCCCTGTAAAGGCTAGGCTGTCTCTCTAAAAGCTCAGAAACTGCCTCTGGCATCACTTCTAGGCTGACACACATCAACACATTTCCAGCTGGTAGTTACAATTGACCTTTCACCTCTTACCTGACAGTGTGCAGCTGTTCAAACTGCCTTGGGATAGCAGACAGCTGAATGTAAATGCAGACCTTTTACCTTGGCTATGAGCTCCAGGGATTAGGAGATGCCCTCACAGCCTAGGGATGGGCAGGCTTGGTCCATAAAGAAAGCCAGCAAATGGATATTTGAACATAATTTGGGATCTCGAGCCACTGGTCTAATCCCAAAAAGAAACCAATAAGGAAAGCTGCAACTGGAAGGCTTAGTGGCAAGCAAACAGCCATTTAGGGAGGCATATGGCACAGAAGGAATCATGCAGACTTTGGAGTCTGACAGACAGAGGATCCACGTCTTAGTTCTGCCACTTGACAGCAGCGTGGCCATAGCAGACACTGTAAGTGACTCCCAGTATCTTTTCTAAATCATTTAGTAGTCCCAGCCAATGATGGGAATCGCACCTCTACTGGTCAGCAATGAGCATATGACCTAATCATCCCCTGAGACATGTGAGAGGAAGCCTGATGGGAGGGTAATGGGAAGAACTTCCTCCCCCAAGAAGAATAAAAAAAAAGAGATCATCTCTATTTTTCCTCTGGATGTTGTCTCTCTCCCAGAAATGCTAAAGTCACCTTACTTCCAAAATGAAGGTAAAACCAGTGCCAAAACCCTCACAGCAGAGAAAAGCAAAGATCCTGGAGTCTCGATAACATACATTAAGCCACTGAATCACCCAACCTGGGGCACAACCTACTGTGGAGCCCCTGATAACTGGGATAATGAATTATTTCTTACTTAGGCCAGTTTGGGTCAAGATTTTTTTACTTATAGCCAAAAGCTTTCTAACTGAAAACGACGTCAGATTCCATGAATTTCAGTTTCCTCATCTAGAAATTGGGTTATTAATGCTGAGCTTGCCCAGCTGTGGAAGGTTTAAGAAAAAAAAATTATCGAAAGCAATTAGGGGGCTTCCCTGGTGGCGCAGTGGTTAAGAATCCACCTGTCAACGCAGGGGACACAGGTTCGAGCCCTGGTCAGGGAAGATCCCACATGCCACAGGAGCAACTAAGCCTGTGTGCCACAACTACTGAGCCTGCGCTCTAGAGCCCATGAGACACAACTACTGAAGCCCACGCTCCTAGAGCCCGTGCTCCACAACAAGAGAAGCCACCGCAATGAGAAGCCCGCACACCACAACGAAGAGTACCCCCTGTTCGCTGCAACTAGAGAAACCCCGTGCACAGCAACAAAGACCCAACACAGCCAAAAATAAATAAATAAATTTTTAAAAAAAAGCAATTAGGGCAATGCCTGGTAACTATTAAGTATCCAATAAATGAGCCCTATTTTTCAAAACACAATATCGAAATGAGTTCTCATGAAAAGGTATTAAAATATTTATTCCCCTTTATTCAAAAATTCATAAAATAGACCCAAGAGTGTTTTTCTTTTATCTATGCCAGGGCTAAAATAGATCCTGCAGATCACTAGAGCATTGGTTCTCAAACATTAATGTGGAAGATGTTTGTTAGAATGCAGATTCCTGTATTTTAACCATAGATTATATCCAAGGGGACCCAGGAATCAGCATTTTAAACAAGCATCCCAGGTGATCCTGATACAGGTGGTCTAAGATTCACACTTGGACCTTTCCACTTGACTCTCCAAACAGCCTCCTAACTCTGGACTCTACCGCTACTTCTGTGGCTACAGTCTACTCCCCATCCAATAGCCAAAGTGTTCTTTGAAAACTGAACTCTAATCACATTGCCTCTTTGCACTAAAACCTCCATTTGTGAAACTCAATTAAAACACTTACCTGAGCAACATGGCATAAAATAACCTTCAATCCCTCCCCCAACCCAAATATTTATAATACAGTAAGACCCTGAGATACACCCATCAAGTTATAAGAATGCAACTTAATGAGGAGTTTCATTTAATAAACCTGGTTCAACTTACATGACATTTATTTACAAGGATCATTTCTGATACCTCATGCCTTGTGAGCAGCCGAACGCTGGGAAACAAGAAACATCGTGCAAGCAGCCTTACATTTGTACATTTGATGTAAGTGTACTCATGGCTTGCTAGTTCATAATACATACTAATTACCCCATGTATCACTTGCATCGTTTTCATTGATTTTTTTTCTGTATGCTTTATGGTTTTCTTGAATGAAGCTTGCATTAAAGTTTCAATTACACAAACACTGAGTATCAATGAATACTTGGTAAGTAGACTGTTAAGTGCACTATATAGAAAGCTAAAAACATGCTGAATGAACGCAGGGAACAGACATATCACAAGGTAAATAATGAAAGGAAACCATCTTGTCATGTCGTGTCATGATGACTGACTTTAATTCCTGAAGAAACTGTGTACGTTTTAACAGGGTTTAGTGTTGTTTAGCATAAAATGGTATTAATTTTGGAAGTCAAGCATGCATTCAAACATTTCCTATTGAAATCAGGAGTAACTATATTTTTGACTCATGAGAATTTAAAACTTGTCTTAGGAGATTTTCAGGAACAAATTCCTTCCTAAAACAGAGAAGATAACAGTGTTGTCTTTCTGAGATGAAAAAAAATGTACATTCTTTTAGTATCAGAGCAATGCAATCTGAAACAATGAAAACTTATTTCCCACCTAATGAACAGAAAAATTTTTAATTATGATATTTGATGTTGGTCAGGGTACAGAAAAGACACACATTCTCATATACTGCATGTTGGTTTCCTTATCTCTGAAAGGAGGCTAGCATTTTGTTACGATTGAATGAGTTGGGGCTTCCCTGGTGGCGCAGTGGTTAAGAATCCACCTGCCAATGCAGGGGGACACGGGTTCGACCCCTGGTCCAGGAATATCCCACATGCCGCGGAGCAACTAAGCCCGTGCACCACAACTACTGAGCTCGTGTGCCACAACTACTGAAGCCCATGCACCTAGAGCCAGTGCTCCACAAGGAGAGAAGCCACCACAATGAGAAGGCTGCGCAGAGCAACGAAGAGTAGCCCCCACTCGTCGCAACTAGAGAAAGCCCGCGCGCAGCAACAAAGACCCAACGCAGCCATAAATAAATTAATTTAAAAAAAACATATTAAAAAAAGAATGAGTTAATCCACACAAAGTGCTTAGAATAGGATGTAGCATACTACATATAATAAACTGCCAATAAATAGGAGCCACTATTATTGTTGTTATTATTAATCACCACGGACAGGAGTGTAAATTTGCACAGCCTTTCTGGAGGGCAATCTGACAAAGCATCTGAAGAATTTATTAGATTAGTAAACAGAAATTCATGCTCAAGAATATTCATCACAACATTAAAACAGTGGAGCATCAGAAATAACACAAATGCCCACTAATAAGCAAATAACAAATAGATGAGGACACCTATGTGAGCACAGCCTCCTTTTTCTACAAAATCTTTGGCATCAGAAATAATATCTGCAAAATTTTTTAACGCATAAGTTAGTACTCCTGATTTTATGTCAAGTGGGCAGCTGTCCCACCACAACCAAAAAAGGTTTCAAATACTTTATCCTCTGTAAAGCTGACCTCACATTAGAACCAAAAGCTTTTCCAACTATGCCCATGTTTATGTGCAATATTGCCATTTAGTACAATAAATTCTAACGTATTGAAAAGCATGCTAATAACTATAAATAATAATAAAGCATCAACTACAGGCATAGCACAAAGCTTCCCAGCCCTGAAAATTAAGAACAGATATTACAGTATCAACTCTTAACTTCTTCTTTGCGATCTATTCCAAATCACGCTCATTAAGGGTTCCTCAGGTAAAAGAGTGAAGTAATTGGTTTTTCACGTGGGGAGAGGGCAGGGGAGAATGGCTGGCAGCAATATCTGATTATTCTCTCAATTACATTTTTATCAGTTATTCATGGGCACTTTTTTATTAAGTAAGAAATAGAATTATTCTCTAAACTTTTCAAGTTCTGATGATGCTATCCAGACACCCAAACTTTCTCCTGGATAATGTAAAGTTACTGATTATTCATCAGAAGCAGAAAACTCCTCGCCTTCAGTTAAGTGTAAGATTCTGTTAACCAGAAATTGGACATATTCATTCTACAGAACCTCCATGTGCTAGATGCTGACGATACAAAGATGAAAGAGACTAGGTACTGGAGGTGGGTGGGAGAAAGGTTAACAGTGAGAAACAGAAAACATTATAAGAAGTACCACTGGGGCTAAATCTTGAGGAGAACAAAGATGTAAGGAAAGGTATTTCCAGCAGAGGAAACATCATGTACAAAAACACAAGGACGTCCTTTTGTACTTGTACTTTCCAAGTCCAGTGTTTGAAGGGACCACACAGTTCAGTGTGATATGAACATGGGAGTTTGGGTTTACACGTGAGGTCCACATGTAGGAGGAGAAAGAGAATTAGGTTCACAGTGAGTTGGAAGAGGAAACATAAAATGGTCCATACACACCGTAGGACCAAGATTATCACTCTCTAAGAGAGGCTTCTGATGATCCAGAGAAAATATTATCAGAACGGATTCTTACTTTCCAAACTGATCAGTTATGGT
Source organism: Balaenoptera ricei (assembly GCF_028023285.1). Lineage (NCBI taxonomy): Eukaryota > Metazoa > Chordata > Mammalia > Artiodactyla > Balaenopteridae > Balaenoptera > Balaenoptera ricei. The sequence continues at coordinate 84,294,817 of NC_082649.1, forward strand.
ATTTATCATAAGTTGTTTAGCCTGCTACTTTAAGAAAGCATACTCCTTGCACCTAAAGCAATTAGAGAAAGAAGAACAAAAAAACCCCAAAGTTAGCAGAAGGAAAGAAATCATAAAGATCAGATCAGAAATAAATGAAAAAGAAATGAAGGAAACAATAGCAAAGATCAATAAAACTAAAAGCTGGTTCTTTGAGAAGAGAAACAAAATTGATAAACAATTAGCCAGACTCATCAAGAAAAAAAGGAAGAAGACTCAAACCAACAGAATTATAAATGAAAAAGGAGAAGTACCATCTGACACTGCAGAAATACAAAGGATCATGAGAGATTACTACAAGAAATATATGCCAATAAAATGGACAACCTGGAAGAAATGGGCAAATTCTTAGAAAAGCACAACCTTCTGAGACTGAACCAGGAAGAAACAGAAACTATAAACAGACCAATCACAAGCACTGAAATTGAAACTATGAATAAAAATCTTCCAACAAACAAAAGCCCAGGACCAGATGGCTTCACAGGTGATTTCTATCAAATATTTAGAGAAGAGCTAACACCTACCCTTCTCAAACTCTTCCAAAATATAGCAGAGGGAGGAACACTCCCAAACTCACTCTATGAGGCCACCATCACCTTGATACCAAAACCAGACAAAGATGTCACAAAAAAAGAAAACTACAGGCCAATATCACTCATGAACATAGATGCAAAAAATCCTCAACAAAATACTAGCAAACAGAATCCAACAGCACATTGAAAGGATCATACATCATGATCAAGTGGGGTTTATCCCAGGAATGCAAGGATTCTTCAATATACGCAAATCAATCAATGTGATACACCATATTAACAAACTGAAGGAGAAAAACCATATGATCATCTCAATAGATGCAGAAAAAGCTTTTGACAAAATTCAATACCCATTTATGATAAAAACCCTCCAGAAAGTAGGCATAGAGGGAACTTACCTCAACATAATAAAGGCCATATATGACAAACCCACAGCCAACATCATTCTCAATGGTGAAAAACTGTAACCATTTCCACTAAGATCAGGAACAAGACAAGGTTGCCCACTCTCACCAGTGTTATTCAACATTGTTTTGGAAGTTTTAGCCACAGCAATCAGAGAAGAAAAACAAATAAAAGGAATCCAGATCGGAAAAGAAGCAGTAAAGGTGTCACTGTTTGCAGATGACATGATACTATACATAGAGACTCCTAAATATGCTACCAGAAAACTACTAGAACTAATCAATGAATTTGGTAAAGTAGCAGGATACAAAATTAATGCACAGAAATCTCTTGCATTCCTACACACTAATGATGAAAAATCTGAAAGAGAAATTAAGGAAACATTCCTATTTACCACTGTAACAAAAAGAATAAAATACCTAGGAATAAACCTACCTAAGGAGACAAAAGACCTGTATGCAGAAAACTATAAGACACTGATGAAAGAAATTTAAGATGATACAAACAAATGGAGAGATACACCATGTTGTTGGATTGGAAGAATCAGCATTGTGAAAATGACTATATTACCCAAAGCAATCTACAGATTCAGTGCAATCCCTATCAAACTACCAATGGCATTTTTCATAGAACTACAACAAAAAATTTCACAATTTGTATGGAAACACAAAAGACTCCGAATAGCCAAAGCAATCTTGAGAAAGAAAAACGGAGCTGGAGGAATCAGGCTCCCAGTCTTCAGAATACACTACAAAGCTACAGTCATCAAGACAGTATGGTACTGGCACAATAACAGGAATATTGATCAATGGAACAGGATAGAAAGCCCTGACATAAACCCACGCACATATGGTCACCTTATCTTTGATAAAGGAGGCAAGAATATACAATGGTGCTCTTCAATAAGTGGTGCTGGGAAAACTGGACAGCTACATGGAAAAGAATGAAATTAGAACACACCCTAACACCATACACAAAAATAAACTCAAAATGGATTAAAGACCTAAATGTAAGGCCAGACACTATAAAACTCTTAGAGGAAAACATAGGCAGAACACTCTATGACATAAATTACAGCAAGATCCTTTTTGACCCACCTCCTAGAGAAAGGGAAATAAAAACAAAAATAAACACAAAAATAAACAAGTGGGACCTAATGAAACTTAGAAGCTTTTGCACAGCAAAGGAAAACATAAACAAGACCAAAAGACAACTCTCAGAATGGGAGAAAATACTTGCAAATGAAGCAGCTGACAAAGGATTAATCTCCAAACTTTACAAGCAGCTCATGCAGCTCAATATCAAAAAACAAACAACCTAATCCAAAAATGGGCAGAAGACCTAAACAGACATTTCTCCAAAGAAGATATACAGATTACCAACAAACACATGAAAGAATACTCAACATCACTAATTATTAGAGAAATGCAAATCAAAACTACGAAGTATTACCTCACACCAGTCAGAATGGCCATCATCAAAATATTTACAAACAGTAAATGCTGGAGACGGTGTGGAGAAAAGGGAACCCTTCTGCACTGTTGGTGGGAATGTAAATTGATACAACCACTATGGAGAACAGTATGGAGGTTCCTTAGAAAACTAAAAATAGAACTACCATACGACCCAGCAATCCTACTGCTGCACATATACCCTGAGAAAACCATAATTCAAAAAGAGTCATGTACCACAATGTTCACTGCAGCTCTATGGACAATAGCCAGGACATGGAAGCAACCTAAGTGTCCATCGACAGATGAATAGATAAAGAAGATGTGGCACATATATACAATGGAATATTACTCAGCCATAAAAAGAAACGAAATTGAGTTATTTCTAGTGAGGTGGATGGACCTAGAGTCTGTCATACAGAGTGAAGTCAGAAAGAGAAAAACAAATACCGTATGCTAAAACATATATATGGAATCTAAACAAAAGAAAACAAAATGGTTATGAAGAATCTAGGGGCAGGACAGAAATAAAGACACAGACATAGAGAATGGACTTGAGGACATGGGGAGGGGGAAAGGTAAGCTGGGACCAAGTGAGAGAGTGGCATGGACATATATACACTACCAAATGTAAAATAGATAGCTAGTGGGAAGCAGCCGCATAGCATAGGGAGATCAGCTCAGTGCTTTGTGACCACCTAGAGGGGTGGGATAGGGAGGGGGGGAGGGAGACGCAAGAGGGAGGAGATATGGGGATATATGTATATGTATAGCTGATTCACTTTTTTATAAAGCAGAAACTAACACACCATTGTAAAGCAATTATACTCCAATAAAGATGTTAAAAAAAAAAAGAAGAAAGCATACTATATAATCCAACCTTACAGCATGCTCTTATATGATATTAAGAAAACGTTCAATTTATTAAACTTCAAAAGACAAAATGTATTATTTTTATCATTCCTAACAAAACAACTAGTACTACTAATACCATCACCATCACCCCCATTTATTGAGCACTTACTATGTATCCTGTACAGTCTTAACCTTTGTAAGTCTTCACACCTCCCTTGTTGTGTTTCCTCAGTGGACACATAAGAAAAATAAAGTTCTCAGAGTTTAAGTTACCTGCCTAAGAACACACAGCTAGTTAGGCCAGGGCCAGGATTAGAACCCAGAATCTATCTTTAGAGCCTGTGTTTTTGTTTGTTTTATTTGCCCTTCTATTGCTTAATTTTTATTTTTTCCCCTGCTTTATTGAGGTCTAATAGACAAATAAAATTGCAAGACATTTAAGTATACAATGTGATGATCAGATGTATGTATACCCTGTGAAAGGATTAACATCAAGTTAATTAACACATCCATCTCAATCTCCTCACATATTTATTATCCTTTTCTCCCTTCCTTCCTTCCTTTCTTTTTCTTCTTTCTTTCTTTGTAAGAATTAAGTTCTACTGTCTCAGCAAATTTCAAACACACAATAGTGTTATCAATTACAGTCACCATGTTATAATTACATCTTCTGACCTTATTCATCTTAAAACTGAAAGTTTGTACCCTTTTACCAACCTCTCCCTATTTCCTCCACCACCCGGCCCCAGCCTGTGTTTTAACCCACCAAACTATGAATACTGCTTCAGAGTCTTAGTTACAGTATTTGCTAGTAAAACTGAATAAAAATAAAAACACCAATTTAATTCCATATAACAGCTATATTCTAGTGTAAAAGAGAAAAAAAAAACATGGTTTTCATTGCCCATATAAAATGGCACTGGCTTCTGTGTTAGGACTGAATCATTTCCAAAGTTCCTTATAGTCCTAAGATTCTATAAAACCACCACTGAAGTAGAATTACAATCTATGTGTGAGGTTCTTTAAAGAGTCAAGGAAAACTCGAGCTTCTAGCAATTTTTTTCCTAAGAGAACCACAGAAAGGAAGCTGAGAAAAACAAATCTGTTGTCATCACACCACCTGAACTCATTTCAACAATTTTTATTTGATCGACAGGCTATAAATGTTACCAAGACTATCACCGATGGGTACATTCTCCAGGTTCCTGTGGTCTATTACACTACAAAACTGAAGGAAGAAAGCTTCTAAACAGAAAATACATAAACTAATGTCACCAAAATACCAAGTTTTGAGGGTAATATCTTTATAATGCACATGGACAGAAGAGCTCAGCCAGGGTTTATTAGCCCAGGGCCCATGGGAATACTAAGCACAAATGCGAAATATTTCTTTCCAGGATCTCAAATGGTCCTTAATTCAGAAAAGCTTAAAAAGTAAACGATGTCATGTAAAGACACAACCGAGTTTACATCAAAAACAAAATATATACAAACACCCAAATATATTTACTTCACTGGCGTTAGAAGCTGTAAGTGCCCTGGAATGGGAGTCAGAAGACGAGGGTTCAAGTTCCCACTTTGACCAAAGCACTGTAACTGGTCTCCCACATTTAACTTCTCTGCAATTCAGTTGCTTTATCACGTAAGAGATGATGTCAAAGACGCCTAACAGCTCTAAACTTCTAGAATTTCTTCAGAAGAATCAACAAAAGTTTTCTAAGCCAAATCAATTCAATGGAGGAAAGACAGCCTTTCCAGTAAATGGCACTGGAGCAACTGAATATCCATTGGCAGAAAAATAACCACGAACTAATCGTCACACCTTACATAAAAGTTAACTCAAAATGGATCACAGATTTAAATGTAAAACTATAACAACTTTTAAAAGATAACATAAGAGAATATCTTGTGGATCTAAGCCTTGGTGAAGACTTCTTAGACATGACACCAAAAGCACCGTCCATCAAAGCAAAAAATGGATAAATTGGACTAAACCAAAATTTAAAGCTTTTGCTCTCTGAAAGATTGTGTTAAAAGGATAAAAAGACAAGCAATACACTGGGAGAAAATATCTGCAAACCACACATCTGACAAAGGACTAGTATCTAGAATATATAAAGAACTTCCAAAAACAACATTAAAAGCAAAACAATCCAATTAGAAAATGGGCAAAAGAGATGAGACATTTCAATAAAGAGAATATGCAGATGAAAAATACGGACATAAAAAGATGTTCAGGGGATGGTGGTGGTGGTAGGATGAATTGGGAGACTGGGATTGACATATATACACTAATATGTATAAAATAGATAACTAGTAAGAGCTTGCTGTATAAAATAAATAAATAAAATTCAAATAAATAAATAAATAAATAAAAAGATGTTCAACATCACTAGCTATTAGCAAGTTGCAGATTAAGACCACAATGAGATATTGCTATCCACCAATTAGCACAGCTAAAATTTTAAAATAGTGACAATACCAAGTGAAAGCAAGGACGCAGAGAAACTGGATCTCACATACATTGCTGATGGGAATGAAAACAGAACAGCCAATATGAAAAATAGTTCGGCAGTTTCTTAAAAAATAAGCATACACTCAAAATACGACCTGGCAATTGCAATCCTAAGCATTTACCCAGAGAAATGAACACTTCTGTCCACACAAAACCTGTACATAAATGTTCACAGCAATTTTACTTGTAATAGCCAAAAATGAAACAACCAAAATGCCCCTAAGTGAATAAACTGTAGTCCAACCATACCATGGAATACTACTCTGTAATAAAAAGGAACAAATACATGCAACTTGGATGCATCTCAAGGGATTTATGCTGAGTGAAAAAAAGCCATCTCAAACGGTCAGATAACATACAATTCCACTTATAGAACATATGAAAAAATTATAGAGATGGGAAACAGATTACTGGATGCCAGGGATTAGGCATGGTAGAATGAGGGAGTGAGCAAGACTATAAAGGGTTAGGACAAGGGAGATCTTTGTGGTGATGAAATAGTTCTGTGTCTTGATTGTGGTAGTGGTTACAAAAATCTGCACACGTGACAAAATGCCATACAACTACACACAAACTTTATATCAGTATCAAATTCCTGGTTGTGGTAGCAAACTTTTAATCATAGAAGATGTACTACGGAACCTCTCTGTACTATCTTTGCAATTTTCTGTGAATCTATACTTATTTTAAAATAAAACGTTTAAAAAGAAGCTTTCTAGGAAACTTTTCAGTGTTGAGTAAAATTGATAACTAAACTCCGTCTTGCCAGTTAGGCAAGGAGGATTGAGTCATCCTTCAGTCTTCTCTCTCCTCATTCCTGACATCCAATTCATCAGGAAATCCTAGGGCTCCTTTCAAAATGTTTCCGGAATCTTACCATTTCTTATCATCTATACCCAACACTCTGGTCCAAGCCATCTTCATTTCTCTGGATTATTGTCTGTTCTCCCTGCTCATACACACAGTGTATTCTTTTCACAGAAAAAGGACCTTCTTTAGGTCTCTTTAAAAGCTAGGTCAAATCTTTCAAAGACTTCACTTATGAGTAAAAACTAGTCCTTAAAACTCCCTACAGGTCCTTCAAGACATGTAATACTCTTTTGACTCTGCCTGTAATGGATTGACTGGTGGTCCCCATCTGTAACATCCACATCCAAGAACCTCTGCATACGAGCTTATTTGAAAAAACAATCTTTGCAGATGTAATTACAATAAGGATCTGCAGAGGAGATGATCCTGGATTATCCAGGTGGGCCATAATTCCAATGACAAGTGTCCCTGTAAAAGAGAAAAAGGTGGGCTTCCCTGGTGGCGCAGTGGTTGAGAATCTGCCTGCCAATGCAGGGGACACGGGTTCGAGCCCTGGTCTGGGAAGATCCCACATGCCGCGGAGCAGCTGGGCCCGTGGGCCACAACTACTGAGCCTGCGCGTCTGGAGCCTGTGCTCCGCAACAAGAGAGGCCGCGGATAGTGAGAGGCCCGTGCACCGCGATGAAGAGTGGCCCCCGCTTGCCACAACTAGAGAAAGCCCTAGCACAGAAACGAAGACCCAACACAGCCATAAAAATAAATAAATTAATTAAAAAAAAAAAAAAAAGAGAAAAAGGTAAGACGGTACCCAGGAGAAGAGGAAAAAGCCATATGAAGATGGAGGTAAAGACTGGAACTAGGCAGCCACAAGCCAAGGAATGCCTGGAGTCACCAGCAGCTGGAAGAGACAAGGAAGGATTCCCCTCTAGAGCCATCAGGGGGAGCAAATTCTACCAACACCTTGATTCAGGGCTTCGGATCTCCAGAACTCTAAGAGAAAAAAATTTCTGCTGTCAGAAGCCACCTCGTTTGTGGTAACTTATGGCAGCTCTAGGAAAATAATGCTCTGTCCATCTGGCCAAGCTCCTTTCTCTCCCCAGATATACTGGCTACTTGTTACTCAAACATGCGAGGCACACGCCCCCATCTCAGGGCCTCTGCACTTGCCCCTTCCCCTACCTGGAACTCTCTCCTGCCAGATTTCTCTATGGCTCTCCCACCTTCAGATCTTTGCTCAAATGCCGCCTTATCAATGACTACCTCCCTGACAGTCCTAATTAAATGTGCAACCCCATTACCCACACTCTTTCTCTCCTCCCTGCCTTATCTTTCTCCGTAGCACATACTGTCATCTGTCACACCATACATGTTCTTTGTTCACTGCCTCTCTTTCCCCACTAGAAAGGTAGCAGAGATTTTTTGTCTGTTTTGTACTGTTATATCCCTGGTGACTAAAAATGTTCCTAAATGATAGTAGGTTTTTGAATATTACTTGCTAAATGATAAACTAAAGATAGATGAACTAAAGATGATATATATATGGGTCTCTTCCTATTATAGTACTTTCCAAACCCAACTTCCTTAATTTTTGCTACAGCTCCTTACCAGAAGTACAAATACTTACATTTTTTTAAGTCTACTATCTATGTGTTACTTAAATACCTACTTGAGCCTCACCTTAAGCAATAATATGTATGAAATTACAGGTTTAGAATGTGAGTTATATATTGTTTCTATTATAAACTGCATAGCTACTAACATTTAGAATGTTCACCTAGGTATCCCAAACATCAGCCTTGGTGCCACCAGCTGTCTGTACATCACATCAAGGCAAATGTTGGCCTTCTCCTGTCCCCATGGTTCACCACATGCAGTGTAATGAGGGTCACAAGGAAGGAGGAGCCCTGTAAATATCCTTAAGTTTGAGAGGAATCTCAGAGGTGAAAATGGCAGCCAAATTACGTTGCCCTCCAACCCCAGCTGGAAAGACACAGAATCTCCTATTCCCTCCTCTTCACAGGCACAAAGTAAAAGACAATAATAACCCATTTCTATGTGGATGGAGCTCTTCACTGTCCACAAAGCATTCCTCAACTCTATTTTGACTCTCACATCTACCCTTGAAGTCACACTAATTATCCCCATTTTACGTATGAGGTAAACTGATTTGCTCAAGGTCATATGTGGGATTTTAGCCAACATTTATTGAGCTCTGTATCAGTTCAGGCTCATGGTAACAAATACACCTAAACACAACGTTGCTCAAAGTGTCCTTTCTGCTAAAGTCCCAGTCCTGGGGGACTGCCTTGGTGGTCCAGTAGTTAAGACTCCGTGCTTCCACTCCAGGGGGCACGGGTTTGATCCCTAGTCAGGGAAGTAAGATCCTGCATGTCATGTGTCATGGCCAAGAATAAAAATTAAAAATTAAAAAGTTAAAAATAAATAAATAAAGTCGCAGTCCTGGGAGGGTGAACAGGTAGGTAGGGGGTTCTTCTCTACGGGGGTTGCTCAGAAACCCAGGTGACAGAGGCTCTGCCACCTTGACCACAAAACTTCCAAACTACCTTGATCATCACCATCTCCAGCAACAGGAGGGCCCAAGAGCATAAAGGAACCATGTAGGAACCATGTAGTCTTCCTAAGCTAGACTTGCCCACCCCACCTCCAGTCACATTCCACTGGTCTAGAGCTCAGTCACAGGACCAGCTGCAAGGCAGGCTGAGAAACACCATACAGCTGTGCGTGTGGAGAGAGGGAGAGATGGCTTCAACGAAGAGATAACAGTTCTGACATGAGTGTTTTTTCTGTGTCAAGACTCTCTTCTGTGTGCGTATTAACATATATTAGGAAAGAAGTATGTAGCAATTACTTATCAAGCCCATAATTTCAAGGATATTATTGCTTAAGGTGAAGCTTAACTGTGGATTTAACTTTTTAAAAAACAGTGAACAGATTTACAAGAAAAATATTAAACCTATAATACTGTTATTTAAACATCACAAGAACCCCAGAGACAAGTTCTACTGTTATTCTAACCTAGATGAGGAAATCAAGGCACAAAGGCTTAAACCAAATGTCCAAGGCACAAGGCTAGTAAGTGGCTCACACGTCACTTAAATATGGAAGAGACTTGCGGCAGATGCCATCGGTGCGCCACCCGCGTGGCCTCAGATCCCTCCAACATTTTTTGCACGCAGACTCTGCATGCTCTCACTTCCAACAGCCAGACCCTGTGGCCCTTTGTCATGGGGTACTGAAGCCAACTTGACCTTAGGCATGAAGACCCAGAGTGCCTGGGAATTTACATCCCTATGGGAGGGATGAGGGTATATAAATACCTCAACTCCCCTTCTGCTCATAGGGACAATTCTGAGGTTGTCACACACTTTTTCCAAAGCTGCCCTGTAGAAATAAAGCAAAGTTACCTCCTCAGACTCAGCTTAATAACACACCCTTCTCAGCCTCCTCCTCCTACAGGTTCAACTTCCCCAATCCTTCCAGATTTTCCTAGGAATACCTCCCCCTAAAATCACTTTCACATGAATCCTTTTCTCAGGATCTGCTACCAGGGAACACAAACTAAAAGAAATCTAAGGGTTATACTGGTTCAAAGTTCCCCAAATGACAATCACTCACACCCAATTCTTGCTATATCCACAGAACACTAATACCATTACCGATTTCTTTATGTGGCTGATTTTAAATTAAAGAACTCTATTTTAAAAGGTTACTTTATATCACTAGCCATGCTGTTTGCATTACTAGAAGGTGATACCAATACAATTTAAAAATAAAAGAAATTCAATTCTGGCTAGTCCAGGCAGAAAGTTCTGAGCTGAATATCTTAAAAGTACACTGGCACAGGACCAAATAATTCTCCTTGACAAAATCTTAAGGTTTCAAAGATATTTAAAAGAAAGTAACTTCCTCACTATGTGACTCATTGGTGTTTGATGCTGCATCCCCATGTTACCTAGTCTTGTGTAACGCCAATGGTATGCACCCCACACTAAGGAAGTGTTGCTTTAGTAGCCATTTTGCAAAGCTGTGTATGTATCTAGCACATACCACAATTCATGGTACATAATCGATGCTCAATAAATGTTAAACAGTTTAATGAGTAAATTGAGTCCGAGAAAAACCAAATGTCTTCCCTAAAGCCACACAGTTGATCAGTGGGCCAGAAATAGACACAATTAACCTTTTCTTTCCATGCCATCTGCCAGCATCTAGAATCAAGATGTGGTTCATTCCTAAAACCACTATGACGTTTCCTAGATGACTTCATCAACGGCAGTAAATCAATACAAGTATATAGATTTTTACTCTTATAATGTTTGTTTCCCCCATTCTCCCCAAAACTCTTTGAGAATTCCATGGAACATTGCTGGCTGATTTTCATCCACTATTTTCCTATTAGCATAACAATACACTTTTTTTATGGCTCCCCTTTTTTGACTACTTCTATTACTCCTTTTTTTCTTTCATTATAACCCTCAGAATTGATTTCATTTTTATGTTCATTATTGTTCATTTATAATCAGCTTTTGATTGCATGCTGATTATTCTTAAATTTCAACTTTATACTACTGAAGAAAAACAGTGCTTGGTGTTATGCTTCTGATTACAAAATCAGCTGGATTAAGTTATATAACTGTTTTTTAAAAGGTCTGTAACACAAGTTTTAAAATGTAGTTTTTTTGTTTAACCTTGGATGAGCTGTCTGAATTAAAAAGAATAGTTAAGAACTGAGAGATCAAAAAATAATGAGGTTTATTGTTATTTTATTTAAGCAAAAGGAAAAAATACCAGAAATTGACACATCTGAAGAAGTAAGGCTCTGTATTTATTCCAATTTTTTGCTACTGTTCAAAGTATTTCTAGAACTTCTATTTCGGAAGTGGTATCAAAGCCTGTGCCCCATTCCTTAGGATAGTCTTTTCTTCTTCCTTTAAATCGATTTCACTTTCAGAAATGGTCAGAGCTTCTCAAATCCAACAATGGTGAATGGGATAGTGGGAAACAATGTTTTGGTTCCAAACAAGTATATTAAGCCTATTAAAGCAAGACAACTCGTGGTCATCATTCATGGGCTAGCTTCCCAAGCAGCTATAAAAGATGATGTACATGTCTAGGATAAGCGCAGAGACTCCAAAAATGTCTAGGTGGAAAAGCTCAAGATGAACCAAGCAGCATGCACACCACACAATGCCAAGGGGCAGAGTATTCGCTTCCTAGAGCTGCCATAACAAAGTACCATAGACTGGGTGGCTTAAACAAGAGAAATGTATTGTCTCACAGTTCTGGAAACTAAAAGTCTGAGATCAAGGGTTGATCTGAGGGTTGATTCCGTCTGATGCTGTGGGGGACAATCTGTAACCATGCCTCTCAGCTAGCTTCTAGTAGTTTGCTGGTAATCTCTGGTGTTCCTTGGCTTATAGAAGCATCACCCTTATCTCTTTTTTTGTATTCAGACAGTATTCTCCCTGCTTGCATTTCTGAGTCTAAATTTCCCCCTTTTATAAGGACATCAGTCCTATTGGATTAGAGCCCACCCTAATGACCTCCTTTTAACTTGATTATCTCCATAAACACTCCATTTCCAAGTAAGGTCACATTCTGTGGTACTGGTGGTTAGGCCTTCAAGGCATGAATTTTGAAGACACAATTCAACGCATAACAGGCACAAGAGAAGAGATCAGTGTGAGTGGCACAGCAAGGAGCTGTGCAGGACAATAGCTGTGACAACAGGGAAGTTGTTTAAAGTCTCTGAACCATGGTTTGTTGCACTTTAAAATGGGCTTAGCAATGGCAATGAGAGTGTCTACCTCCTAGGGTCGTTATGAGGACTCAAGGAGACAATCCTCTTCAGGTGCACAGTACCAGACTTGGCCTAAGGAATGTGCTTGATAAATGTCAGGTGTCTATTTCTACATGGGCCTAACTTCAGATTATCCCGACAGACACTATTAACAGCCACTGTGTAGGGGAGTCCAAGAGAAGCAGTACAGCTGTATACCCAGAGAGCCCTGGGAAGCCCTCTTGAACACCAAACACCTCTCACTGTAATTGTCCATTTCCCATTGGTCTCCACCACACGTCTGTATGTTCCTTAAAGGCAGTAGCTGTCTCATGTGCCCAAGCTTCCTACCAACCCACTACCTTCTGGGCCTAATAATGCACCTATTATGCATTTAACAAATACCTAATAGAAAGATAAATGATTATGAATATTTAATAAAATATTAACCTTAAAGGTATTTCTTAACAGACATTTTGACCAGATACGGGAAGGTGGAAGCAACCCAAGGATCCACTGATGAAGGATATAAACAAATGTTATATATACACATACAGCAGAATATCATCCAGTCTTAAAAAGGAAGAAAATTCTGACACATGCTGTTGAACCCGAGTTTGTAGAAATGATGCACCGTGAGGCCAAACAAAACAAAACACTGGAGTTTGGAGCAGAGAAAGGTTTATTGCAAGGGCCAAGCAAGAAGGACAGCAGGCTCATGCTCGAAAGACCTGAACTCCTCAATGGTTTTCAGGGAACAGTTTTTAAAGGCAACATTTGAGGTGACAGCTGCAAGGTGTATGACTTTCTTTTGATTGGTTACTGGTGTGGTAAGAGGGTGGTGTTCCAGAAATCTCATTCATCAATCTTCTGGTTCCAACCAATCTGGGATCTCAGCATGTAGCTGCCATCCTCCACCTGAGTGGAGGGCCTTAGTTCCTACAGAACAACTCGAAGATATGTATCAGATTGCTATGTCCACCCCTTGAGGAGGAACTAGGACCCTGCCTTATCACTGCACAATTGTCTCTTGACTGCTTTTCCTTTGTTTCTGCATTCCCTCACTTCCCTCATTAGTAACTGCTTGAATCAGCCCTTTGACACTCAGGGAAGGTACAGGAGGCTTAAGTCTTTTTCCTACAAACAAGAAACTGGGGACATGGAAAGGCTTTTGTACCCAGAAAGGCCCTTCAGGACCCTGCTCAGCTTCAATCCCCTCTTTTCTTTGATACTCCTCAAGCTCGAGGGGAACAGGTGGGACAAGAAAGGGAATACAGTTTTAGAAAGAGAGGTTCATCATGAACTTGGCAGAGGAACTCAGCTTTACAGGGATTTGGCTTCACACATGCAACAACATGGATGAAACTTGAGAACATTATGCTAAGTGAAATAAGCCAGTCACAAAAAACAAGTATTTTATGAATCCTCTTATGTAAGATTCTAAAGTAGAAAAATTCATAGAGACAGAGAGCAAAATGGCTGTTTCCAGAGTCTGGTGGGGGAGAGGAAAACGGAGAATTAGTGTTTAACGGATACAAAAGTTTCAGATGGAGGAAGATGAAAAAGTTCTGGAGACAGATGGTGGTGATGGTTGCAAAACAATGTAAATACACTTAATGCCACAAAAAGGTGCACTTAAAAACAGTTGAAAGGTAAATTTTATATGTTATGTATATTTTACCACAATAAAAAAGTTATAAATTTAAAAATAAGAAGTATATTCACTTATAATTTTAGTACCTTTAAAAGCGTGGGGAGCAAAAACAAGGTTTCAGAGACATAAAAGGCATTTGCTGGTCCAAACTTTGAATCAAAAAAGCAATTCCTTTGCTACTTGCCTCAACACCCCAAAATTCAATCACAGGGTGTGTGGGTCTGTCCGGCAGTCGGGCTGTCTTTGCGGACCCCGCCCCATGACTGGGAGGGACGCAGCAGGCCCGGCGTGGGGTGCGGACAAGGACACAGCAGGGCAGCTGCCCCTTGGCATCCTCTGCACTGCCCTCCGCCCCCCACCTGGTGTGGGAAGTAAAGATCAAACTAAAGGAAGGGAGGCGCGGAGGCAGGAGTTGGGCAAGTGATGGGAAGCGCATGAACCGGGGCCAAGAGGGTCTTGGTGCTCCAGCCAGGTGTCAGGCCTGAGCCTCTGAGGTGGGAGAGCCGAGATCAGGACATTGGTCCATCAGAGACCTCCAGGCCCCTCGTAATATCAATCGGCGAGTGCTCTCCCAGAGATCTCCATCTCAATGCTAAGATCCAGCTCCACTAAACGACCAGCAAGCTCCAGTGCTGAACACCCCATGGCAAACAACTAGCAAGACAGGAACACAAGCCCACCCATTAGCAGAGAAGCTGCCTAAAATCATAATAAGTTCACAGACACCCCAAAACACACCACCAGACGCGGTCCTGCCCACCAGAAAGACAAGATCCAGCCTTATCCACCAGAACACAGGCACCAGTCCCCTACACCAGGAAGCTGACACAACCCACTGAACCAATCTTACCCACTGGGGGCAGACACCAAAAACAATGGGAACTACGAAACTACAGCCTGTGAAAAGGAGACCCCAAACACAGTAAGTTAAGCAAAATGGGAAGACAGAGAAATACACAGCGGATGAAGGAGCAAGGTAAAAACCCACCAGACCAAACAAATGAAGAGGAAATAGGCAGCCTAAATTCAGAGTAATGATAGTAAAGATGATCCAAAATCTTGGAAACAGAATGGAGAAAATACAAGAAATGTTTAACAAGGACCTAGAAGAACTACAGAGCAAACAAACAATGATGAACAACACAATAAATGAAATTAAAAATTCTCTAGACGAAATCAAGAATAACTGAGGCAGAAGAACTGCAGGGTAAGTGACCTGGAAGATAAAATAGTGGAAATAACTACCACAGAGCAGAATAAAGAAAAAAGAATGAAAAGAATTGGGAACAGTCTCAGAGACCTCTGGGACAACATTAAATGCACCAACATTCGAAATATAGGGGTCCCAAAAGAAGAAGAGAAAAAGAAAGGGACTGAGAAAATATTTGAAGAGATTATTGTTGAAAACTTCCCTAATATGGGAAAGGAAATAGTCAGTCAAGTCCAGGAAGTGCAGAGAGTCCCATATAGGATAAATTCAAGGAGAAACACGCCAAGACACATATTAATCAAACTATCAAAAATTAAATACAAAGAAAAAATATTAAAAGCAGCAAGGGAAAAACAATAAATAACATACAAGGGAATCCCCATAAGGTTAACAGCTGATCTTTCAGCAGAAACTCTGCAAGCTAGAAAGGTGTGGCAAGACATATTCAAAATGATGAAAGGGAAAAACCTACAACCAAGATTACTCTACCCAGCAAGGATCTCATTCAGGTTCGATGGAGAAATTAAAACCTTTACAGACAAGCAAAAGCTAAGAGAATTCAGCACCACCAAACCAGCTTTACAACAAATGCTAAAGGAACTTCTCTAGGCAGGAAACACGAGAGAAGGAAAAGACCTACAATAACAAACCCAAAACAATTAAGAAAATGGTAAGAGGGACATACATATCGATAATTACCTTAAATGTAAATGGATTAAATGCTCCAAACAAAAGACACAGACTGGCTGAATGGATACAAAAACAATACCTGTACATATTCTGTCTACAAGAGACCCACTTCAGACCTAGGGACACATACAGACTGAAAGTGAGGGGATGGAAAAAGATATTCCATGCAAATGGAAATCAACAGATAGCTGGAGTAGCAATTCTCATATCAAACAAAATAGACTTTAAAATAAAGACTATTACAAGAGACAAAGAAGGACACTACATAATGATCAAGGGATCAATCCAAGAAGAAGATATAGCAATTGTAAATATTTATGCACCCAACATAGGAGCACCTCAGTACATAAGGCAAATGCTAACAGCCATAAAAGGGGAAACTGACAGTAACACAGCATAGTAGGGGACTTTACCACCCCACTTTCTCCAATGGACAGATCATCCAAAATGAAAATAAATAGGGAAACACAAGCTTTAAATGACACATAAAACAAGATGGACTTCATTGATATTTATAGGACATTCCATCTAAAAACAACAGAATATACTTTCTTCTCAAAAGCTCATGGAACATACTCCAGGATAGATTATATCTTGGGTCACAAATCAAGCCTTGATAGATTTACAAAAACTGAAACTGTATCAAGTATCTTTTCCAACCACAACACTATAAGGCTAGATATCAATTACAGGAAAAAAAACTATAAAAAATACAAACACATGGAGGCTAAACAAAACACTAGTAAATAATCAACAGATCTCTGAAGAAATCAAAGACGAAATCAAAAAATACCTAGAAACAAATGACAATAAAAACACAACAACCCAAAACCTATGGGACGCAGCAAAAGCAGTTCTAAGAGGGAAGTTTAGAGCAATACAATCCTACCTCAAGAAATAAGAAAAATCTCAAATAAACAACCTAACCTGACACCTAAAGCAATTAGAGAAAAAAGAACAAAAAACCCCCAAAGTTAGCAGAAAGAAAGAAATCATAAAGATCAGAAATAAATGAAGAAGAAATGAAGGAAACAATAGCAAAGATCAATAAAACTAAAAGCTGGTTCTTTAAGAAGATAAACAAAATTGATAAACCATCAGCCAGAATCATCAAGAAAAAAAGGGAGAAGACTCAAATCAATAGAATTAGAAATGAAAATGGAGAAGTAACAAGTGATATTGCAGAAGTACAAATGATCATGAGAGATTACTACAAGCAACGCTATGCCAATAAAATGGACAACCTGGAAAAAATGGACAAATTCTTAGAAGAGCACAATCCTCCGAGACTGAACTGGGAAGAAAAAGAAACTATAAACAGACCAATCACAAGCACTGAAATTGAAACTGTGAATAAAAATCTTCCAATAAACAAAAGCCCAGGACCAGATGGCTTCACAGGTGATTTCTATCAAACATTTAGAGAAGAGCTAACACCTATCCTTCTCAAAATCTTCCAAAATATAGCAGAGGAAAGAACACTCCCAAACTCATTCTACGAGGCCCCCATCACCTTGATACCAAAACCAGACAAAGATGTCACAAAGAAAGAAAACTACAGGCCAATATCACTGATGAACATAGATGCAAAAATCCTCAACAAAATACTAGCAAACAGAATCCAACAGCACATTGAAAGGACCATACACCATGATTAAGTGGGGTTTATCCCAGGAATGCAAGGATTCTTCAATATATGCAAATCAATCAATGTGATACACCATATTAACAAACTGACGGAGAAAAACCATATGATCATCTCAATAGATGCAGAAAAAGCTTTCAACAACATTCAACACCCATTTATGATAAAAATCCCCCAGAAAGTAGGCATAGAGGGAACACATCTCAACATAATAAAGGCCATATATGACAAACCCACAGCCAACATCATCCTCAATGGTGAAAAACTGTAACCATTTCCACTAAGATCAGGAACAAACAAGGTTGCCCACTCTCACCACTGTTATTTAACATTGTTTTGGAAGTTTTAGCCACAGCAATCAGAGAAGATAAAGAAATAAAAGGAATCCAAATCGGAAAAGAAGAAGTAAAGCTGTCACTGTTTGCAGATGGCATGATACTATACATAGAGAATCCTAATGATGCTACCAGAAAACTACTAGAGCTAATCAATGAATTTGGTAAAGTAGCAGGACACAAAATTAATGCACAGAAATCTCTTGCATTCCTTTACAATAATGATGAAAAATCTGAAAGAGAAATTAAAGAAATACTCCCATTTACCACTGCAACAAAAAGAGTAAAATACCTAGGAATAATCCTACCTAAGCAGACAAAAGACCTGCATGCAGAAAACTGTAAACACTGATGAAAGAAATTAAAGATGATACAAACAGATGGAGAAATATACCATGTTCTTGGATTGGAAGAATCAGCATTGTGAAAATAACTATACTACCCAAAGCAATCTACAGATTCAATGCAATCCTTATCAAACTACCAATGGCATTTTTCACAGAACTAGAACAAAAAATTTCACAGTTTGTATGGAAACACAAACGACCCCGAAGAGCCAAAGCAATCTTGAGAAAGAAAAACGGAGCTGGAGGAATCAGGCTCCGTGACTTCAGACTATACTACAAAGCTACAATAATCAAGACAGTATGGTACTGGCACAGAAACAGAAATATAGATCAATGGAACAGGATAGAAGGCCCAGAGGTAAACCCATTCACATATGGTCACCTTATCTTTAATAAAGGAGGCAAGAATATACAATGGAGAAAAGACAGCCTCTTCAGTAAGCAGTGCTGGAAAACTGGACAGGACAGCTACACGTAAAAGAATGAAATTAGAACACACCCTAACACCATACACAAAAATAAATTCAAAATGAATTAAAGACCTAAATGTAAGGCCAGACACTATAAAACTCTTAGAGGAAAACATAGGCAGAACACTCTATGACATAAATCACAGCAAGATCCTTTCTGACCCACCTCCTAGAGAAAGGGAAATAAAAACAAAAATAAATAAATGGGACCTAATGAAACTTAAAATCTTTTGCACAGCAAAGGAAACCTTAAATAAGACAAAAAGACAACCCTCAGAATGGGAGAAAATATTTGCAAATGAAGCAACTTACAAAGGATTAATCTCCAAAATTTACAAGCAGCTCATGCAGCTCAATATCAAAAAAACTAACAACCCAATCCAAAAATGGGCAGAAAACCTAACTAGACATTTCTCCAAAGAAGATATACAGTTTCCCAACAAACTCATGAAAGGATGTTCAACATCACTAATCATTAGAGAAATGTAAATCAAAACTACAGTGAGGTATCACCTCACACCAGTCAGAATGGCCATCATCAAAAAATCTACAAACAATAAATGCTGGAGAGGGTGTGTAGAAAAGGGAACCCTCTTGCCGTGTTGGTGGGAATGTAAATTGATATAGCCACTATGGAGAACAGTATGGAGGTTCCTTAAGAAACTAAAAATAGAACTACCATACGACCCAGCAATCCCACTACTGGGCATATACCGTGAGAAAACTGTAATTCAAAAAGAGTCATATACCACAGTGTTCGCTGCAGCACTATTTACAATAGCCAGGACATGGAAGCAACCTAAGTGTCCATCGACAGATGAATGGACAAAGAATATGTGGCACATATATACAATGGAATACTACTCAGCCATAAAAAGAAACGAAACTGAGTTATTTGTAGTGAGATGGATGGACCTAGAGTCTGTCATACAGAGTGAAATAAGTCAGAAAGAGAAAAACAAATACCGTACGCTAACACATAGATATGGAATCCAAAAAAAAAATAAAATGGTTCTGAAGAACCTAGGGGCAGGACAGGAATGAAAATGCAGACATAGAGAATGGACTTGAGGATATGGAGAGGGGGAAGGGTAAGCTGGGACGAAGTGAGAGAGTGGCATGGACATATATACACTATCAAATGTAAAATACCCAGCTAGAGGGAAGCAGCCGCATAGCACAGGGATATCAGCTCGGTGCTTTGTGACCACCTAGAGGGGTGGGATAGGGAGGGAGGGAGGGAGACACAGGAGGGAGGGGATATGGGGATATATGTATACGTATAGTTGATTCACTTTGTTATACAGCAGAAACTAACACAACATTGTAAAGCAATTATCCTCCAATAAAGATATTAAAAAAAAAATTCAGTCACAAAAACACTGCTTCACATTCATAATTAATTTTACTTAAATTATGACAATGTTGCTTATTTAAAACTTCAAAGTTCCACGAAAGGGATTCTTGTCTGACCTATTAAAAAAGACTTTGAAGTATGTTGGGGGGTGGGGGGGTAGAATCATACTGTAGCACAGAACAAAGTATCTTCAAGTAAGGAATACTGTAACTCGTGGATTACTGTAAACATAAAGTTATTGATATACTGCCAATATTAAGAGAAATGAAATGCCATTCCTACTTGGGGCACTTCAGCGGAAAAGGAAATTTAACACTTTTCTCTCATCCTTATCTAAAATTTAACTCTGCAAGTTTTCCCCACATTAAAATATTTTATATAAAATTTAGTTATAAAATCAATTTTATATCACTCATAAATACCTCACCATAAACGTATATCAAACAAAAAAGAAAGCATCTATTACACTCACAACATGCCTGCTAGGAGTTTTGGAATTGGTACTCCAATCCTAACAGCACCCTGTGATTCTGTGATTTATAATAAATATATATTTGGTCTTCATCCCCAGTCCTTGTACTGAGCTCCTAAAACGCTTGGAATTTCCTAAGTGAAGAGAGTGATAAAGGTGTCTTTGTTAAATGAATGAGACAACTTTTGAAAAGCCACTAGGTAACCTAAGGATGGGGGTTGGTTGCCAGGGGAACCAGCCTAGTGATTAGAGGGTTGGGACTTTCAGTCCTACTCCTCCATCTCAGGGGAGGGGAGAGGAGCTAGAGATTAAGTTCAATCACTGAAGGCCAATGATTTAATCAATCTTGCCTATGTAATAAAGCCTCCATAAAAATCCCTGTACCAGGAGACTCGGAGAGCTTCCGGGGTGGTGAACATGTGGAGATTCAGGGAGAGTGCTATGCTCTATAACCCTCTCTACACACCTTGCCCAGGGCATCTCTTCCATCTGGCTGTTACTGAGTTATATAGCCTTTTACAATAAACTGGTAACCTAGGTAGTAAAATATTTCTCTACATTCTGTGAGCCACTCTACCAAATTAATGGAACCTGAGGGGGGGGTCATGGGAACCTCCAATCTATAGTCAGTCACTTAGAAGTACAAGTGACAACGTAGACTTGATATTGGCCTCTGAAGTGGGGTGGGGGCAGTCTTGTTGGACTGTGCCCTTAACTTGTGGAATCTAATGCTATTTCCATGTCAACAATGTCAGAATTCAGTTGGACTGTAGGACACGCAGCTGGTGGAGAACTGCTTGGTGGTATTGGAAAACCCATACATTGGAACTGATGTTAGAATCTACACCCTTAGGCTCAGTCTCCCCAAAAACCAGTCTCAAGACTTCTGCTTCCATTTCAAGCTAATCTCCTCAACACTCAGCCATTCAATCCGTCATCATTTTTAAATTAGTGAGGATAATCTGTTTACAACTTCACTATCTCAAAACTTAGTTTTTCTAATTAGCCAAATAGCACATTTATTTTTTCATGCTAATTATAAAAAGGTTAAAAACTGAAAAAATCTTTCTTTCCCTGTATTGTTGGTTTTCAATTTTAATGATACATCACTTTAAAAAGAGTTCTGAACCTTAACGAAGAAATATTCACCATTAATAGTTTATTTGCTTAATGAAAAATAATTAATAACTCTCAGCTTTCTTTATATTACTTATTAAAGGCCTATGTAAGCCCTAAGGCTGGTATAAGAGTGCATATTAAATGTGGTTTTCCTCCCCTTCTTTTCAAAGTTAAGTTAACCCAAATATGTCCTTCAAAGTCCAGGTGGTCATTTGGACAGCAGTCAGGAGAGCACTAGCAGAAAATAGTGACATCAAACAAAAGATAAAGATAGTTTCCTTATAAAAATGTGAAGAGATCTCCATTGATAAGGTGAAAACTGTAAATTTTCTGATAAAGCTAAATGGCTGGTCTCCACTCCCAATCTGGGGCTAAGTGCAAGAAAGTCCTTTTCCCAAGAGACTTCATTGTAGTCCTCCACTCCTGACACCAATAAGGCACTACAGAGAGCCTCTCTCTCCTTCCATGTCATTTCCCCAGCTTGACTGTTCTAATCCCCTACTTTGCTTACATTGTTCATCTCCCTTGCAAGTTGCAATGTTGAGGGGGTTTAGGAGGAAGGCAGGCAAAACACCGAAGGAGGCTTTTTACAAAAATAAAGCCTTTCTGTTTATTACTTATGTAACCGTAACTTAATTATATATTATATATATTTAATATATTTTAATTAAACATTTTCAATTAGTGTATTTTAATTAATATATTTTGATATTTTATTTAATCTATTTTACTTAAATAATATATTTTATTTAATCAACACATGTAAGTTAAATGTGATTTAATCATATTATGTAATATGATTTAATTAACTATGCTTTAACTACAATTTTTTTTTCTGAGAACATCCTTTTTATTTTTTTATGTTTATTTATTTATTTATCGGTCATCCATTTTATACACATCAGTGTATACATGTCAATCCCAATCTCCCAATTCATCACATATTATGTAATATGATTTAATTAACTATGATTTAACTACAATTTATTAAAGCTAGTGACAATAATACCAAAACCAAAAACTAAAGTTTATTGATCATCTAGGGCATGGTGCTAAGATGATAGGCATGGCCTCAGTTAATCCTCATTGTAACTCTGGGAGGTGAATACTGTAGCTCCCTACATTTTACAGATGAGGAAACTGAGGCACAGAAATTTCATCAAGTTTAAGAATGAACAACTTTTTTGCACCACTCTAATGTACCACTGGGAAAAACCTGCCAATCAATCTATGACACAGCTGTAAAACACATCCATATTTCAGAGATGCTGAAATGTGAAAAAGAAAAAAGTGTGTCTTACAATGAAATACCTAAGTAATTTTCCGAAGGTCACAAATCTACTAAGTGTTGCACGCAAGATTTGAACACAGGCAGTCTCGTTCCAGTCCTGGTTTATGCCTATTATCCTGGCATAATTATTAACAGTGCTCCCTTTTAACTATCAAAAGTGCCCCAGTTTTAAGGATAAAATATAGTCTTCCTACTCATGATTTAAATGAAATAAACCCTGTGCCCCGAGTCCCCCCTCACTGCACCAGGGACTAATGTGGGAGCCAGCATCCTCTGCAGGCGGCTTCAAGGAAGTCCTGCCCAATATGGCAGTTTTTTATTGAGTGGTGGCAAAAGGACCCAAACAAATCCCCTTTGGGAAGCATAAAGTGGAGGTGAACCAAGAGAAGTTGGGTTATTTCAACTCAGAATATTGCTCCAAGCAAAGCTGAGGAAGTATTCCAGGGCCATATGAAGCCTGTTGTCTACATTTGTCTTGGAAACACTCACTTGGCTATTTGGATGGACAAGCTGACTTCCCATGATACCCCATTTTCCCATTTAGTAATTCTCTCCCGAGAATTATTTTAGTTATGATCATAAGAAAGCGGTCTAAAACAAGGCCCACTACCATGACCTTAATCTCTGATAAATTAATCTAACTAAGACCAGCCAAGTGAATAGTAATAAGATCTTCAGAAATTTGGGAATGTGAAAAAGGAAACAAAGCAAACGTGAACATGTGAACTTGGAGAAAAGAAGACGGACAAGTTAGCAGCAGTTCATGAAGGAACTCTAAATGGATCAGGCCACCCCATCAACACTGCACTCAGAGCTCTCCTACTCGGGGGGCCATGGTGCTGCTCCTCTCTGAGACCTCCCCACCTCAGCCATAGGTGGTAAGGCGGAGGTGGGTACCTTAAAAAGAACCAGCCGCCTTTCAGCTGGCCAGTGACCCGCATGTGAGTGCAAAAGGCTGAGCCAGACTGATGAGATGTTCTTGTTATTAGACTTGTAACATTCTGAGAGACAGAAGCTGAGTGATGTGCTTGGGTCAGGAAGCTGGAGTGGGCCCAGCAATGGGCAAAGTTATGGGCAGGTACAAGTTATAGAGAAATGGTACCACGAGCTAGCAACCACTTAACACAACAGGAGAGGCACAGAGGAGCCAACACCAAGGAAGATTAGTCTTGCGTTCCAGTATGTGTCCCTTTCAATAAACCTTTTTTTTTTCCCTTAAGAAAAGTCCAAGGAGATCTTTCAATCAAAGAAGCCTTAATAATCAACTGCATCATCCACACAAGACTGAGAGCACAAAAGGAAAAAACTAAGCCAGACTGCACGATTCCACCAGGGCCCAGAACGTTGTGAACTCAGGATAAGGGAGGCTTGGAGCTTTGGAAAGCTCTTCACTGCACTCAAGTTTAGAAACGTGCACTTTGCAAGCCTGGCATATTTATGGGTCTATTTCTCTTCTTTTATTTGCCTGTTCTTGTTCTGCGACCGTAACAGCATGTCCAGGGAACACTTGGGCATAAGGACGGAGCACATGGTCCCACGGCAGAGACAAGCAGGGATCTTTTATAACTACGGTAGCTCCTCACACCTTCTCTGCTCAGGGATGGTACACACAGCCTTTTATCACCTTTTTGGTATATGGCAGTGGAGAGAAGAAGCCAGCAATGGGGACTCAGCAGGGAAAGCATGAATCCTGTCCAGCCTCTTTCCTTAATAATGTCAATCTTTCTCTTCTATCCCCACTGTCACCATTTAGTCCATTTTAGTTAGGGGGACCATATATCAGCTTTCCAGGCACAGTCTGGGTTTCGGCTATACCTGCTGGCGTAATTACTCACAGTGCTCACGTTCACTCTCAAAAGTATCCTGATTTGGCAAAAAATTATGTGGTCACCCTGATTTTGATCCAAACCCCCATCTTCTTCCATTGCATGTACCACTGGAGAAAAAAAATACTGTCACTCAATCTGTGACACAAGTGTACAAACACATGCAGTTTTCAGAGATGCTGAAATGTGAAAAAGAAAAAAAGTGAGTCTTGTAATAAAATATGTAAGTAATTGTCACACATCACAAAGATAACCAGTATTGAGGGCAAGATTTAAACCCAAGCAGTGTGATTCCAGTCCTGGTTTATCCCTATTATTGTGGCATAATTATAACTACTACTGGCACTGAAGTAGTACAATAGTCACCTGAATGATTTCCATTCTTAATCCCTCCAACCCTTTCCACACTGTATGAAGAAAGAATACTCTGAAGCATAAAACTGCTCCTGCCACTCCTCTGTCTAAAGCCCTTCAATGGGGACTTCCCTGGTGGCACAGTGGTTAAGAATCCGCCTGCCAATGCAGGGGACACGGGTTCGAACCCTGGTCCGGGAAGATCCCACATGCCACGGAGCCACTAAGCCTGTGCGCCACAACTACTGAGGCTGCGCTTTAGAGCCCACGAGCCACAACTACTGAGCCCACGTGCCACAACTACTGAAGCCCGCGCACCTAGAGCCTGTGCTCCACAACAAGAGAAGCCACTGCAATGAGAAGCCCACACACAGCAACGAAGACCTAACACATCCAAAAAATAAAATTTAAAAATTTTTTTAAAAAATTAGCCCCTATTAAAACCCTTCAATGTCTCCCCACTGCCCTCAAGCACTAACCTTAACTCCATTACCAGACTCACAAGATCAGAGAAATTTTGCCCCTGCTTATGTCTCCAGCCTCATCTCTCACTGCTCCCCCACCTCTAACTCCACAAAGCAGCCCTCCTGAAATTCCTCAGGGTCCTCAAGTCACAACCCTGGGACTAAGACAGCCTAGAAATGGAAATGGGGTAAGCACATGGAGAAATGGATAGGGGTAGAAAAAGAGATGCCAGACTCCCATCCCACCCCCACTCACAGGACCCAAACTCAGACCTATTCCTTAAGCTTTGCCATGTCTCCAATACCAACTCAAACACTACATCAAACCCCTCCAATTTTAAAATAAAAGTAAATGTTAGAGGTAAATGTTAGAAATCTATGCCTTTGTGACTAGTATCCACATGATATTCTTTTGGAATCATTTCTAGAAAGGGGCAAAAGCTGACCAGGTAATCAGCACACTGACCAAAGTCTGAACTCAGAATACCAGGAAACTCCACCCTCTATCACCATCCCCCAAAACTCACCCTCCAAAGGAAATGCAATTTCACAATTTCTCCAGCATTCCTGAAACCTTGAAGGCAGTCCTGTGCACAGGGCAGACAGTGAAGGGCATGTGCCAGTTGCCCTTGCGTACATGTTATGACTACCGTCTAGTGTTTGGGTGTCCCTCCACCTCAAATCTTTGATGCATAAGAGGTCCAGAAGCCATAGCTACTAAGTCAACACCAAGATGTGCAAACATTTCTGGAACAAGCAACATCCAGGATGGTGCAACTGAGTTCCCCACACAACCCTCCCCCCTGCCACCTCACGCCTCACCAGACCTTCACCCCACCTGTGGAATAATGAAGATAACTGGGGCCCAGGAGACAGGCCTTGAACTCTCTGAGCCTCAAGTTCCCTAGATGTAAACTGAGAATAATCACCTCTGTTTCACGTCGCTGTTGCAGGATTAAGTGAAATAAACCATTTTGAAACACCAAGCCAGCACCTAACCCTGATATGGCAGCAAACACTAAATGCTTATCAAATCTGGGAAAGGAAAACTATTCTGGCTTAATAAAGCCAAAAAAAAAAAAAATTCAAGTAAATGTAGCTTCAAATTTACTGCAAGAGAAATAATCCCTCTGAGCCTACTATCTAACCATAGTGTCAGACATCATGCATATCATCTTATTTAATCTTTGTAACTATCTGTAAGAATTATCTCCTTTCAGAGAACAATAAATTGAGGTTCAGTCAAGTTCAATAATTAGTAGAGCAAGAACCTGGCAGACCCAGAATTTGATCTTAGTCCTATTTGAACACAGAACCATATCCTTTTCTCCTCACTGTTTCCCAGACCCTGGAGCCAGAGAAGGAGGGAGTCAGATAAGAGCCTGATAAGAGTCAGATAAGAGAACAATCATGCAGCGTTGATTAGTCCACCTAGGCATAAGTGCAAACACCAAGGTGCCCATTACTCAGGGACAAAGAAAGGGGGAAAGGTCAGCAATCAGTATAACTGGATAGTTCAGCTCAAACAGGGCCCTTTGGCAACGTAACTTAATGTTTTAACAGCGTAAGTAACTCATCAGCATGAGGCAGGTGACTCCTTGGCCCTGTGATTTTAAGCAGGTTATTTAGTATGACCCTTCTATGCCTCTGTTCCGTTATTTGTAACATGAAGACAGTACAATCTCCCCTGCAGTAACATTGTAAGGGTTAAGGAAATAATGTGCAGGCATCACTTTGCACAGGGTCTGTCACATATGAAATGCACAGTCCTATTATTTTGAAAGCCCTTTCACAACGAGATTTTCTATAGCCCTTTCCTTCCTCATTTGCCTAAATTACCTGCATCAACCCTCATCTCTGTTACTTACCTGCCTCTCATTTCTGTGTACACCACGCATTCATTTAGACCACAAAAGCTTACTGAATACCTGGTCAGGCAGGCTGGGGAAATAGCAGTGCATAAGAAAAAGCTTTGCCCTCATAGAGCTTACATTCTTACATTTGTGGGAAAGGAAGGCAGACAGACAATAAAACAAACAAAAAACACATAATAAACCACCAGGTAAAGTGTTAAAAAGCAGGCAAGGGGCAGAAAATAATCTCTGGGGAGAAGGTGAGTCAGATAAGATAATTAGGGAACGCCCCGTGGGAAGACCACTTTGAATCAGAAAGCTGAATGACGGGATAGAACAAGGCCTGAGATCAGAAGGAAGAGTGTTTCAGACAGGGAAACAGCAAGTGCCCCATGCAAGACCACGCACAGTGTCACAGAAGACTAAGAACATAGCTCTACTGATCTCACGATGCTACTGTATAATTATTGGTTTACCCGCCAATTTTGCCACTAGACTATGAGCCCCCTGAGGGTAGGGCTGTGTATCTTCCTGCATTCACTCACTCATAGAACTCATCTATTAAAGGTATCTATATGCCCAGCATTCTCTAAAGCACTAGATTTACAGTGAAGAATTAATCAATATAGCCTCTGCCTTCAAGGAGCTTACAACAAATAGCATGGGGCAAAGACTAAGCACTGAGAAAATATTTACTAAGTGAACAATATGTGCTTGATGTTCAGTTATCCAGTTCTGTACCATGCTGAATTCTGGGCTTTCTACAGCCCTTCTTTCCTTCTTCATTTGCCTAAAAGATCACCACCAGCTCTTCACTTCTGTTACTCACCTGCCTCTCCTTCTCCGTACCAAACTGTTCCCAATGACTCCTCTAATCTCCCCATCTTCTCTCTCCCCTCTGCCTTCGCCCACAGTCCACTCCACCTGGCATGCCTTCCCCTACATCTTCTTTACCAGACTAATTCTAGTGTCATTTCCCCAAATTTCATTAGCATACTGACTTTACCACTTGCTCAAACGTGTAGAAATCTCTCAAGTTCTTCAGACAAAACGTTTTCATCAAGTAACAGAAAATGATGGGTGCAGCTAGCAAAGGACGATTCCAGATTGAGTGAATAGTAAAAAGAGTTGAAAGACAAATGATCTGAAGTTGCATATGTAATTTCTTTTCCTCCCCAAAATACAAGATATGTCAGTGAGTTTCTGGGTGTTGCGCTTACAGAATTGGGCCAGGATACAAGGGCAGCAAAATTCTCAGTACTATGGGTCTGTGTACTCATCCATGAAAGAAGTGTTTCATTTACAGTAAACAAAACCAATCTGGGACAAGAGCTATCATTTAAAGGTCTTCCCCACACAGAAGTCAGTAGTTTAGCAACTAAATTATTTGAGATGAATTTCCTTTTCTAACAGCAGAAATTGCAGGTGCACTTCATTTTTAAAAAGAAAAGAGTCAGATATTTATTCTTCTAGGCAAGAAGGCAGATAAAGGTGAGTCACAACTTCCAATGCAGCCTCCACAGCCATAGTCAGCTGACAGAAACTTGCACATAAGCTTCAGTCCTTCACTTCTAAAAGCCAGGCATCCATCTTTGTCCTCTCACTTCTGGAAAGAACAGAAAATTAAGCTGGAGTCATCTATTCTGAGATACACAACAGCAGGGACAGGGTTTCGGTCTCCTTCAACAATACACATTCCTCCCCGAGTTCCTGGACAGAAGCTCTGGGCTTTGTAGAGAACCACACAACAAGGATTCTACAACTAGGGGCCTGAGGGGCAGTGTTTCCCACAACGTCTTTGCTTCACCTACAACAGAACAGCTCTGTGAACTTCACCCAGCCACTATGAGAGGGGAAACGCACTAAAAGGCAAAATACCATGATCGGATTATCACTAACCATTTAAACTCAGTGCCCTCAACCAAGATTTCCCCTAAGACATAACTAATGTAACAGGCTTATCTCTGTGCCCAACATGGCTGTGCCTTGCTGTACTGTGCTATTTATAATAAGGAGTGCACTGTACAGTAATTACATGCCTGGTCTCTGGCAGCCGGACTGGGATTCAGCTATTTTTTACTAGCTGAGTAACTTTGGGCAAAGCACTCTAAGCTTTTAAAAACTCTTTATCAGACCCTACAAGTCCCCACTTGATCCAGCCCCTGCCTACCTCTCAGACCACGACTAGTACTGTCACTTTCCACATCTTTAACTGTCTGGATATGTTGAGTTCAGGTCCCACCTCAGGGCCTTTGCACTTGCTGCCCTCTCTTCCCGAGTGTCACCTGGCTGGCTACTTTTCATTACTCAGGTCTCAGTTCAAATGTCAAAAAGTCACCTCCAGGATCTCATAAACATAAGGTTGATTATGTGAGTATGCACTCAGATAATCCATTGTATAATTCCATTTACATAAAGTACAAAAAGGAACAAAACCAGTGTATGGTGGCGTAATTCAGGGGACTGGCTACTCTTTTCTGGGTGGGAGTAGTGACGGGAAGGAGCACCAGGGGGCCCTCTGGGTTGCTGCTAAATGATTAATTTCTTGATATGGCTCTGATCTCCTGGGCGTGTTCAGTTTGTGAAAACTCATCAAGCTGTTCACTTATAATATGTATATTTTTATTACATGTGTTACAATGCAATGTCGAATTGGTTTTCCTGGATCATCTAATCTATGACCCACCATCTTGGCTAAGCTATTCATTCTCCAGCCCAAGACCCTGTTTTATTTTCTTCATAGCATTTGTCACTGGCTGAAATCATTTGCATTATTGTCTATGTATGTACAGTCTAGCCCTTCCCCACCCCCATTAAAACGGAGTATCATGTGGCCAAGATCTCTGCCTGCCTTGTTTACTATCCCCAAATATCAGTACCTGTAAGAGTCTTGTTCTAGGTATAAGCTGAATAGAGAAATATATGTAAAATAAGAAATGGCAAAAGGGTGGCCCTTTAAGGATGTAACATCAATCGAAAGTCAAAACAGAGAAGCCAACAGCAGAAGAAATAGAAAATGTCAATGACATTTAGCATCAGGAATATGTGTCAAATGTTAAATTTAACAACGAGGAGGGGGTAAAGTGTCATTCTTTGGCACCTCTGTGAGAGTGGTTAAAGTTACTTCTCACAGCAGAAACTGGGTCATTTATCTCTGTACACACAACAGTTTTGCACAAGGTCTGGTACAAAGAAGGTCTGAGACGCTTGGTGAGGATTCTTAAGTTTCCTAGAAAAAGAGGGTCATATTCAACTGTAATGTCTGCCGTGGGCAAGGGAGTAGGTAGGCACAACATACATGCAGAGGCAGGTAGAGCAGATATAAAGAAGCATTCAAGAATATGAAAAGGGTTCCTTAGGAATCACAAACAACACTCACCTACTTTTATTGCCAATTCTAAGATGTTTATAAAGAAAAAATTAAAATGTGTCAGTAGTGTTGGTGACTTGGATGTTATATAGTAACTTTATGCTACGCAGAGTAACTTACATGCTGATATAACTTATTTTCATGAGGAAATTTACACCACAGCCTGGTATGATGGAACCTGAAAAGTAAACCTTTAATCTGTAATCAGCTCTGCCACAAACTCTCTTTATAACCTTGAACTTCTTTAGTGCTCAATTTTTCTACCTGTGAAATAAGCTGGTTGGATCTGATGCTTGCTAATGCCCATTTCCAGTCCTTGAACACTGTGTATTATTCCTGACTTTAAAAAAAAAAAAAACCACTCATTTCCTAAGCTTATGTTCACAGGACAATACTCCATCCACAAGTATGTAAATCAAAGTTACTACATGCAGTGAGGTAGGAGATCCTTTTACCCAGTCTTCTTGCCAAACCAAGGGTATCACCCACCCAGATTCTCTACAGTGTTGTGTTCAGACTCCCATTTCTTGGTAAGGCAAGAAGCCCTATCATACTTCAGCTAAACAGTTGGATTTCTCTGCACAATTATTTCCTTTGCTTGAGTTTTCACTGCCTTAGGCCCCGTGTTTCTCATCAATTCAAGTCTACTCTCATAGTTAACACCACAGTTCTTGTTTTTTCTAACACTTAAATAATGAATAGAACTTGATCACCTGGAGGTATTCTCCTTACTCTATTACAACAGTTATTAGTGACTTTAATTAGACAAAACCACCATTCCTTTTGCTATCCCACCATACTGTCAAGTGCCTATTAAAGATATTACAGTAATAAGTTATTAGCACCTTTTAAATTTACATTAACAAAAAAAGACAAATGAGAAGTCAGGAAATGAAAGAAGGAAAAAAACAAAAACCCTTTCAGATGTCATAATTAACCAAAGCTTAGAGTAACTCAAAAAATCATTGGTAGCTATCTTTCAATTTTTTAAAAAAACATACTATGCATATCCTAGTTAAAACTGCAGGAGTGATCATTTGCCTCTCATCGATTAAAGATGGGAAAACGGACGAGGACAATGCTCTGCTGTGGATGAGCCCCACATCATCCTTTCTTTAAAAGAGCGGTATTACTAACGGAGAATCAGAAGTCGAGTGGTTGAGTCATTTGTCCATGAGTCATCACCAACTCATAACTCCCCGAAGACCTTTTGACTACTGTGACTCTTGCCACCTGCAAAAGGTAGTGATCAAATCTACAGGAAGCCAAGTTCTAATAGCTATTCAGCATCCACCATTGGCCCTCCTAGGTTTTTATTCTCTTGAAACAAGGAGAAACAGGACAGGGCCAATGCTCTGATGTGTTTTAGTGCTGGGACTGATTGTTCACTGAATTGAGGGAGAGCGTTTCCCATCTTTCTCCTTGACCCCCTCATTTCACCAACTCAAGCACCACTACCCACCCCCCCAAGTCTGCAAAAGCAGGCAGCCGGCAGAGAGCTCACTCCAGGAGGTGAGTTACTAAACCAGCAAGGCTGGGTTGGGTTTCTAGGCATCTTCATCATGTGGCCTAACAAATAGTCTCAAGAGAGAGCGATGGTTCAGAAACAGAATTGGCAAAGCAGGTAACTGTGGACAAAAAAATGTTGCCTGCCGTTTTACTAAACAAGAATGTTGCTTGCCATCAAGTCAGCAGTCACTGCAGCCGCCCGAGACAGTGCACCCTGAGGGGAATTCAGGATGCAGAAAAACAGGATACAGGCCCTAGAGAGTTAAGATGCATATCAAAGGAATAACTTCAGTAAGCCCAGACTCTTACACCTTCCCAAATTGAGCAAAGCATTAAAATCACTACCTTGACATATCTGATTTTTGTGATTAGCCCTAATCTTTTGATGTTCCACTACAAGTTTTTTTTTGGTTTTTTTTCAGCCAAAACTCCCATATATCCTGGCTCCTCCCTTACCTCTTTGGAACAGTTCCTCAGAGCTATCCAGAAACTTCCCCAGGATACAGCCCTCAATGATGCCTCCAATAAAATGTATTTCCCAACTTTCAGGCCGTGCATTTTTTTTCTGTCCACATAATAACACCTCAGGACTCCAAAACCCAGTCCCAGGGACTTTTCCTTAACTTGCCTGCAGCGCCTGGTACAGCGCCAGGCGCCCTCCGCAGCGCTGGGGTAACCCACGTCAGCGACAACTGACAGCTGGGTGGCTCTCACTCCGGGGTGGCCCGGACTGCCATTCCCCGCTCCGCCTAGGACCCCCGACACCTGAAGCGGGGCGGGGGGAAATGCTGGGGTCTCTCGTGCGCCCCGGGCGCAGCACCGCGCGTCCCCTCCACAGGTGCGGCGCCCTAGCGGCCGCGCACCGGGGCCAGGAGGAGGTGGACAGACAGGGACAGGAGGGCACCACTGGCTGCTCGAGGCTCCCACCGAGAGGCCCGCTCACCTGGGACCTGGCCGCCAGGAGCGGGGACCGGAGCGACAGGTCTCTCAGAAGTTTCCAGGCCTGCGCTGCCCCAGGAGCCGCCATCTTAACCAGGAAACCGGCGCGGGAAACCAGGCGGGGCGCGGCGAGCCAGGCGGGGCGCGGCGAGGGCGGGAGGGGGAGGAGAGGGGAGGGGAGGGGGCGGGGCCTGGCCGCCCCTCTCGCCCCGCCCCCTCCGCCCGGGCCCGCCTGCTGCCCCCGGGACGTGGCAGCGCCCCTGAGGAGACATCTGCGCGAGCCCTGCGTCTCCCGCCGCGACTCCCACCTCGGCCCCAAGTTCACTTTCAGCCTTCAGAGGCCCCGTGGGCTCCTCACCGTTCTACCCCGGCTCACCATGTGAGCAAAAACACATCCTGAGCCCTACGGTCGTGGGGCTTAAACTATGCTGGGGCGACGGGCCAGTGCACGTTGGCCGTTGCCGTGAGTGCTCTGAGGTCCGGCCCACGGAGCTGACGCCAAGTATGGGAGGCCTCGGGTCTGGTCCTTGGGCCCCAGAGGCTCGCCTAGGGAAGCGATATTTGAGCTGAGCCTTGAGGGAGTACCGGAGAGGCAAGTGGGTCTGATGAGGTCGGTGGATGCCCTCTACACCTGAGTAAGAATTTTTTATCTTTTACCGAAGGTTAAGACAAAGCAATTGAAGCATTTTAAGCCAGTAATCACCAGAACAAGAGCAAGCGTTTATTCGGAGTTTACGTGACTCTAAGCACTGTATATGTAATAAAATTACTATAGCAAATAAGCTTAATATGTGCCAGGCACGTTACAAATTATGAACTAATTTAGTCTTTATAGCAACCTTTCCAGTGAGTACCAATGTATAAATCCCCATTTTGCAGAAGAGAAAACTGAGGCACAGAGAGGTTACCTAACTTATTGAAGGTCAGAGATCTGATAAGGATTAAAAATGAGGTTCAAACCCATGCTGTCTTCTCCCCACCCTATTATGTACCATTTTAGAATTTTTTTTACCCTTACTCTATTCTTGAGCCTATGATCATGAGAAAATGTACAATGTAACAGAACTAGGAAACTGTTTCTGCTTTACTTCCCTTTTTACTTTTTCTGCTTTTAATTTTTTTTAATTTTTATTTTGACAAAAAAAATCTACAGAGAAGTTGCAAGAACATTACCCCCAAACTCCCAAGTATCCTTTACCCAGATTTACCACTTATTTATATTTTTCCTCATTCCCCATTTTTCATAGATATAGATACATAGCTTTATAGCCCATTCTTAATCACAAGTTTACTGGCTAGATTTAGCATCCATTATTGATTTTTTCTTGAATCAGTTATTACTGTAATGGTTGCAAAATCATGATTGTCTAATTCCATTCCTTTCTACATTTTTTAGTTCACATTCTACTCTGAGAAGAGCTTTACCGTCTCCCACGTTTCTTTATTTATCCTTGTGTTCACTTGTATCAATATGGACTCATGCGTCCCTTTTTATTCAGTGCCAAGCCTATGCTCATTCCTTTTACATGTACTCAGCTGCCTCTGAATATGGGTCATTTAATCCTCACAGGAACCCTGTAAGGGGTGATGATGTTATTCCCATTTTACCAGAGGGGGAACTGTACTACCAAAACACTATGTAACTTGCCCAGGGTCACAGCCTGGGACCAGACCCCAAAGCTGAAATCTGACCACACCCTCCTCTTGACCTGAGGGGATCTGAGTTCCCACCTCATCTATCATTACGTGTACTGGGTCTGCCATCTAGCCAGGATGGAGCGAAGACTCATTAATGTTTACAGACTGAATGTTTAAGCTTGGTGAGAGCTTTGAACATGTTGTCAGAAGGAAGCAGACCTCCTGTAGAATTAATCAAAGGTGGTTTATTCAGACAGTACTATGGCAAGGGAGTTGGCTACTATCACTTTCCTTCCAGCAGAGACCTGAAAGGGTTTGAAAAGAAGAGTGCATTTCGTAAAGAAAAAGGACAGCCTCCTTAGACAGTCTTTGATGAGTGTTCTGTTAGGACGGGATTTTTTTTCTATTAGGGCAGGATTTTTGGAAGTGGAGTGGGCAGAGTCTTTCTGATTACCATTCATGTACATGTGGCAATCTTTGATTGGTTCATTATCTACTAGTGAATTCTGGGCTGGGTAGCATCATATGAGTTTTCCTGTTTCAATTGGAAGACTGCCTAGTCCTCAGCTTTGGGGCCCAAGTCCTGCATCAGCAATTCCTCAGTGTCTTCATCCACATTCTCTAGTTCTGCCATCTCTGCAGCCAAGAGGTTGGGGGAGATGGTGCAGAAGGACCTTCGTATGGTATCTCCAGTGCTTAGCACTGGGCCAGGATTAGAGAAAGTGTGGAATAAACACACGTAGGATGACTCACACTTATTGAGTTCCTCCTAAGACTTCTCACTCTTTTCTACCCTTTTTTTCCAAATAGGAAGCTCTTTGAGGTCAAGGATCCACCAAAGAGTTCTGCACTGTGCTTTGCTGAGATAAGCACTGGGTTTTCAGTGAAACTGGATTGGATTCAAATCTCACCTCTGCCTTCTGTGAATCTGTGACCTGAGGAACTACCTAGGTCATACAGTGATAGTAAGTATTCAGTGAGATGTTGTATGTAAAGACCTTGCACATAGCAGGGTCTTAGTAAATGTTGTGTTTCTTCCTCTGATATACTCTTTTTTTTTAATTAATTAATTTATTTATTTATTTTATTTTTGGCTGTGTTGGGTCTTTGGTGCTGTGCGCCGGCTTTCTCTAGTTGCGGCGAGCGGGGGCTACTCTTTGTCGTGGTGCACAGGCTTCTCATTGCGGTGCCTTCTCTTGTTGCGGAGCACAGGCTCTAGGTGTGCAGGCTTCAGTAGTTGTGGCACGTGGGCTCAGTAGTTGTGGCTTGCGGGCTCTAGAGCACAGGCTCAGTAGTTGTGGCACACAGGCTTAGATGCTCTGCGGCATGTGGGATATTCCTGGGCCAGGACTTGAACCCATGTCCCCTGCACTGGCAGGCAGATTCTCAACCACTGCACCACCAGGGAAGCCCCCCTTTGATATAGTCTTAATAAATATTTGATATCTAATGTGAAACACCAGAGCCAATCTGAGATATGGGTCATAAGGCCCCTGACACTTTGTAACTTATCTTGATAGCACTGGAGAACAGTAGAGACGTGTATGTGCCAGATGAAAGTATTAAAAGGATGTAAAGTGGTTGTCTCCAGGAAGAGGGTGGAGGATAGGGGTAAGGGAACCTTTACATTTTTAGAACTTCGCATATACTGATTCCTGGGCTCCACTCTAGACCTACTGAATCAGAATCACTTAGGATGGAGTCCGATATCTGCATTTTAAGTAATCTTCTCAAGGAGTTCTTTAGTTTGAGAACTAAAAAAAATAAAAAATAAAAAAAAGCAGACAAACCAAACCATAGCGGTAAACTCTCAAGAAGTTTCCCAGTGAATCAAGAGACAAGTTACTCTGCCTTCTTCCACTGGGTTCCTAAATGTAGAATGAAAATCCTATGATTCGTAGATGGAGGTGATGACTAAATGCTGCTCTCAGAGAGTCTTGACACATGGGTACAAGACCTATCTTCTACCAGGGGTCTAGGTCAGCCCCGACATGTAGAAGCATTGGCTAAGGGTGAATAAACAGTGATTCTATGCTTTTTCTTTATCAATATTGCAATTGTGAACTGCTTGAGTAGTAACTGTGGCCATAGGCAATACCACTACCAAAAGCATTTTGTACTGTCTGGGGTCAGATTGAAGCACAGAGGTAGATATCAGACAAACTGAGTTCAGGTCTTGACTCTGTGATTTAATAACTCTGAGCTTGGGCCAGTTATTTCACAGCCTCAATCCTTTATCTGTGAAAGGGGGATTATAATAGTATGTATTTTGCCAGTGTGTTACTGAGTCCAAGCTCGTACTACTTGCCACACAACAGGCCAATAAATCGAGAGACAAGTTGCTAGAGCAAGGAATAGTGACTTTATTCGGAAAGCCAGCAAACTGAGAAGATGGTGGACTTGTGCCCCAAAGAACCCATCTTGCCTGAGTTAGAATTCAGGCTTTTTTTATACTGAAAGGGGAGGGAGTAAAGTCAAACATTTCCTGGTTCCGGGCAGCCTCCGGGAGGGGATGTGTTAATTTCTTCCTCCCTGCAGTCATTCAGGGGTGGGCCTGGTCAGCATGTTTCCTGTGAGCTAAACAAAGGTATTTCAGCTTAATGCTCATTACCTGGGAGGCAGGGTTCCCAGAGATGGGCCATTATGTATAATTTAAGCTTATAGGCAACATCCGTTTAGTGATTAACTTGTAATAGAATACAAAGTGTTCTTACCCATTACAAGTGCATTGTAAAGCACTGGAGATCCCAGCGGCTGTTAGCCACTAGGCTTTCTTTGCTTGACTAAGAAATCCTTTTTCATGTTTGTTTCTTTACCATTTACATCAGTGAACCTGTTTCCCCATTAGTAAAATGAAGGCCAAGTATGACAGCATCTTATTTGAACTAGGAGTTAACAATGTAGCACTTCTCATGAACTTTGCATACACTGGAAATATTAAGTTTCAAAACTCCTTGATCAAACTTTGGATTTAGAACAACCTGCCTACACTACTTCTTACTGAGATAATTGTTCCAGGAAAGAAAATAAAAACATCAGTAGGCCCACACACCTTCTCTTTCATTTTGGCAGTGCCTGTTAACAGTGAAATAATGTGCTCATTTTCATATCCACACTGATTACTCCCTGGGCCCAGATTTGCCAGAGGCATGTCAGGAAACCTAGCACAGGGATCATGCATCTAGCAGTTCCAGTGGTTGTTTATCATTACCTTTTCATTTAAGCATAAAAACCGTTTGACAAATACGGACTCATTGTAACCAGCAGAAATGAATAGAATTTTTTACAAAACAATCCTAATTTTCATGGATAACATATTTGAGTTCATGCCACTCCCTGTCAGTAATGAAAATCACTATCGAGATGATGAAACAAAGGGCATTTGTGGATTTTGTTTAGTTATTTCTTCTTTAATGGTTAACAGATTTCTTGAATTTACAGGCAAAGAAACTTAGGGCTTTCATTATGTACACTGGTAATATCTCTGTTGCTGTTTGTGACAGCCATTTTAACCAATGCTTCAATTGTGTTATTTGCCAATGGCACAGAAAGAAGTTCCATTGTGCTGCAGTTATTTTTTCCCTCTTCAATAATGCATTAAAATGATTAATTCTGATGACATTTCTCAGCAGCTTATTTAAATTATAAGGTGCACAGAAGAAAAGGGATCTGCAACTAAAAGTGTCTCCTCTGACAAAACTGCAGTGAGCTCAAGAGAAATTCTCACTATATCCTGGAGAGAATCTGGGGGAGGGAAGGTAGAGCCATAGTAACAGGTCAAAGTCAAGATGAAAAAGAAGTAAGAGTAAGGAACATCAGAAACCAAGAGAAGGAGCATTCAGGGACAAGGTCAGCTGGAAGACTAAAAGTGGAGAACGAGAGTTAAGGATAGAAACAAAGGCGATGGCATTCTGTTGGTCAGGAAATTTAGAAATGGATAAAGAAGATGGTAAAAGTGGAGTGAAGAACATTTACACAAAGGACAGTGGAGAAACATAGACTGAAAGAGAAAAATGATACCAGATTGTGGGAAAGAAATTCCCTTTAGAAAGAAACCTGTTTTCCCACTGCAATCGAAAGCCGTGGAATTTAGCACTTTCAATATTATTAAGACATCCTTCATTTAAATACCAAAATAGGGACTTCCCTGGTGGCACAGTGGTTAAGAATCCTCCTGCCAATGCAGGGGACACAGGTTCGACCCCTGGTCTGGGAAGATCCCACATGCTGTGGAGCAAGTAAGCCCATGTGCCGCAACTACTGAGCCTGTGCTGTAGAGCCCATGAGCCACAACTACTGAGCCCACGTGCCGCAACTACTGAGCCTGTGCTGTAGAGCCCATGAGCCACAACTACTGAGCCCACGTGCCACAACTACTGAAGCCTGGGTGCCTAGAGCCCATGCTCCGCAAAAAGAGAAGCCACTGCAATGAGAAGCCCGCGCACCACAGCAAAGAGTAGCCCCCGCTCACCGAAACTAGAGAAAGCCCGTGCACAGCAATGAAGACCCAACGCAGCCAAAAAATAAATAAATAAATAAATAAATAATAAAATAAATACCAAAATAAAAATTAAAGGCATTCCATTTCAAATCC
Source organism: Balaenoptera ricei (assembly GCF_028023285.1). Lineage (NCBI taxonomy): Eukaryota > Metazoa > Chordata > Mammalia > Artiodactyla > Balaenopteridae > Balaenoptera > Balaenoptera ricei. The sequence goes on from NC_082649.1 coordinate 84,334,362, forward strand.
CCTGCTTCATTAGGAAGTAAGCAGTCACAGCAATGGTTCTTAATAGAATTCCTTTTTTCTTAAAAATTTATTTTATTTATTTATTTTTGGCTGCTTTGGGTCTTCCTTGCTGCGCACCTACTCTTCATTGCAGCACGCGGGCTTCTCATTGCAGTGGCTTCTCTTGTTTGTGGAACACGGGCTCTAGGCACGTGGGCTTCAGTAGTTGTGGCTCACGGGCTCAGTAGTTGTGGCTTGCAGGCTCTAGAGCGCAGGCTCAGTAGTTGTGGCGCACGGGCTTAGCTGCTCCGCGGCATGTGGGATCCTCCTGGACCAGGGCTCGAACCCGTGTCCCTTGCATTGGCCGGCAGATTCTTAACCACTGCGCCACCACAAATAGAATTCCTTTAATAGGTTTCTGTTTTGTTTTAATGTCTTTGGGGCTGTATTCTCCAAAGGTTCTAATTCAGTCTGTCTTGGGACCTAGAGATCTGCATTTTTGTAAGTACCTCTCCCACCCCACCATCTTTATTGTAGGTGATCCATTGTCTGTGACTGGAGAAGCACTGACCCAGAAGGTGGGACTTTGAGAAAGCTAGAGGAAAACAACAGAAATCATCCAATTCCTCTCTTTCTCTCTCATTTTCTTTTCCATTTCTTACCCCACTTGTAGTATGTTTCTTAACCTTTCCCAACCCCTCCAAAATCTTAGTACATGAGAAGCAGTATGGAATGAGACTCCAGAGGAAGGTTTCATGCTGTTCCCTCTGACGGAAACAACTCTTCCCTGTTGTTCACTGGGCTCAGGCTCTCTCTTCCCTAGAGGGGGTTTCAGTCACCACCCTCTTCAGGAACCTTCTCTGAAGGCAAGCCTGGGGGTCATCTCAGTGGTTATCATTAGGCAATGACCCCATTAGTTTCTTGTCTGCTTCTTTCTTTAGGATTTAAAAATCTGCAGTGACAGGGACTGTGTCTTCTTTGCTCTTATGACCCTGCACCCAGTACAGTGCCTGGAAGACAGGCAGTACTCAACGGATATTGGCTAAACAGATAACTAAATGAAGATGAAACCAGTGCAAAAATCACCCTAATAAGAAAATTCAAAGATTCAATAATGTCTAGAAATCTGCCAGTACCCCCTAACAAGAATGGAAGTTGAGTCCCATGAAGGGAAATAACCTGCCCAGGATCACACACTACACTAGTTGTTTTGTTCACTGTTTCTCAGAGTTCTTACATGCCTTCAAGATCCATCTCTCCCTTACCTCTCTCTCTCGTTCCCCTACATTTATTGAACACGTGTGTGCTTTCTCAAAGCTTTACAGAAATTATCTTACTTAATCCCCACCACAGCCGTATTTTACAGATGTGCAAACTGAGTCTCACAGCAGAGAGTAAGTTGCCTGAGGTAATGACTAGGAAGAAGCCAATCTCAGTCAATCTGGGATTGAATCTACACGAGCACTATCTAATGGATCTTTTTGCAATGATGGAAAAGTTCTATAACTGTGCTGTCTGATACCATAGCCATCAGCCATGTATGGCTGTTGAGCACTTGAAATGTGACTGGTGAAACTAAGAAAATAAATTTTTAATTTTAATTAATTTAATTTTGAATAGCTGCACATAGCTAGTGACTGCCATATTTACCAGTAGAGGTCTATGCTATCCAACTGATGTGCAGACTTTGTATCATCTCACTGTTTTCTTAATTGCATTCCTATTAGGTACAAGTTATATGAATTGAGTTCCTAATTTAGGTACAAATAGCTTATTTAGGAGGTGATCCTAGGCATCAGGAAAAGGAATGGGGAAGTGAGACAGGGAAGATGGGGTTTAGTTTCAGAGAGCACTCTGATAGAATGTTATGGAACATACCTCAAAATGGTCCCATTGAGGGATGAGGAAGTGGTCATGTTTTTCCACCAACTCCCATGCCTCATTGGTTGAGAGCTGCTCCTGGGGACACTTCCAGCTTCCCTCTCCTCGGAACAGTTACGCCCCTGTGGTTAGACAAAGCCTTAGAGCAGAGAGACGCAGCTCTCTGAAGCAGTGATTGTCTTGCAAAGCTGCCGGTGACTTCCAGGGAAGTCAAGGAGATGTGGGCCCAAGTAAAACTATATTGCCTCTCCCTTTAAACTGACCAGATTAGTTCATATCAATATTTTATCTGGGTTGGGAGGAAGGGCACTCGAGATTGTGTTGGTAAGAAAGGTTCTGCTACTTAGAGAGAGAGAAAGAAAAAAGTTTCCAAACTACAGTTCTAAACTGTACTCTTGCCTGTTTTCATGACCAACTCAATTACTGGATTTTATCCTATTCTGTATCATTTCTAGCTCAGCATGGATGCTCTAAGTATCCCTGCAGTCTAGGCCCCATAAGGTAGTTATAAAATAGCTGATCCTGGACTTTCTCAGTGGAGACATGAAGAGACTCAGGCATTCCAGAAAGCGTTTGTTTGGTTGTTTTTTATTTGATATATTTAAAAAGATTAGCCGCAACAAGAGCAGAGAATCAGGGAGAACCTGATTAAAAAAATAAAATATAGTTTTAAAGAAGAAATAGAAGTGATGCAAATAGTGATTTCTCCTCCTCTGATATCAAGCTCTGTTGAGCTCTGGAAAGAGGAAGCATGTAATTATGATAGAAGTGAATCAACTGAAAGCCAAGTCAAAAAGGCAGATCAGCTTCTGAAGAGATGCCCTGGCTTCTATAAAGACAGTAGGTAAAGAGTCCTAGCCTCTCTACCTAGATCGGCTGCTGGTCCTTATGACCTTGGGCTGAAAGAACATGGAGAACTCTTGATAGTGTAGGCAAAAGGAATGTTACCATATTTCTTTCAGAGACAATGGCCATCCATGGAGGCTAAGAAGAGCTTAGCTACCTCAAAGAACCTGCCTGAAGAGATTTCTTCATGCTACAAACCTCTGTAAATTTCCTTTCAAAAATTATGTTTAAGAAGAAATAGGAATAACCTTACACCAAAGTGAGGGCAAGAGTGTCCACAAGAGTGAAGCCAGTAATGCCACAAGGGAGAAAATGAAGGGAGACAAGTAAAAATTTCACATCGAAATATTTCAAGTACCTAGAAGCTCTGAGGAAAATAAAAAACACCATGGTGAACAAATGATGTGAATAAAAATTCAAAAAAGAAAAGGTAAAAGTGGCCAGTAAACAAGAAAAAGAGCCAGCTTCACTGATAGCATTGAAGAAATGCAAAATAAAAGATACTACCTTTTAAAATTGTATATGTTTTTAAACCAATAAAAATGCCCAATTTGGTTACAATTGTGGAGGAAATTAATACTTTTTAATATTGTCAGTAGAAGTGTGAATTATTACATCCTTCTAGAGGACAATTTGGCAATATATATCCAGAGCCTAAGATTTTAAATCCTCTAGTCAAATAATTTTATTTCTCGGGATTATCCTAAACAAATACTTAAATTTGCAGTCAAAGATTTTTGTTCAAAGATATTAATTGCAGCAATTTATTTAACAACGAAAATTTGGAAACCACATAGCTGGTGAATAGTTAATAAAAAAACCACACTAGAATATTGAACAATGCCAAAAAACATATTATAAAATTTTAATTTATTTAAAGAAGCAGTGTATGCACACTGTAAGATTTTTTAAGTCTCTGAAGGTAGTAGCCACTGTTAATAGTTCATTTCTTTAAGAAATTTTCTTCAACAAATTTTCTATATATACATTTTCTATTTTGATATATCAATGGATATATCTCTATCCTTATTTATCTGTCTATCTACCTATCTGGCCCACTATTTGTCTTTGTAAATAAAGTTTTATTGGAACTCACTCACACCCATTTGTTTATGTATTGTCTATGGTTCGTTTCCAGTTACAATGGCAAAGTTGAATAGTTGCAACAGAGAACCTATGACTGAAAATATGTAATATCTGGCCCTTTACAGAAAAACCTTGCAAACCCCTGCACCAGCATACAAACTCATTACAATGTTACCTCAGTGAGTGCAAATATTTTTGTCTGCTTTGTTTGCTATTGTATTCCCAATGCCTAGAACAGTGCCTGGCATATAGTAGGTGCTCAGTAAATATTTGTGGAATGAACTAATGGGATCAGTTGCTCCTGCTAATGCACAGTTGTGTGGTTTTCACATTTAGTGCTTGTTTTAGTATTACAAATAATGCTGCAATGAACACAGATATTTGCTTACTTCTGCAATTATATCAGAAACAGTACTTTGAAAAATATAATGATGTGGGAAACATATTGATATATAAAATTTTTTAAAAAAGCTAAAATTTTTGTTACTTTAATTTTTGTTATTGAAAATGTGTGTGTATAACCATAAATATTTTGAAATCTAGGAGGAGGAATTGGGGTGATTTTTATTTTCTTTATTGTTATCTAAATTTATCATAATTAACACATATTGATAGTAAAAAAAATATTAAATGTATTTTTAAAGGACTCAGAAGATCCTTTTCATCTTGTCCCCTCTCTGTCCTATTTGAAATCATTTAATACTTCCCATCACTATAAGTTAAATCTAAATTCTTCCACCCAGGGTTTAAGGTTATTGAGCCACTGGTTTAAATACCTGTTTCTGTCTCCCCAGTGGGTTTCCTTCATGAAAGATTTGTTCGGCCAGACTTGGATATTACTCTTTGTCCTCAGAAAAGGCCTTATAAATTCTACCTTGGCGCACTTAGTCATAGCTTTTGTCCTGTCCAGAATGCCATCCTTTTCTCCACCTTGCTGAGCCTGCCACTGAAGTGTCCAATTCTTCCCAGTAGCATTCCTAAGTCCTTCCCACAGCATCATCCTTCTACAGCATCTACTGTCATGGGTGGCAAATCTGGTTTCCTTTAGGAGACAAAGCAAGAAAACCTAAATGAACAACGTAGTACGCCATACAAGGGAATGAGGAGTCGTGGGGACCATGGCAACAAGTACATGTCCTATCTAAAGGCAGACAAGTGAAAAAATAAATTTGTTTTTAAAGGCAGACCAAACAAAGCAAGACTGCTGGCAAAATTTACCCTACACCTTATACTGTATGGGCATATAAACTGCTTGGAACTTTTTCCTGAAGCCCGTGGGGTTTAGGGATGCAGAAAGAGGGGAAGAAGGTGAGAGTTAATGGAGGTCCAAAAGTAGGATGGGGGTAGGTTGAGAATGAGGGATGGACAAGAGGTTTCAGGCTTAAAGAGAAGGGACGGGGTAGGATTTAAGACTGGACTAAGGATGTCTGTGGTAGAAGTTATGCAGTAATTTTTAAAATGAAATTCTAGTGTTTTATGTTTTAGGCTATATCAGAATATCCCTAGTATCAAAATGGCTTCATCAAAACAGACCAAAAAAAATATCTTGCTTCATCACCCATACCTGTACCCAGGTTCTTCTCATAGTAATAAACACAGCAATAGCTAATTTGAGTTGGGTCTGTATTATGTGCAGTCACTGTGTTAAGCACATTTACTGAGAGTGTCCACCTGACTCAGTTCTCAAGATAGCCTCATGAGATAAATGCTATTCCTCTCTTACAGATTAGAAAAAAGACATAGAAAGAGGCAGTGATCTGCCTGAGGTCATATGGCTAGGAGGTGGCAGGGCTGACTTGAATCCAGACTCTGATCCAGAAGTTGTACAATGAATATACGTCTTCTGCAAATTAACCACTTAACCACTGTGTTGTGCGGCTCAGAAGTGTTGAAAGAAAGGGAATGTTTGGTAGCAAGGGTACAAGTTAGGGTTTCTCAACCTCAATACTGTTGACATTTTAGACTGGATAATTCTTTGTTGTAGAGGCTGTCCTGTGCATTGTAGGATATTTATTAGCATGCTTAGCCTCTATTCGCTAGATGCCAGTAGCAAATGCCCTGAGTAGTGACAATCAAAACTGTTTCCATATATTGCCAAATGTCCCTGAAATGGGCAGGGTATTGGTGGAGGGCGAGAAGGAGCAAAACCTCCCCTAGTATAAATATTTATACCACTGGTATAAATACTTGTCCTTAGAGCAGAAATGTAATACTTAATATTGTCATTCCCCTTTTTATGGACTTTCATAATCCCAGATGTATCTCCTCCCCCACCAAATATCCAAATATCCAACTCTGAGAACAACAGAAATTATTGCACAAAATATTGTGCATTTTATATATCTAATCCTTTCATAGATTAATTTCATTAAATTCCATAGCAGGAGGGAAGCAAAAAAGTTCTAAGTCATCAAACAGTCATTAAATGAATTAAAATAGTAATTCTCATGTCATTAGTCTGATTTTAGCCAAGCCAAGGAAGTACTATTCCAAGATTCTGCACGAAATAGCAAATTTCAATTTGAAAGTTCTCCAAGCAGTTAATGGTCCTGCTGTCCATTTGATTTAGTAAAGGTTCAGAGCATTTGTTAGCTAAACTTTCCCAGAAAGTCATTTTTATACTATCACTGTTAGTCTATGCCATTAGGATCATTTCTTTCTACGATAAAATGGGTTTTTATGTTATCATTCTGTGTCTCAGGGAAACGTATAATTTTTAATGGAAGAAATCTAAGATTAACCTCCATAGTCTCCCTAAGTGATTTCATAGCATCAGTCTGTGCAAAGGGAGGGTTTCGTATTCTAAAGAAAATCAGCTCATATTATTAAAAACAACTGACATATGGTATAAAAAATATTGTAAAAGTATTTGATTATACCTCAAAATACAAGCTATATTTCTTTGCCAGTAAAAAAAAAGTGAAAACTACTTGAGCTCTAATTCTGAAAGGCAAAATTTTGAACATTGAATATTGGCTATTGCCTGTGGCCTAACTGGATAAGAGCAATTCACCTGTTTGATCCAATTTGTTCTAACCTGTGCATTTCACATGGCAAGGGCAGAAAGTCCTAGTTCCATTGCTTACCAGGATTTTTTTTTTAATATTTATTTATTTGGCTGCATTGGGTCTTCGTTGCTGCGCATGGGCTTTCTCTAGTTGTGGTGAGTGGCAGCTACTCTTCGTTGTGGTGAGTGGGCTTCACATTGTGGTGGCTTCTCTTGTTGCAGAGCATGGGCTTCAGTAGTTGCAGCACGCGGGTTCAGTAGTTGTGGCACATGGGCCCTAGAGCACACAGGCTTCAGTAGTTGCAGCACGTGGGCTCAGTAGGTGTGGCTCGCAGGCTCTAGACTGCAGGCTCAGTAGTTGCAGTACACGGGCTTACTTGCTCTGCAGCATGTGGGATCTGTTTTTTTTTTTTTTTTTTTTTAATTCAGACAGAAAGTCACAAAAATTATACTCATCCTCATCAGTTCACGCAGTCCCATGTAATTAATTTTTTTTTCATCTTGATCTTTTGTTAGCACTTTTATGAGTTCATCAGTTTTTCATTAGAGTTCTGAAAATGCTTATTCATTCAGTTCAGCAGTACAGTCAGTTACCAGAAACCTGTACTTGTCAGAGTCTTTTCCATGAATTTCTTGAAGATGAAAGCCTTTTATAGGAACATATTTGCAAAAGCATCAGAGTACACCCAGAACTGTCTGTAAATGACAAAAGACTTAAAAATGGCCACTGTTAAAGATTTGATGAAAGTTCATAATAATGCAGTTGACAAGAAAATTAGTTATTTCTGAGATATACATTTTAAAGTAATAACTAGGATTATTACTTATAACATTATACCAGAACATATAAGATTTTTAGAAATTTCATGTAATGTCTGAAACATTTATATTAACATATTTCCATACATATTTCCATACAAATACAAATATAAGATTTTTAGAAATTTCATATAATGTCTGAAACATTTATATTAACATATTTCCATACAAATACAAATATAAGATTTTTAGAAATTTCATGTAATGTCTGAAACATTTATATTAACATATTTCCATACAAATAACCCAATGAAAGTTTAGTATTAGTTGTTTTATTTGTTTGTTTTTTTATACTGCAGGTTCTTATTAGGCATCAATTTTATACACATCAGTGTATACATGTCAATCCCAATCGCCCAATTCAGCACACCACCATCCCCACCCCACTGCAGTTTTCCCCCCTTGGTGTCCATATGTCCATTCTCTACATCTGTGTCTCAACTTCTGCCCTGCAAACCGGCTCATCTGTACCATTTTTCTAGGTTCCACATACATGCATTAATATACGATATTTGTTTTTCTCTTTCTGACTTACTTCACTCTGTATGACAGTCTCTAGATCCATCCACGTCTCAACAAATGACTCAATTTCGTTCCTTTTTATGGCTGAATAATATTCCATTGTATATATGTACCACAACTTCTTTATCCATTCGTCTGTTGATGGGCATTTAGGTTGCTTCCATGACCTGGCTATTGTAAATAGTGCTGCAATGAACATTTGGGTGCATGTGTCTTTTTGAATTACGGTTTTCTCTGGGTATATGCCCAGTAGTGGGATTGCTGGGTCATATGGTAATTCTATTTTTAGTTTTTTAAGGAACCTCCATATTGTTCTCCATAGTGGCTGTATCAATGTACATTCCCACCAACAGTGCAAGAGGGTTCCCTTTTCTCCACATCCTCTCCAGCATTTGTTGTTTGTAGATTTTCTGATGATAACCATTCTGACTGGTGTGAGGTGATAGCTCATTGTAGTTTTGATTTGCATTTCTCTAATAATTAGTGATGTTGAGCATCTTTTCATGTGCTTTGTGGCCATCTGTATGTCTTCTTTGGAGAAATCTATTTAGGTCTTCTGCCCATTTTTGGATTGGGGTGTTTGTTTCTTTAATATTGAGCTGAATGAGCTGTTTATATATTTTGGAGATTAATCCTTTGTCCATTGATTCGTTTGCAAATATTTTCTCCCATTCTGAGGGTTGTCTTTTCGTCTTGTTTATGGTTTCCTTTGCTGTGCAAAAGCTTTGAAGTTTCATTAGGTCCCATTTGTTTATTTTTGTTTTTATTTCCATGACTCTAGGAGGTGGATCAAAAAAGATCTTGCTGTGATTTATGTCAAAGAGTGTTCTTCCTTTGTTTTCCTCTAAGAGTTTTATAGTGTCCAGTCTTATATTTAGGTCTCTAATCCATTTTGAGTTTATTTTTGTGTATGGTGTTAGAGAGTATTCTAATTTCATTCTTTTACATGTAGCTGTCCAGTTTTCCCAGCACCACTTATTGAAGAGACTGTCTTTTCTCCATTGTATATCTTTGCCTCCTTTGTCATAGATTAGTTGACCATAGGTGCGTGGGTTAATCTCTGGGCTTTCTATCTTGTTCCATTGATCTATGTTTCTGTTTTTGTGCCAGTACCATATTGTCTTGATTACTGTAGCTTTGTAGTATAGTCTGAAGTCAGGGAGTCTGATTCCTCCAGCTCCATTTTTTTCCCTCAAGACTGCTTTGGCTATTCGGGGTCTTTTGTGTCTCCATACAAATTTTAAGATGATTTGTTCTAGCTCCGTAAAAAATGCCATTGGTAATTTGATAGGGATTGCATTGAATCTGTAGATTGCTTTGGGTAGTATAGTCATTTTCACAATGTTGATTCTTCCAATCCAAGAACATGGTATATCTCTCCATCTGTTGGTATCATCTTTAATTTCTTTCATCAGTGTCTTATAGTTTTCTGCATACAGGTCTTTTGTCTCCCTAGGTAGGTTTATTCCTAGGTATTTTATTCTTTTTGTTGCAATGGTAAATGGGAGTGTTTCCATAATTTCTCTTTCAGATTTTTCATCATTAGTGTATAGGAATGCAAGAAATTTCTGTGCATTAATTTTGTATCCTGCAACTTTACCATATTCATCAATTAGCTCTAGCAGTTTTCTGGTGGCAGTTTTAGGATTCTCTATGTATAGTATCATGTCATCCACAAACAGTGACAGTTTTACTTCTTCTTTTCCAATTTGTATTCCTTTTATTTCTTTATCTTCTCTGATTGCCGTGGCTAGGACTTCCAGAACTATGTTGAATAATAGTGGTGAGAGTGGACATCCTTGTCTTGTTCGTGATCTTAGAGGAAATGCTTTCAGTTTTTCACCATTGAGAATGATGTTTGCTGTGGGTTTGTCATATATGGCCTTTATTATGTTGAGGTAGGTTCCCTCTATGCCCACTTTCTGGAGAGTTTTTATCATAAATGGGTGTTGAATTTTGTCAAAAGCTTTTTCTGCATCTATTGAGATGATCATATGGTTTTTATTCTTCAATTTGTTAATATGGTGTATCACATTGATTGATTTGCATATATTGAAGAATCCTTGCATCCCTGGGATAAATCCCACTTGATCGTGGTGTATGATCCTTTTAATGTGTTGTTGGATTCTGTTTGCTAGTATTTTGTTGAGGATTTTTGCATCTATATTCATCAGTGATATTGGTCTGTAATTTTCTTTTTTTGTAGTGTCTTTGTCTGGTTTTGGTATCAGGGTGATGGTGGCCTCATAGAATGAGTTTGGGAGTGTTCCTTCCTCTGCAATTTTTTGGAAGAGTTTGAGAAGGATGGGTGTTAGCTCTTCTCTAAATGTTTGATAGAATTCACCTGTGAAGCCATCTGGTCCTGGACTTTTGTTTGTTGGAAGATTTTTAATCACAGTTTCAATTTCATTACTTGTGATTGGTCTGTTCATATTTTCTGTTTCTTCCTGGTTCAGTCTTGGAAGGTTATACCTTTCTAAAAATTTGTCCATTTCTGCCAGGTTGTCCATTTTATTGGCATAAAGTTGCTTGTAGTAGTCTCTTAGGATGCTTTGTATTTCTGCAGTGTTTGTTGTAACTTCTCCTTTTTCATTTCTGATTTTATTGACTTGAGTCCTCTCCCTCTTTTTCTTGATGAGTCTGGCTAATGGCTTAGCAATTTTGTTTATCTTCTCAAAGAACCAACTTTCAGTTTTATTGATCTTTGCTATTGTTTTCTTTGTTTCTATTTCATTTATTTCTGCTCTGATCTTTATGATTTCTTTCCTTCTGCTAACTTTGGGTTTTGTTTGTTCTTCTTTCTCTAGTTTCTTTAGGTGTAAGGTTAGATTGTTTTCTTGAGATTTTTCTTGTTTCTTTAGGTAGGCTTGTTTAGCTATAAACTTCCCTCTTAGAACTGCTTTCGCTGCATCCCATAGGTTTTGGGTCGTCGTGTTTTCATTGTCATTTGTCTCTAGGTATTTTTTTATTTCCTCTTTGATTTCTTCAGTGATCTCTTGGTTATTTAGTAACGTATTGTTTAGCCTCCATGTGTTTGTCTTTTTTACGTTTTTTTCCCTGTAATTCATTTCTAATCTCATAGCGTTGTGGTCAGAAAATATGCTTGATATGATTTCAGTTTTCTTAAATTTACTGAGGCTTGATTTGTGACCCAAGATGTGATCTATCCTGGAGAATGTTCCGTGCACACTTGAGAAGAACGTGTAATCTGCTGTTTTTGGATGGAATGTCCTATATATATCAATTAAATCTATCTGGTCTATTGTGTCATTTAAAGCTTCTGTTTCCTTATTTATTTTCATTTTGGATGATCTGTCCATTGGTGTAAGTGAGGTGTTAAAGTCCCCCACTATGATTGTGTTACTGTCAATTTCCTCTTTTATAGCTGTTAGCAGTTGCCTTATGTATTGAGGTGCTCCTGTGTTGGGTGCATATATATTTATAATTGTTATATCTTCTTCTTGGATTGATCCCTTGATCATTATGTAGTGTCCTTCCTTGTCTCTTGTAACATTCTTTATTTTAAAGTCTATTTTATCTGATATGAGTATAGCTACTCCAGCTTTCTTTTGATTTCCATTTGCATGGAATATCTTTTTCCATCCCCTCACTTTCAGTCTGTATGTGTCCCTAGGTCTAAAGTGGGTCTCTTGTAGACAGCATATATATGGGTCTTGTTTTTGTATCCATTCAGCCAGTCTATGTCTTTTGGTTGGGGCATTTAATCCATTCACGTTTAAGGTAATTATCGATATATATGTTCCTATGACCATTTTCTTAATTGTTTTGGGTTTGTTTTTGTAGGTCCTTTTCTTCTCTTGTGTTTCCCACTTAGAGAAGTTCCTTTAGCATTTGTTGTAGAGCTGGTTTGGTGGTGCTGAATTCTCTTAGCTTTTGTTTGTCTGTAAAGCTTTTGATTTCTCCATCAAATCTAAATGATCCTTGCCGGGTAGAGTAATCTTGGTTGTAGGTTCTTCCCTTTCATCATTTAAGTATATCATGCCGCTCCCTTCTGGCTTGTAGAGTTTCTGCTGAGAAATCAGCTGTTAACCTTATGGGAGTTCCCTTGTATGTTATTTGTCGTTTTTCCCTTGCTGCTTTCAGTAATTTTTCTTTGTCTTTAACTTTTGCCACTTTGATTACTATGTGTCTCAGCGTGTTTCTCCTTGGGTTTATCCTGTATGGGACTCTTTGCGCTTCCTGGACTTGGGTGGCTATTTCCTTTCCCATGTTAGGGAAGTTTTCGACTATAATCTCTTCAAATATTTTCTCTGGTCCTTTCTCTCTCTCTTCTCCTTCTGGGACCCCTATAATGCGAATGTTGTTGCATTTAATTTTGTCCCAGAGGTCTCTTAGGCTGTCTTCATTTCTTTTCATTCTTTTTTCTTTAGTCTGTTCCGCAGCGGTGAATTCCACCATTCTGTCTTCCAGGTCACTTATCCGTTCTTCTGCCTCAGTTATTCTGCTATTGATTCCTTCTAGTGTAGTTTTCATTTCAGTTATTGTATTGGTCATCTCTGTTTGTTTGTTCTTTAATTCTTCTAGGTCTTTGTTAATCATTTCTTGCATCTTCTCAATCTTTGCCTCCATTCTTATTCCGAGGTCCTGGATCATCTTCACTATCATTATTCTGAATTCTTTTTCTGGAAGGTTGCCTATCTCCACTTCATTTAGTTGTTTTTCTGGGGTTTTTTCTTGTTCCTTCATTTGGTACATAGCCCTCTGCCTTTTCATCTTGTCTATCTTTCTGTAACTGTGGTTTCTGGTCCACAGGCTGCAGGATTGTAGTTTTTCTCGCTTCTGCTGTTTGCCCTCTGGTGGTTGAGGCTATCTAAGAGGTTTGATGGGAGGCTCTCGGCATGTGGGATCTTCCCAGAGCAGGGATCGAACCGTGTCCCCTGCATTGGCAGGCGGATTCTTAACCACTGCGGCACCAGGGAAGTCCCAATGCTTACCAGGAATTTTGATCGAGACTTCTATTGCAAGTGACAAAAACTTAAACCAAACTCAGGGTATTTATTGGCAAACATGAAACACTCCAGAAGAGTGTCTGTTCTGAAATACAACTATTTGGACCTAAACATCATGAGGAGGCTCGCTCTCTCCCCTCTCCCCCCCCACCGCCAGCACCATCATCATCATCATCATCATCATCATCTCTGGTCTGAGTTTCTCTCAGTTTGGCTTTCTTCTTTTAAAATCATTTTTCACAAGATGAAGAAGTGGGTACTAGAAACTTCCACATCACATCCTTACCGCCTCTTGATAATAGAAGAAAGAGAGCCCTCATCCTCTAGCTGAAGTTCTAAAAATATCTAAAAGATTCTGATGAGGCCATCTGGGGTCCCAGTTCCATTCCTGGACACATCTCTGTGGTGAAAAAGGGCTGCCATGATGTTTTAGATTGGATTCAAGTACAAGTGGTTTTATTAAGGAAGTTCTCCCAGTAGAAAATGGTAGGCAAATGAGGGTAACAGGGTAAGGGAAGGGAAAGAGTCTGTCAAAGCTGCAATATCAGACGAAGTGCCAGCCTCCCTCTGATTCCGCAGGGAGCTCCAGAACATAAATTGCACATCAGAGTTTGGCCCTCTGTAGAAGCAGGGGAGCTGGGCTTTGTACCTGTGCCCCAATCATTGGCTACAGGTTGCCCTGAGAGGATATAATCTCCTAGGCACTTCCAGCTCTGGCTTTCCAGAGGTGAGGCAACTCTAGTAGCCCAAGTGCAAACCTCTGTGGAAGGTTGCAGGTACCAGCCTTTTGCAGCATAGGTCAGGGAAGTTGGGGGCTGGGCACACAGCACTGGTGTTTGCTGCACATGCTTATCCCTGAGTGGCCAAAGTACTGGTTCTCTATGATTGGTAACCCCAACCAGAACCACATTTTTGAGCCAAAGAAGAATAATTTACTAAAAAAGGGAAGATCCTGTTACAGGAACAAGAAAGGGGCAGACAGAATAATGAATGTCAGTTCTATCTGGCTTCACTTGATTTGTACTCACCAAATTTGACCCCAAGAATGTTGAGTCAAGGTCAGGTAAACACACATTTAGAGAAGGAAAATTACATTTACTGAGAATCTACTATATCACTAACACTGTTTTTGTTAACAGCTTCATTGAAGTATAATTATCACACAATAAAGGGCACATATTTAGATTATAACTTTGATAAACTTGGACATATGTATACACCCATGAAACCATCACAGCAATCAAGATGATAAACATCTCCATCACTACAGAAGTTCCTCTTTCTAACCTATCACTCCCTACCTTTCCTGGTTCCTCCATCCTCAAGCAATTGCTCATGTGCTTTCTGTCACTATAGATTATTTTGTATTTTCTAGAATTTTATATAAACGGAATCCTTCAATATATACTCTTTGCTTTTTGGTTTGACATGATTAGTTTGAGATTAATCCATGTTGTTTTGTGCATCAATAGTTCATTCGTTTTTATTGCTGGGTAACTCTCTATTGTAAAGGTGTACCACAGTTTGTTTATCTATTCACCTGTTGATGGACTCTAGCATTTTTATGTATCATATTATATTTATATGTCATATTCTTTTCACCATACTGTGGGGCAGGTCTTACTATGCTCTTTTTACAAAAGAGGTGTTTAGGCTCAGAGAGATGAGCTAAGTTACCTGATCTCTTAGCTCATAAGTAGTGGAGCTTAGATCTCAGGTTTTTCCCTCAGCAAAGTCTGTGCTGTTTTCATCCTCCCCATCTTTCTAAGAACACAAATTGGCACTCAGTAATTGATTGTTAGTCACTCTAATCAGCAACATTTACATATTCAAAAGGTGTTTTCCAATTTTAAACTCTTACTTAAAAGTCTTGCCTCCGGCTTTGATGCTTTCTTTATGCCACAGTTGGGAAGTAACCCATTTCCTAGTCTCTTTCCTCTTAAAAATAACGAAACAGAATAATGCAATAGGATGTTTCCTAGCAAGTGTCCAATCTTTGGCCATTTTTACTCTGCTGCACAAAATCATTTATCATTTTACTACTGAGCTATGCAGTTGATAGTTTAAGAAGTCAGCGCTAAGTGTGTGCCCTATTTAGATCCCTCGAAGTTTCAGAGTGAAATGGGAAATGATACTAGATGAAAGCATTAGGAATTTCAGCAGTTTTCCCAATGACAAAACCTCACATCTCACTTCTTAGAAAATTCCAGTGCACTTACTTTGGTACCTTAAATTTCTAAATTTACATTTTTTACTTGTGTATGTCCAATCTCTCCAGTTCAACTGTAAATTCTGTGAGAACATCTACCAAACCAACCCTATATAAAATCTGGATGTCCAAGCTCAAAGTTCTAAGTCCATTCAACTGGAGGGTATATACACTCTAATCTTGCCAGACTACAGTCTTCAGATGAGAAGATGCCTAAGAATATAGTTTGAAAGATTTTACCTATATTATAATAACATCATAAAGTAGGATCATCATAAAGGACTTAAGGAGATTAACAAAGTCTGGGTTAAGGAGAATGAAGCAGATCCTGCTGGAGCTCTACCCAAATCCCCTATGTGCTCACTTCTGTACTTGAAAGGCCACTTACTGAAATCCCTTTGATTCTTTCTGCCTGTGGTCATTTGTCTGCTTTTGGGACAGACTGGTCCAGCATGCAGGACAGGACAGAAGTGCAGGAAGGTTAGTGTCCCCAGGAATAGTCCTCAACCAATAACAGAGAGTTGGTGGATAAATACCTCAGCTTTCTCACCTCTTGGGTGGGGATAATACTGAAGCTGTTCTGCTTTGTCTCTTAGAGTTCCCCAGAGGAACTGAGCCCCAGTTACCCCCACTAGTCACTTGCTCAATAAATCACCTATTAATGTCTTTCTTCCCTTCTCTGTCTCCATTCCCAACTCTTCTACCTTTGCTTTCTTTTGGAAAAGCCAAGCAAAGACAGATATTATAGCAACCAAACAAAGTAATAGCAACCACTGCTACACATCTACAACATATTGGGTTAAGTGTTTCCTATACATTAACCTATTCAATTCCCATAATTAATGTAAGAGGTAGGTATTTTTTATTCCTATTTGACTAATGAAGAAATTGAGTCTTTGAAAAGTTAAGAAACGTCCCAACTTCACACATTAAGTGGCGAATCGGGTTCCCGCCAATTCTGAGTGACTCCCAATTCTATATTTTATACTCTATCAAAACTCTCAGTCCAGGCCCCTTGGTGTTGTGGTGTGCACAATTAATACAAGCTCACCTAGTGGCCCTGGGAAATGCCAACATCTTTTTCTTATATGTTTGATAGTACCCAAGAAAGGATAGCTCCAGGAAAAACTAGTTAAATTGCATGGATTCTTTTTCTTTATTTGTTGTGACTCTTTTGAAGCCTTGACATGCAGTTTAAAATGAGCATTAGCTTTCCTAGCTGTGTTTGCAGAAGTAATATCAAAATGATACCCTATTCACGTTTCTTTCAACCATCCACTCTGGCATAACTGATGGTGTGCCACTGAAATTGCTATAAGTGAACATTTTCATCCTTGCCACTCATTACTGAGGAAGAAAATTCAAGGAGTTCCCAATATATTTTATTTTTTAATATGAAACACACACACACGCGCGCGCACGCACACTACTTTCCTTCTTCTTGAACATATGCAATTTATCTATCAATATCAGAGCAGGTTACATTTCTTACTCACTTGCTTTTGTTTCTTTTCCATCCATATGCCAGAGAGAAGGAATTTTAATCACCGAAGGAGAATTTGTATAATAAAAGTGATGTCTGCAATTCCTTCAGCGAAGAACATGAATAAATGATCTGTAGATTCTTAATGCATTGCTCCAAATATGAGTTTCAATTTGCACAGAAGTTTCAATAAATTGTTTTGTGTCCCTAAAGACATACAGATACCTCATGGGATACATAGCAAAGGATTCCATTTAGAAAGAATTTTGTTTACGAGTAATATATTCTCTGCACTTTTCTCCGCTCTGTTAATGGCTAATGACATTGAATAATATAAGCATGCTGTTTTTCTTTTTCTTTTTTTAAAAAAAAAAAAATCTATGTATTTATTTATTTATTTATTTTTGGCTGCCTTGGGTCTTTGTTGCTGCACGCGGGCTTTCTCTAGTTGTGGCAAGCGGGGGCTACTCTTCGTTGCGGTGCGTGGGCTTCTCATTGTGGTGGCTTCTCTTGTTGCGGAGCACAGGCTCTAGGTGCATGGGCTTCAGTGGTTATGGCATGTGGGCCCAGTAGTTGCGGCACACGGGCTTAGTTGCTCTGCGGCATGTGGGATCTTCCCGGACCAGGGGTTGAACCTGTGTCCCCTGCATTGGCAGGCAGGTTCTTAACCACTGCACCACCAGGGTGCTTTTCTTTTTAATAAGAGGTCCAACATGAACTTTGATCTAAAGTTTTCTAAGTTTTTCGGAATTCAGCACCACCTTTTCATTCAAGGATTTAAAAGCACAACACAAGAGATGAGATCAAATGTTAGCTTAAGTGTATACAATAATTAACTTTGCCCTGAAGTGACACACACTACACTAAGTTTTTATTTATTTTATCTTTACAACATGCCTATGATACAGATGCTATTATTATACACATATTTTAGGTAAGCAAACTGAAGCTTAGAAAGGATAAATACTTGGCTGAGGGTCACACAATTATTACAGTGTTTAAATTTTACCCACAAGTTCTGTCATTTTATACCTTTATAATTAGTCCTATTTAGTCTTGCCATACAGACGCTGCCCTGCAAGTTAGCCTAAATGTCAAATATTTTGTCTCTAAAACTTGGCACTTGTTCCAAAGGCATTAAGTAGTTCATACCCACGTTATATGGTTGAAAGAGTTCCATATTACTTTGCTTGATGAAAGGAGTGGTAGTTAACTTTTTTGTGACATCTCCATCAACTTTAACCTATTCAACTTTAACAATAACACCAAATTTTTCATGTTTTTGTTATTTTGGTAGTTAAAAAGAATGCAGAAACTACCTACAAGTGCTAATAATTCATTTTTTGGATTTATTATAATCTGATGGTATTGATGAAAGACTGTTTAAAACATAAATTAACTATCATGGGCAGAACAAAGAAATATTCTTCCTCTTAAATTATAATTTTAGATTTTTTAGCTTAAGGATGTTACAAAGCTTCAAGTTTGAGATCTGAAATCATATACACTGTAACATCAATAGGGTATCATTTTCGTAATTGTTAATAAAATTTCATATGAAAAAGGAGAGGGAGGGGTCAACAGGATTTTTTTATCTTATTGGATCTCTAACTTGTGCTAGGCATGTCCCATGGTGTTATTTACTTTTCGTTCCATTGTTGTAACAGCCTTGAGAAGCCCGTACTCTTCTTCCGCATCCATTTTACCAAGTCCCTGCGAGGTCAGGGAACGTGCCGAAGCTGGAGTCACTGGGAAGTGATGAGATGGGAATATGAATCCTGAACTAACTTGGTGGTCCAGGTTTTTTTCTGTTCCAGTGTATCCCAAAACACAGATGAAACAGAACACTAATTTCAAGGACGATGATGGATGTTATATGAAAATAAGGTTTTCATTGAGGCCAAATGAATTTGGAGAACAATAGGTGGAAAAAAGTCAACCAGATTTCTTTCCTCTAGGATTTTTCAGAGGCCATAACATGCTAATTCACAAACTGAATCTGGGTTGTGGCAGGAAGAATTCTAAGATAGTCCCAAAGATTCCAACCCCTGGGTGTATGAGTCCAACATAATCTTGTCCCCTTGAGTGAGGATGAGATTGGTGAAATTGATGGGATATCATGCCTGTGATTAGGCTACATTACATGGCAAATGTGAAGGGTCCCAAAACAGTTGACTTTGAGTCAATAAAAAATGGGATGATCCTGGAAGAACCTGACTTAATCAGGCGAGAGCCCTTAAAAGATGGACTGAGGTCATCCTGCTGACCTTGAAAAACAAGCAACCATGTGTGATTGCTTGTGGAGAGGGGCTGTCTCTAGTTGCTGAGGGCTTCGATCCAATCTCCACAAGGAACTGAATTCTGCCAAAAACCATCTGAGCTTGGAAGAGAACCTGAGCTCCAGAAAAGAACACAGCCCAGCCAACACCGTGATGAAACCCCCTGAGAATCTGAGCAGAGGACCCAGCTAGGACAAGCTTGGACTCCTGACCCAAGGAAACTGTGAGATAATAAATGGCTATTGTTTTAGGCTGCTAAGTTTATGGTAATATGTTATGTAGCATAGAAAACTAACACAGGGATATAGCACTTAACTGTCAAGAAATCCTTTCTTTTTTCCCAGCATATCTTATGGGACTGGCGTTCCATAAAATTAACTTTTAGAAATGCTGCATTTTTAATCACTTTCTTCTCTCCTTTGGAGAAAGGTTAATGGTCAAAACACAACATTTTGCTTCCAGGAAGAGGCAGACCTTGTTCTGATTAGGAAAAGAAGGGATGTGTGCTCTTTTAGCGGACCTAGACTTGGTGTGGCATGAAGCCAGTGAATTAGAAAGGCCAGGCCAGGTAAGAGGAAAAATGGCTAAGTTTAGCTCTTGTGATGGTTAATTTTATGTGTCAACTTGACTGGGCCAAGTCAAGTTGGTCTTCTGACTAGGGTCTTCAGAATTTGGTTAAACATTATTTCTTGGTGTGCCTGTGATGGTATTTTTAGATGAGATTAACCTTTGAATCCATAGACTGAGTAAAGCAAGTTGCCCTCCCCAGTGTGAGTGGGCCTCATGCAATTCACTGAAGGCCTGAGTAGAATAAAAGGCTAGGTGAGAAAGAATTGTCTCTCTCTGACCGACTGTCTTCAAGCTCCCGGGACATCAGTCTTTACCTGCCTTCGGACTTGGACTTGGACTCTAACTGGAAGTTGTATCATTGGCTCGCATGGTTCCCTTCTCAGCCTGACCAATTCTGAGATTCACATTATCTATGCCCCAGAGTTGATGAGTGATGCTTTCCAAAATACTGAAGAAAGAAATCCAAATGCCAACAATTTACACTGCAGTAGTTGGAAAGACCATTTTGAGTTGGCTTGGTCAGGTCATCCCCTTCTTGTGAAAAAACTGGATTTCTGATGGTTTACATATGGAGAGGAAGAGAGAAGGGAAGATCCTGGATGACTCCTAGGTTTCTGGTTGCTAGCAACACGGCTGGTTGGTGGCGACCATCATTCATTGAAAAAATAACTGAGGTTTAGTAGAGAAAAATCATTAGTTAAGTTGTTCTTGAGATGCCTTTAAAATATTCAAAAAAGAGATGTCAGAAAGGCAAGTAAATATGTGGTCACTACTGGGCTAGAAATATACATATGTGGGCCATCTGCAAAATAGTCATAATTGAAGCTGTGATCATGGGTGAGATTATGGGGCGTTGGAGGGGGGAGGTTGGGGATCAAAGGAGAGGGTCTAGGATTCTTGAAGAATTCCTATAGCTAATGGGCTGATAGAGGAGGCTACACCTGAAAAGGTGACAAGGACCTTTTGTAAAAGCATAGGAAGATAGAGTTTGAGCTCCTAATTGAAGGATAATTAAGTTTCTGACCAGAAATCAGTAGAAAAGACATTCAGGGATGGAGGAAACATAATGAGCTAAATCATTCAGGACAAAGTGAGCAGATACAGAAAAGAGCAAGTTACACGGTTTGATTGTTGAGGCTGAGAGGGAGAGAGGATGACAAAAGGAGCAGGTTGTCATATGATGAACAGGCGAGAATGTCGTAAAGATTTGCATTCGTTCAACGGACTTGGGGATTTTCAACTTGGGAGGCTGAGTGTCAGGGCTCTGAACATCCTGTCTACACCTCAACTGCATTGTCTTTTCATATGTGGCTAAGACAGCATTTGGAGATACAAATCTGTTATCTTTCCTCTCTGTATTTCTCTCCATTCACACAGAGGTTTGCTCTGTGCTTATTGCCTTTTCTGTTTCTCCAGTGGGGGACATGAATTGGAAACTTAAATTGCCTGGAAGGATCAGTCAGGTGGTGGAAACAGGTCAAGTGGATTGGGTGTAGGAGAACCAAGGAATGATGAGGTCTGTGGAAAACTGGGGAGCACTTTTCTCTCTTAAAGGATTCAAATTTGAACTTAAACAAACAAACAAAGACACTGGGCAAGCCACATAAAGCTTGTCTGCAGGCTGTCATCAGCCCAAGCACCCAAGTTTATGTCCTTTGGACTAAACTTTGGAAGAATTGAGTGACGATGGTGGCAAAAATTTTAAAAAACACGAAATCTACAGGTATACTAAAATGTGCTAAAGAAGCAGAGGGGAGATTGCAATTTCCCCTTTCTATCCCCAGAATTGGGGGGATTCCTCCTGATTGGGGCAGGAAGGGACCAAAGGGAGGGCTTATAAAGCCCCTGAATTCTTCCCATCCAGGCTGCTTCGCAGGAATCAAGGCCTCAGAGCAACGGCTGCATTTGGCAGACATGATGTGGATGCAACAGAGGCCTTTGCACTGGAAGGGGCAAAGGGCACAGGGACAGTGAGGAGCTCAGCAGCCACTTCCCAGGCACCACGCATGACTGAGGGCCACATTAGTCCCTCTTCCCCTCGCTTGTTGGCTCTGCTTAGGATGCCAGCACTGTGGCTCACCCTGGAGGCTAGGTCACCGGTTAGACTGAGATTGTCTTTCCTTCTAAAAAAACGAGGAACAGTCAGAAAAATGAAGTCAGAACTTAGGCTGAATTATTTTTAAAGTAATAAAGAGTTATGACAGATTTCACCCACCTGTCTTTGAATCCAAGATTCATATCTGTTATATACGTTCTGGAGTTCCACAGAATTATCTGGAAATAAACGGGGCTCACTGCTATGGGTCACCCATCATGCTAGTTTGCCTGGGACAGGGGTTCCCTCAGTCTTTCAATGTTAAAATGCTAAAACTGGGAAAATCTTGGACAAAACAGGATGAACTGGTTACTCAATCACTGCCAATGAAACAGTTACAAATTACTGCCCAGAATAAGGGTAGGTTTTTGAAGAGGAGAGTGTCTAATCAGAGCTGTGTTTGGGGGAGATCAATCTACTTACCGTATGTAGGATGACTGGGGAGAGAGAAGAGGCTCTGAGACCAGCTCGAGTGGCACAGTGGCTCTGCTGAGAGAAGAGGGTGCTTGAATTAGGAAAGCAGCTCTCAGAATACAGAGGAGGGGCAGGATTCAGATGACCCTCTAGTGGTAAGTGACCACACCATCAAGTTGGTAGATGTGGAGTCGGGTTTGGTGACAAAATAGAACCTTAACTGTGCTGGCTGGTTTAGGCAACGGCTCCTTAACAAATAAGAATTTAAAACCCTAACTTAGATGATAAAATATTTTCTATTTTTAGTTTTGTCAGTTTATGCCTATTTATTTATAAAGACTTGGGAACACATTCACCATCAGGCTAGGCTAGTGGTTTTCAACCAAGGAAGATTTTGCACCCTCCCCCCCACCCCCAGGGAACATTTGGTAATATCTGGAGACATTGTTGGTTATCACAACTAGGGATCCTACTGGCATGTTGTGGGTAGATGCCAATGACGTATCTAAACATTCTATAATGTGCAGGGTAGTCCCCACAACAAAGTATTAACCAGCACTAAATGTCACTTGTGCCAAGGTTGAGAAACCCTGGGCTATGTGAAACAGCTTGAGAAAACATGACCATTACTGTAGAGAGCATATATTCTAAGTCTAGGTAATGATGGATGCTTTTATAGAAAATATTTGTTAGGTTCAATAGTGAACTTTTTCAAGTCAGATGTTTTTTACCTCTGAATTTCCAGGACCTTGCACATAGTAGCTGTTCAATAATTGTTCAGTGGACAAAAGATAAAACAATAGTATCTTTTAATGAGCTTTTTCTCGTGTGTCAGGCATTTGTTTAAAATATCACTTATTGTTCTTAAGAACGCTCAGTTAGGTACTATTTTTGTTGTTTCATTTTGCAGATGAAAAATATGAGGATCAGATAATTAAGTCACTTTCTAGGAAGAAAAGGAGCCAGTGCTGGAGTCCTTATTTATCTGACTTTGTTTATTTTATTAACCATCATGCTGCACCATCTCTGTTTTAAAATAAGGACCCAAACTGTGTTGGCCATAATCAAATTTCCAATTATCCAAATGCTGGAATAAATGCCTTTATAAGCTTCATAAACTATCCTCCCCTCTTTGTTTTGTTTTGCTTTTTTTATTGCCACTCTCTAAACTTGCTATTGCTATATGCACATTGAATTTATAAAGTACCATATTAGTCAGGAACATTCTATTTTTCTATAGCACAACCATTTCCAGATGTATTCCTGGGATTTATGCATTAATATCACCAGTTGGATGGTGTACTTGATATTACTTCAGTAGATAAGAAATCCTTGAAAGGCGGCTTGATGATAACAGTGAGCGAAGATTGCCACTCCTCTTCCCATTTAAACAAACCTCATTCTATTATTTTGCGGTGAAATGTAAGCCAGCACATTTTCATCTTATTCCCTGCTTTTATTGTTCTCTCAGTAACTTTATTTAAGAGGGAAAAAAAAAGTTAACTGAGATGGGGAAAATTCAATAACAAAGTACAGTAGGCTCAAAGAATGTATACTGTCGCCTACCACCGTCTGGCTGACGGATGGTTGATTGCTTTCTGAAGGCTCTAAAAACAGGAGATCAATATGCTGCAAAAGAAGTATGCTTTCGCATTGTGGGAATCTTTACCCCACTGTAGTGCTATCAGCAGGTGGCTAGAATAGACTAATCCTGCAAATAATTCATAAAAAGCCTTCCACACTTTTCGCCATCTGGCCCCAGCTTATCTTTCCCATCTCATCTTCCATCCCCACCTACACTCCTGCCTCATAAGTCAAATATCATTGATTGAATGTGCCTTAAACGTTCACCTTCCAAGACGTTCAGATGTTTGGTCTCAAGTATCCCACTCTCCAAGGTGAAGAACAATTCGTTCTTCTAAACCAATTTTGAACATCATGTCCAATGTGAGGCTACTCCTGACCTAGTTCTCTCTGAGCAGCAATCATTCAATCACTCACTCACCAAAGTTTTATGGAGCCCTCTGTTGGCTACTGTTGAGAAGGTGACAAATAAGACAGATACGGTTCCAGCCCTCATGGAGCTTACAAGCCTAGACAAATCCAGCAAAATTAAGGACTGCCTTCCTTTGTTCCACACTGTTAGCTTTTTTTGTCTCTATTTATATGATGTCTTTATTTTTTATTATGGGCCCACCTCTGAGCATCATGAGCAATTCAGTGTCTTATTCATCACTGCATTCCCTTAATCCAGTCCAGTCCCTTACACACAGTAGACATTGAATAGACTTGTGTGTTGAGGGGTTGGATTTTCTATGTAATACTTAAGAAGAATCCAATAAACACATTAAATAATACCATGGCTTTAAAATTTTTCCTAGTACTGATCTGTCCTTTTTCTTTAACCATTGTTCCAGATTTGTAGCAGAAAATAAGCAAACAGAGTTGTCCAGTCATAGTCATTTGGTTTCTTCTGTTTTTAACTACCCCAGGATTTACATGCAATTTACTCTAGATCTGTGCTATCCAATACATGTAGCTACTGAGCACCTGAAATATGTCTAGTCTGAAATGAGATTGCTATAAATGAAATCCTGTGAAATATATACTGGCTTTCAGAGATGTAAAATATCTGATTAATACTTTTGTATTGATTAGTTATCAAAGTGATAATATTTTGATTGTATCAGGTTAAATAAGCTACATTATTAAAATTAATTTTACCTGTTTATTTTTACTTTTTACAATGTGGTTATTAGAAAAATTTTAATTGTGTATGTGGTTTGCATTATATTTCTGCTGGCAGTGCTGTTCTGGATTCTTGCCTTCCACTTCTCTGGCTTTTCTTCCTGCAGCAAGCCCTTCTGGGGACCTCCCAGAGCATTCTGGTGTCTGTGGTGGAAATCCTTAATTCTGGCTTTGCCTGTATCTAGCGTGTTTCATCTGGTATCTTGGCAGCCTAAGGTGGTATCTACTAGGCGTGGCTGGGAAAACACAAGGGTATGAATTCTTGCCTTTTTTCTTGTCTCCCCCAAGACTCCTCCTGTCCACTCTGCAAAAGCTTCCCAGTTTCCCTCTTGGAAAAATATGGTCTTATATCATACCTTTCTCCTTCCCTGAGCTAATCTGTCTCAGGTTCTTGACCTAAGCATCATGGCAGAAGGGCTGTGGTTGGGGGAAACCAGCTTCCTCCAAAGAAGCAAAATACAGTTTGATATTTGAAACTTTCATTCCCACCCATATATGTTTATTGATTAAATGAAAATTTCAAAACATTGAGCCATAGCTGGAGTTCTTCTTCTGGGAAATGAAACTTAACTTTGTTCTCCTTTTCATGTCCCCAAAGCTTGGAAGGAAACCATGTTTTGTCATTGTTTATTTCTCTTGCAACACTAGAGGATTTTTCAGAGAGGGAATGTTGCAGTAAGCCTCACAAGGACATAGTCTTTCTGGAAAAGCACTCAAAGGGTAAATATTGGTTTTGCAGACCCAGAGTGACTCACCGAGTAAGCTGAACCATTTATAATTTCCCCAGGATTTAAAATCTCAAACCATGAGCCTTTGAGTTTTCTCCTATGAAAGGATGGAATGCAAGGATTTCCTCTAGGATTACTGGTTCCACATCTTTCATATCACTCAGCACTCCAGCCCGCATTCTTAATTTAACAATTCAGTGTGAAATATTTCCTTCTTTTAATACTGCACCCATCATTAGGTTGTAGCTACACCCAGGGTATCAGTATCAAAGCTTCCTGGATGAATCCCTTTGAAAAGATTGCTAGGCAAAGTCTCCATTTTATTTCATAAAATGTGAAATGATTGTCCCTGGATGTTTGTCCTGCCCTTTTAATTCCTAATCTGTAGTACTATCAACAAGCTGGTACTCCCCTTTCCCCATTGTGCATCCCATTTTTGCCCATGGCAAATGTGACTGTTGTTATTATCCTCAAATAAGTCTAAATTGTGAATTACATCAGTTCATTACAGCCAAACCTCTTTTTAATTGCAGATTAATCTCAAATGTCCTCCCTCCAAATTAAAGTGAAATGCACAAAATGCTGCTGTTTCTCCAGCTTTTCCAAAGTAGAGTATATCCAAAATGCTACAAAGCATTCTGAAGATTGAGCCACATTAAGACACATAAACATTTAAAAATCACTTACATCTTCTTTGCTGTTTGGGGAAAAGTTAACATTTGAGTCATGGAGGTTGCCGGTAAGGATGAGTGTCAATCTGTTGATTGCCCTCTACTTCCCTTTGAAGTTAAGAATGAGTTTTGTCAATTTCACCGCTGAGATTTCTTCTATTTATGATCAAATGTCTGAGGCTGCATTGCTTATGAGGAAGGACAGAACCATTAAAAAAATTAATACTTAATTTTTTTTTTAAAGTTAAGCATTTTCTCTCTTTTTTTAAAAATTTATTTATTTTAATTTGGATGCATTGGGTTTTCGTTGCTGCGCGTGGGCTTCTCTGGTTGCAGCGAGCGGGGGCTACTCTTCATTGCGGTGCGCAGGCTTCTCATTGCGGCGGCTTCTCTTGTTGCGGAGCATAGGCTGTACACGTGCGGGCTTCAGTAGTTGTGGCATGCGGGCTCAGTAGTTGTGGTTTGCGGGCTCCAAAGCGCAGGCTCAGTAGTTGTGGCGCACGGGCTTAGTTGCTCCACAGCATGTGGGATCTTCCCCGACCAGGGCTCGAACCCAGGGCCCCTGCACTGGCAGGCGGATTCTTAACCACTGCACCACCGGGGAAGACCAATACTTAACTTTTTAGAGCAGTTTTATTTTTTTTACTAGAACTTTCATTTTCCAGTCTTTTTTTTCTTTAACTGAAGTATAGTTGATTTACACTATTGTGTTAGTTTCAGGTGTACAGCAAAGTGATTCAGTTATATATATATATATATTTTTTCAGATTATTTTCTGTTATAAGTTATTACAAGATATTGAATATAGGGCTTCCCTGGTGGTGCAGTGGTTAAGAACCCGCCTGCCAATGCAGGGGACACGGGTTCAAGCCCTGGTCTGGGAAGATCCCACATGCTGCAGAGCAATTAAGCTTGTGCGCCACAACTACTGAGCTTGCACTCTAGAGCCCACGAGCCACAACTACTGAAGCCCGCGTGCCTAGAGCCTCTGGTCCGCAACAAGAGACGCCACCACAATGAGAAGCCCATACACTGCAGCAAAGTGTAGCCCCCGCTCTCCCCAACTAGAGAAAGCCTGCATGCAACAATGAAGACCAAATGCGGCCAAAAATTAATTAATTAATTAATTTAAAAAAATAGACATTGAATATAAATCCCTGTGCTGTACAGAAAATCCTTGTTGCTTATCTCTTTTATGTATAGTAGTTTGTATCTGTTAATCCTATAATCCTAATTTATTCTTCCCTTCCTCCCTTTCCCCTTTGATAACCATAAATTTGTTTTCTTTGTCTGTGAGTCTGTTTCTGTTTTTTATATAGATTCATTTGTATTATTTTTTAGATTCCACATATAAGTGATATATATATATATATATATATATATATATATAGTAGTTGTCTTTCTTTGTCTGACTTACTTCACTAAATATAATATTCTCTAGGTCCATCCATGTTACTGCAAATGGCAACATTTCATTCTTTTTTTTATGGTTGAGTAATATTCCATTGTATACATGTACCACATCTTCTTAAGCCAATAGTCTGTTGATGGGCACTTGGGTTGTTTCCATGTCTTGCCTATTATAAATAGTACTACTATGAACATTGGGGTGCCTGTATCTTTTTGATTTAGAGTTTTCATCTTTTCTGGGTATATACCCAGGAGTGGGATTGCTGGATCATATGGTAGTTCTATTTTTAGTTTTTTAAGGAACCTCCATACTATTCTCCATAGTGGCTACAGCGATTTACATTCCCATCAACAGTGTAGGAGAGTTCCCTTTTCTCCACACCCTCTCTAGCATTTATTATTTGTAGACTTTTGATGAGCCATTCTGACCAGTGTGAGGTGATACATCACTGTGGTTTTGATTTGCATTTCTCTAATAATTAGCAATGTTGAGTGTCTTTTCATAGGCCTGTTGTCTATCTGCATATCTTCTTTGCAGAAATGTCTATTTAGGTCTTCTGTCCATTTTTTGATTGGATTGTTTGTGTTTTTGATATTGAGTTGTATGAGCTAGAGCAGTTTTATTCCAGTGAAAATGAAGGGAAGGTACAGAGATTTCCCACATACCCCCTGCCCCCGCACATGCAGAGTCTCCCCACGATCAACATCCCCACCAAAGTGGGACATTTGTTACATAACAATGATGAAACTACCCTGACACATCATAATCTCCCAAAGTTCATAATTTACATGAGAGTTCATGCTTGATTTGCATTCTATGTATAAGGATATGTATCTCTCATTATGGTATCATACAGAGTAGTTTCACTGACCTAAAAATCCTCTGTGCTCTACCTATTCATCGCCAACTCTCCCAAGCCTCGCACGCACTGATCTTTTACTGTCTCCATAGTTTTGCCTTTTTCATAATGCCATATAGTTGGAATCATACAGTATGTAATCTTTTCAGATTGGCTGCTTTCACTTAGTCATATGCATTTAAGATTCCTTCATGTCTTTTCACATGTCTTGATAGCGCATTTCTTTTTAGCACTGAAAAATAGTCCATTGTCTGGATGTACTACAGTTTATCCATTCATCTACTAAAGGATATCTTGTTTGCTTTCTGGTTTTGGCAATTATAAATAAATCTGCTGCAAACATTTATATGTAGGTTTTTGTGTGTACCTAAGTTTTCAGATCCTTTGGTTAAATACCAAGGAATGCAATTGCTGGATTGTATGGTAACAGTATGTTTAGTTTTGTCAGAAACAGCCAAACTGTCTTCCAAAATGACTGTACCATTTTGCATTCCCACCAGCAGGGAATGAGAGTTCATTTTGCTCTACATCCTCGTGAGCATTTGGTATTGTCAGTGTTCTGGATTTTGCCCATTCTAGTAGGAGTGTAGTGGTTTCTCACTGTTGTTTTAATTTGCATTCCTCTGATGTTATATGAGGTGGGATGGCCATTTTAATAGCTGTTTTACCTTAGGCTTATTTCTTGACTTCTACAAACTTCAGCATCCTCATCTGTAAACTATGAATGGCAGTACATGTCTTGCATGATTCAGGGGACAATTATAAATGACATGTAAACTGTATGATTCAAAACAGGCCTTCAACAATGAAGCTATCATGAGGATCCACAAAGTGATAACATCCAAGTGTCACACAAGTCAGGCCCCTAGTGTTTTGGATTTCATGA
The DNA here is from genome assembly GCF_028023285.1 of Balaenoptera ricei. Classification (NCBI taxonomy): domain Eukaryota; kingdom Metazoa; phylum Chordata; class Mammalia; order Artiodactyla; family Balaenopteridae; genus Balaenoptera; species Balaenoptera ricei. Next base: position 84,363,825 of record NC_082649.1, read on the forward strand.
ACTAAGGTAATTAATTTTTTTTGATGGAGCTTATAGAAAGTTGACAAACTTTACTTTTATCTTGTTAAGTGAAGACAATACAGAAGAAAGTCAATCCAACTATCATTTACTCTCATCATTTTATCTGAAAGAAAGGAATTTTTGCAACAGCAACAACAAAAGAAGGAAGCACATAATCCAAGAAAATAATACTATCAATATCCTTTACATTCAATTAATACATCTTTGTAACAAGTTCTTACTTTTTTTCATTTCGCTATGAATGATAAAAACAATTCATCCAAAGCAGGCATTGGTTGGACTGATGAATTCTCAGGAAAGCCTGGAACCCAGTTGATTTGTTTGTCTAAAGCCATGTTTCTCTCCTTGGCTGGGCTCCTCTTGTTTTCTGAATGGTCAACATGTCACAGTCATATCTTATTAGGGAAATAGGATGATGTCGAGTCTTTTTTTACCCACTGAGATTGAGTTTAAATTCTGCTCTTTCAAATGTGTCCCTGTCAGGCTTTGCTGCTTTCTGATCTATTTTCAGTGGCTCTCCATCTGACCTGAAAACATGCATATGGGTGCTTGTTCACTAATGTTCCCATCTGTACAGATCTGCTCACATTCTCAGATTTAGCATGCCTTATTTTCCCTTCCCGTTTTTAGAGTACCACAGGTGAACTCCCTGAAAATCTTGTCATTCATGGCTTTGCTTACAATTTCTTTAGACGTGAAGATGGCCACAAGTATTCATTTATCCTCTACATTTGGCAATGATGCTTACCTTAATTTTTAAGATTGTAAATCCTACAAAGTTGGGCATTTGGTTTAACATATGTATCAACAGAAGAAGTGTGCATTCTGTAACCATGGAAAAACATATGGGGTTGTCTCTGTAAGAGTGGAAAACTTGGAGGAAGAATGTCATGTTGATATAGAATTAGAATTTTGAGTTCAGAGGCAGACTCCTTGGTAATATATAGACTAAGACCCTTAGTTTCAGATGGACAAGTTAACGTACTAGGAGGGGAAAGATCTGCTGATGGTCACATGGGGAGTTAGGCCCTGGATAAATAACTGTAAAACCATGTTGCAAAGGAAACTGTACTGGTGATAGGGCTGTTAAAGAACATCTACTATTCCAGATTTATTTCACTGGTATTACACTTAAGGTTTTAGATTATGACCCACCTACAATATGTGTGATTGTCCTGAGACTTAAGGATATTAATTGCCCTGAAACTGAGATCACAGTCATAGAAGAGTCAAGAACAGAAATAGCCAATCAAACATAAATGTTGCATTTGCGCCCTAAACCCAGTTTCTGGTTACACATTAAGCATATACTGGTATTCAGTGCACCGGGAGGCAGTTCTCAGTAAAGATCTGAGCTTTGGTGCCAGAAAAAACAGTTTGAGCCTTGGCTCCAAAACTTATTAATTGTATGAACTTCAACAATTTGTTTAACTTCTTTCAGACTTAGTTTCCAACCTCTAAAATAATAATATTAACTTTAGGGGGTTTTTTTGTCAGTAGTTTATAGTACTGTGATAATAAACAAGTAGGGTATATTCACTTATTGGAGTAAGGTTATACCTTGAAGCTTACTGCTCTGAACAATTTTTGCACAAATAGGATATTAATAGAGTTTTGGAAACCAAAGTTAGGAGGGTCAAAGTTAGATGATCAAATATGACAAAATTATCAGGAGAATTGTGGAAAACACATGAACAGGATGAAATATATAATGAAACCATACAGGATGGTTTATGGCATCATATGTAATAGTATATGGTATGTGATGGTATATAATATGGGTTGGCAAACCATGGTCCTGCTGCCTGTTTTTGTAAATAAAGTTTTATTGGAACGTAACAATGCTCATTCATTTATATATCATCTATAGATATGCTGCTTTTGTGCTACAATAGCAAAGTTGAATAGTTGGGACAGAGACCATATGCCCACAAAGCCTAAAATATTGACTATCTGGATCTTTATAGAATATGTTTGCTGATCCCTGGCATATAATGATGATGATACTATGGGTTCATTTTCTTTTTCACTGGAAGACCTCAAGGCACCAAGCAGCCTTTATTTCCCGAACATTCACTGCAGTGCCGAGCTCAGTGTTCTGTATATATTCAGCCACCTATACATTCTGTAGCATACTTTTACTATCTATTTCCTATAATTTTAGTAAAAATAAATAAGTAACATAGGATAGTAAGGTGGCCAAAGTACCTTCTAACATGAGCATTACAGCTAATTACTTTCCGAAAACCTGGTTCATAAAACCACTATCCCAGGACAAACCTTGTTGGTTTAGCTCAGTAGTTCTAAAACTTAAGCATGAGTCAGAATCACCTAGAGGGCTGGCAAAAGCACACATGGCTGGGTCCCACTGTCCAGATTTCTGATTCAAGAGGTCTAGTGTGGAGCCCCAGAATTTTTTTTTTTTTGACCGTGCCACACTGCTTGCGGAATCTTCGTTTCCCAATCAGGATCGAACCTGGGCCCTGGCAGTGAAAGCACTGAGTCCTAACCATTGGACCGCCAGGGAATTCCCCAGAATTTGTATTTCTAACAAGTTCGCAGGTAATGCTGATGCTGCTGGATCACAGACCACCTTTGAGCATCACAAACATCTGGACTCTGCACAGGATGTTTGGATTGCAATCTCCACAAGGCCCCGAACTTATGTATTTCATTCATTTAAGTATATCCAGCCTCTGTCACAGGGCCTGACCTGTCTTTACTCAGCACTCAACACATATTTGTCAAACGGGTGAATAAAAAGCCACTACCTGCTCTAGAACTAATACGGTCTCATGAATCCTGAGAAAAGACACTCATTTGCAATCTTTCTGGTCCATGAATGCTGCTTTGTGAGCTAGACCAGGGGTCAACAAACTTTTTCTTGAAGGCCCAGTTTATAAATACTTCAGGCTGTGCAGGCAAAGAGGCAAAATCGAGACCATTATGCAGATACTTATATAATCATTTAAAGTGTCATCATTTAAAGCTATTTTTCATTTGAGGACTATGAAAACATAGGCAGCTGGCCGGCAAAGCTGTACTTTGCTGACCCCTGAGTTAGGTACAGAAGAAAATAGGAGGGAAGTCAGGGAGAGAAAAGAGAGGGTCTGAGGGGGAGGATAAAGAAGTTAGGAAGGTGAAACCTAAGTAGAAAACCATTTTGCTCTTCTACTTGGGCCTGCCCTGAGACATTTGGCATCTAGTTGTTCAAAGCTGTGATGGACGTAACTTTATGAGCCACTTTCTAGTTTAACTCAGGGCTCATTATCCCAGTTACCAGTCTCTGTAACCTGATACAGCAAACACCTTTGCTTTAGAGTGTGTGTGAAGAAACTGTACCCTCTACTTCATTATAACAAATATTACTCTAGGCATTTGCAGTTGTGTGCACCCTGACATCATTCAGAAAGTTGCCTGGTACTCTCCAGAAGCCACTACCCCAGTCGATCACCCCACCTCGGAGCCTGTCTGTGTGCGGAGTCAGGTCCCATTCCAGGTCCCACATCCATACGAGCCCCTCCCCCTCTTCACTCTCCTTATGTGGCCTGGAAGCACCCTGTACAGTTATGAGCTTGGCAACCAACCTTGTATGTGAGAAGTTTGGCTTGAAGGCTCTACGTTTGGTTGTGCCAGTTTCTGTGAAGAATATTAAGAAACTAGAAATCCTACATGGAACTCCTGTCATATGCCCTGAAACACAGACTCTATGATTTTGACTTTGTTGTTATTATTGACATCATTGCTTGTTGGTTTCCTGGGTAAGCAGACCCTGAGACAGAGATTAGTATGCAGGAAGTTTATTGTGTGCTGCTCTTGGGATCAGTACCTGTTGGGAAGTGAAAGAAGAAGAATTGTCAGAGGAGAGTTTCTAGAGGGGGCCCGAGCTGTGAGCTGTCAGTAGCCAACCTTCTCAGCAGCTGAGGAAATGAGTACTGCAGTCCTGGAAGCAGAGGGGGTGTATCTGAGAGATACACTACAGCATTCACATTTTAACAATTTATTTTTTTCATAAATACTTCTATATGTATCTCTAAGAGATAAGGACACATTTTTAAAAATCCATAATATCATTATCATACCCAAATTTAATTATCAATAATTCAGTTTCCACTTGTCTGATCAATATTGTATAACTATATATAATTAATTTGTTTGATTTGGGGTTCAAGTAAAATCCATAAATTGCAATCAATTGATATTTCTTAAATCTCTTTTGGTCTGTAGGTTTTCTTTCATTTCCTTTTTTTTTCTTGAAATTTATTCATTGATATAAACCTGGTAGACTTCTGTCCTGTAGAGTTTCCCACAATAAAAAAAAACCTTTTATGATTATGAAAGTAATAAAGGTACATTACAGATAATTTAGAAAATAGAGAAAAGTGTAAAGAAGAAGAACTTTTAAACTTCTTGAAACCTCTTCAACAGATTAGCAATGCAAATACGTAGGTTTATGTCTTTATAGCAGCATTTCCTAAAGTCTGTCCCATCTGTCCCACTGGACACTGATCCCATGATATGTCCCTCCAAAAGAGGATCCATTATTGTATTAGTTTTCTATTGCTGCTGTAACAAATTGCCACAAACTTAACAGTTTAAGATAATACCTGTTTATTATCTCACAGCTCTGTTCAGAAGTCCTTCTGGTCAGAAGTCCAGTCGGCTTAGCTGAGTACTCTGCTTAGGATCTCACAAGGTTGAAAGTTAAGGTGTTGGCTAGCCTGGGCTCTTAGCTGGAGTCTTGAAGAAAGGTGAGTGGGTGGTTGGAAAATATACTTCCAGACTCATTCAGATGGTCAAGAGAATTCAGTTTCACGTGGTTAAAGGACAGAGGACCCGTGTCCTTGCTGATTGTCAGCCAGGGATCATTCTTAGCTTTACGAGGTGACCTCCATTCCCTGGCTTGTGACTCCCTTCATCTTCAAAGGCAGCATCAAGGGTCAAGTCCCCTCATGTTTTGAATCTCTCTGGCTTCTCCTTCTGTCTCACCTCTCCAACCTCCAGCTGGAGAAAATCCTCTGCTTTTAAGGGTTTATGTGTTTATATTGGACCTGCCCAGATAATCCGAAATAATCTCCCTATTTTAAGGGCTGAAACATTAATCTCATCTAGAAAATCCCTTTTGCCAGATAAGGTAATATATTAACAGGTTCCAAGGATTAGGAGGGGACAAGTTTTGGGGAGCATTCTGCCTACTGAAGTGACAAATTAAGTTTGGAGGATGTGTGTTTTCTACCTTTATTTTGTAGATTTAAAGGTCATTGATATTTTTGAAGCTTTGAGTCAGGAAACATTTTCAATTTCTTTTAACCCAAAAGTCGTTAAGATTGTTTGACCATAGAAACAAGCTTGTTTATACATACATAGCACTTATTATAAATATTCTGCAGAGCTAGTTTCTGAAGAACACATTTGAGGTATGGACTTTTCCCTATATATGTGTGTTTTAAACATTTAGGATCATTTAATATATTTACTATTGTAAACTACTTTTTTGAGTTATAGCAACGCCATTGAACATGGGGTCAGCAAACTTTTTTTCTGAAAAGGGTCATATAATAAATATCATAGGCTTTGAGGCTCACACAGTCTGTATCACAAACACTATCAACTCTGCCTTCGTAGTATGAAAGCTGCCAGAGAATTATATAATGAATGGGAATGGCTGTGCTTAGGTCAGGTGGTGGGCTAGATTATTTGCTGACCTCTGTTCTAAACTGTATTTTCTAAATGACTGCATAATACTCCATTATATGGATATTTGTATTATCATTTCTTTTTATAAATTTTATTGTACAGTAATATACATATAGAAAGGTGTATGTATTATATATAATACCTTGATGAGTTTTCACAAACTGGCTATAACCATGTGACCAGCAACCAGGCCATAGTCACTTCTGGGTGGACATTTGAATTGTTTCCAATTTGGGGTTTTTACTAACAGCGCTATTATGAGCATGATGCCTGATCTACTTTACAACTACATTTGTACACTGGTCGTATTAGTTTTCTATTGCTTCTGTAACAGATTATCATACGTTTAGTAGCTTAAACAGTATAAATTTATTATCTTACAGTTCTGCAAGTCAGAAGTCTGACACAGGTCTCACTGGACTAAAATCAAGGTGTCGGCAGGGCTGTGTTCCTTTCGGGAAGCTCCAGGGAAGAATCTGTTTCCATGCCTTTTCCAGCCTCTAGAGGCTGCCTTGGCTCTTGGTCCCTTGCTCTGTTTTCAACACCAACAGCCTTGCCTCTCTGATGATTCTTCCATAATCACATCTCTCTGTCTCTCTGCACCATAGGAAAGATTATTTGATTTTAAGGACTCATGTGATTAGATTAGACACATCCAGATAATTCATGATATTCTACCCGTCTCATGGTTCTTAATTTAATCACCTCTGCCTTTTGCCATGTAACATATTTGTGCCATGTTCTGAGGATGACGGTGTGAATGTCTTAGGAGGTGGTGGAGCTCTTCTTCTGCCTATTCACACTGGTTCTGTGAGCCAATCAGCAAGCACACACCCTAGTTTGTAGGAAAGCTGAGCTCCAGAATTTTGCCAACTTTGCTTTTCAGTTTTTAAAAACAATACAAGAAAACTCAGTAGCACGGTCAGTTAGCTGACACAGATCACCTACACAATAGATAGACTTGTAGTGAAAATGTGTATTAAAACACCATTTTCCCTTTCATTTTGATGAAACAAAACCCAATGTTTTCCACTCTGAGATCACAGGTCTGAACAGCACAACATTTCAATCTTTTCCAACTTCTTCCCAAAGAATGGGAGGGTGGAGGAAAAAGGGCAGGATTTCATGTATAAGAACTAATTTTCAAAAAGCTAAGGTCTTAAAGAGAGCAGTTGGTTAGAAAGTCACTCTCCAGCCAAGATCACTCTAAAAGGAAAGAAAATGAATAGAGGTGCATTCAAAGAACACAGCCTGACCTGCTGGGGGAAGTGAGGGATCTCCTAGGAGGGATAAGTGTAGAAGATTTAACCATTCAGTCTAAGACAAAATCCAGGGGTGAGTGAGAGGAAGAGGTTAGAAGAGCTGTCTTCAAGCATCCAGTGGAGCGTAACATGAAAGAGGGCTTGCGCTGGTTCTGGAGAATGCAATTCTTAGACCTTAGTGTTCATTAGCATCATTGTAAAGATTCTAAATGCAGGTCCCCAGGCGCCATCCACCGGTGGTTCCAATTCAGTAGGTGGAGGGTAGGGACATAAAGCTGAATTTTAAATAAACTGCCACGGCTGATTCTTATACAGGTGTTTCAAGGACCTTATTCATGTATTTATTTATTCATTTACTCATCAGAGTTATATTGAGCATTTACAATATACCAGGCACCATTATAAATGTGGGGATACAGCAGTGAGTAAAACTTACCAGCTTCCTGTCCTCAAGGGGCTCATATTCTAGAGATGAAAGACAGACAATAAAGAAATACATTAGGAAATTTTACATTATTTCAGGTAGTGGTATAGAGAAAACAAAAAGCAGGAAGGGAGTTAGGGAGTGCCGGGGCAGGGGGATGAGGTTGATTTTTAAACAGGTGACATTAAAGCAAAAAACTGAATGAAGAAAGAGAGCAAGCTGTATGGTTTCTGGGAGAAAAGTGTTTCACTCAGGGAGTTGGCAACAGCAGAAGAACTTAGGTAGGCATGTACTGGTATATGTAAAGAATAATAAGATGCCAATGTGAGCTTGGAGACTGGGCTGGGAGAAGAACAGCTGATGCTGTGAAATGAGATACCCTATTTTTGCAACAGGGCCATGAGGGAGGGAAGCCTCCTTTGGAAAAGGAACGGATATATTTACTCCAAGAAGAAAGATCTTTGGGTCATCTTGCGAAGGGTACTTTCAAGCACATTGATGTGTCTGTTGCAGGCACAGTTCAAATATCTGGCTGGGGGTTGAACCAAGCCATTGGTCTTTAAACCTGACTGTGTCTCAGCATCAACTTGGGGAGGTAGAAGTGGACATCAGCTCTTTTTACCTGCCAGTATCCTTGCCCCTTCTCTGCTAATAGCATCCTGTTTTTTGTCTTTGATCAATTGCCACTCTATTATTTGTAGTTTTGATGGGATTGACAATCAAAATGTCTGTTCTTCCCTAGCCAAGAAGTAGGAATGCGGCCCAAGATAGGTTAGTCACACTTTCCCATTGTAATTTAATCTTGAGTAGAGTAGCACATGTGCAGATAATGGCAGGGGCCGATTCTTTCTAACTAAGGCCTGTGGGGAATGCAACCTTTAATTGTTGCTACGCAGGCCCCTGGAGCTGTTCCAGTTCTTGTCCTTTTAAAAGACTATGTTTATAGCCTTCCTTTGGTTCTGTGAGCCACACCCAAAATATTTATTTTTGCCTTAAGTAAACTAGAGTTTGTTTTTGTTCGTTACTTGAACCAACCAGCCAACCAACCAACCAAACAAACAAACAAACAAAAAACCCCCCTGATACAGAGATTCATAAAAATACATATTCCCAGGCCTCACTCTCGTCCCACCAAATGAGAGTACATGGTAACAAAATTCTAGGACTCAGTAGTTTGAAAAGGGTCTTTAGGTAATACTGATTCAGTTTGGCAACCCTGGGCTAAATGGCGCTCCAGACAGACCCCTGCTCCTGAACCTCTGTGCCTGATCTGGAGTGGGGCTTTGCAGCTTGGAGGCTGGTGTGTTCCTCTTCTCCTGTCCGGTAGTGATCCTCCTCTCCTCAGCCTTGTTAACTTGTGAAAACTCAAGTCAAACCATCCATGTTCCTATGTTAAGAAGAACCTTGTACAGACAAGGCCCAAGGGAATGTTTGCATTAGCCCCACTCTGCCAGGGTCTAGCTCTGTGAGTTTGGATAACTCACTTCTTTCTGCACTTCTACATGCTTGTAGAGAGGGTACATTTTCAAATTCTGCCCCAGGAAGCCCTAAAGTTTCTAAAAAAGGTACGAGGGGCTGTTACTGTATGTGTGGATATGTTTATTATTTACTTATTTTTAGCTCATTTTATGCACTTCCTCTCTCCTAATATAAGCTCCATGAGGGCAGGGACCTTCTTGGTTTTGTTCATTTCCGTATTCCCAGTTTCTAGAGTAGTCCCTGGCCCTTAGTAGGCACTTAGTATTTTTAGAATGAATTAATTTTTTAAAACTACTGGACATCTATTAAAGTTTTGTCAAAAGTTTTATTATTAACTATCAACTTGAAAACCCTGCCACTATAGGTAGCAGTAATTTCCAAGTCCAAGGCTAAGGTGGGCTATGTCAGAATTACCTGAAAAGCTTAAAATGCAGACTCCTAGGTTTGTTCCTGAAGCTGTTGATTCAGTTATCCTAGGACTTTGAATGGTGTATTGTTACTATTGTTATTGTTATTATTATAGTGGTGGCTGTTTTGAATTGCATTGTTTTAAAGCACTCAACTAGATGATTGTTAAGTCCCTCCCCACCCCAACGTCCTAGAAGATGGTTCTGGTGAGAAAAATAATGCCAAAAACTCCACCTAAGCATCCCTAAGATCCATTCCCTTCAAAGTTTGGCTCCCTTCACAAGGAGTTGCTGATACTGCCTGACAGGATTTTGCTTCCTTGCTTTAGGGCTTGGAAAAAAAATCCCCTAAAGTAATTTCACTGCTTTGTGATCAAAAGAAGAGGCAGAAGGGGGTGGGGGAGGGCTCCACATTCCTCTTGGGGCTCTGGGATTTCTCAGGGTTAGTAGAAATTTCTGTTTATTAAAATATCTTAGGTGTGTTCCTTCCCTGTGGCAGGCAGGACAGATTAGGCAGTGAAGCAGGTTGACAGATTTTTTTTGTTCACACAGAGTTTTAAACTCTAGTAGGGGAGACAGATATTAAACAATGACACAAATAAGAATTTTAATTACTGTCATGAAGAGGCAGAGAACGGAGGGTTTTTAGAGCAGTGAAACTATTCTATATGATACTGTAATGGTGGATACCTGTCATGTGTCTGTCCAAATCCATAGAATGTACACCAAGAGTGAACCCTAATAAAACCACGGACTTCGGGAGATAATGATGTGTCATTGTAGCTTCATTGATTGCAACAAATGTCCCGCTCTGGCGGGGGTTGTTGGTAGTGAGGGAGTCTGTGTGTCTGCGGGGGCAGAAGGTATATGCAAAATCTCTGCACTTCCTGCTCAATTCTGCTGTGGACCTAAAACTGCTCTTAAAAAAAAGTCTTAAAATTAAAAAAAAAATTACTATCATGACCAGTTCCTTACTTGGGGAATAGCAATTAAAAGAGAAGAATTAAGTATTTATCTCTAGTGTTTCTTATATGAACAGCATTTTAGGATAAGCAAAGAGCCCAGCCTGATAAGGGAAAGTTCTTTATAAAAGAGCTCTTACTAATAAAGGGGAAAGGAATGAGGAATCACCATTTTATTACCCTTAAATAATAATTAATGCAGGTCACACTCATCAATGGATGGAACCATTAGAAGGAAAGTTCCTGGGGAACTTGGCAATGGAGGGATCAGGCTTTTACATGCCTACTGTTACCTGAAATGTATTGTCTCAGAGTTCTAGGGGCTAGAAGCCTGAAATCCAGCACTGCTGCATTCCCTTCGGGAACTCTAGAGAATTCATTCCATGCCTCTTCCAGCTTCTGGTTCCTGCCCTGGAAGTTCCTGGGCTTGTGGCCGCATCACTCCGATCTCTGCCTCCATCTTCACGTAGCCTCTGTGGGGCTGTCCCAAACTTCCTCTTATAAGGGTACATCTGACTGTATTTACAGTCCACTCAGATGATCTAGGATAAGTTCTTCTTTTTACAGTTATTAAATTAATCACATCTTTTGCCATAAAAGGTAATATTCACAGGTTCTGGGGATTAGAATATAGACATATCTTTTTGGGGACCACATTCTTTCCACCAGATCTGTCTTCTAATGGGGTGCGCTATGAAGCACATGGCATCACTTGTCATGATTTCTTGCCATAAAAGTTACATCTGAGTTCAGTAAAGCCTGTAGAGCTATAATCCTTTACAGGAAGTATTTGAGATATAGAAATAAGTGAAATGACTCTACAACATGGCACAACCAAATGTAGAACAGTGTACAGGACGACTAACATATTTTTTTGTATAAAACCAATGGCATTTTAAAAATTTAAATATTTATTTATTTAAGTTATTTTTTTAACTGCATTGGGTCTTCATTGCGGCGCACAGGCTTCTCTCTAGTTGTGGCGCGCAGGGTCAACGGCGTGTGGGCTCTGTAGTTTGTGACACGCGGGCTCTGTCACTGAGGCGTGCGAGCGCAGTAGTTGTGGCCCACGGGCTTAGTTGCCCCGCGGCATGTGGGATCTCAGTTCCCCGACCAGGGATTGAACTCACGACTCCTGCATTGGAAGAGGGATTCTTTACCACTGGACCGCCAGGGAAGTCCCAAGCCAATGACATTTAAAAAGACGAGGCAGTCTATTTTAGACTAAAAGAGATTTGAGGACATAATAACCTTAACTAATTAAGGACATAATTTGTGGTCCTTGTTTGGATCCTAATTAGACCAAAGCAGTTCTAAAAAGACACCTTTGAGGTAACTGGGGGAATTTGATTTTGGACTGAGTATTAGATGATACTAAGGAATTGGGATGAATTTAGTTAGCTGTGGCAATGGCATTGTAGCTGTGTCAGGCACCTCTTGTGTCCTGGATCTGGTGCTCTCAGCTCCGTGTTCATCCAGCTGTTGTACCCAGAATTGTGCGGGTGGAAACTGATATCACCTCCCCTAAACTGCCCCACAGACCTCTCACCGTCTGCTCCAGGCTTCTCTGTCGCATCCTGCAGATCACCTGTAGGGACGCTTCCAGCCCTTCTGTCTCATTCTGAAGCATTCCATTGCAAACCTGGGAGTGTAAGAGAGTTAACACCCACCCAATGGGGCATCCCCGACTGTAGGTGGTATGGGAACCAGTGCACAGCCCCATTCCCCGTTTTGGTCACTCTATGGACAAGTTGAAAAAAATTCAACAGCTCCTCAGAGAGTCCTCCACAGAATCAAGTCCCAGGTGCCCCCAGGGATGATCCTCTGATAGTGCATCCTTGAATCTGCTTTCCCTCCTTCCCTGTTCCACTTTTCCCAGCCCTGCATTCTCCCTTGGGATCACTTCCCAAAGTAACGACTTGCATGCAAGCCTTTGTTTCAGGCTCTGCTTTAGGGGGGAACCTAGGTGGAGACAGTGGTTATGAAACAAATGTATCATTTTTGAGACACACATTTTGAGGTATTCAGAGATGCAATGACATGATCACTGGGTTTTGCTTTAAATATTTCACCAACATACAGCCACTGTGGAAAACAGTATGGAGGTTTCTCAGAAAACTAAAAATAGAACTACTATATGACCCAGCAATTCCACTCCTGGGTACATATCCAAAAAAAAACAAAAAACACTAATTCGAAAAGATACATGCACCCCAGTATTCATAGCAGCATTATTTATAATTGCCAAGATATGCAAGCAACCTAAGTGTCCATCAAGAGATGAATGGGTAAAGTAGATGTGGTATACGTACACACACACACACACACACACACACACACACACAATGGAATAGTACTCAGCCATAAAAAGAATGAAAATTTGTAATTTGCAGCACCATGGATTATGCTAAGTGAAATAAGTCAGACAGAGAAAAACAAATAATATATAATATCACTTGTATGTAAAATCTAGAAAGTAAGACAAACTAGTGAATATAACAAAAAAGAAACAGACTCGCAGATACCCTAGAACAAACTAGTGGTTAGAGGGAAGTGGGGAGGGGCAACATAGGGGTAGGGGATTAAGAGTTACAAACTATTATGTATAAAATAAGCTACAAGGATATATTGTACAACATGAGGAATATAACCAATATTTTATAATAACTGTAAATGGAGTATGGCCTTTACAATTGTGAATCACTATATTGTATACCTGTAACTTATTTAATATTGTATATTTCCTATACTTTAATAAAGAAAATAAAAATAAATATTTCACCAACACAAAAGAAGATAGAGAAGGAAAGGAGTAGATGAAGCAATGTGGTAAAATTACAATTGTTGAATCTGAGTGCTGAGTATGTGGGAAAATATTCTTGGGTATTTTTAAATTTGTTATACCAAAAAATTCAAAAAGTAAAATTACTACAAAGGCTTTGAGGTAGAGGAACAGTGCTCTTGGTAGTGTATACAGAGGACCTAGTCTAGGCTGAAGATCAAAAGACTTCTGATGAAGTGGCTTTTAAACAGTGGCTTAAAGAGCAAAATGGATTTTTCAGACCCCTTTTCTCAAGGCACTTAAGGTACCTTGGTGACTCTTCCCACAGTTTTAGGATCATTCCTGGAATCTTGCTTAGAACACTAGATACAAAGCCTGCCACCCATGTCCTTCTAGGGCTGTTTTTTTTGTTTTTGTTTTTGTTTTTTAGCACTTACTGCTTCCAACTATCCCATTTTCCCCTTGTTGAATGAATCTCTGCTGTAGGTGGTAAATCATTTTGTGTGAAATATATTCATTCACCTGTAGTCACCGACTGTATCTCCAAGTGACTCTTTGAAACCTGATTGTTTCTTTTCTTTGTTATGAATGGTAGAGAGGAAATAGGAGGGCTGTTTTAGGGTGGTGCAATGCTGTATGAACTGCCTGGTAAATCTGATGGAATAAATGCCTTCCTGGGCTATTTGCGACATTGGAATGCTTAAATATGTTTGATGCCAGTGGATTCAGGCCAGGTTCTCTGTGCTATCATTTTGTGCTGTGAATGAGGCTGCAGGAGGACTTTTCCCCAGTTAAAGCACATTCATCCTCTGCACTTAAAGGAGAGACAAGATTTCGTAGCTGTGTCACTGACTGGGTTACGAAAATGCATTTTGCCTGTAATTTCAAAAAATAACCAGTCAAGTCATTCTTTTTAATTTGCTTTGCTTTATAGTGCCTTATTTATAGTAGTTTTCTCCACTGGTATTGACATTTCATTCCCAAGGCTTACTGATATGTACCAGTACTATTATGTGGTTGTACCTTGCATATTTGCTTTCTGTATCTCAAAGTACTTTTATAACTGTATCTCATTTAGACCTCAACTCAACCCTGGGATTTTTTTCTCTCTCCCTTTCCTCCCCTTTCTTTTCCTCCTGTTTTCTATCCTTTAACCTGTGGGATCTACACTAACTCCGATTAGTATCAGAATTTAATTGAATTGTAGGGCATCCAGCTGGTGTTGCAGAGAATTGATTGGTGTAGGGGACCCCCCCATACCCCACATTCAGCGTCAGGGTATCGTGAGTATGATAGAAGAGAAGTTTATTTCTTAGATGGATTCCTATGGCCGTGTTGATGCTCTGGTCACACTATACAAATGAAGATTCACACAGGTCAGTTACTATTTGCTTAAACTCTCTAAGCACTCATCTAGTATAACATAGCAGTTAAGAATGGGGAGTTTAGAGCTACCAAGACCCATTCTTTATCATTTACTAGCTGTGTGACCTTTCTAAGCCTCTGTTTATCATCTGTTAAATTAACAATGGTAATGACTTCATGGTGTTATTGTGAAGAATTAATGAGCAAATTCACAGAAAACATCCTGCATAGAGTTTGGTATATAGGAAGAGGTTATCACTATTGTTCATTTGCTTGTTAAATGTGTTTTGAATACCTAGTATGTACTGGACATAGACCAAGTGCTGGAGATGCGAAGGTGAGCCCTGTTTAATTTACCCTCAAGGAGTTCACAAAATGTTGTGCAAATATTTTTATACAGCAAAGCAGAATTATGGTAAAAAATGATTAATGCTTAAAGTCTCCCAATCCATAGAGTTGCCGTGATATATGTCAATTGTATAGTATGACAAGGCAATTAATTTGGCCCTATGTATGTCCATAACTGATTTAAAATCTGACAGTTTACTTTTGCTTTTGTGTTCAATGCTTCATGCTTCCATTCATTCCAAAGAAATATCTTTCAAGCAACACTCTTCGAAAATTGTTGTGTTAGAACATTATCAAATAACCTAATGCAATTAGAGCCACATATTGCTGATATGATCAATTTCAAAACCTCTAGCCTTTGAATATAACACAGAATAATTTATAGTTAAACTCCACTGGATTTTTCAAATTAAATTCCATGTTATTTTAGCTGAGTAGGAACTTACAGAGCCTGAAGGCACTAGGAAAATAAATATAAGCAACTGAAAAAGGAAAAAGAATGTAGACTGACAACCTTACCGAAAAGTGATCAAATTTGAAATTTCATAGAAACTGGGCAGTCACAAATTGTTATGATACCACGTAATGTCAAATTGATACTAACCATAAACTGGGTTTGTTAAATTATTACAACCTTTCACTGCTGTGCAGAGGTCAAACAGGGAAGAAGACAAAAGATGGTTTTAAGCCAAAGACTCAGAGGGGTGTATGCCAGCTTTATCGAAAAGTATTTGCTGGCTTCAGGGCAAAGCAGTGCATACACCAGGATTAACAGCGTCTTTACCCCATCAGCAATGCTGACAGAAGAAGTCACAGTTTTAGTTTCTTTATTTGCAAAAGAAAGAATATTGGAAAATTATCCTGTACCTTGAATTTAAAAATTAAAACCAAAATGGCTTCACAACTCTGGGTTGATGCCTCAGTTTCTTTTTAGTGAAAACATAGTTTAAATGAAATACAACATGAGACAGTTGAAAATCATTCATCTAATAAACCAAGTAATTCAAAAATGTGGTGTAAAGAGCAGAAGCCATGTGATAGTGGAAATTTCCCGTTTTCAGAGATAAACAAGTGCATTTTCTCCCAGTGCTGGTTTGCTTAAGCCTCCATGCTTCCTAACATTACTCAGGCTACCCAAATCTTTTCCCCTCTCTTAAATGAATAGATCCATCTTTATCTATTATCCAGCTAATCTGAGTTGTCTATTGCCAATGTACATTTCCCAACTAATTTTACAAATATTCCCATCACACGCAATTTTTTTTCCTGGCTCTCTAGGACTGTTTGGTTTCCCCTGATTATATCTTACTGTGATCACACGTTGGCATTTACTATTCACTCTCTGCTTTTGTTTTTTGTTTGTTTGTTAGTTTTTCCTGTGATAAACTCCTACTCATCTTTGAGGACCCATTTCCAATATTCCCTCCTCTATGAGGCCTTGGTTGTATTCCTCAGGTGACTCTTGCCCTCACTGTGTACATTATCTTAAGTTATTCATTTGGTTTGAGTCTGCCCGAGTGGACTGTGGACTTCCAGAGGGACAGGGCCATATCTCAGTCATTTTTGTGTCTCCAGAGCCCAGCCCAGTCCTGGCACATGGTAGGTCCTTCATAGATGTTTGTTAGATTCAGGGCTTCTTTATATGATGATTAGCTTCATACACAAAAACATCTAGCTAAGAGGCAGTGCACTAAAATCCAGCTTGCCATGGTGTGTACCCTGATGTAGGTCTGTAGCAGCCCTAAAGAGGGGCAGCTATTTTATAACCTGCTTACCAAGGAGGACCCCTTTTTGCAGCTTCCACAGGGGCTATCGTATGGGTTAATAGCAGACCTGGTTGGATGGGTGGATAAACAAACAAGTGAATTAAGTTCACCATAATTCTTAGAGCTATTAAAAAACCAAAAAAGCTAAAGAAGCTTTTTCACTGGGCTAAAACTACTATCCAGTCTAGTTATCAAAACTGATCAGATTCAACAGGTAATTAATTGCTCATCTCTTTATTCTAGTCGATCTCTGACTAATGCTGTGAAGGATAAACCCTGAAATCTATGTCTTAGATTGTATTACTCCATTGGCAATGGCATCTGAATGGTATTATTTTGAATGCAATAATTTCTTATGATCATTTTGTGTATGCATACCGTCTTTCTCTCCTACAGAGTAGTGCCAACTCTTAAACATTATGCAGGGATACTGAAATGTGCCAATAAAGAGTCCATCACCTGTTACATAAGCATTTATATGCTCAGTAAAAGAGGATGACCCCAAGGTCTAGTTGTGTAAGAGCCATTACGAAAAGAAAAAAGAAAGAAAACAAAACCCCACAAAATTTTCCAGGCAAAAGGCAGGCTGTTTAGTTGATTTAAAATAAATATTTTTGTTAGAGTGGATTTGTTCCAGCATACTCAAAATACTGATTCCTATACTGTAACACCCCATTTCGTATTATAAGTAGACCGGAAGAGAACGTTGGGTATAATCTCATTCCTTCATTCACTCATTAAATTACTCAAAAAATATTTACATTTCTTCAATGCTCACCGTAATGCTTAACATATAATAGTTACTCAGTGAATATATTGAATTTATTCAAGTATGCATTCTTGTGTTAATATTAATGGGACAGCCACCACAGGCTAGACATTGATAACTCCTAGGGATGTGTTGGTGATCAGAGCAGATAGTCTCTGCCCTCATGGTGCTTAAAATAATTGATCTATTTTTGAGTTTCCATACTGAATGAATAGACCCTATTCTTAAATATTCTACTAAATGAGATATTTAGTGAATAGTTTTCAATCCTGACTACACTTTAGAACCACCTAAGATGCTTCTTCACTGTACTTATGCCTGGGCCCCTAACCCAGACCAATTAAATCAAAGCCATTGAAAGTGGGAACCAGGCATAGCTATTTTTCAAAGCTTGCCAGGAGATGATGAGGCACAGCCAAGACTAAGAATACTAAGCCATTCCCTACCCTTTTGGACTATCACTGTTAGGGCTTGAATTGTGTCTCCCCTCCTCCAAAATTCTTTTGCTGGCATCCTAACCCCTAGTACCTTATTTGGAAATAGAGTCCTTACAGAGGTAATCAAGTTAAAATGAGACCAACAGGGGGGCTCTAATTCAGTATGACTGGTGTCCTTATGCAAAGTGGATATTTGGAGGCAGACACCCAGGTCTGGGGAACACCATGCAAAGAGGAAGGCAGAGAGATTGGAGTGTTGCTTTTACAAGCCAAGGAACGAAGCCCCTGAGCCCAGGGGAGATGCTATCTCTCTGTTCCTTCCAAGGCACATTATTTCTGTTGAGTCAAAGTGTTGAAATGTAAATGACCAGCCCACCTGGAGCTGGAGTCTGATAGCCTGACTCCATGATGAATAATCAATGCACAATAATTCCACTTGCCAAGCAAAGCTCAGGGTCGACAGCAGCTGCTTCTGGTAGATCGATAAAGTACTTGAAGACACTTGTTTCAGTGGCTCTTTAAATTCGGCATTATCATTTGATTTGCTCCGACAACATTCAAGTCTTGCCTCTTTAAGTTATTGTTTTAGCAAATTCAATTTACAATTACTTTCAATATGGAAAGCTTAAGAGATTCAGTTTAATGCCTTATTAGCTATAAAATCAACCACTGTTTCAACTGCATGGTGTGAAGAGCCCTGAAAAGGCTTTTGTTGCTTGGCTAAGCTTTCCCTCTGAGTTTCTGACCAAGTGACAGCTTCTTCAATTTCAGAGCTGTCCTCACAATACTTGCTTTCTAAGCTCCTAATCTTTGGACCCATATTTTCCCTCCAGTGTCAGGGATTCCTGGGGTAAAAATAAGCTACTTTGAAGACATGACTCACAGCAGTGAATTTTTGCTTATCAAATGTGAATCCATGAAATAGACAATTTCTAAAGCTCAAATAATGCAGATTTTATTTTTATTTTTTGTTTTTTGGCCCTGCTGTGCTGCACATGGGATCTTAGTTTTCTGACCAGGGATCGAAACCGTGCCCCCTGCGGTGGAAGCGCAGAGTCAACCACTGGACCTCCAGAATAGTCCCAGATTTTATTTTCATTATTTATTTATTTATTTAATATTTACTTTATTTATTTAGTTATTTGATTGCACCGGGTCTTAGTTGCAGCAGGCAGCTTCCTTAGTTGCGGCATGAGAACTCTTGTGGCATGCATGTGGGATCTAGTTCCCTGATCAAGGATCAAACCTGGGTCCCTGCATTGGGAGCGTGGAGTCTTTTTTTTTTTTTTTTAACATCTTTATTGGAGTATAATTGCTTTACAATGTTGTGTTAGTTTCTGCTGTATAATAAAGTGAATCAGCTATACGTATACATATATCCCCACATCCCCTCCCTCTTGAGCCTCCCTCCCACCCTCCCTATCCCACCCCTCTAGGTGGTGACAAGCACAGAGCTGATCTCCCTGTGCTATGCGGCTGCTTCCCACTAGCTATCTATTTTACATTTGGTAGTGTATATATGTCCATGCCACTCTCTCACTTTGTCCCAGCTTACCCTTCCTCCTCCCTGTGTCCTCAAGTCCATTCTCTACGTCTGTGTCTTTATTCCTGTCCTGTCCCTAGGTTCTTCAGAACTGTTTTTTTCTTTTTTTTAGATTCCATATATATGTATTTGTTTTTCTCTTTCTGACTTACTTCACTCTGTATGACAGACTCTAGGTCCATCCACCTCACTACAAATTTCTTTTTATGGCTGAGTAATATTCCATTGTATATATGTGCCACATCTTCTTTATCCATTCATCTGTCGATGTACACTTACGTTGCTTCCATGTCCTGGCTATTGTAAATAGTGCTGCAGTGAACATTGTGGTACATAACTCTTTTTGAATTATGGTTTTCTCAGGGTATATGCCCAGTAGTGGGATTGCTGGGTCGTATGGTAGTTATGTTTTTAGTTTTTTAAGGAACCTCCGTACGGTTCTCCATAGTGGCTGTATCAATTTACGTTCCCACCAACAGTGCAAGAGGGTTCCCTTTTCTGGGAGCATGGAATCTTAACCACTGTGCCACCAGGGAAGTCCCCCTAGATTTTATTTTTAAATCAAGGGACAAAATGGCCGTTACAGCGGGCTGGCCTTATTAGGGGTAAAGAGGAGAGTCTGTTGCTATGTTGGTTGAATCATTTTGTAACAATGGATATTTGTGTCTCTGCATAACTAAATGTTAAAGTGAAGAAAATCCTCACTACTTCAAATATAACAGACCTTCCTATGGTGCACAAGGTCCCACAAGATCTTTTCAGCACCTGTTTCTCGGAACTCAACTTCAGCCACCCACCAGTCGTCCTTGCCCTCCTGCCCCTGACCTTGATGTTCCCCAAGCATGGAAGCCTGATCCCATGTGTGTTGATAGATAGCATTTATTGATAGAAAGCTGTTCCCTCACATTTTTTTTTTTTTTCCTGGCTTGCTTCTTCTCAACATTCAGGTTTCTGATTAAACATCATCAAACCTGAGAAGCCTTCTCTGACGATCTTCTTTGTTCCCCTGCCCACCTTGGTCACTCTCCATCTCTTTATCCTGCTTTGTTTTTCTCACAGCCATCATCTCTTTGTATGTAAAATTATTATTTATTTTACTATTTTTAAATCATTGGTCTTTCCCTTCCCTATCCTCAAGTACTAGAACATAAACTCCTTGGAAAAAGGGACCATTGTTGATGTTCACCTGTTTGTCCAGTGCTGGTGATTGGCATGTAGTTTGCACTCCGTACATATTGGTTGGATGAATAAATAGCTGAAGCAGTACTTTACTTATTGCAGCCTAACAAACTACCCTCAAAACAAAGTAGCTGAAATCAAAACCCATGTATTCTTCGTCTGGACTGGTGGGTGATCAGGCAGTTCTGTTTTCTGTGCGTGGTCTGGGTGGCTCCCTTGTGGCGGCTGGGGTGCCTGAGCCTCTTTCTCTACACATTCTTTCATCTCATATTCTTTAATTTATTCAGGTATGGTGATCTCAGAGCTTAAAAGGGTGAGAGCAGGAGCTGCAAGGCCTTTTAAGACACAGACTGGAACATGCACAAAGTCACATTTGCCAGATTCTACTGGTTAAAGAAAGGCACAAGACTTGCCGAAATTTAACTGAGTAGCTGAATAGACTTGGCCTCTTGATAGAAGGAATGACAGTGGAGCATGGGCACAGGTGATGTGACTCATTATGGGATCATTATTGTAATGATCTGCCCTAAGCCCCAAATGATATATTTTTGTGCAAAGACTCCATCTGACCTATACATGAGCATAAGCTTTTGAGACATAGGATTCATGTCTTACACATTCATATCTCAGGCATTTGCATTTCTATTGCCTCTCATAATACCCCACATACCACAGACAATAAATGTCTCATTATTTTTGCTGCTACTGTTGTATTTACTTCGCTCTATTTAGGATATGCTTTATTTTTACACTCATATCAATGGGCAGGCAGGGATTCTCCAAAGACCTTAGGTACATCATTTCAAGAAAATGGGAGTGGATGCTGGAATAAATTATATTGATTTTAATTCGGACATTTAAAACTTTTTTATTGCTTTTGCAATTGAAGAATTGATCTCAACAAGGCAGACGAAGCAAAATAGATTGGTTTTATTGAATTCACAGCGACTTGACTAAAAAACATAGTCGTTATGAGAAAAATGATTTTCCTTCCTATTTCATTACAGATGATTTTTTTCCTTCAAAAATTTATTGGCTTTAATATAGTAAGTAAAGCAGATGATGAATTTTATTTAGAGTTGTGCAGAATTGTTTGGGGCAGTTAGAAAACACATTTCTTACAATGTATCTTTCTCATTCAGATGATTGCAAAGCTTATTTTGATCAAGAAGATGCCTCTCACTGTGTGATACTTTTTATGTTGAATGAGCAACACTCCGATGGTCAGTCAGACAATTCACATCGAACTGACTTAGATCTTTTCCCCTTAAAGAAATATTGAAATGTGAGTCACTACTCAAAATCTTTTCTTAGAAAATGAAACACTCAAGTTTAATTTAGAAAATTTCTAGAATATAGAGGGAATAGAGAAGAAAGTAAAAATCACCTCATCTCCTGAAATTGCATCTTGAACATTTACGATTAAGATATAACATCCAATATTTAATTAAATTTTGAATGTTCCCTATTTGAACTCTGGAGACCAATAGATTTGGATACATTTCCTGATAATTCCACTAACCAAACTGCTGCTGCTAAATAGATTTTGGATAACTTAGAATGCCTTGTTATTAGAAATTGCTGTGTAAACTCCCCCTAACAGAGATCGGATTTGAATAGCAAGGTGTCCTTTTATAGAGATTATCTATGCTCTTTAAAGAAATTGGTATCCTACTGATCCTATGATCTATACTGTTTGTAAGTTACAGTTTTTCCCTGAAAAATGTATTGTAAAGGGAAGATTCCAGCTGGGGACATGATTTGTCAATCTGTCTAAGGCCCCCACATAAAAACACTATAACTAGACAGCAAAAACAAAGCCTTCAGAGAATATTTAGCACAAAGCCATGTCACAGGGCCTCTTCACAGACTCCACATGCAGTCCATGGGGAGAAATGTGTTTACACAAGTAATAAACATGGTGCGATAAATGCTCTGTTCTGAGCACGATTAGGGTGAGGTTGGGGTGCAGGGGGTTCCTATAAAAGACTTCACAGAGCATCAAAGAATATTTACAAAGAAAAATGTCATACTGGTTACTTAGGGGTAAGCCTCACACATAGAGTTCTTCCTTCAGTATTGCCCACATTCTTCTTACCCATTCAGACATTTTTTTTCCATGGTACTAGCTGTGCATATCTGATATTCTGAAGTTTTAAGAGTTGCTTTCTACTTTTGCCACATCAGTTACAGATTATTTCAAGAAAATAGGTCTCGTCATTTATATACATCAAGGAGAATAGTAACGACTACTGAGTCTGATTCTTAGAGGTGGATTCATTGTCCACTCCCCAACTGCAGCTTTATTTTACTTTATTTTTTCCAGCTTTATAGAGATATAATTGACATATAACATTGTATACATTTAAGGTGAAAAATGTGTTGATTTGATACAATTATATATTGCAAAAATGATTAATACCATATCTAACACCTCCATCATGTCACATAATTACCATTTTCTTTTCGTGGTGTGAATACTTAAGATCTACTCTCTTAGCAGCTTTAAGTCTGTAATACAGTATAACTAACTATAATCACTGTACTGTACATTAGATCCCGAGAACTTAGTCTTGTAACTGAAAGTTTGTACCTTTTAGTGGCTATATATATATATATATATATATATTTTTTTTTTTTTTTTAACATCTTTATTGGAGGTGGCTACAATTTTAAACAATGTTTTTCAACCAAGGACACCATACACAAAAAGTTGCAAGTTTTAGGTGTTAAAATGCAATTGTAGAAGGTTATCAAATCCATTATTTCTATGCTTTGGTCTTTGATATGTTCCAACTTACGGTAGATAGAGTTTGATGACTAAACAATTACTGAACCTTGTTTTACTTCTTTATAATACATGTTAGTGGTATATTACAAGTGATGCATGCTGATTTCAGAAAAATTGTAAAATATTTTTAAGGAAAATAATAAAAGATTACCTGTGCTTCCAATTTTGGGCAAAAATTGCTGTTTAATGTTTGGGGTATATATTCCTTCAGGATTTTTTTCTATTCAAATATATTGTTTTCTCAGAATGAGATAATGATTTATGTACTGTTTGCAATCGGATTTTCTTTTAACAATTTCAATAAATAATTCTCCACAGCTTTGTTCTAAATGGCTTAATGTATTTTATTGTATGGACATATCAGAATAAATTAACTGATCACCTGTTATGATTAGATATTCCCATTGTCTTCATTTTTTTTTTTTTTACTTTCATGAAAATGATGTAATAAAAACTGCACATTTATTTTGGCTAATTTGTCCAATTGCTTAATTAAAAATAATTCATGGACATGGAATTAATGGAAGAAAAATATATGCATGTTAATGCTTTCAATCAAATTACCAAATTGCTTTTCAAACTGTACCATTTTATATCTTACTAGAAATGTAAGATGATGCCCTGTTATTCACAAGCAATGAATTTTTTTGCAAGCAATGAATTCCTCCCATTGCTATTTTAATTTTCATTTGTTTGATTATTAGTAAGGTTGAACATATTTGTTTTTTATATTTATTGTCTAGTAATAGACCAAAGGAAGTGTTAATAGTAAATTAAGAGAGCTTAATTAAATTGGGCCATGAAGCATTTATTGACTGGCCCTCAACCCAGTGATTTAGTATATTAATAGAAGAATTTAAAAATAAACTTTGGTTTATCTGTGTTGGAATAATATGTAGCTTTGAAAAAGAATTCAGTAGTCTCCTAAGTATTGAAAAGAAAAAATCTATAAGAAATGTTAAGTGACAAAAAGCATAACGCAGAATAATCCATATAGTGAAATTCCATTAATGTAAAAAACAAGCCATAAGACAGAACTTAAATTTTTTACAATTAAAATGTGTTTATTTATTAATTAAAAATTGAATTTTATTATAAATTTTATTTACTTATTTAAATTAAAAATGTACAAAAGCTTATCTGTGTTGAGACTCTTTCCCACCTCTGTCTCAGACACTTGATTCCTTTTCCGGAAGGTTATCAAGTTTGTTTTATCTTTTTAATCTTTTCAGAAATATTTTCATACATTTTTAAAAGATGGATGCATACTTTACACAGTGTTCTGTACCTTGCTTTTTTCATTTGACAGTATATTTGAGACCTTGCCATATTTATACATAAAAGTTTCCTGAGTTGTCTCTTGTGGCCTCAGAGACTTTTATTATATGGATGAGTCATCTATTAGTTTTCTAGTAATGGATATTAAGCTTTTCCCCAATCTTTTGCTAGTACTAAAAATGCTGCATATATATATATGTATATAAAATTTCAAAATGAATTTCAAAATGTCTGAAAGCTTTAAAAACAAATAAGGTTGACTACCACCATGGAAAGGGAAAGGAGAAGGGAGTGTGCTAGGGAGGATTTTACTGCTTATAGCACGCACTTTTTTGATTGTCCAAACCTTTTTTCTCAAAGTTTTACTACTTTGAATTTTAAAATGAATTTAAAAATCATTAGATTAAAAATAGTGATTTAGATCCAGAATCATGGTTTGGACAGGTAAATACATTTGGGAAGTTGGCACTGGAAGAAATTGTAATGGAAAGTTGGTCATTTCTAAACCAATTCCTTCTCCTCCTGGTGGTGGTGGTTAGGCAGATAAATATCAGCTTGCAGAGAAAAAAAAGAAGAGTTTTTGTCTTTTAGAACCTCAGTTCTCGAAAGAAATAGGCTTAGAACTTGATTTTGTTCTTTTGATTATCAAATTCCTCAGTTGGAAACCCGGATGACTGAAGGCTGGCGGGGCAGGTTTTCTGTAGTTGAAGGAATTATACACATGCAGACGTTAAATATCTATGTAACACACTGTCTAGAGGCATATTTGTAAATCAACAGTGATTCACATAAAAATAAAGATTTAGACTTTTAAAATGATTTATTCTGTTACATGTTGACATCAGACTTTTCACTGGATCTTAATATTTCACATTGTAATGCTTGATCAGATTGAATATTGAACATAAAAAAGTACGAACATTTATGAAAAATGACATAATTTATTTTGTGAAACCAATCCCAAATACATGAAGACATGGGGCTTGAATTAATTCATCAAGAATATCAATAAGCTGATAAGTCAGGGGCATTTTCATTTCAATCATAGTCTTTAAGCTATATTCACAGAAAAATTACTTATTAAAGCAGCCATATGTGTGATTAATGGGTTGGTAGTGGTACCAATTACTCATTAGAATGCAAGGACTAAAATACCCTAGGACTTGAGAAAATATAGTGATTTTCATTAAAAGTGTTGGCTAGGTCCCAAATTCTCAGTGGGTTTGTATTCTGAGCTTTAAGGGCATGGTTTTGATCTCAAATGAAAGGGAAATTATCTTAGGAAGGTCTAAAGTTACTCTAACAAAATGAAACCTTTCTTTGGTATATGGTTATTTAATCAAAAGTCCCCACTTTGAGATAAAGAACCAGGTTTCCATCTATCTACATATATTTTAAAAGTTAAAAATTTGGAATGTATAAATTTTTTTTGTGGGTGAAGGTTGGTAATGGGATGTGCCTGGACAGCCAGAGTTTTAATCTAAAGTCTAGTTAATAGTAAAGTGGTTCCCAAATGGCCAGCACATTAGAATGCACGTGTGATCTTTTAAAACATACTGAAGCTGGCTTCTACTCCAGACATTCTAATTTCACTATGGGGAGTGTTACCTGGCATGAAGATTTTTTAAAAGTTCACCATCAATTCTAATGTACAGCAAAGGTTGAGAACCACTGGAGTAATGGTTAAAGGCTTGAGCTTTAAATTCAGACGGATCTGAGTTCAAATTCCAGCTTTACCACTAGGCTATATGACTTTGGTCTAGTTTTTCGACATCTCTGAACTTGGGTGTTCTTTCCTTTTCTTCCCTTTTCTTTTCTCCCTTCTTCCCTTCCTTCCTTCCTTCCTTCCTTTTTCTTTAAATTGGAGATAATATAATATCTGGTGCATGTGATTACTATTAACATTAAATATATGCTTAACACAGTGCCCAGCACATAGTAAGTGCTCAGAAGACACTAGCTAGTATACTACTGCTAGAGTTTCAGTGTTAGGAGGAGGCTTGATGGTGGTTAAAGAGAGGTGTACTTAAGACAGTACGGTGTGGAGAGAAATGTGGCTTCCCTTCTACTCTGGCTTCTCCCTGTGGCTGCTTCCAGGAATCAGGCAGGGGGAGTACTTGAGAAAACTGCTGTCTGTTATTCCCCAGGGGTTCCGCCTTACAGGGTCTCATCAATCAACCCATTTGACTTATTATCATTATGTGTAATTATGAGGTTTGTGTCAAAGGAACAGGTTTGTCATGGTTGTTCTAATTATGGGGAAATCAGATAATATATATTACACTTGTATTTTTATGTCAAGTCATTTAGAAAATAGGCTTTGTTTCTAATAATTTAACAAAAGAAGAGAGAGGTGGTCTAAGACTTAATTAAACCATTTTAAGTGAATGTTGGACTGACAACTTATGGATCCAGATATTTCAAATCTGTGCTGAAAACAGCTGAGAATATACTCAGGACTGTCAGGATTTCATTTGTAGAAAGATGTGTATATTTTAGATCCACATTGTCCTTTATTTCATTTTTAACTAGAGTTAAGCATACATTTTGTAGACACTCCTATTGTTGTTAGCAGATGGTTGCATTCATACTAATGAACAGTGTCTTTTTTAAATTAATCTTTTCATTTTGAGATAATTATGATTATCTCAAAAAGTAGATTCACATGCAGTTGTAAGAAATTTAATGTACTCTTTCCCCAGTTTCCCCCAATGGTAAAATGTTGCAAAGCTATAGTACCATATCACACCAGGATTTTTTTTTAATTTAATTTTTATTTTATATTGGGGTATAGTTGATTTACAATGTTGTGTTAGTTTCAGGTGTACAGCAAAGTGATTCAGTTATACATATATATATATTCATTCTTTTTCAGATTCTTTTCCCATATAGGTTATTACGAATACTCAGTAGCGTTCCCTGTGCTATACAGTAGGTCCTTGGTGATTATCTATTTTATATATAGTAGTGTGTATATGTTAATCCCAAACTCTTAATTTATCCTTCCCCCCACCTTTCCCCTTTGGTAACCATAAGTTTGTTTTCAAAGTCTGTGAGTCTGTTTCTGTTTTGTAAATAAGTTCATTTGGATCATCTTTTTAGATTCCACATAGAAGCGATATCATATGATATTTGTCTTTCTCTGTCTGACTTACTTCACTTAGTATAATTTCTAGGTCCATCCATGTTGCTGCAAATGGCATTATTTCATTCTTTTTTATGGCTGAGTAATATTCCATTGGCTATGTACCCCATCTTCTTTATCGATTACTCTGTTGATGGGCATTTAGGTTGCTTCCATGTCTTGGCTTTGTAAATAGTGCTGCAATGAACATTGGGGTGCATGTATCTTTTCAAATTATAGTTTTCTCTGGATAGTTGCCCAGGAGTGGGATTGATGGATCATATGGTAGCTCTATTTTTAGTTTTTTAAGGAACCTCCATACTGCTCTTCATAGTGACAACCAGGATATTTTTATTGATACAGTCAAAACCAAAACATTTCCATGACCACAGTTTCTTCATGTTGCCCTTTTCTAGCCACACCAACCCTACTCCTCCTTAATGCCTGGCAAACACTAATTGTTCCCTTTGGGATTGACTTCTTTCCCTCATCATAGTTTGGTATCCAGGTAATACAGTAAGTCCTCTACATACAAATGAGTTCCATTCCAAGAGTGTGTTCGTAGGTCCAATTTGATTGTAAGTCAAACAAAGTTAGCCTAGGTACCCAACTAATATAATCAGCTATATAGTACTGTACTGTCTTAGGTTTATAATACTTTTCACACAAATAATACATAAAAAACAAACACAAAAAATAAAAAAAATAATTTTAGTCTTACAGTACAGTAATCTTACAGACACGTGAACTAACTTATGTGATTGGACATGCGAAGGCACGTTCGCATCTTCGAAAGTTCGCAACTTGAAGGTTCGTATGTAGGGGACTTATTGTACTAGCTTCATAAAATGAGTTGGGGAATGTTCCTTCTCTTCTGTTTTCTGGAAGAGACTGTATAGAATCAGTGTGAATTCTTCTTTAAACATTTGATAGACTTCTCCAGTGAAATGATCTGAACCTAGAGATTTCTTTTTTGGAAGTTTTAAAATCACAATTCAATTTCCTTGATAGCTATAAGGCTATTCAGATGATCTATTTCATATTGGGTGAGTCGTGGTAGCTTGTGCTTTTTAGAGGAAATGGTCCATTTCATATATATAGTCAAATTTGTGTGTGGAGAGTTGTTCATAGCATTCCTCTATGTTTTGATGTCTGCAAGTTCTGTAGTGATATCCCATTTCATTCCTGATATTGGTAATTTGTACCATCTCTCTTTTTTCTTTGTCAGTTTTATCAAATATGTGATTTGCAGATATCTTCTTCCATTTACACTTTCATGATAGTGCCCTTTGAAGCCAACAATTTTTAGTTTTGGTGAATTTCAACTTATTTTTTTTTCTCTGATTGCTTGTGCTTAGGTGGTATATCTAAGAAACCGTTGCATAATCTACAGTCGTGAAGATTTACACCTATAGTTTCTTCTAAGACTTTTATAGTTTTAGCTCTTATATTTACATCTTGATCCATTTGAGTAATTCTTTGAGCGACAGGGTCCAATTTCATTTTTTGCATGTAAGTATCTTTGTTTTGATTAATGTTTCCATGATGCATCTTTTTCTAATTTTACTTTCAATCTGCCTCTATTGTTATACTTAAGGTAAGTTTCTTATAGATAACATAATTTCTATCCCTTAATTTGTGCATTTAGACCATTTACATTTAATGAAATTATTGATACATTGGGACCTAAGCCTGTCATATTATTTTTTCTTTTCTGTTTGTTCTCTTTGTTTTTTGGTTTTGTTTTGTTTCTTGGTTTTCTTTTTGTCTGCCTTCCTGTAGGTTATTGGAACATTTTCTAGAATTCACTTTTGACTTATCTCTATTGTTTTTGAGTGTATTTCTTTGTATAGTTTTTTAGTGGTTGCTCTAAAAACAAAAAATGGTTTCATAGACACAACTTATCACAGTCTACTGATGTTATCATTTTGCCAGTTTGAGTGAAGTATGAAAAATTTGCCTTCATTTATGTCCCTTTACCTTTCCTCATGTATGATATAATAGTCTTAAATACTTTCTGTTCATACATTTAAAACCACATCAGTGTTACAATTTTTGCTTTAACCGTCAAATATAAATTTAAAAACTGAAGAGAAGGATAATCTATTGTATTTATCCATACTTTTGCTTACCATATTCTTTCTTCCTTTCTGATATTCCTAAGTTCCTGTTTTTATCACTTCCTTTCTGTTTAGAGAACTTCTTTTAACTATTCTTTTAGAGTAAGACTGATGGAGACAAATTCTCTTAGTTTTCTTCCATGTGAGAAATGTCTTAATTTCTCCTTTACTTATGGAGGATTTTTTTCTCTGTGTATGAGGTTCTGGCCTGGCATTTCTTTTTTATTCAGCACTTGAAAAATATTGTGGGAATTCCATCTGGCTTCCATTGCTGTTGATGAGAAATTCATTATCATCCAAATAATTTTCCCTTTAGGTGTCATTTCTGTCTTGTTGCTTTCAAGATTTTGTTTTGTCTTTTCAGAAGTTTGACTATGATGTTTCTTGGTGCTATGGACTGAAGTGTCTCCCCCAAATTCCTATGTTGAAGCCCTAACCCACAACGTGACTGTAATTGGTGACAGGGTCTTTAAGGAGGTAATTAAGGTCAAATGAGTTTATAGGGTGCGGCCCTAATCTGATAGAACTGGTATCCTTATAAGAAGAGAAAGAGACATGAGATCTCTCTCTCTCTGTCTCTCTGTCTCTCTGTCTCTCTCTCTCTCTCTCTCTCTTTCTCTTTCTCTCCCCATGCATGCACAGAGGAAAGGCCGCGTGAGGACACAGTAAGAAGATAGCTGTCTGCAAGCCAGGAAGTGAGGCTTCACCGGGAAACCACCCTGCCAGCACTTTGATCTTAGATTTCTAGCATCCAAAACTGTGAGAAAATTAATTTTTGTTATTCAAGCCACTCAGTGTGTGGTATTCTGTTTTAGTAGCCTCAGTAGACTAATACACTTGCTGTGAATTAAAAAAAATTTTTTTTATCCTGCTTGGGATTTGCTCGAGTTCTTGAATCTGTAGGTTTATGTCTTTTGCCACATTAGGAAGTTTTCAGCCATTATTTCTTCAAATACTTTTTCGATACTCTGTCTTTCTCCTATCCTTCTGGGATTCCAATGATATGATTTAATAGTAAATATTTCTGTAGTCCCACAGGTTCCTGAGGTTCTGTTTGTTTATTTTTTAAAATTAGTTTCTTTCCATTAAGACTGAGTAATTTAGATTGCTTTATCTTTCAGTTCAGTTACCTTTCATGTATCCTGTCCATTCTGATTTTCATCCCATCCATTGAGGTTTTCTGTTTTGGTTATTGTATTTTTCAGGTTTAAATTTTCCATTTTGCTCTTCTTTATATCTTCTCTTTCTTTAGAGAGACTTTCTATTTCTGTGCTGAGACTTTATATTTTTTCATTTCAGTGTGCTCTTACTTGCTCATTGAAGCGTTTTTTATGGTGGCTACTTTAAAACTTCTGTCCTATGATTCTAACATCTATGTTGGCATAGTGTTGGCATCCACTGATTTTTTGAATTCAATTTGGGATCTTCCTGGTTCTTGGTTTGATGAGTAATTTTTGCTTGAAACCTGGAAATTTTGGGTTTTATGTTATGATATTTTGAATCTTACTTAAGTTTTCTGTCTTAGCTGGCTTCCCCAACACCACTGGGCAAAATAGGGGAGTTCCAGCTCCCCACTAATCTTTGACTGTAGGATTAAAAGTTGTTGGCTATCTTCTCTGTCTTCTGATGCCACCCCAGCAGAGTATTTGGGGTGTTTTGTTCAACCTGGCAGGCGTGACATCTAGGCTCTCCCATCAGCCTTTGCTGATGGCTATTTATTTATTTATTTATTTATTTACTTGTTTATTTAGTGACTGGAGTAAAGCAGTTATTTTCTATAAGTTTTCTGTCTTGTTAGGCTGCCCTTTTGCTGGCCTTTGGCTGGAACAAGCAGAATTTTGTTGGGACTTCTTTCTCTCTGTGCTTATTAGAATTTCTGGATTGCTAGTTTCTTCTGCCTGGAATATAGGAAGCCAAAAAACAAACTCAAAACCCCCCAAACCATACAAACCCAGGGCACTTACCACTGTGTTGTTCCTGGGGTCCCAAGGCCCCCAGCTCATTTGTCTTCTTCCCTCTACCTTTCCGAGTCTCCGTATGTTTCTGTCACATGTAATGTCCAGGGTTTTTAGTTGTAGTTAGCAGGAGGAATAGGAAATAGTATGTCTACTCCATCTTCCCTGACATGGAAGTCCCTTGAACTCTGTCATTTAATTGCTAATGCTTTTTAAATTATTACAGTGTGCATCTTGGCTTCTCTAGATTAGACAGAAACAAACACAGATTTTCTCTTCATGTGTTTGTTACCTGAGTCAAGAGAACACTCTAGAACAGGTGTCAAGCAGGCTTTGGTAATAAAGTTAGCATCACATTATCTCAAAAGGAAATGTTGACAAATACATTGTATATACAATTCAGGGCTGACCTTTTACTACTGCATTTAAATTTGTGCATGTTATGTTTTTTGGGTTTTTTGTTTTTTAAATCTTGTTAACATACTACCAACAACCCATTCCATTTGGAATTAAAACCTTTCTGTGGACATTAATGTTGTAGAAAGAGCATAAATCAGTGCTCTAAAATTGGTTTATTTTATAACCAAATGTCAACTAATTATTCCAGTAAGTTAAAAAACCTTGTTCATTTTAATCAGAGTTATATTCATTTTCAGAGGAAAAAAAGTCTTCTGTCATAAAGTATCTCTCCTCCCCTTCCACCTCCCTGTTATGAAAAGTTAAGTGTTCTTTCATCTGGGTTTTACTATAGGAGTATCATAAATGACCAGATATATTAAACATAGACTTCTTGGGTACATTCATGAAAGTGAACCTTACAGCCTTCAGTCTATGGACCACTCCTTATGAATCTGCAGTGCCCTGTGCCTGGGGCTGATGGTCTGTTCTGTGGGCTCCCACAAGGAATCATTTGACTCACTGCCTCCTCCCAAACACTGTCTTCCCCTTCACTGGGATTGTGTCCAGGACATGCCCAGTTTTCCCATCTTTCACTGCTCTCCCCTCAGTTCACTACACCTCAGGATATCTCTTTCTTACTGGTACCCACGCCTTTGTTTTGTTTTGTTTTTTTTAACAGCTTTATTGAGATAGAATTTACATACCATAAAATTCACCTCTTTTAAAGCAAACTTTTTAAAAAAATTATAGTTGATTTACAGTGTTGTGTTAGTTTCAGGTGTACAGCAAAGTGATTCAGATATATATATATAGATAGATATATACAGATATATAGATATATCTTTTTGTTTATATAGAATAGTGTGTATCTGTTAATCCCAAACTCCTAATTTATCCCTCCCTTTGCTCTTTGGTAATGATAGTTTTGTTTTCTATGTCTGTGAGTCTATTTATGTTTGGTAAATAAATTCACTTGCATTATTTTTTTTTGACTCCACATATAAGTGATATCATATGATGTTTGTCTTTCTCTGTATGACTTACTTTACTTACTATGATAATCTCTAGGTCTATCCATGTTGCTGCAAATGACATTATTTCATTCTTTTTTTTATGGCTGTGTAATATTCCATTGTGTGTGTGTGTGTGTGTGTGTGTGTGTGTGTGTTTATATATATATCTCTATTCATCCGTTGATGGACATTTACGTTGCTTCCATGTCGTGACTATTGTAAATAGTGCTGCTATGAACATTGGGGTGTATGTATCCTTTTGAATTAGAGTTTTCATCTTTTCTGGATATATGCTCAATAGTGGGATTACCCATGCCTTTGTTTTAACTCTGGTTCACAATTCTTTTCCCTTACAACTTCATTTACTTTCAGAAATCTCAGAATCATGGTCTCTTCTTATACAAATACGAGAACAAAGACCTGGGGAGATTAAAGTAGTTTTGTTAAGATATGTATATTGACAGTGGAAAGAGAGGAAAAGAACTTCAGTTCTCTAATCAAAGAAAATTCTTTGTTATATTTCTATGATTCTCCTTTTCTCTTTTTGTTGCATTTCTATATCTCCCTGGGGGCAGAGGAGGAAGGAATAAAACATCACTAACAATGGGTGGTCAATGGTAGGAAGAGACCCAAATCAAGAAATATGAACAACCAGTGACCTCTAATTCAAATCCCCTTGGAAATCTCTGGAATCCAACCCACCTGGTATCAGAAACTGGACACAGGTTGTGTGGGTGTTCCTTGGTATTCTCACAGAAGCAGTCTAAAACATATACTATAAGTTGACATTTGTTGTAAAATAAATCAACTCTTTTGGTTGAAAGTGACAGAAAGCCAACTAAAAATGCCTGAAACATAAAGGAAAAATCATTGGCTCATGTATTTAAGGAACAGGCTGGAGGCACAGGTGTTTAAAATTTGTAGTCAAGAATTTAGCTTTCTACGTTCCTTGGCTCTACCTTCCTGTATTGGCTTAATTTCCAAGTAGGCTCAATGGTTGCTTTTTGTTGTTGTTGCTGTTTTATAAGCAGCACCAGGCTTGCATCTTACAAGCTTAGAAACTCCAGGGCAATGAAGGTCTTTTTCCCAAGAGTCCTGGTAAAAGTCATGCACCTTGGTTCTGACTGTAACTGATAAGGTCATGTGCTCATCTCTGGACCAATCGATAAGTTGAAGGCTGAAATGCTCTGATTAGCCAACCCAGAACTAAATTCCCTGCACACTTCTTAACCTCAGAGATGGAGTCAGTAAACTTCATGAAGGATTAAAGTGGAAGTAGGATTAGGATTTTTTTCCCCTGAGGGAATGTTGAGAGGCTGTCACCGATGAAGGGGGAAGGGATGCCAGGAAGATAGATCAACATGTATCTGTTACCCATGGAGGAGGTGGTAATGCAGTACAGAATGAGGTCAGGGGAGAATTACTCCTATGAATACCAAGGCTATCCTTGCTGCTATTGCTGGGTTAAGTATCTCTTCTGAGTTGGGGATGGGATTATACAGGTTCAGATTTTTCACAAAATTTGTTTCAGAATTTTTCTAAAAGTCTTCACCTATCTCATCCCTTTTATTTAAAACTGTCTTTTTCAAAACATAGACCTTCAAGGTATATTTAAAAATGGAAACTTATTATTTAATTTTACTTTTTCTGCTTTATTTGACCACGAACACTAAGGCAGTGTGAACCCATTTGTGAATATACCTTATTCTAGCAAAATTATAGGCTAAATAAGCTTGGGGGCTAAGATGGAAAAGTAACCACCTTTTATAAATACTTTTTTAATGGAAAAATGAATTTCATGTTCCACATAACTGATTTACAAATGGACCATTGGAATACACGCCATTTGCAAGCACATACTGCTAAAAACTCTAGCAGATGCATCAATGAACTTTACATGGAATCATTTTGATAAACTTAGTCTTCCTCCTCTACTCAATAAGTAGGTATCTATTTGGAGCAAAGTCAGGGCAGATATGTTCAGACATACAAGAGTTGGGTCAAGCATGTTTATATGTATAGATGACTTAGAGAGGACCATGCCAAACAGAACTCACTGTCCTTCCTGGTGAGTATAGGGGCAGATTAAGAAAGTGTTCATATGTTCAGTGAATTTGTCAGGAAATCTTATTTGCATAAGATAAAAAGATCTTAATGACTCTTAAGATAGGCAGAATCTTCGAGCTGATGGTTTTGGAGAAGTCCTTTAAAAGGGTATAATTCTCAAGAGAGAACTTCCCAGGGGTATGGACATGCAGTGTTTGTCCTGGTCACCCTTGCCTGCTACCTTTGATTTCCTGACTTGTAAGACTAATGGCCGTTATGTTAAAACACAGATCAGTCTTCTGAGGATTTTGTCCATTCATCCATCCATCCATCCATTCATTCACTGAGTATACACAGGTCCAGGACTCTGAAACGTGGGGCCAGCCAGGCCATTGGTCCCCAAGCCTCAAGCTTACAGAAACCATGAATTGTGACATCTGCTCAAGCACCAATGTGCATGGGAGTAACATGAGGCCTCATCACAGATGTTGCATCCACCTGAAATCTGGGAGGTGCAAGAATAACTAAAGAATTATACTGAAAGGATGTTTTCAACCGAATCTAAAAGCTGCTTGATTCCAAGACAATCTCTCAGAAAGCGTTCAAGATGTTGTGCTGGGAAAATAGAGGAACAAATAAGGAAAGATCTCAGGAATTTACATTCTAAGGGAGGAGATTGATGTGTAAAAGTTCAATATAATACAAGGCAGAGAGAAACAGTTGCTATCCTGGCAGTACAAGTTTTTGGCCAGGCAAGGACTCAGGAGAGCTGCAGCCCCACATTCTTGACCTTGTCTATAAGCTTTTGTCTGACAGCCTTTGGCTCCTACCACCTCTGTGGTGAATATCTTATTCTTGGTAGTTCCAGATAAGAAGAATCCCCTGGCCCAGAGATTCACAAACTTTCTTGGTTCATAATACCTCTATGCCAAAAGAAATGCCTAACAGTTTTGTTTGTTAAGTAGCTAGGTCCAAAAACTTTAAAATGTATAATGTATTTATGTCCTAACAACTTAGTAGCCATTTGAAAAAATACATATATGTTGAATGAAAAAAAAATGTTTCTTTCATTCTTACATAATCACCATTATTTACTGATGGATGTGTGTGCCTGTAGGGCACTGCACAACTTCTCAAATCTTGCCCTCAGATTGGACACTGACACCCTTATTTCTGGTTCCACAACAATTTTTGCAGGGCACTAGCTTTTTATCACAGCAACTTCTGAAAACCCAGCTTTGTGAAGCTAGGGTGTCCTCAAAGGAGCTGGAGCTAATGTTTTTATTTATTTATTTATTTATTTATTTATTTATTTTTGGCTGCATTGGGTCTTCGTTGATGTGCGCGGGCTTTCTCTAGTTGCGTCAAGCCGGGGCTACTCTTCATTGCAGTGCACGGGCTTCTCATTGCTGTGGCCTCTCTTTGTTGTGGAGCATGGGCTCTAGGCGCGTGGGCTTCAGTAGTTGTGGCGTGTAGGCTCAGTAGTTGTGGCACACAGGCTTAGTTGCTCCATGGCCTGTGGGATCTTCCTGGACCAGGTCTCGAACCCGTGTCCCCTGCATTGGCAGGCAGATTCCTAACCACTGCACCACGAGGGAAGTCCCTGGAGCTAATTTTGAAGCTGTGAATTACTGTAAGCTAGTAATTCATGCAGTGTGAACAGATCTGGAGTATTGCTATGTTACTCTTACAAATTTAAAATACCCTGTAGCACTCTTATGTTTGTGGTAGTGCCCCGTGCACAGTCTGGGAACCAGGACCTTAGCTGTCTTTTCTCTGTTCACTCTGGTACAAGAGCCTTCCTGCTAGTGTTATCCATGGCCTCAATCCCCATATCCTGTCAGGTTTAGACAGGGAATGCAGGGCTTTGCTGGGTCAAAATGTGGACTCAGAGAGTTGCCAGTAAACTGAATCAACATCAGTTATGTTGCATCGAACTACACCCATGGAGATGAACTATTAAATCTGGAGAGGATAACAGAATACCCCTATTACTTAAGTCTAGAGGCAATGTAGCTGATATATTTTTATTTTTCATAATTCAGAAGCAATTGTAAGTCTTGAGGTCCTCACCATGATCATTTACTAACGTGGTTCTAGTGAGTTCAGTGGGCCCAGTTTATAGATCTATGTCACCAGAATGCCAGTTTTATATTCACTGTACTGAATATTTTATTTCTCTAATTTGAGTATGAAATTGGTCTGGAGCTTCAGATGACTTTGGAATGCCTCTGTTTTCTGGAAGCAATGAGGAGAAAGAGACATAAGTTTGTGAGAATAAGAAATCCTGCTGAAAATGGGAACCTAACAGACTTGCCAAGTTCTCTTTCAGGACAGGACATGTGTAAAGGGATTAATGTTTCTGAAATATAAAATAAATCTATTTTTTATTTAAGTAAATTATGTTGCCCTGTGATTCCCCATCAATGAAATTCACAACATTCATTGGCTTAAGGGAAGGACAGGTATCACGCAGGACAAAGAAATCATTGCTGGGCGCTGAGCCTCAACGAGAATATTCTGGACTCCCTGCAGCAATGGTTCTCCAACTTTAGTGAGCATCAGAATCACCTGGAGGGTTGCTAACAGACAGATTACCGGGTCTTACTCCAGAAACCCATCCAGAGTTTCTGATTCAGGGGGTCTGGGGTGGGACTCAAGAATTTGTATTTCTGTTAAGTTCCCAGGTAATACTAATGCTGCTGGTTTTGAGAACCACTCCCCTAGAGGACAATAGTTCCTGAAAGTCAAGTGTACTGAGAGGGAAAGGGGATTTATAAATTTCAGAGTTTCCATTTCCATATCAAAAGTTCTGGAGTTCTAGAACTGGGACTTTACCATGAATAGATGTTAGTAGTCATCACCAGACAAGATTCGAAGTCCCTTCTGTTGCTGGAAAGAGGTGACAAAGGGGTGGGAAAGGAGACAAAGAGACAATAGAGAGACCCTCTCCCTAACACCACCTTAGAGTCTAATTTAAATGGCAAGAAGCAACAACTCTTAATTAATGTCAGGGAATCAAATATTATCCAAAGCCCATTTTCTTGCCTTGAAAGGTGTCAGTCATCCCATGAAAACTTTTCTGCTAGGGTGTTTCAGTACTCCCCCCATTGCTATTAGATTTTTTCCTATGCATAAAAAATTATTCTTAAATCAGAATCCAGGGTACAACTTCATGAAAGTTTCATATACTTGAGCACTGAATTTACTGATGACTTGAAATAAGACATCACTCTACTGCCCAATGAATCAGTGTTTTACAAAGCATCAAATATCTCCCTTTTTTTTGTGAACAGAAGGTTCATTCAGGACTTTTAATTGTTAAGAATCTTCCCTTTGTTTCACACTGAGGACAAAAGCTATATCCTTTTTGCAATGGGTACAACCCTGCAATGGCATTCTTTTCCTACTTGGATATGACAGATACCCTGTCAGGAACTAAACTCATTTCTGCACAATGTACTTGAGACTTGGAGAAGTAAACCACAAATTATCTCCTCTAAATAGCACTCCCCAGTTCAGAACGTGAGGCAGATAACCTCAATGTGAACTTTGCCTATGGATATTTATCTACAGCCTCCAAGTAATATGGATTTATTCTGGTAATATACAGACCATTTTGCAGATAATGTTGAGAGCAAACATTTTATTACTGATTTCTTGTAAATTACACAAGGCTGTGTTTTAATAGATTTTTCTTCCAAGCCTCAGTCTCACACCATGAGTAGTTATACAGATTTTTATTATGATCTTGAATATTGACTTTTAATTATACACTGGTTAACAAAACAAATAAGGCTGTCATTTCCATCAAGGGAGCATTAAGGATGGAGGGTATCTTTTGACATCCCACCTACTTTCTCATCCCAGTACTACTTTTTAACATTACCCACGCCAGGCATAAAAATGTAAAAATCTCACATTACTTTAAGAAGACCCTGGAGCAGTTTTTAATTATGTTTATCGCAAAGGATACATGGCTTACAGTAATGATAGTTGAAGGGCATCTTAACAACCGTATTCAAGAGTCAGAAGGGCTGTTCAAAGGGGCATAAGAGGCATTATTTCCAGCTCAATAGGAGACAGACTAGAAAACATACTTTAAACTGAAGCCAAAAAAAGGTAGACAATCCAATGAACTTCCTGACCACGAGGATATGAGGGGAAACAAGTCATTAAAAAATCCAAGAACTAAACTCCGCTCTTTCTGCTATATTTCAGTTCTTAAGATGGCCTTGTAGAAACTCAGCAGCTGACAGCAATGGCCCAAGAGTCCTGCAAATCCGAAGTCAGCATCCAGAAATGGTGACCCTTCTAACACCACTCTCATTCGAAGGCTCAATGATCTCATCTTTGAAAATAAGAAGAGGTGGTAAGGAACGTCTGTTGGGCGTGTATATTTTTATATTCTGTTTCTGAGTTTGAGGAGGGTTAAAATTTGAAATTTCTTCCCGGCCATTCAGGCAGGAAAATAGGTCAAGAGCTCAGTAAGATCAAGGACATCAGTGGTTTATTTCTGTATGGCAGTTAGCATTCTCTTTAACTCTTTGTCCCCAAAATATCCTGAAGTATATCCTGTTTGGAAGCGTTAGAGGTGAAGACAAATTCAGGTTATTTGAGGTCTTAATGAATGTTGGTTGTTTAATAAATCTTGGTAGGAGATATGAATGAGCGAATGAACAGATGAAATTTTGACAATGACACAATGGGATCAAATAAGTGTAATGTATTTTATTTAGAACTATGGAAAATTGGAGTAGGAAAGGACCTCAGAAATGAATCTAATCCATTTTTTTAAGTTCAGTTTTTAACTCATGGGCAATGAAATAATTTGCATTCCCCCTCCCCCCTCAGAATAGTATCATCAGAACTGGGAATTGAAGCCAGTTCAATGATATTTTCATTACATTATACTCTTCTGGGATGGCAATTCTCTCTGCAACTTGTGTTATGGAAAAACCTAGAGGTTTTTTGTTTGTTTGCTTTTTACTCATATACACAACAACAACAAGTACTGAAAAATCCCCCAAACCAGTTATTTAGCTCAATCAGGGAGCAATAGAAACTACTCTAATGTCCTGCACCATATTACAATTCTCTATTCACTTCTTGGGCCACCAAGCCAACTTTGCAAACCAAAGAACAAAAATAAGATAGTGTTAATTACTCCAAGAAATCATCACTACCCAAAACAATAGTTTTGTCATTATCATAAAATTTTAAAGACCCTAGCCAGTGAGAAAAGTTGTTGCTGGAAAATATCAACTACTTTAGGAGTCAATGGGCTCCTTCATATCTCATCAATTGATTGATCCCTGACTTATTGATTGAAATAGAATGTAATCTGGGGAGTCCATGGAAAAGGATCACTTTGAATGGAGAATACCTGTATTTTGGGAGCAAAGAAAAAAATGGGGCATTTTTCTAACACAAAGGAGCTTTAAGGTTGTCTTAACACTTTTAGAGAAAGAAGCACCTGCCTGATAGAATTGCAGCCTCTCTGGCCAATTATCAGGAATTCTTTCCATCCTGACAATGGAATCAACCCTCAACAAGAAATGAAAGAGCACAAGCCCACCGCGACTTGAGGAAGCTATGTTTATTTCAGAGTCTCAAGGAGCCATGTGTTGTTAAACAAAATATAAAAAGTGCAATAAACTATAGGTATAAAGGACTTTGTTGGCTATAAAATTTTATTTTACTGCTGTCCTCCTATGGCTAAACACGTACGAGATCAGTAAAGTATTAAAATATTCAAGATGACAGAACATGAATCCTAATTCCAGAAATACAACAGTGAGAATGAATGACAGGGGCAGACACAGAATGCCTATACTGTCATCTGTATAAAGTCCATCATTTCAGTATGTACTTAATTAAAAAAGATGCAGAAGGTAGAGTGAGCACCCTTAATTGATCATTTCCCTTACTCTTCACACAGACAGCAGTTGAAACTGAAAGTGACAACTTTGAGCCAGAATCTCCTTGTTATAGTGAGTCAAAGGCAGGCATATCAGTCGTGCTGACACACACAGTGAGGATGTTGGAGAGTTTTCCAGAGGCCCAAATTGTTTTCATTAAGTCTGTGAGAGCTCAGAAAAATACATACTTTCTAAATTTCCCTGAATGTGCAGGGAGGCAAGGGTTTGTACTTTGAAATAGAAAACCCTTTATATACTGTCTAAAGAAAGGCTTTGTTACTGAAATAAGTCTCCCTGTGGAGAATTGTAGTTTCCAGGGGAGCTATCTCTACTAATTAGACTCAACGTTGATTTGGACATTGCAAAATTGTATTATATTCTCTCAGGATAGGAATTACTAAATAAGAGGAAGCAAAATCTTAAAAAGGAGGGAACAGTGGAGTTTCCTACTGAACCCTTGCAAAATCGGAGAATTAGAAAATTCTTTTGGATCTTCTGTCAGACTTAAAAACATGATTAGTATGGTGTTGACAGAGCTCATCATTTTGGTTGCTTCTGGAGTATCATAGTTACATTTGAACTTGATTTTTCAAGTTCCAGCTTTCTGGTATGTGCACATGTGGTTTAAGGTGGTTTTTGTTGCTTTTGTTGTTCCCGTGTGTGTGTATGTGTGTGTGGGGGGTGGGCTGAGGGCAGGGGTTCTCATTATTGTATCCTCAGTTTCTAGTGTAGTATCTGACACATAGTAGGATTTCAATCCATATATTTTAAGGGAAGGTATTTTAGAATATTTACTTTTGTCCCTTATTTATAAAAGTCATACTTATTCATTATAGAAAAATTATAAAGGATAATAGAAATAATAGAGGTAAAAGTTAAATTCACCCATAATCTAACATCTATTGATAATTAGTATTAATGTTTTAGTATGATTCCAATGATCTAATTAGTATATGTTTATGTGTACATGCACAAGTATACCTAGAAATCCAGAGGTATACACATACATACGTATATATACCAGATACTCACAATTAATATAAAACCAAATATTCAGTTATATATTCTTTTTTTCAACTTAACTTTAAGGAGCCGGGAGAGATATTCCACTGAGTGGAAAATTGTTTTTAGAGTTCACAGTGTCCACTCCCTAAAAACCTCTCAAACCATGGATTCCACAACCTGAGGTTGAAGAAGCTTCCCTGTGTTTGCCTTACTGGCTAGTAGTACTGTTTATTGAGCAATTACTAAGTGCCAGAAACTCTGCTAAACACTTAACTCATGGTATTCTGTTTCAATCTTCACAACAAATTTTGGAGGTAAGTGCTATTAGGCTCTTCTTTTTAAGACCTGGGGAGCATAAGTAATTTTCTCCAGTTTACCCAATGGTAAATGGCCGAGCTGGGTTTTAAACCCAAGCCTGCTAAATTCAGACCCTGAGCTGAACCCTGGGTCTATTACTGCCTTGACCGTTGCCAGCACTGTGTCATACATCCGGACATATCTTTGAGTGCTCCACCTTTTGATCCCTTGGTTCTGTTGATCCTATTTCTGAAATATCCCTTGTTTTCCAATCCCCCATCATTGCCTTAACTCATTGGTTCTCAACTAGGGACAGTCTGCCTTCCAGTGAGACATCTTCCTTTGTTGCACCTTGAAGGGGGATACTACAGGGCATCCGTTGGGTAGAGGCCAGGGATGTTGCAAAACATTCTGCAGTATTCAGGACAGGCTCCCACAGCAAAGAATTATCTAACCCAAAATGTTAATAGTGCCAAGGTTGAGAAACCCTGCTTTAGCTCATTTCCCCAGGCTCTCTTAAACACAAACAACCTCCCAGTTAGTTTCCCTATCTTAAGGTTCATCCTCATCCAGACTGCTGCTATAGTTCTCTCTTTAAACACACATAAAATCATGCCGCTCTCTTGCTCTGTTTAGCTCTGTAGCTCTGGAGGACTGCCGGGGTCCAAATACAGATACAAATAGTTCTAGACTATATGACTTTAGGCAAGTGATTTAACATCTCTGAACTTCAACTTCATTACTTGTAAAATAGAGGAATAATAGCTAGCGTCTACCTCGACAGGGTTCTTGTGAGGATTTTAACACTTCATGGCTCACACAGTTAAGTCCTCGATAAATGTTATCCACCATTAAAAAAAATCTTTGAAGGTTTTCTACTACCTGCAGAAGAAAACCCAAACTCAACATGACATTCCAGACTCCTTTACCATGGAGTCTCACTCAGCAGCCTCTTCTCTGGGCTGCTGGCCTGGATGACCTGTGCCCTAGTTATGTAGGACTACCTGTCATCCTCTAGATTCATGGAGACTTGGATGTCTGTGTCTTTGCTCATGCTTCTCTGCCAGCCTGGGAAGTCCATCTCCCTCTCCTCCACCTGGAAACATCTGTCTTCT
Organism: Balaenoptera ricei; assembly: GCF_028023285.1. NCBI lineage: Eukaryota > Metazoa > Chordata > Mammalia > Artiodactyla > Balaenopteridae > Balaenoptera > Balaenoptera ricei. Next base: position 84,407,330 of record NC_082649.1, read on the forward strand.
TCAAGACTCAGGTCAAATGTCACCTCTTCTGTTTAGCCTTCTCTATGAACTAGTCATATGTACTTACTCCTTCCCCTACATGATCACAGTATTTTGGTTATTCCATCTATCAGTTTGTCCACTCATCCATCCATCCATCCATCCATCCATCCATCCATCTATCCATCCATTCATTGGCTGTAATACATAGTAGTTAAGATCACAAGCTCTGGAACCAGATTTCGTTAGTTCAAGATCAGGTTCCAGAAACAAATTTATGTAACCTTGAACAAGTTACTTGACTTTATGAAGCCCTATTTTCCTTGCCTTTAAAATAAGTGTAATAATAATATATAGTTGATAAAGTTATCATGAGGATTGAATGTGTGTAAACATTGTGCTTGCCATGCATACGCCTTAAATAAATGTTAGTTCTCAACCAACTTGTACTTGTTGAGCACCAACTCTCTGGCAGGCCCTCTTCACATTGTGCCTTGAATTATAACAGGTGGTGCATGTGCCCAAATCTCTCATTAGATATAATGCTTGTTGAGGAAAGGTAATTTTAAAAAAATCTCCTCTTTATACCAACACGTGAAAGAGAGGTGACAAAATCAGTATTTCTGCCAACATCTGGCCTGTGTTTCATAAAGTTGTGCCGGCCAGTATTTCTCTCTTAAGATGATATGTGTGTATCTCCTGATGTGAGGAGTATGGCTGACCAAAAGGAGTCTACTATTCTCCTGCAGTGGTAGACCCCCCTCCTCCATTTCCAACCCACCTTTTAAACTGCCTCTCTGGGCATAATACAATCAAAAGAAATCTTTTCATGATTATAATAATGGCCTTGAGCCTTCTCGATTGCCCTGGAGCAGGAGAGATGATGTCAGTGACATATTCTTGTAGGAGGAACTCAGTGACTGCTTAATTTTACATGTGGAGTTTGAATGCTTTGTATTGTGTTAAAATCCAGATTACATTCTTCTCATTAAGCAAGTGGTCCAATCTGATTAATATAATACATTTTCCTCTGTTGCCCAACATCGCCAAAGGCAAGGTATCACTTAGGGAACTGCCCCCTCCCCCCCAACATACACACATAAATGCAAAATAAACAGATCTGTACCATCATTATTGAGCTAAAATAGCACTTAGAAATGTATTCTTATTGTGAAAAATGGCCACATAAGAGTTGCTGATTGTTTGTAGCCCTGTAATGTAAGTCAGATAAATTGGTGCCCAGAAGTCTGACATTTCAAAAACCCAAGAATATGTTGCGTTTTTTCTGATATGCCATTTTTGTAATTCTCCCAGCTATTTTCCTTTTGCAAAAAGCAATTCTTCTGTGCCCAGGCAGTTCAATTAGAGCATTGTAAAAGTTGTCGGAATGATTTCAACATAACTACCCCTGAGCAATAAGTATAATTTTGGAGAGGAACAAGTTCTGTTCTTACCACCTTGGTGTGGGCAATGGTGTTAACTAACTTGGAAAAAGAATGTACCATCTGCACCTTCTCCACTCAGTTAACCTGCCCAGAGAATTAGAAGCATTCCATCTCACCTCAGAGAGGGTTCCTGTTTGGGTCAGCTCAGCATCCTTGAGCCCTTCTTTAGCCAAGAGCATCCTGATTGCCCTCTCACTGTGTACATACTAGGTGGATCCACCTTTGGGTGGTTTAGCGCATGTCAGCAAATTCTCCCCTTGAGCATGGACTGGCCTTAGAGGTTTACTTGTAGTGAACAGAATGCAGCAGAAATGACACTGAGTGATATTTGAGACTAGGTCAGAGTGAGCAAACGTTTTGCGTAAAGGGCCAGATAGTAAATACTTTTGGCTTTTCAGGCCATACCCATTTGGTCTCTGCCACAACTATGCAGGTCTGCCGTTGTAAGGGGTAGCACAAACAGGCTTGGCTGTGTTCTGATGGAACTTCATAAGATTAAGTAAAGGGTCAGATTTGATTCACAGGCCATAGTTTGCCAACCCATGTATTAGGTCATAAAAGATAATGTGACTTGTGCTGTCTCTTTCTCTCCCTCCCTCTAAATAGATGTTATTTTTCTAGAGCGGTTTTAGGTTCACAGCAAAATTGAAGGGAAGGTGCAGGGATTTCCCACTTACCCCCAGCCCCCGCACATGCAGAGCCTCCCCACGATCAACATCCTCGCCAAAGTGGGACATTTATTACATAACAATGATGAAACTACCTTGACACATCATAACCTCCCAGAGTTCATAGTTTACATGAGGGTTCACTCTTGGTGTTGTGCATTCTATGGGTTTGGACAAATGTATAGTCATATGTATCTCTCTTTATGGTATCGTACAGAGTAGTTTCACTGCCCTAAAAATCCTCTGTGCTCCACCTATTCATCCCCCACTCCCCCAACCCTGACATCCACTGACCTTTTTACTGTCTCCATAATTTTGTCTTTTCCAGAATGTCATATAGTTGGAATCATACAGTATATAGTCTTTTCATATTGACTGCTTTCACTTAATCATATTCATTTAATATTCCTTCATGTCTTTTCACATGGCTTGACAACTCCTTTCTTTTTAGCACTGAAAAATAGTCCATTGTCCGGATGTACTACAGTTTATTTATCCATTCACCTACTGAAGGGCAAGTTTTGGCAATTATGAATAAAGTTGCTATAAACATTTGTGTGCAAGTTTTTATGTGGATGTAAGTTTTCAAATCATTTGGGTAAATACCAAGGAGCACGGTTGCTGGATCATATGTTATGAGTATATTTAGTTTTGTAAAAACTGGTAAAGTGTTTTCCAAAGTGGTTGTATTATTTTGCATTCCCACGAGCAATAAATGAGGGTTCCTGTTGCTCCACATCCTGGCCAGGATTTGACGGTGTTAGTGTTCTGGATTTTGGCCACTCTAATAGGTGTTTAGTGTATCTTATTCTTGCTTTAATTTGCATTTCTCTGATGATATACGATGTGGAGCACCTTTCCATATATTTATTTGCTGTCTGTATATCTTTTTTGGTATCTCACTGTCCATTCAAGCCACCATGTCTGGCCACCATGAAGCCCCCATGCTGAAGAGACCATGAAGAATGACTACATAGAGATAGAAGGAGATGCCGAAGTAGCCCCAGCTGTCCAAGTCTGTTCTCACAGATTTATAAGCAGAAAGTCTTCAAGATGACTCCAGCCCAGCCAAAATCTATCTGATGGCAACCGTATTGTGAGACCCCCAGCAAGAACAACCCAGCTGAGTGCAGTTAATCTGCAGAAATGGGAGATGATGGGATGGGCATATGATGTAGTCCTGGCCTTTCACTGTGTTCCATCACCCTGCCCATATTGCTTCATATAGAGATGGACATAAATCTCCGTTTGGTCCAATGAGACTCAGTTCTTTGATCTTCACACTAAGAAAGAGTGGAGGAACTCTCTTTTTGTTGTGTTTCTAACTGGACAGTATGTAAGCCCAGGGATGCTAGTGGACATTTTAACATCATTCAGGGAGACCTTGTCCACGACAATAACCAATGAAGAAAACAGGGCAGACCAGGAGAGAGAGAGAGAAAGAGAGAGAGAGAGAGAGAGAGAGACGGTATCAATGATGGCATCTATGGGGCTATTTCTGAGGATTACCCCTGGGTATTTCAGTTATAAGAGCCAACTGCTGATTATATATATTCATAAATCATAAGTTCAGGTTGATGGATTTTTTAAAAACTGGACACAGCTATGTAACCAGCACCCAGGTCAGGAAACCAAAGTTTACAGCTTTCCCAAACCCCTGCCTCTTGCCTCCTTTCAACTCCCCAGAGATAAACATTATTTTGAATTTTAGCAGCATATGTTAGTTCTTCCTCTTTTAGTGCTTTGTAGAAATGTAGTCATCTACTATGTACTCTTTTTCATCTGACTTCTTTCATCCAGCATTCTGCTTATGAGATTTTTCCATGCTGTTGTGTGTAAATTTAGATTATTCATGTGCACATCTGCATGATTTTCAACTAGTGAATATTAACACCATGTATTTAGTCTGTGGTTGATGGATATTTCCAGTGTTTGTCTATCATGAATAGCAATACAATGAATATTCTTGGACATGTTTTTTGATGAATATATGCCCATGTTTCTACTGGGTGTGTACCTCACAGTGAAACTCCTGGGTCATAGGGGATGCATATGTTAGGCTTCATTAGATAGTACCAAATCATTTTCCTAAGTGGATCTTCCTCCAGCAATGTAGAAGAGTTCTGATCACCCCGATTTCTCATCAGCACTGAGTAATTTCCATCTTACTCATTTTAATTATTCTGCTAGGGATGGTGCAGGATTGCACTATGGTTTGAATTTACGTTTCCCAGATGACTCAGGAAGTTGAGTGCTTTTTATTTATGTTTATTGACCATTTTGACATCTTTTCTGACGAAGTATCCAAGTCTTTTGCCCATTTTTCTATTGGGTTATCTCTCTTTTCTCATTGATTTTTAGGAGTTGTTTATATACTTCAAATGTGTATTTGTTTTGAGGAAATGTAGGTATGTCAATAAGTTTTTAATTGTATGTTTGAATTGGGATTTTGTCACTTAAAACTTTGGCTTTTTAAAGAACATGGCTTGGCTGAGATGCTCAGTTTGTTTTGTTTTTTTCCTTCATTTATTTATTTTTAAAAATATCTTTATTGGAGTATAATTGCTTTACAATGTTGTGTCAGTTTCTGCTGTATAACAAAGTGAATCAGCTATATGTATACATATATCCCCATATCCCCTCCCTCTTGTGTCTCCCTCCCACCCTCCCTACCCCACCCCTCTAGGTGGTCACAGAGCACGGAGCTGACCTCCCTGTGCTGTGGAGAGGCTCAGTTTGGACTCCAGGGCAGTAGTACACTCGGTATTCCATAAGAGGAAGGCCCAGACGTTATGGCTTGGTTGAACAGTGAAGAATTCCTCTGATTCTCCCACGTAGAACCTCGTTATGAACTACAAGTTCATCTGGCAAGCGCATAGAGTGACAAGTCATGTCCGCTTCTCTGCTGAAATAGGCAGGTTAGAGAGGAAGGGATGTTTAATTCGAAATGGACTGCATGGGTGAATTCCCTGCATTTTCTATCCTCTCAATTTGTCTTTCTCTATTTGCCTTTCAAAGGAGGTTGCACTAGGATGCACTGCATTGTCACACATTGCTCCCCTGTGCACCAGACTCTCTGATGACCCTCAGGTTCCTTCTTAATGATCTTCTAGAAGCCCAGACAAAGAAACCAATGCATCACTGATTCCAATTGTGAAAAAGCAGGTAGTGGGACTTCTAGGCTTTCAGATTCTTCAGGGAATTGCCTAACCTCAGAAACTCTCAAATTCTTCCTTTCTTCCATGCCATTAGCAACAATATACAAATCAAACACAACGCTTGTCATCAGTGGGAGAAAATGTCTTTTCCATTCTCCTCTGAAACCTACCTTCACCTCCAGGTAAAACATAGAAATGTGGATTTTCGAGCCTTTTTCTCCCTGTATGGCCTTGACATTAATTCACCCTTGAAGTTCATGCTGGTAGAGGAGTCAAGTAGCAATTTAAAAAATAGTTAGCTAGGAGACTAGGAAAAAATAGAAATTGACAAATCATTTAAAGTGACAAATCTAAAATAAACATGCATCAATAAATAAGACCACATCTACCTCAGGATTTTTGATATACTTGAATCTAGAAATGAGATATACCAAAGGATCAAGAGATCGCATATGCACAGGAAGTATTTTATTAACCACTTTGCTGACTTGCAAATAGATTTTATGTAAATAATAAAAACATTGGTCGCTGCCAAAAATAGTTAAACTTGAATTTGCTGTCCACGAAAGTGAATCAGTGAGGGAGCAGTGACTTTTAACATTATAAGCATGGAAACCTAGTTCAGTTCTCCTTCTCAACATGTTTCCATCAGGTCTTAAGATCAATTAGAGTGTTTTCACATGGGATATGACTAGTATCTTGGAGGAAGTGAGGCTCAAAGGATTGAGAGAGAAATATTCATTCTGCCTTACCCATCCTCCTCAACAAACAGACTGGTAAATAATTGCATCAATCTCTTAAAGTTGACACAGCCTCAGGAGGTCAACATTGCTCCTGTGGTTATATTGATACTTCCTGTCGTCTATCAGGTGTGCTGAAGCACCTTGCCTTTACCTTGGTAAAAGGAAAACAAGATGATCAGACTGCAAAACCCGTCAACTTTGATATCTGATCATGTCTAGACAGTTGACAGCCCTGCCTCTTAGGACAGTAGTCAATTGTTTTGCATCAATAATTTGATATGAGGGCATTTTTGAGATGCTACACTTTCCTGACATCCCTTGCTGTGCCAAACATCTATCTTTCCTCATTCATTATGGCTGGGTAACTCAGTGGACTTAGTAACACTTCGTTTAATTAAAGTTTCTCAAGGAAGAACCAAGAGGGCTCATTACCTTAAAATACTACCTGTGGACTAAGTAGGAAAAATGTTAACTAAATTTTAAGCATCTAATATAGTTACCCAATGTGTATTTGTTGTAATAGAATTTGAAAGCAGTCGTATCATCTGAATTTGGATGCCAGTTTTTAAAAACCTAGCATCATTCAAATTTATAATTAAGGGAAGAATGCAAGCCGGTATGGTAAATAATTTTGGGGGGAAATGAGAAAAAAGTGAAGTGGCAAAAGAGCAATAAAAGAGTCAGAGGTTAATGACACTGACAAAAATCATAGTAACACTGCCATGCATATATTTGTATAAACATTGATTTGTGTCTGTTTTACATACAGACTAACCCTATGGCGTTATATTGAGTGAATCCTATTATACCCATTATAGAAAAGGAGACATTGGATGATTTGACTAAATTCTTTTTAACAGCAGAGCTAGGCCTAGAATTGGAATCTCTAACTTCTTTTCTGTTTAAATAGGCAATAAAAACATCTCAAAACAAAAACAAAACCTCTAGAGAATTGAAATTGGCTTTGGGAGACAAAGTTATCATTTGCTTCATTTCTAGTAAATTGATATTATCGCTTATAGCTACTGTTTGTTTTGCTTTTACTCTAGACACTGCTAGTTACTCCATTTGAAATACATAACAACTCTATGATGTAGGAATTATCATACCCATTTTCCAGGTAATTTGTCAAAAGTTATGTAAGATGACCATCAGAGAAAACATTACCTATATCCTGTGAAAAAATGCATAAACTAACAACAACACCCTGTGGAACCTAGTGCCAAGATCTTGGTTTCTAATGCCATTCTCCAAAAAAACAGGAACACGAGTTTCTTGGAAGAATGGCTGATTCTAGGACTGGGACAGGAAATAAATAAGATGAGCCTGAAGCATGAGTCAGGAAGTAAAGAAATGCTCTGAAAAACAAACAGACAAACAAGCAAACAATCCCACAGTGACGGGGGTGTGTCAAAGGGACACAGAAGTGAAATGAAAGAGCTCCCAATGGCCAAAACTGGAACAATTTGAGCAACAAAATAAAGTGATACTGGATTATAATTCAAAGTATAAAATAATTATCCATGAGTCCATACCAATATAAATAAAGGATCAAATAAATAAATTGGAGAGGAAAGAAAAATCTCCTGTGTAGAAAATTACAAATATTATATGTAGACACTCTGCCTCAAGGAAGTGGAATATAACTTCCCACTCTTTAAGTGTGGGCTGTGCACAGTGACTTGCTTCCAAAGAGGACAGTGTAAAGGAGGAGAGTAACACAGTGGAGAAACCTGACAAGCACTACCTCAGCCAGGTGACAAAGGTCAACACCATCAGTAATAAGTCATGTTGATGGCATGTACCCTTGATATGATGTGATGAGAATCGCTCCTTATCTCTGTGGTCTTTCTTCCAAAAACCCTGTAGCTACAGTCTAATAATGAGAAATTCACCAGACAAAGCCCAATAGAGGAACATTCTACAAAATACTTGAATAATACTCCTCAAAACACCCAAAGTCATTATAAACTCGGCTGAGAAATTGTCCCAGCCAAGATAAGCCTAACTCTTTAGAATCTTTAGACATGACAGCTACATGTAATATGGTATCTGAGATGGGATCCTAGCACAGAAAAACAATATTAGGTGAAAACTAAGGAAATCTGAATAAAGTAAGGGATTTAGTTAATAATAACACATCAAGTTGTGGTGTTCATAACACAACATAACACATGTTTATAACACAACAATCTGTTCATTAATTGTGACAAACACACCATGCTGATGTAAGATATTAACAATAGAGGAAGGATATGCAATATATAAGAACTTTGTACTATCTTAGTAACTTTTCCATAAATCTAAATCTATTCTATAATGAAAATTTTATTTTAAAAAAACCTCTATAACCTTGAAATAAAAAGTGGGGAAAGCATACCAGTCAGAAGAAAATGTATTTATTTACCAACTAATCAGTTCATCTTTTCATTTGTTTGTTTATTCATTGATATCCTTAATTGTTCAACAAATACTCTTTCGTGTCTATTTTGTGGTAGCATAGTCCTGGGTTGTAATGATTCTTCAGCTCTACAAGGGTCATCTAGTGACTGGCACAACCCTGGGAAGAAGTTGTATAGCATGTTGGGTAGTCCAGAATTCTAGGGCAGTGCAATACACTGATGACATTTGGTAATATCCATAAAAGAAAGGAGAGAAGTATTGGAAGAGGAGGTGGCTACTCGAAGATTACTGTGGATGGAGAATTTCCCATAATTGGAGTCTGATTATAGATTATATTGCATACACTGGTCCAGTGAAAATTACTTTGCTTTTCCAATTACTTTTTCTTCCAATGCACCGTTGTGTTGCTCAGAGCTTACAATGACTACCCGTTTCTGTTTGACTATGGCACTGTCGTTTTCTGAGAGTAGCAGATAAAGCCATTTTATGAAGCTCACCACTTTGGGCCTGCAACATAATTCAACAGAAGTTGGTATCATTTCTTAAGTCCCCTTCTGTAAAAGAAATGATTGAATTATACTCATGGTCATGTTGGCCTTTCACCAGGAGTATACTCTGATTGTCAAACTTATTTTCTAATTGAAAAATATATTGAACACAAAAAATGAAGTTCTTGAAGCATTTGGACACCCATTCGTTTTGTAGTGACCACTGCAATGTTGAGGAAAGCTAACTAGAAATAGAAATACATCCTCAACTTGATGATCTAATGACTACCCTCCAAGCCTCCAGACATAACACATAGCATAAATCTGTGTTTTCTGAACATATCACATTATGTTCCTGAGGATTTCAGCAAGGAAATGATCTCCAGTGTAAAATCTATATGAGATGTATGGAACTCTCTACAAGGAATATTGGATTATTGCACTCTGTAGCTTTGAAAACCATCTTTCTTGGATGGCAGCAGAAAGCTTCAATATACTTGCATGAATTATAGATGATACTTAGTACTCTTGTTAAAGTAGCTACAGGATGCTTTTCTAAGACCCTTCAGCCTATGGATATTATTATGCATCTGTCACACCAAAGATTTGCCTTTGGAGATACTTTAGTATTCTAGACATTTTTCAGTAAATTGAACATAGTACTTGAAGACTGCTTTTTTTTCTCCTTTGCCTTTTTTTCTTTTAATTCTGAGAATAGTACAGACGTGTATTTAACCTAGAAATGAAGTCATGGCTTTTAAACAATTAGCCCCAAAGAGGAATTGATTTCAAAGAAAGTCTGTCTGTGAAGGGGTGGGAGACAAAACCAACATTGATTCTGGAGTACAGCTTCTTAATAGTTCAGACTTCTAGGTGCCTAAAAATGAATAGCTTGTCAGTAGAGAAATGGGATAGCATACAGATCAGAGGCCCCAAATCAAAATTCTCCTTTTCAAAGACATACTGCTGGCTTAGTTCAAATGCTTTTCCATACGTTTTTTGATGTTCTCTCTAAACACTGTACACATTACCGACATGAACGCTTATCATTTCAGCAATTTGCCTTAGTAACAGACTAAATAAATAGTCACTTAGGTTTTAAGAAGTACTTATTGTTTAAAAGCCAGTGGAATGAAATCAGACTCCTGAGTATTTAAAGTGGAGATATAGTCAACTGGAAAAAAAGAACAAACAAACTTTATTTTATATTTTAATTCTTAGTCCTTTTTACTCTAGCAAAAATTAATTTTTAATACCTTAAAATGGTTTTCTCATTAATTATAAGTTAGTAGAGTCTTCAAAGAAGGGGACCAAATGAATGTGTATGATATTGGATCATGTAGATTTATTTTTTTTCAACAAGATAAATATTAGTACAAAGTGTACTAGATTTGCAATCTTACCATCTTACATTGTTTTAAAATTATAGACTAAAATTACACCTTGGAGGTATGCAGAGCCAGGGCCAGTGGACAATGAGTCCATAGGATCCTAGAGATTCTGGTTTCTTCTCTGGGGTTAACTTTTTTGAAATTCAGCATTCTCATTTGTAATAAATTTTTAGTAGATTTATAGTGCGTGATTTAATATTAGAATAATGGAGTTAAAAGGGACCTGAGGGTAATTCCAGGGTCACCCTCACTAAGTCTTACAAAAGACCGACAGCTTTGTGAATTAAAGTTAGAAAAACACAAAAAAGATTCCAAAAAGAATAAAAAAATGAGTGCTCTAAAAATGTAGCGCTTAGAGTTTCAATTTCAGCTCCAACATGGAAAGTGCTTGGCGGTCACTACCAATCACTCTCATCCTTTCAACAATGACAAAAAAAGCTAAACAAACCAACTAAATCAATGAGTTTTCTTAGCTGCATCAGAGAACTGAGGCCATGGGGCAAACCACCATCTGAAAATCTGGAGATACAGAGGAATACAGAGAATGTCAGTCAAGATCAACTTACCTGGAGGAGAAGACACTAGAGCCACAAACTGGTAGGAAGACCGAGTGTGGACTAACTTGAGAGTAAGAAACTTTCAAAGGCACAGTCTTAAGGGGGCCCTCATACTCTCATGAGTTTGACCTTCAGGAAGCCCACCAGATTTCCATGGTAATGATTCTAGGAAAACCCTCATGTTTTGGTCAGGTGGAGAAGAAAAGTTACCCTTTTGAAATTCTTTCAGGGCATTCTCCCTAAGAAAGGCTTATTCTTCAAGGGAAACATCTTTATCAGAGCTTTATTTGACTTGGGGAAAGGGCTATTAGCCAACCCTAGGCCCCTCTAGTCTTCCTGTGTCACCTAAAGGGAGAAAGAAAAAGGCTAAGAAATACTTCAGAAGGTCACAACCCAGGGACTCAGTCCCATTAAAAGACTGGGATTTAATGATAAGATTGTAGAATGCCTCCCCTCACCCACACACACCTTACCACCACATCAACAGGGCTCCAGATTAAGAACAGTGGATTACAACAGAAAAAGCTGCAGGACACAGACTCTATTTTAAAGAAGGAGTTCTTAGGAAAATCCAACATTGGAAGAAGCTAACAAGAACGCTAGAGGAAACTGAAGCATCTGGTATGCATGGCTATAGAAAACACTAAGCATAACCCAGTTTCTAGACAGGTTAACATAAAACCACACACTAAAGACCTCTTTGTCTCAATTCCCATTGCCTGATATATCACAATTGACTTTTAAGAAAAACTTATAAGGAATGTTAAAAAGTGAGAAGCAAGACAGTCTGAAGAGACAAAGCTCTCTTCAGAACTAAAGTCACATATGACAGAACTTGAAATAATTCAATAGGGAATTTAAAATAACTATGATTAATTACTTTAAGAGCTCTAATGTAAAAAGTAGACAGTATGCAAGAACATATGAGTAATGTAAACAGAGAGATGAAAACTCTAAGAAAGAATCAAAGGAAATAATAGAAATAAAAAATACTGTAACAGAAATGAAGAATAGTTTTGATGATCTCATCAGTAGCCTGGACACAGATAAGAAAAGAATCAGTAAAATTGAAGCTATGTCAATAGAAACTTTACAAACTTAAATACAAACTTAAAAATGAATGGAGGGGGTTTCCCTGGTGGTGCAGCGGTTAAGAATCCACCTGCCAATGCAGGGGACACGGATTTGAGCCCTGCTCCGGGAAGATCCCACATGCAGTGGAGCAACTAAGCCCGTGTGCTACAGCTACTGAGCCTGTGCTCTAGAGCCCGCGTGCCACAACTGCTGAAGCCTGCAAACAACTGAAGCGTGCCACAACTTCACAACTGAAGCATGCCACAACTACTGAAGCCCGCGTGCCTAGAGCCCATGCTCCACAGTGAGAGAGGCTAACACGATGAGAAGCTCACGCAGCGCAACAAAGAGTAGCCCCCACTCGCCACAACTAGAGAAAGCCTGTGCGCAGCAACGAAGACCCAATTTAGCCTAAATAAATAAATAAATAAATAAATAAATTTATTAAAAAAAAAAAATGAATGGAGGGACTTCCCTGGTGGTCCAGTGGTTAAGCCTTCATCTTCCAATGCAGGGGGTGCAGGTTCAGTCCCTAGTTGGGTAGCTAAGATCCCACATGCCTCGTGGGCAAGAAACCAAAACATAAAACAGAAGCAATATTGTAACAAATTCCATAAAGCCTTTAAAAATGGTCTACATCAAAAAAAATCTTTGAAAACAATGAATAGAAAAAAACCACCCCAGAATATCCAAGAGTTGTAGGGCAATTGCAAAAGATATAACATATGCATAATTGGAATACAAGATGGAGAAAAAAGAGAAAATGGAGCAGAATAAATTGTTAGTGATAATGGCCAAGAAATTGCCAAAATTAATGACAGATACCAAACCACAGATCCAGAATTCTGAGAACAAGAAGCAGGATAAATACCAAAAATGTAAATGTAAGCGTGTCGTATTCAAACTGGAGAAAAATCCAAGACAAAGAGATGGTCTTGAAAGAAGCTGCAAGGGGTTTAAAATCTTACCTATAGAGGAATAATGCTAAGAATTACATCAGACTTCTTGTCAAAAACCTCAAAACCATGCAAGGAAGTAGAGAATGGAATAAAATATATAAATTGTTGAAAGAAAAAAATCCCACTAACCTAGTATTCTATATCCATCAAAATTGTTCTTTAAAAGTGAAGGATATATAAAGATTTTCTTAGGTAAAGAAATATTGAGTGAAACTGCTGCTGATAACACATACCCTGCTAGAAATGTTAAGAGAAGTTTTCAGAAAAAAAGAATATGATATTGGTCAGAAACTTGGGTCTACATAAAGAAAGGAAGAGCACTGGAGAAAGAATGCATGAAAGTAAAATAATAGCATATAGATAAGTGAAGTAAATGACAGCAGTGTTACAAGGGAGTGGAGGGAGGAAGCGAGAGTACTCATTATAAGGCACCTGCTCTACCCAGGAAGCATTATAGTGTTCACTGGATGTGGTTAGTTGTAAAGGTATATTGCAAACTATAGGGCAACCACTAACACATTAAAGAAGGAAATATAATTGATATGATAAGAGATGAGTCATATAAACTGTGCTCAATTAAAGACATTCTACTCAACACCCTACTGGAAGTCCTAGGTAGTGAAAAACAAACGAACAAAAAAGGAAATAAAAGGTACACAGATCGGGAAGGAAAAAGAAAAATGCTGTCTTTGTTTGCAGATGACATGTGAACACGTCCTTTGTTTAGAAAATCCCAAAGAATCAACCAAAAAACTCCTGGAACTAATAAGTGATTATAGCAGGGTACAAGGTTAACATAAAGAAGTCGATTGTCTTTCTATATACCAGCAATGAACAACTGACAGTTGAAATTCAGAACACTATACAACTTATATTTGTACCAAAAAAAGAAAAGAAAAACACTTAATAGAAATGTAATAATATATATTTGGGATCTATACTATATATGGACAACTAAAACTCTGAGGAAAGAAGTCAAGGAAGATGGAAATTAAAGAAATATTCCATGTTCATGCATAGGGAGATTCAATATTACTGAGAAATCAATTCTTCACAAATTTATCAATAGATTCAGTATAATCTCAATCAAATGCCAGCAAGCTATTTTGTGGATATTGGCAAACTGATTCTGAAGTTTGTATGGAAATGTGAAAGACCCAGAATAGCTAACACAATGCTAAAGCAAAAAAAGGACAAAATTGGAGAACTGACATTACCTGACTTTAGGTTGTACTATAAAGGTACCGAATAAAGACAGTGTGATGTTGATGAAAGAATACATAAGTAGATCAATGGCACAGAATAGAGAGCCCAGAGAGAGACCCAAAACAAATACAGTCATGATTGTCGACAAAGAGCAAAGGCAATTCAATTGAGAAAGACTAGTCTTTCCAAGAAATGGTCTTTGAAAACTAGGACATCCATATGCAATAAACAAATAAATAAATAAGAACGTAGGTACAGACCTTACATTTTTCACAAAAAATAACTCAAATGGATTATAATTCTAAATGTAAAACAAAAAGTGTAAAATTTCTAGAAGATAGCATAGGAGAAAATCTAGGTGACCTTGGCTTTAGCAATGAGATTTTAGATATAGTATCAAAATCATGATCCATTCAAAAATTGTTAACTTGAATTTTATTAAATTAAAAAAGTACTTGTCTGTAAAAGACCTTTTTTGAGTTAATGAAAAGACAAGCTACAGACTGGGAGAAAACATTTGGAAAATATATATCTTATAAAGGAGTTGTATCCAACATATACTAATAACTCTGTATAATAAGCAAAAGATCTGAATAGGTAACTCACCAAATAAGATATGCAAATGTAAAATAGCATATGAAAAGATGCTCAATGTCATATATCATTAGGGAATAGTAAATAAAAACAACAATGAGATACCAGTATATGTCTATTTTAATGGCTTAATTCCAAAAACCTGGCAATACCAAATGCTGTTGAGAATGCAGAGTGATAGAAATTCTCATTCATTGCTGGTGGGAAGTTAAAAATGGTACAGCCACTTTGGAAAAGAGTTTGTTAGTCTTTTACGTGTAATCTGCAGTCTTGCCCCTTGGCATTTACCCAAGTAGGTTGAAAACATGTTCACACAAAACCTGCCCACAAATGCTTGTAGCAGATTTATTAATAGTAACCAAAAATTGAAAGCAACCAAGATGTTCTTCAATAGATGAATGAATAAAGCATGGTACATCCATACAATAGAATATTAATGAAACTAAATGAGCTATCAAGCCAAGGAAAGATATGAAGGAAACTTAAATGCATATTATTACATGAAAGAAGCCAATCTGAAAAGGCTGTATGTTGTTTGATTCCAATTATATGACTAGAATAAAGCAGAACAATAGAGACAATAAAAAGTTCAGTGGTTGCTAGGGTTATGGGGAAAGAGAAGAATAGGTCAAGCACAGGGGATTTTGGGTGCTGTGAAAGTATTCTCTAAGACACTGTAATGGTGGATATTATGCATTTGTCAAAAGCCATAGAACTTTACAACAGAAAGAGTGACCATAATGTAAATTTTAAAAAGTAATTTAGGAGGTTAGGGGATCCCAGGAACAGTGAAGACTTGACAAGACAATCTGACTGTATTGTAAAGTATGGAATACCACAGTGGTGGCAGTATGTCAAAGGAACACAGGAACTTATTGAAAGAGCTCTCAATGACCAAAACTGGAAAAATTTGAGCAAGAAAATAAATAAAATAGCATTGGATTATAACTCAAAATATAAAATAAATATTCACATATTATATATAGGTACACATATATATAATATAAATGATGATTAAATGGGAAGGATAGATAAACCTCCTGTGCAAAAGAATTACAAATAAATCATGTAGGTATTACACCCTAAAGAAATGGGACTTTAACTTCCTATTCCTTAAGTGTGGGCTGTGTGTAGTGACTTCATTCCAAAAAAAAAAAAAAACAATATGGAAAGGTGGGGGAAGAAAAGTAACTTTACAGTGGAGAAACCTGACAAAGATTACTTCAGCCAGGTTATCAAGGTCAACGTCAACAGCTATAAATGACATGGGAAATATATACACTCAATATAATTTAACAAAAACAGCACTTTATCACTATGGTCTTCTGCCCCAAAATTTAAAGCCTAAGTATAATTATGAAAAAAGTATCAAGAAGGGCCCAATAGGGGGGCATTGTGCAAAATACCTGACAAGTACTCCTCAGACTGTCAAGGTCATCAAAACAAAGAAAATCTGAGAAACTGTCCCAGCCTAGAGGAGCTTAAGGAAACATAAAGACTAAATGTAATATGTATCTGAGATGGGATCCTGGAACAGAAAAAGGACATTAGGTAAAAATTAAGGAAATCTGAATAAAGTATGGGATTTAGCTAATAATAGTTTATCATTGGTTTATTAATTGTGACAAACATACCATTCTAATGTAAGACATGAATAATAGGGGTAACTGTCTGCAGAGGCTGGGTGGGCAGAGTATATTGGGAGCTCCCTGTGCTATCTGTTCAATTTTTCTGTAAATTTAAAGCTGTTTTAAAAATAAAACTTATTAATGAAAACATGTATTATCATTGAGAAAATTTTATACATAATAATATTAATTTATAGTATAACTTAGAAGAGTAATTTACATTTTAGTTGTTATTTCATAAAATTATTATTTAAGTTCTTTAAAGAACTGCTCCACCCAGCACATCCACAGTGTGTTTTTGTTTACAAATATTTTACTTGCAAATATATAATTTTACAGTATTATAACTGTTGGACAAATTGAGACATTCCTTAATGGAAATGATTGACATACACAGAATCTTTCAAAAGAATCCAGCTAAGTTTTTTTTTTTTCTTGGATGTTTTAGAGGACACAATTTATTCAAAGTTTAAGCATCTCTCCCAACCATCCATACTCGTAGGTTATCATTATCAATGACAAGTACACGTACATTGAATTTTACACAATGTTGTAATGATAAGATATCTTGGATGAATTCTGTTACGAAATGTTATTTTTTTTAAAGTAGTGTTATTAAGTTTAAATCCTGACCTGCTAATGTACTAAAAATGAATTATGCAAATTGCCTAATTTCCATATATTTTCTTACCTAAAAGTGGGTTATTAAGAATAGTAACCTTGGGCTTCCCTGGTGGCGCAGTGGTTGAGAATCTGCCTGCCAATGCAGGGGACACGGGTTCGAGCCCTGGTCTGGGAAGATCCCACATGCCGCGGAGCAACTGGGCCCGTGAGCCACAACTATTGAGCCTGAGCGTCTGGAGCCTCTGCTCCGAAACAAGAGAGGCCGCGATAGTGAGAGGCCCGCGCACCGCGATGAAGAGTGGCCCCCACTCGCCGCAACTGGAGAAAGCCCTCGCACAGAAACGAAGACCCGACACAGCCAAAAATAAACATAATAAATAAATTTAAAAAAAATAAAAAAAAAAGAATAGTAACCTCTTATTTTTCTTAGTATAAATTAAGACAATCAGTGTAAAGCTCTTAGCTCTGAGCTTAGCATATTTTAAGATTAGCTGTTGATACTATTATTACCTTGTAGGGCCTAGTTGTAGTTTGGGATTAAAAACAGCATAGGAGATTAACAATACTATACATTTGCACATAACCCTAGGGCTTTTTAAATGCTTGATGCATGTGAAAGCACTTTAAAAACCTCTAATGTTTTTTGCACATGTAAGAAATTTGTATTTTCTTGGGGTTTTTGCAGCTCACTTCAACTTCACAATAGTTCTGTGAGGTCAGCAGGGAAAATATTTGTCTTGATTTTATAAATTAGGAATTGAGATTCAGAGGGTTTACTAGTGGGGTCCGTCACCTCTGCTCTGCCATCTTGGACAAGTTTCTTAACCTCTGTGAGTATCAGCTTCTCCATTTATGAAATAAGGGTATTGTCATTTACCTTTAGGATGGTTTCTGAGTGAGCTAATAATGTACATTATGCACTTAGCTTCATACCTGATTTTCTAAAAATGCTATAACAATTATTATTGCATTGTATTATTTTTGTCTATTTTTCTATAGGATGTTCAGCCTCAGAGGAAAAGGCAGTGTGGGTGGATAGTAAAGATAAGGGTCATCATTTAAGTTTCATCCTTCAAGACTGAGTTTGATCAGTGCGGCTTCTGTATTCAAGATTTTATTTATTTACTTAAGCATTTATTGAACACCTCCCATAGCCAAGCCCTGGATGAGATACAGTGACTTATGGAAAGATAAATACAACCTAAATTTTGTTCTCAAGGAGACAATACACCTGCATAAATAACTTAAAGAACATGTAGGGAGGGGATGTAAAAAGTTTGCAGGAGCAGATGAGATCACTCTATACTTGTAACGGTCAGGAAAGTATGCAGGAATAGGTGGCATTTGGGCGGGGGTTTGAACAAGGAGTGGAATTGTGTGCCATGCATTTGTGTGCTGGAAATACACATTTTTCAATTGGGTGACAGACTGTATTTCATTCTTTCAATAATTATCAATGAAATAATTATGTTAATAAAGATAAATGAGCTATTCTGTTATTATATGTTTCCATAATGCTCATTAGTTCACATACAATTGTTAATAGGTAATGATGTCAATTTAACACAAAAGTGATGTTGGAGTCACACGTGCTTTTCTTAGGCAGGGGGAGCTGGCAAGAAGGAAGTAGAATTATAACCTTCAGCAGGAAAGTAAAGACCTTCAGTTCATCTGTTCTTTTTTCAGGAGACTTTTCAACTCCATCTTAAAGAAAGTTAAAAATAAATGCCTGCATCCAACATCCTCCCCAGAGAGGAGCAGCTCCACCGTGCCTGGCTCTTGTCTTGTAGCAGGTTGCACTTCCTGCTGTGCCCACCTTAGCAGCAGCCCCACTGACTCAGAACTTTCTTTCCATCAGCATTGGCTCTTCCCACAAGCCAGCATTTGCACTGTACTGTTTCTTGTTCATTTCTAATTCCTCTAAGGCAGTCTCATGGAACTGCTTTCTTGAGCTGTTCAAGTTCTCTTCCAAGGTACCAATTGTTGTTTCATTGTTGATTGGTTGTGAAGTTAAATAGGATTTGGAGTGCCCTTAACTGTATCTTTTTCCCACAAGGGCATCATTTTTAATGTACTCTTTTATAGAAGACAGAAGTTTTATTTAGAACACATGTATCATTTTCCACCTAGTACTGCCCTTAGATCTTGGCAAGAGAGGCCCTGGACCCCATGCTTTAGAAGGCCCACCTCTGGCGCTCCTGGGGGTAAGGAGTTCATGTGGTTAGGGGGGAGGTGTCTACATGGTGCTTGTGCAACCTTCTAGAAAATGCTCTCCATACCTAGACCTAGAATTCCCTTCCTGATTCCACTCACAGAGCCTGTGTGAGCTCCTTTCTGAATCTCTCCCACCCAGGACAGATCAAGCTGCCAGTGTGGAATACCCTAGAGCCAGAGGGTATCCGAGAGGCAGTTGTTTGCAGGGAGTGCTGATGGGGTTGAATGTGCAGGACCTCACAGCATGAGATGAACCTGCTTGTGTGAAAGAAAGGTGAGCAGGGTGTGGCATGAGATCTGGAGGATGGGTCTCCCCAGGCTACCACTTCCTCCTTTAGAACAACAAGGACTTTGAAAATTCTATATTCAGATCTGACCTTCCCGGTCTTTATGAGGATATATTTGTCAATGTAGAAAGGGAGACTATATTTATTTAACACTATGTGAGATTTAAATATTTAGTTCCGTTTGTCATCTTACTCTGGACCTGGTCAATATTAGGGGCAGACCTTGTTAACAGCAAAAATACTCATGCTAAGAAATTGGACATTGGAGGCATGAACATTCCATCTGGTTTGAAAGAGCCTCCAGCCTAAGTAGTAATATATACAGATTTAAAGGAAATGGTAAAGTAAATTAGAATAGTTCTTTCCAATGATTTTCAAAGCACTGTCGAGGACATTTTTATTGTCTCTGCTCTTCTTATGCTGCAGATCCATACCTTTTACCCCTTCCCCCACCCCCACCCCCATCCTGGTGGAAACAGAACTGCCGTATCCTGACCATAGGATCAGACACACGACCCATTCTGGGCCCGTCACTGTCTTTCTAGAACTTTCTTGACTGAAGGTGGTAGGATTGTTCTTTCTTGACCGTAGGTGTGGAATATATAGTAAGGAAGTGACTCCAGATCTGTGGGGCTGTGTCCACTCCCAAACGAAGGGTCTGAGATAATAAGGTCAACAAGAGAGAACTGCAACAAGCAAAGGATCAGTGGAGAGATACTGGGTACACCTACTTCCAGCCAGCCTAGGACCTGCCTTTGGTGCTTTGTTCATGCAAGCCAGTGAATTACCACATTGTCTAAACTAGTTTCAGATGGATTTCTGCCGCTTCAACCAGAATTCTGACTGGCACAAGTGCCTGTTGGGCATAGACTCTTGTACAGATCATTGCACTGGAAATGGAAGCCTCTCAATTATTCCTGCTCATTGATCATGTTTGACACCACTGTTCATTAGTGGGGAGGCAATTTTGCTTCCAGGATACATTTGGAAGGTCTGGGGACATTTTTGGATTGTTATAACTGGGGAGGGGACATGAGTGGAGAGAAACCAAGGATGCTAAGTATCCTGGAATGCACATGACAGCCCACTATGACAAAGAATTATCTGGCCCCCGATATTAGTGGTGCCAAGCTTGAGGAACCCTGAATACCACAGAAAAATAAATGGGAGGGAGATAGGAGAGCTAGATGCTAATCATATTTCTGTCCTTAACCACTGTGTGACCTTTGCACAATTTATTTCACCATTTTGGACAGAAGTACTTGCCTGCATTCCATGAAGAGGCTGAAATAAATGACTTTTAGGATTCCCCCCGTCACCCCAGCACTTACAGTATTTTATTATCTTTCACAAAAATGGGGTTTGTTTTTTCTTGCCTGCCCCCTTTTTCTATCAATAGAGTCTCTTATGAATTTTCATTCCTTGTAGTTTTTCACACTGCCCTAGTCCTTTTCTTCAAACTCAATGCTATACAAACCAAATTTGCAATATACAAAGTTATCTCTAAGGACGCTACATAAAACAATATTCAAGCGCTTTAAACTTGGAGTGACATTTAAGGATGGAAACAGATTAAAGGTAAGTTTCTGGTTTGCTCTAAAATGAATTCTCTGAATCTGCATTTCTAAAGCCTCGTGGAAATGGTTGCTTCAGTTATTATGCATAGGAAGGTAAAATTTCCACAGCCAGGAGGATTTAATAGAAAACCTTTCCTTATTTCTGCAAGCTACAAAATATTTTCCCCTTCCCTGATGATGAACTTGCCATGAAATCTCTTTCATTTGTGACTTACATAGTCTTGGTGACAGCCTTTACCTTCCAAATCAACTAATGGTAAGAACATGGTGACAGATTCTACTGCTGGGGAACGTTACTGAGGTAGGTGGTGAAAGGCTATATTTAATCACATCAGTGGAAAACCTTGTGCAGCCAGGGTGCAGTCGGGACTCAGTTACATTTGAAAAAGCGACATAATCATCATAAGATTAAAATATAGCATAGATATCAAAGTGAGAATGATATAGGAGGGGTCATGAAATGCAGAGATGGAATTACGTCAAGAAGCATTTATCTCCTGAATACCTTTGATGTGCTTTGTTCTCTGCCAGTCATGGGGGAGGACTGAAAAACCAGAACATGGCTCTTACTCTTGAGCTTCTAATTTACTTGAGCAGATAAGCCATATATGGAGCAATTAGAACAGAAATGAAGCTGTGAGTGTTGTGGAGGAGTTTATGAATTCAGTGAAGGAGTTGTACATTGTGGAAAGGAACAGGCAGGATGGAGGGGGACTCTGGCTTAGATTTGAGGGAAGAGAATTTTATCAAAATTTCTAACGAATATTTCCTACTATGGAAATGCCTTATTCCTTCATTTCACTTATTTATTCAGTAGTTTTTTCAATAAATATAGAGTGCCTTCTATGTCCTATGTAATGTTCTTGTGCTGGTGAGCAAATATATTAATGGTAGAGACTAATAGATAAAATGAGATAAATAAGTAATATGCAGATGGTATTAAGTTCTTTGAAAATACAAAGCAGGGAAAGGAATAGGGAGCGGTGGTAAGATGACATTCAACCAAACACCTAGAGATGGTTTGGGAGTTAAGCATGTGGATATCTTAGGGAAGAACATCCAAGGTAGTGGGAACAGCCAGTGTAAAGCCCCGGAGGCAGGGGTTTGACTGGCATATTTGAATAAAAGCAAACAGACCAGTAAGGCTGCACTGAAGGATGGACAGAGGGGAGACGAGGAAATGCAAGGTCAGAGAGGTACAGTGGGAGTCAGATCATGCAGGACATGGAAAGCGCTGACTTTTTCCATGATGGTGTTTGTGTTTGGAAGCCACTGAAAGGTTTTGAGGAAAAGAATGTCATGCTCTGACATGCTTTAAAGGATCACTCTGGCTGCTGAAAATAGACTGTACAAGAACAGGGAGATGGGAGAAGCCACTTAGGATGCTATTAGAATAATTCAGGTGAGAGATGATGGTAGCAGTGGAACTGATGAAAAAGTGTCCAGGTTCTGGATGTATTTTGAAGGCAGAAACAACAGAATTTACTGATAGATAAGGCATGAGGTGTAAAAGAATGAAAACAATCAAGGAAAACTCCCAAAATTTTAGGTGTGTTTAGGTACAATTTTGGAAAGCCAAAGTATGAGGACAATGCAGTACTTCTCCAAACACATACTACAAGTATGCATACTTCTCCAAATCCTCAGATGCTGGAGTTCATGTACTATTTTTCTTCTCGGTATGCAGTTTGGAGCCAGGCATAAACCACTTCAGCATATTTAGTCACAGATATTAACATCGGTTATGACCCACCCACCCAGTGTTGGTTGGAGTCTGGGTTGTTTTGGTTTGCTTTGTGTTGTTTTTACAAGTGCTCAGCCTTTTATGACAGCTTAGAAGTTGAGGCAGTCTCTGCCCCCCACCATCTTTCTTGTCCTAATTAAGCTTTTTGTTTTTAAATAATCGTAGATGTACATGTAGTTTTAAGAAATAATACAGAATGATCCTGTGTACCCTTTACTCAGTTTCTCCAAATGGTGACATCTTACAGAGCTGCACAGCATCACAACTAAGATATTAACCTTGATACAGTCAAGCTTCAGAACAATTCCGTCACCAGGAAGATCCCTAGTTTTAGGTGTCCTTTTATAACTACACCTATTTTCCTTCTTCCACTCCCTGTTCTTAACGGCAACCACAGCTCCTCTACTCTCTGTTGTTTATTGTCACACTTAGAACACTACAGTTGCTTTAAGAAAAAACTGGTGACATTGGAATGTGTTCAGAGAAGAACTGTTTAGGATGGGGAAGGACCATAAAAGCATGATAGATGAGGAAAAATAACTGAGGCTGTTATAAAGAAAATCAAACTCAGTGCAAAAAATTGAGCTCTTTTTATGATTTTGAAGGGCTATTACGTGCATGAGGGTTTAAAGTTATTCTGTAGAAACAATGGATGCAGCTTCTTTAACAGAGATTCCATTTTCAATTTCAGGAAGAACTTTTCAGATTGAGGAATACTGTCCCTGATTACCTCAGCAGGAGGTAAATTTTCTCTTGGTTCAAGTAAACAGCGGTTAAGCAATCACTAGCTAATAATTCAAAAATTTTCTAGGGGTTTGGACTGTATAATTTCCTTCCAACACTGACACTGTGTAAAGTTTTTTCCTTTTCCTTAGTGCCTTCATTTACTTTAATTTTTTATTGAGGTATAGTTGATTGACAATATTGTATTAATTTCAGGTGTATAGCATAGTGATTCAGTATTTTTAGATTACATGCCATTAAAAGTTATTACAAGATAATGACTATAATTCCCCGTGCTATACATATTTAGTTTAATTTTTTTTAAATTAATTTATTTATTTATGGCTGTGTTGGGTCTTCGTTTCTGTGTGAGGGCCTTCTCTAGTTGTGGCAAGCGGGGGCCACTCTTCGTCGCGGTGCGCAGGCCTCTCGCTATCGCGACCTCTCTTGTTGCAGAGCACAGGCTCCAGATGTGCAGGCTCAGTAATTGTGGCTCATGGGCCCAGTTGCTCCGTGGCATGTGGGATCCTCCCAGCCCAGGGCTCGAACCCGTGTCCCCTGCATTGACAGGCAGATTCTCAACCACTGCGCCACCAGGGAAGCCCAGTTTAATTTTTAATTGAAAAAAAGTTTTGTGATATTATAGACTAAGATACAGTTGTAAGAAATAGTACAGAAAGATTCCATGTACATTATGTCCAGTTTTTCACCAGTGGTAACACTTTACAAAGTTATGGTATAATATGGTAACTAGCATAATGACAGTGATACCATTCAGCAGTCTTATTCACATTTTCCCATTTTCATGTTTTTACTCATTTGCATGTTCTATACAGTCTTATCATATGTATATGTTCTTGAATCCACCACCTCAGTCAGATGCTGAACAGTTCCAACAGCCCAAAAGGATCTCTTATGTTGCCCTTTTATAACCACACCCACCTCCCACTTGCTATCCTACTTCTCCAGTCCCTTCCCCGGCCCCTCCAGACCATGTCCCCCACCCTACCTCCACCCCGGGAACCCACTAATCTGTCTTCCATTTAAAAGTTTTGTCATTTCAGAAACCTTACAGAAATGGAATCAACAGTATGTACCCTTTTGAGAATAGTTTCTTTCACTCAATATAATTCCCTAAGATTCTTCTAAACTGTTGCTTGTATCAATAGTTTATCTCTTTTATTGCTGAGTCATAATCCATCGCATGGATGTGCCACAGTCTATTTAACCATTCACGTATTGAAGAACATTTGGGCTGATTCCAATTCTTAACTCTTATAAATAAAGCTGCTATAGATATTTGTGTATAGATTTTTGAGGTGAAAAATTCATTTCTCTGGAAAATTTCTATAAGAGTGCAATTTCTGGGTCGTATGGTAGTTCCATGTTTAGTTTTTAAAGAAGCTGCCTAACTGTTTTCCAGAGCGGCTGTACCATTCTATATTCCCAATCGCTTATTTTCATATTGTGGTTTGTCTTCCATTTATGGCATTATAATTGGGCCAAATGAACCACAATTTGAGAAGGATTTTAGAAACTTTGCCGGGACAAAAAAGTAAAGTATGTTCTCTACTAATTTGAGGAAGAGAAATTCCTGTTAAACTAAACGCCTCTATGTAATAAGTTCACAAAAGAGTCTACAGAATAGCATAGACTTTTTTTGGATTTTCAGAGAAGCCTTTGCTAAAAATCTACATGACCCAGCCCTACTTAAAGCCAAAGCCATAGGGATTAAGGGGAAAACATAAAGAATCAAAAATCTTTACTGTGTGCTGAACAACACACTTTATGCCTGGATTCTTGTGTACTTACAGCTGCTTATAGAATATTCCATCTAGAGTTGTGAGAAGCTCTCTTTGAGGTTGTTAGCTTCCCCGGACCTGCTTTGATGTCCTAGAACTACTAATGTGGACAGGATGAGTTGGGCTGCAAAAGGACGTGAGGATGTTGAGAAAGAAAGTGTCACACCTTCATCACATCCCATCAGAGGGACTCTTTGGAATTAAAGATAAATTTTAATCATTGTTTTCATCCTGGGAACAATAAGCACATTATAAATTATAGTATTTATAGTTATGGCTGCCATTTTTGAGTGTCTACTATGTTGCAGGAGCTGTGCTAGATAAATTATATACACTATATGCTGTCTTCAAAATAAGCTTGCAAAGACGGCATTATTTTATCTCTAATTTATAAATGAGGGATCTTATGTTGTTAGAAGTTAACTACATGCCTTTATTAGCCTAGTGCATGAAAGTGATCCGAAAGATATTAATATCCATGCTGCCATTATTCTAAGGGACCCTCAATTCCTATTTTCACCTACTCTTAACGACTTCTCCATTCATTGTGACTTAATTACAGACTGTGGGGGGACAAGGGAAGAGTTGAGGGGTTAGATGGTACAGGTAGAGTGGCTTAAGTTACACAAATATAATAATCATAGTTATAATAATAATATTTTTATTATGCTATCATTTGTTGAGTTTCTGCAATATGTCAAGTTCTCTGCTAAGAGTTTGACATGTAAGATCTTGATACCAAACAGCAACCTAGCAGGATATATGTTACTCATGTGGCTGTTAAAGCATCCATATGAATAGATGAGGAAACAGGGTTGAGGAGGTGAAATAATTTCCCATAAGGTCACACAGCTGTAGAAGGACCATGCTGGAATTTAAACAATGACCTACCTGACTCCAAACCCCTTGCTCTGTCTGTTTGCTGTATCAGTGTGAAGACACACACACACACACACACACACACACACACCCTCCAAATTTGTGTGTGTGTGCCAAATATTAGAGACATTGGAGGCTCTTGGTTTTTAGCTGCTTTACTTTTCTGAAACATGGCTCAGATGATTATTCAAGGCTTATAAGCATAATATACTAAAAATTAATGTATCTGTAAATATAAAAGATTAGATTACTTTTATTTTTTTTAAGTGTATTTAGCAGTATAGAAACTTAAATTTTCTTTATGGTGCTAAGGTGAACATTTCACTTTAACATCTTCCTGCCACAATAGACATAAAGTGATTTTGAGTGCTTTTATGACTCTAGCTTGAAGCCAAAGCTTGGGTAATTGTCTTCAACAATTAATGGAATATCCAGGAAAAGGATCAGTTTAGTGTTATGGTCATTGACATGGTTTGTTCATGCTGATCAAGCTCTCCAGTCTCAACTATTCACCTTCATACTTATTACTCAAGTTTCTTTGTGGCTGGTGACCAAAAACTTGTTTACTTGTGATGGGTCATAGATAATTTCCTACTAGGCAGGAGTTCCATGCTCTCTTATTTTTTCTATAATAGACACTTCATAAATATTTGTTGAGTCATGAATGTATGATTACATCTTTCTCTTCTACACTATTGACCTTCTTTTATCAATTGTTCTTTACTGTTTTCACCATCTGCGATATCTCCCAAGAATATCTGATTAGAAAGGTGACACCCTGTGTTGTGACTGAGCCTACTGTTTACTTCAGTGTAACAACATCTAGTGAGTGTAGCCTTTTGGCCAGGGGCTCTGCTGGGTGCTCAGGGCAAGGAAATGGCCAACATCACCTGGCAGTCAAGGGGTTCCCCATCTGGTAGAGGACACAGTGCAGAGTGATAAGGGTATCTGTGTAAGGAATGGAGAAAACCTCTTGAACAGATGATTAATTGTCAGAGGAGATGAGCGAAGATGGCTTTCCACAGGGGATGATATCTCAACTGGGTTTTGAGGATAACTAAGTTTTCTTTTTAGATAAGCAAGCAAGAGCTTTTATCTTAGATAGAAAGTATTTTTGTTCCTTGATTTTGTTCTGGAAATTATTGAAAATGTTATATTGATTTTGAGGCTGTGGGCTCAGAATCAGAACCTGGGATTTGATGTATTAGGAGTTTCACTTCCATGGTATGCTAGGTTGATACAAATACCTCCTTTTGTAAACAATGCTGTCCCAACATTTTTCTAGTTCCTTGTTGAATGAAAGTAGAATGAAAATCTTTGTGGAATATACAAATAAAACTATCTTAAAACTTATTTGAAATCATGAGATTAAATACAAACCTTCTCAATTCAAAGCACAATTTTTTTTTTAAAATCATAGGTGAAATGTGTATCCAGATGCACAAATTTAAGGAGTTGAAGAACTCAGTTTGTCAAAAAGTTTAAAAAGGATCTTCTCCCCCATCAGCTCTAAGGATTGTTATATCTTTGATAGATATAATTCATGTGCTCACACTGGTAGTGGAATGCTGGGTTGAGAAGGATTCTGAGGCAGTATCAACATTCAGTGGGGAAAAGCACTGTGATCAATTATCAGGATATGTGTATATGTATGTGGAGTGAATCATGTGTTACATTTCTGCCATCTCTCAATCAGGAAAATGATGGACATCTAGAATGGCTTGGGAAACAAGATCACTTCATATTTAAATAATTATGAGGCCCCCAGACACCCATGAGGAATAAGCATTGTGTTTTTAGCAAATTAATGAGGGATGATTTTCTAGTATCCTTCCTTGTTAGAGTATTAACATTTTCACAAGTGCAGCCATGAAATCGGTTGACATTTACTCTTATTTTACATAAAATAATGGTGTTGGCTAGAGAGTGATTACACTTGGTGTTTAATAAACACTTATTTTTACCTGGCTCTCTGTTATCCATCCTTTATAATAGGAAAACAATTTAATTTTGTGAGATATCCATGGAAATAACCACTATAGCTTGCCGTTATAACTTGACAATGCCCTGTAGGGACTTCTGTACAATAGAGAAGGCTCTCAATAAATCCATGTCAAATGAAAGAAGTCACAAAATTCTTGAGTTGAATTTTTCTAGCATACATGAAATGTGGGATGGCAAAGGGTACTCCACTGTTTTATTGCCACTTCTTGGGGAAAGGCTGTGTAATTCATTTGATGCTTCCCTTCCTGTGACTTATGCTGTCATCCCAGATTCATGGTCATGTAAGTTTACAGCACTCCAAATCGACATGTATTCTCGCTCCACTGTGTTTGCAATTCCTTTCTACTTCAGCTGCTTTCCCAGGGGAAGGGGTTAATCCCCGACAGGCACCACATAGGGTAATGTTATAGGTGGCATTGTCTCAGGTAAACAGTGTGAGCAATGCAGTCATTCTAATGTGCATTGTACAATGAATTTGTGTATAGCATCTAGCTGGTGGCTAAAGGAAAGTATGGCATGCCTACAAAGGCCAAATCTTTGTGAAATGAACAGGATTTGTTTTCATCCAAGTACCCTCGTTCTACTCTATTCTAATCAGAAAAAAATATTTTATTGATTACACATAACATTTAGCGAGTGCTCGCTCTATTGCCAGATACCATGTAACCCCTTTGTATGCATGACACAGTTGATCCTTCCCAAACCATATCAGGGAGCAACTATTATTGTCTTCAGTTTTCAGTTGGAAAAACTGAGTCTTGAGCATAAGTAATTAGTCTAAGATTGCATAGCACATAAGTATCAAGGCCTAGTTTAAATCAAAGACTGACAGATACCAATGTTTGTACTCTAGTCATCGTACAGCATGGCCTCCCGAATGGAAACCGTGGTTGACATCTTTCCACTTACCTGGCTGATTTAATAGTCATTCCTAGAAGCTAGCAGCCTAGGGAGTTGTATCAACCGTAGACAGCAAATGTTGGGAATGTAGTTTATAACTTGAACAAAATGTCTACATGTCAGGGAGGGTGCCAGAGAAATAAGACACTGGTTTATTTCCCTCCATTTTCCAATCTTTTATTCTGGTCTTAAAACTGCTTGGTTGTAACTAATAAATGTTATTGGGTGAATAAATGTTCATCCAATATACCATTTTTGACATAAATAATGTAATATCCAAACAATGCAGGAACTGCCTTAAATAAAACATGCGAATGCTGGGTCTTTCTTGTAATAATTTGAAAAATATCAATAATGCTGTCAGTTTAATAACAGAATATGCTATCTGCCCTTTTCATCTTCCTGGTTATATTAGAAAAGGAAAATGCACCCCTGCACCACATTAAAAAGTGTTCTTCCCACCACCATTGTCTGAAGAGTTGTTCTAGGAGCCCAACATTTAATTTTAGAAATGAGCAAACAAATATCTGTGTCATGTTTCTGAAACCTTGGGGAAAGTGATCTGGTTTACCGGATGAGAACAATGACTTTAGGGTCACATTACTTGAATTCAAATCTCAGCTGAGAAACTTTGGGCAACACACCTACCTTCTCTGAACCTCTTGTTTCCCTATGTGTAAAGTAGAGATAATTACATCTACCTCAGAGAATTGCTGTGAGGATTAAATGAGGTAATGCATCGGTATCAATTCATTGACCAACTTAAATTTCAAGGAGATACAAACAGGAAAGAACATTGTTTATTTCTTCTCCAAACACAATCTTCAGTTCCTTGTTCCTTAAGTTTATCTAGTTGGAGCCATGGCTATAGGTAACATTGAGTGATAAGAATAATTTCCTCCTGGTAATTGTCTTAGTTTGGGTTTTCCCCACAAAATGGCCAAGAGAGAAGAATTTGGGTGCAATTAGCCTATCTGGGAGGTGGTTGAAGGTAGTACAAGTGAAGAAACAGGGAGACAGGAAAGAAATAATTATCAGTAAAGCTATGGGGACTTCCCTGGTGGCGCAGTGATTAAGAATCCACCTGCCAACGCAGGGGACACCGGTTCGATCCCTGGTCTGGGAAGATAACCACATGCTGTGGAGCAACTAAGCCCGTGCGCCACAACTACTCAGCCCACACACCACAATTACTGAAGCCCACACGCCTAGAGCCCATGCGCCACAACAAGAGAAGCCGCCGCAATGAGAAGCCTGCGCACCACAAGGAAGAGTAGCCTCCGCTTGCCGCAACTAGGGAAAGCCCGCACACAGCAACGAAGACCCAACACAGCCAAAAAATAAATAAATTAAAAATAAAATAATAAAATAAAATAAAAGCTAGGTATGAGCAGGACACTACTATGAGTAAGTAGGGCTCAGTGTCTCTGAAATACCACGTGGAACAGACCTTGGAATATTGTCTTTAGAGGAAGGCGAGCATAGCAGATGCTTCTAGTTACTGAACTGGATCCCTTTACTGGTACAGTGTACACGTCCTCTAGTTACTCTGGACATTGGATACCTCACAGCCACTCCTCCCCACCCCTTCTCCGGAGGATTGTCCTTGGTTAAGCTCACCCTTCTATTGCAGTTGCCAATAACACAGACTGACTGATATGGGGATACAAAGGCCAGCCTTTTACCTCTGAGGGAAAAATTCTGCTGTGTGGTTGATGCCATAGAGCCCTCTTCACCATGGATCAGGCCAAGGCTAGACTTAACTGTGACTACATCTAATTTGATTCTTTCCCCTTTCTTATTCTGTTTCATTCCCTCCCTTACCGGTGCCTCCTGAAATTTCTGCAATGCTCAGTCTTACACATCTAAATCCCTTTCTCAATCTCTGCCTCTAGGGAACTCAATCTAAGACGGGACACTGGGGGCAATTATTCAACATTGTTCATCTCCCGTTGGTTGAGGGTTTGGTAACACTGACCAGCTGCTGCCTTCCGTGGCCCCACACCACAGCCTATTTCTGATGGGGTTCCCCTGTTCCCCTCCTGAAGTGATTTTGGGTGTGGCCCCGTCAGGATGGTTTGAGCCAGGTAACCAAGGTACTTGATGTGTGGGAACCTTGCCATGCGGGGTGGGCAGACTGATCCCACTGCTGACCTCTCCTCTCGCCATTTGTTGGGGCAGCTTCCAGCCAGCATCCCCTCCCAGCTTCAGAAAACTTTAACATCAGCTAAATGATGATCAGGAAATGAACATCAGCTTCTTGTTTCACAAATGCTCCCAAACTTAGGGGACACATGTGAAACTCCTTCATGAGTCTTGTCACTCTGTGTAGAGAGGGATGGGGGGAGCGGTGGGGAATGCTAAGGTTTTCTGTAGAACTGAAAGCAGTCTGCTAGGGAAGGAGACATTAGTCTCCTTATCTTATGTTCATTGTCCAATCTCTTATTGGAAACCCCCTCACTTGGCTTGTGGAATGGCTACTGGGCCAACAACCATCCTGATTCAACCAATCTCTCCTAACTCTAGTCTTCCGCTCATACAGGCTGGATTGGTGATGGGGATGAGGGTCAAAGGACCAGTTTGGCCATCTTTTTTGATAAGCGGTTACCTATTGCCTCTTTGGGACTTAATTTCTAGAAGCCACAGGAAACATTCTGTTTAATATTCTTTTATATACATATTTAAATTAATACTAAACGCTCATTAAATTGTAGCTGTTAATTCAATTATAAAATTAGTTTCTAGCATCTTTGAAAAGCCATCACAATTTACTGTTTGTTTTAATGTTGTGACTCAGGATGTTAGATGAAAAGATCACGGTGTCTAAGAATCAGGAGACCTGGGTCATCATGGACTCAGCCCCATGACCTTTTCCAAATCATTTCACCTTCCAAGGCTTTGACTTCACAGCCGTCAAATGGGATAATCAAAGCTGCTTTACATATCTCACAGGGTTGTTTTAAGTCTGAAATGAAGGGAAACATGCAGAAACACATTTCAGAGTGTAAAATAATGAAATGTCAGGTAATAATAAAGTCATCCACTTTTAAGGGAATCTACCAAAAGGCAATTTCCCCTTCTCTTCAGATACTCACACCAATCTGACAAGCTGCTGTGGCTGAGACCTGACTCATTTGCAGCAAACAGATGCCATGTTAAATGATGACAAAGTGATAAACATATGTAAATATTTCATATGGAAGTGAAATCAATATGGACACATGCAAAAGACACAGTTCCAGGACTGGGAAAGATGGGCTATGCATAATCACAGCCGAAAAAGACATGGGTGTCGGAGTGGATCATCAGCTAAAAACAAGCCCAGTGCTGTTATTTAAACTCTTAACAGAAACTATTAACTAGGCATGGGCCATGCATAATTTTGCCATTTGTCTCAGACTTCATGATGTAGCATGCTGTTAATCGGCAAGAGTATCATATAGAGGAAAATGGGCTGCTCCTGGTGACACTGGATTCATCAACTACCTCTCCAGGTTCTTTGTTGGTTCAAGTTGGCATGGTTATGTATATCTGTTCATATCTGGTTACAGATAGTATGACGTTCTGTATGTGAAAGTGTCTTGAAAAAGCATAGTTATGCTGTGAGGGTATGTGATATTAAACAAGTGACAAAAAAAAGATGAAAAAAACTAGAAAGTAAGACAACAGCTGGAGAAGAAGAAGAAGCCAGAAGGTATCCTATTTTATTGCACCACCATGGGCTGCTGAAAGGAACAAGTGTCTCTAAATTTCATAGAGAGAGAGGGAGGGAGGGAGAGAGGGAGAGAGAGACTGAATGGGCTCAGTGAGATAAAAGGAAAGACCAGAGTCCCAACCTTGGACTAGAGACCCTCGAGGGCTGTGCAAGCTGCAGGTTTGAAGGTGTGCTTTGTGTGGTATAGACACTCATTTGTCAAGTGCCAGAGAGGTTTTATAATATCTCAGAAGTGTAGCCCTTCTATGGCCCAAGGTCAACGCATGAAATCAGATGTTTAAATAAAAACCAATGACAAGTCAAATCATTTCTGAAAAACAAAAGAGCTCTTTATTATGAAAAAATTTAATTTAAATGTATACAAAGTAAACAGGATAGAGTATCAATCCTCTTATACACCTATCACCCAGCTTCAATATTATCACCATTCTGGAAAGACCATTCCTTTAAGAAACATAGTCTTTTTAATTTAAACATTTTCATTTGGCAGTAAATAAAAATTGAATAAATAGGATAATATAGAGTAATGTAATATAAATAGAATAATTTCAAGTAAGAATAAGAATAGTGTGAAGAATATGCAGGAATCCTTTATCCAGATTCACTTACTATAAATATTTTATTCCTTTTTGTCATTGGCACACGTGCGCTATCTCTCTTTCCTTCTCTGTAACATTTTCTTTTTCTGAACAATTTGAGGATAATTTATACCAACCATGGACATTTACCCCCAAATATTTCACTGTGGGTTTCCTAAGAATAAGGATATGGTCATATATAACCATAATATAGTTACCAATCTCATAAATTTATATTGATACAATTTTATTGTGTTCCAAGTATATCAGTTGACCCAGAGATGTCTTTTATAGCATTTTTCCTGCTCCATTACAGCACCTAGTATAGAGTCAGGTATAGCACTTTGTTGTCACCTCTCTCTGCCTCCTGTAATATGGAACATTTTATTTGTTACTTACAATGTTGACAGTTTAAAAAATGACAGTCCTCCTGTGAACCCATTTGTTTTAATAGAGTGTTCCTCATTTGGACTTTGTCTAATAGTTCCTCATTATTGTATTCAGATTATGCGTTCTTGGCCAGGACACTGTATAGGTGATGACGGTGTGTCCCTCTCGGGTGTCATGTTTGGAGGTAGAACACTCCAAACATGACATTAGAGGTACTCTAATTGAGGGTGTTAATTCTGAACACTTAGTCAAGGTGTTGTCTGATTTCTCCACTATATAGTCATATTTTTTTCCTTGCAACATAGAGACAACCTGCAAGGCGACACTTTAAGAGCATTCACAGATTCTGCTCCTCACCAAGTTTCCCTTCTAGATTTTAGCATCCATTCATAAATCTTGCCTGATCCAATTTTTACTACAATTATTGCAGAATGCTGATTTTCTATCCCAGTACTCTTTCCACATTTATTAGGTAGTATATGGCATTCTGTTGTAAGCAAGAGCCTTCTCTTTCCCTCTACTTATTATCAATATGGAATAATGAATTCCTTTTTTTCTCCAAAATGGCTTTTGGTATATTACTACATATAGTTAATTATTTTGGCGCTGAAATCATCCCATATTTGGCTAGTGGGAGCATTTTTAATCTGGCTTCTGTGTCTGGGACATGCCCCCAAAGTAAGTTTGAGCATTTACTTTATAGCATAACAAGGTGTTCCAGGCTCGTCTTGTACCTGTTCGCCCAAGGCCTGGCATAGTTATTGCTCTGAGGATCCCTGGTTGGTTTTAGTGGGGAATGGTATTAAATCCTAGCTCTTGGCACTAGGTGTGCTCATCGCATCAGGGGTGTGGCGTTTTGGCCCTTTCAGTGCATAGAGGTTGGAAGCATTTGCATGCATGCACACATTTATATACATACACTTGCATACATATATGCTTAAACCCATGCACTTATACATGCATACGCACATCTCAAAATTATGAATTCACGTCAATATCCCCAGTTTCCAGACCATCCCTACAGGGTTCTTTCTCGTCTTTCCCCATTTTATGTTTTTACCTACCGTCTTCCCAATTGAGAAAACTGGCTATCAAATTTACTCAGTTGCTCGATCTTATAATACATCTAAAATAGTTTCACAATTGCTTTGCCCATTCCATTACAAAAAAAACAAGCCATATTAAAGACAGTTCAAGAATTGTTTGCAATTCTTGCCCTCACCCCATTCTGCTGCAGACTGAGGGTGTATAGCTGATTACTTGGATTCGTTCCCTCTTTCTTTCCTCATTTCCTCTCTCCCGCCTTCTTTTCCTCCCTCCCTATCCCTTCTTCTGTTCCACTTAAGGGTAGTTATGGCATTTGTTTGAAATATCAATACAACAGAATTTATGTGGTTCAGTTGCCTTCCAGTTTTCGTCCCCTTTTCCTTCTGTATGTATGTTTGTGTATATATACATATATGTATGTGTATATATACATGTGTGTATGCATATATATATGTGTGTGTATGTATTAATATGTAGAAGATTAAAGGCTTCAGAAAGTCAAACTATATACAAAAAAGAATATTCAGAGGTGTCAGTTTTTTCTCCTCCACTCCTTCCCCAGCCCAACATGACAATATATTAGAACAAAAGTATACACATTAAGCCTAATTATATGGTTGCCTTTAGGGGAACGAAAAGGAAATGGAGTTAGAGGTAAATTGATCAGTCAGTTGATTAAGATGGGGACCTTGCACCACAGGGCAGTGAAGATGATGTACATAAACTGAGGGACACGACTGACTACACTGTCAAGTACTTAAGGTTAAACATTTTTTTCCCCAAAACCCCACAAACATACAGCAGCATTTCCCGATGTATGTTCTGCAAAATGCTAGTCTCGTGAGATAGCTCTGAGAGGAAAAAAATTGTTCCTGGTCAAATAAGAATGGGTAATAGTACACATTTGATCCCCTTCCTGGAAGTCTTTCTGTTAAGAAACTAAGTCATGTTTCTATAGTTTGAATTTTTTTTAACTCAGGGAAACAGAGAGTAGATAAGTAGTTGCCAGGGCCTGCGGGTGGGGAAAATAGGGAGAGGTTGGTCAAAGCATACAAATTTTCAGCTATAAGATGAATAAGGTCTGAGGGTCAAATGTAAAATGTGGTGACTATAGTTGATAACACTGTATTTGTATAACTGAAATTTACTAAGAGAGAACTTAAATATTCCCACCCCACCCCCCAAAAAAGAAAAAGTAAATATGTAAGGTGATGGATGTGTTAATTAACTAGATGGAAGGAGTCCTTTCAGTATGTATTTGTATGTCAAGTCAACATATGTACACTTTAAATATCTTACACTTTTATGTGTTCATTATACCTCAATAAAACTGAAATACAAAAAGAATGAAGCTAAATAAATATGCTCCCCTACTTGACATGAATATCTTTGAATGAATATTTATAATACTTATCTTTTAGAAATAATCTTTAGAGGGACAATTTTGGAAAATTTGGGTCCATGCACTCACTCAGTAAACATTTATTGTGCACTTACTGTATGCTGGGTGCTGTTTTGGGTGCTGTGGATGGACAGCCAACAAAACAAATGAAACACCTGTCCTGGAGGAATATATAGTTTAGGAGGGTTTGTAGGGGCAGTGAAGGCAGACAGAGATATCATGTCTGGTGGTGACCTATGGTATCGACTATTGTAGCCACTCAGGAAAGATGAATACAGACTGCCAATTCCCTTTCATCCTTTGTGAAGACTTCAAAATGCTGACCCAAAAGGAAAAAAATGGAGGAGTAAATGCTGCAACGAGCTTGAACGCTAAGCATCAGGGGGCTTCATCCTTCTACTTCATCTGCATACATCTGAGCATAAGCCAACAATTAAGGGTATAAAATTAAAAAAAAAAAAAACAAGGGAAAAATTCTTGAGTTTTTAATCACATTTCCATGTTGATAAAATATTTATGAGCTCTCCTTCAATTAATTAGAATAAACTATGTAACATTGCAGGAAACAAATTGGAAATTTAATAAAGTAAATTCACTTCCAATTTCTTTGGAAGAAAGAAGCTAATTATGTTTAGTTCTGTAATTATAACTTTAATTAAAATATAATGCAGAATATTCCATAAAGTGAAAAAAGTGCTGAGTAATAAAATGGGGCCTTTAATATAATTTGCTCTTTAGATGAAAATTTATAATTTAAAATGAAGTCTTTGTTGTACCATTCTCCAAAACTTTCATCCTTTCAGTCTAAAGTTAATTTAGCAGCCTTCCTATAAAGACTAATTGATGTTGATTTACTGGTTTAAACCTGTTTCCTTCTGTTTGTTGTGTGCTGAAAATCTCCTTTTCATTGCTTTTAGCCATCTTCCTTTTAGACTTGATTTAAAGAGACACTCCTATTTCCCCCTTGCACATTATAATTTATAACACATCCCTTTTGAGTTGGAACATGGCTTGAAACTTTCAGTGATTTAAAACTTGAAAGCTCAGATGCTCTTAGAAGTATGTTCACATACCAGTCCCCTTCACCTGGCTGGCACAGAGATGATTTGATTGCTCCAGGCAGACATCCAGGTAGAAGGAAATTTAGATCCTCTAAAATGAAATTAGGAAGGTGATGAAATGAACTTCTGGTGATGTTTTTAATAATCATTTGCTCTCAAACACTTCTCAGAGGAATAGAGTTGACTAATAGTTTGCCCAGATGTTAGACTTAAATTCCAAAGTCTACTGAAATTTGAGGCCATTTGCCATGATGTTAAAGTCATATCCATTTCTAAAGGCCTTTTAGACTGTTCTTTAATTTGAAAGGTACTCTGCTTTTACCCACATCACAGGGGTTTATGGAAGGGAAATGCTAAACTTGAAAAAACTCCGTTTTTCAACTCAACATCTCTTTATACTTCAGCATTCAATGAAGGATTCACTTGCTTTCATGTGAGTCAATTTAAAATGACTAACAGATATTTATCTGAATGCATACTGTATAAAAAAAATGTTATACTTTCTGTGCAAAACTATCTCCCTGAGGAGTTGTTGAAAATCGGATTTCTGCACCACTGTTAACTGCCCTCACGTTCAGACCCAGTATGTGTGGTGTGGATCCCAGTGATTTTATTCAGATAGAGAAACGACTGAATGTTTATGGGATTCTAGAGTTGAGTACTAT
The DNA here is from genome assembly GCF_028023285.1 of Balaenoptera ricei. Taxonomy (NCBI): domain Eukaryota; kingdom Metazoa; phylum Chordata; class Mammalia; order Artiodactyla; family Balaenopteridae; genus Balaenoptera; species Balaenoptera ricei. The sequence continues at coordinate 84,445,235 of NC_082649.1, forward strand.
AGTCCTTAACTCAAAGAACTTACATCCCTAGAGGATGATGTTAATTGAATCAGTAGTTCTTTCTGCTTTCCATTGGGGCAGAACTGATCTTGCCTAGGCAGGAGTGGAGAAGATGGTTCAAGTTAAGGAAGAAGTAAATAGGGAGAGGGGATTGTTAGTTCTTTGATCATGGGGAATGAAGGTCCTGTTGCCTATGATTTGAGGAACTTGCAGGGTGATTACCTCGATTACAAGGTAATCAAGAAAAGATGTGACTGGGGACTGCTGGGATGCAGGGCAAGGATGCATTCAGAATTCGTTCCCAATTTGGTGCTTTGCTTTAGGACCCACAACCGTGAGTGCCCATTCCTGGAACACTTGAGAGAGAACATTCCTAGAACACTCTGAGAATATTCTCTTAGCTTTTCAAACCTCCCCATCTTTCCAGAAAGGATTGGTGGCTTCAGAAAGGGAGTTTATGTGCTTTGTCTTGATCTCTTTCATGTGTTTAACTGGGGGTCTCCACCTACAAGGTACTCTAATTATTACTGCCTAATTGTAATCGATAAAACTATTTGAAAAAATACTTGGAAAGGTTTTGCTCTTTCTAATAAGTCAAAGCACAGCAGGAGCATATTTAGAAAAATCTCATCATCTCTCCTACTCTTGCTGCAGGCACATCCCTAACGTAATGAACGTGAGCATCTTTCATATCTTCTGCTGTAGGTAGGTTTCAATGGTTTTTAAACAAGTAGTGTACTAAACAATACTCTACATCTTCTTTTCAGGTTTTGTAAAAGCACTTCCCTGCGGAGCCTGTCTGCTCTTACAGAGCATAGAAACCTAGTGAGGGCGTCACCATGAAGGCTAAATCTATGGCCATTCTAGTCCCTGAGCGGGAAGTCTCCAACTCAGTGGTTCTGGGAGAGTGAGGCACGGAGGGTGCGTTTTGCCCTCCAGGAGGCATTTGGCAATGCATTTTTGTTGTCATACCTGTAAGGGGTGCTTCTGGCATCTAATGAGTAGAGGCCAGGGATGCTGTGAAATATCCTACAATACACAGGACAACAGCCTCCCCACAAGCAAAGAATTATCCTGCCCAGACTATCAATAGTGTCAGGATTGAGAAGCTCTAGAAGCAAGGAACTTTGAGGACCCTGCCCCTGAAGAAGGAGCCGTCTGTTCTCATGCTTGTGAGGAATTCTGCCCGGAAAGACTGTAGGGTCACACATCTTTTCTGTGCAGTGTTTTTCCTTTCTTCTTATTATGGACTACATGTTTGTGTCCTCCCCAACATTCATAGGTTGAAGTCTCAACATTCAGTGTGATGGTATTAGGAGTTGGGGCTTTTGGGAAGTAATTAGGTCATAAGGTGGATCCCCCATGAAATGGATTCTTGCTTTTGTAAACAGGACTCCAGAGAGCTCTCTCCCCCTCCCTCTTCCTGCCATGTGAGGGTGCAAGGAGAAGTCAGCAGTCTACAACCCGGAAGAGACCCCTCACCAGAATCTGACCATGTGGGCATCCTGATATTGGACTTCCAGCCTCTGAAACTGGGGGAAATAAAATTCTGTTGTTTAAGTCACGCCATCCACGATACTTTGCCGTAGCTACCTGAACTAAGACACTTATTTCATCCCCATGTTGGTGCTTATCAGTTGTGTGCAAGTGACCCCTTTAAGCCTCAGTTTCCTCATAGGTTAAGTGGACCCAATGTCAGCATCTACCTCACGGGGCTATTGTAGGAATTTAAGGAGACAGGGTACCTGAAAGTGCGTAGCGCCATGCTGGCCTGGACAGTGCTCCATTTGCATATGTGGTTACTATTGCCTGGGATTCAGGGTTTCACTGGATAAACAGCAATCACTCTATATATTCCAGTATAAAGTGACTGAACTTAGGGAATTAGAGGCTTGTGCTATTTTCGGAAAGTGTGAGGGAGGAAAGGTCAGGGAAGCTGTTTCTAATCATCTCAGCCTGTAGCCCTGAACAGGCTGTTGTGAACACTCCCTGAAAGCTGCTGTGGCTCTCAAGAGCTCCAGGAAGCCCCCCCGACCTGCTCATCCTGCCCTACCGAGGGGAAGGAGGCCAGAAAATGCTGCCCACTACCTCACCCTACAGCACTGAAGCAGGGGATGTGCAGGGTGCACCAAGAAGCTGCCGCAAATCTCACAACTGTTGCAACGCCTCTTCACAGTAGTAATCGCCTGCTTTCCCCTTCTCATTCCCCCACCTCCTACCATTGATTCTCCCTGGCAGAATCCGACCTGGAGATGCTTTGAGAAGGGGATTATGGGAATTATTCTAGCTCCTTCTGTGCAATGCAGAGGATGCCCCAGAAGGGGGTGACAGTGATGTCAAGGTGACAATAGACAATTGGCATGCTTTGTCATTACTCTTATCTCTGTAGTTCTTCAAAATAGCTATTATCCTCACTTTTTTTTTTTTTATCAGTCATCAATTTTATACACATCACTGTATACATGTCAATCCCAATCGCCCAATTCAGCACACCACCATCCCCACCCCACCGCAGTTTTCCCCCCTTGGTGTCCATACGTTTGTTCTCTACATCTGTGTCTCAACTTCTGCCCTGCAACCCGGTTCATCTGTACCATTTTTCTAGGTTCCACATACATGCGTTAATATACGATATTTGTTGTTCTCTTTCTGACTTACTTCACTCTGTATGACAGTCTCTAGATCCATCCACGTCTCAACAAATGACTCAATTTCGTTCCTTTTTATGGCTGAGTAATATTCCATTGTATATATGTACCACGACTTCTTTATCCATTCGTCTGTTGATGGGCATTTAGGTTGCTTCCATGACCTGGCTATTGTAAATAGTGCTGCAATGAACATTCGGGTGCATGTGTCTTTTTGAATTACGGTTTTCTCTGGGTATATGCCCAGTAGTGGGATTGCTGGATCATATGGTAATTCTATTTTTAGTTTTTTAAGGAACCTCCATATTGTTCTCCATAGTGGCTGTATCAATTTACATTCCCACCAACAGTGCAAGAGGGTTCCCTTTTCTCCACACCCTCTCCAGCATTTGTTGGTTGTAGATTTTCTGATGATGCCCATTCTAACTGGTGTGAGGTGATGCCTCATTTTAGTTTTGATTTGCATTTCTCTAATAATTAGTGATGTTGAGCATCTTTTCATGTGCTTTGAGGCCGTCTGTATGTCTTCTTTGGAGAAATGTCTGTTTAGGTCTTCTGCCCATTTTTGGATTGGGGTGTTTGTTTCTTTAATATTGAGCTGCATGAGCTGTTTATATATTTTGGAGATTAATCCTTTGTCCACTGATTCGTTTGCAAATATTTTCTCCCATTCTGAGGGTTGTCTTTTCGTCTTGTTTATGGTTTCCTTTGCTGTGCAAAAGCTTTGAAGTTTCATTAGGTCCCATTTGTTTATTTTTGTTTTTATTTCCATTACTCTAGGAGGTGGATCAAAAAAGATCTTGCTGTGATTTATGTCAAAGAGTGTTCTTCCTATGTTTTCCTCTAAGAGTTTTATAGTGTCCAGTCTTACATTTAGGTCTCTAATCCATTTTGAGTTTATTTTTGTGCATGGTGTTAGGGAGTATTCTAATTTCATTCTTTTACATGTAGCTGTCCAGTTTTCCCAGCACCACTTATTGAAGAGACTGTCTTTTCTCCATTGTATATCTTTGCCTCCTTTGTCATAGATTAGTTGACCATAGGTGCGTGGGTTTATCTCTGGGCTTTCTACCTTGTTCCATTGATCTATGTTTCGTTTTTGTGCCAGTACCATATTGTCTTGATTACTGTAGCTTTGTAGTATATAGTCTGAAGTCAGGGAGTCTGATTCCTCCAGCTCCGTTTTTTTCCCTCAAGACTGCTTTGGCTATTCGGGGTCTTTTGTGTCTCCACACAGACTTTAACATGATTTGTTCTAGTTCCGTAAAAAATGCCATTGGTAATTTGATAGGGATTACATTGAATCTGTAGATTGCTTTGGGTAGTATAGTCATTTTCACAATGTTGATTCTTCCAATCCAAGAACATGGTATATCTCTCCATCTGTTGGTATCATCTTTAATTTCTTTCATCAGTGTCTTATAGTTTTCTGCATACAGGTCTTTTGTCTCCCTAGGTAGGTTTATTCCTAGGTATTTTATTCTTTTTGTTGCAATGGTAAATGGGAGTGTTTCCATAATTTCTCTTTCAGATTTTTCATCATTAGTGTATAGGAATGCAAGAGATTTCTGTGCATTAATTTATCCTCACTTTTTAAATGAGAAAATTGCCACTCAGAGAGGTGACGTGATTCTTCTCAAAGTCTAATTTGTGCCAGACCTGGATTCCAAATTCTATACTCCCCCAACTACACCACCCCCTAGATGTAGTCCAAAAAAAATTATTTACCATTTTGGAGTCATTAATGAGAATGAAAGCTTTACTTTCCAAAATATCTTTCTCCCATAGGTCTAAATATCTTTATTATTCATTTGGGTTAAAATACTGAATTACTCTTTTAAAGTAACAGTAAAGTGGTAGGGGTAGATATAAAGACATTATTCATTATTAACACCTTGGACCAAATATCTTTTTCATCGTATTAGGGTATTATGTCAAAGAGAACCTGTTGACCCTTTGCCTGGTTTCCCTGTAGAGCAATGTCATGGAGAGAGAGTGGACTTTGGAGTTTGCCCTGTGTTTTGTGATTTGCTTTTAAGTAACTTTGGGCAACTTATTAGCTTCCCCTGAGCTCTGGTAGTCTCATAAGTAGAAAGGAGATGACATCATACACCTCAGAGGGTTGATATGAAAATTAAATATCAAGAGAACATAGAGGAAACACCTTATTTCCTTCCACACTTGTATGAAAAATATTTGAGGTGCACCACTGTATTAGGTACTATGCTAAGCATCATGAGGATAGATGAGGTCCTGGAGTTTACAACCTAGTTTGTTTGGGAGGAAAACATTACATACAAGTAAAGAACATAGGATAGCACAAATACATAAGATAGTACAGATCTTCACAGTCACAATAAAGAAATAAACAGATGATAGGTGAGAGAATGGAGGTGTAGAAAGGTATTTTGGATGGGTTAATTCACCTTGAGAAAGTGAGTATTTGATCTAAGACTTGAAGCATAAAATTAATTCTTTCTGCAAATATTTATTGAAAAACCTGCTAAGTGCCAGGCACTGTTCTAGGCACTGGAGATGAAACAGTGAACAGAACTGACAGTCTCTGCCCTCAGTCCTAGTGAGGGGAGATAGATAGTAAAAAATTACATAAGTAATTATACAGTATCTCAGAGGGCAATACATTCTATGAAGACAAATAAAGTAGAAAAGTAAAGTAGGGCACACAACACTGCTGAGAAGACATTGGAGCAGGCCCAAAGGGAGTCATAGATGAGCCATGAGAATATCTGGGGGGAAGAGTACTGCAGGTTGTTGGAAAGTAAATGCAAAGGTCCTGAGGCAGGAGCATGCCTGCTAGTTTGAGGAAAGCTTGGAAGCCAATTTGAATAGAGCAGAGGGAACAAGGGAGAGGGTGGTAGAGGAGAAGCTCTGAGAGCTGGCAGGGGTCCAGATCACATGGGGCTTTGTAGTTTATGGTGAAAATGTTGCCTTTTTCTTTGATTGAGATGGATGAGTCTGCTTGTGGAAAATAGGCTGTAGGGATAAATGCGAGAGCAGGGATACCCATTAGGATGCTAGAGCAATAATCCAAGTGAGACAGGTTGGTGGCTTGGGCCAGAATGGTCGTAGTGGTAGTGATGATAAATAGCTGGATTCTAGATATATTCTGAGGGCAAAGCCAACAGGAGCCATATACTGAAAGACTGAATGTTGGGTGAACAAGAAGGAAGTCAAGCATGTCTCTAAGACTTAGGGCTAGAGCAGTTCAGGAGGTGGAGTTGTCATTTATCAAGATGGGTAAGCAAGTTTCAGGGAGAAAATCACTTCTATTAAGGTCTTATTAAGTTTAAGATGCCTCTAGATATCTACATGAAAGTGGAAGTCTGAAGTTTAAGGAAAAGTCGAAGATAAGAAACCTGAGTTTGGGAGTTGAAAACATATAGCTGGCACTCAAACCCATGAAACTAAGTGAGATCACTGAGGAAGTGACTGTAGATAGGGTAGAAAAAAGGTCCTAGGTCTAAGCTCTGGGGACCTGCAACTTACAAATGGAGCAGATAAAGGGGGCCAACAGTCAGGATCTGTTAGTAAGGTAGGAGAAAACCAAGGGAAGAAAGTACTTCAAGAAGAAAGGTTGGTCAGCTGTGTCAAAAGCTGTGAATAACTCAAGTAAGACATAAACTGAAAATTCTTTGGATTTAGCAAAGCGAGGTCACTGGAGATTTTGGCGTGAGCAGTTTCGACACAGTAGTATAGACGTAAACTTGATTGGAGTGGGATTAAGAAAGACTGTGAGAAAAGGAATTAGATTCTCTTTGAGAATCAAAGAAATGGAAACTCAGGGAGGGGGCAGATGTGGGGTCAGGAGAAGGTGGACTGTTGCTTAGAAGTCACTGGAACTTCAAGGTGCAGAGGTGCTTCAGAACCACTTGGGAGGTGGGAGATGGTGCTTCTTAAAACAAGACAGCTGGGCTTTTTCCAGAGTTTCTGATTCAGTAGGTCAAAGGAGGGGCGGGGGTGGGGCGCACCCAAGAATGCGCATGTTCATCACGGTCTCAGGTGATGCAGATGTTGCTGGTCCAAGGAGCTCATTTTCAGTATCACTGCTCCTGCTCGTGGATTCCTCTGTCGACTCTTCTGTCTAAAGTAGCATCCATCCTCCTATTCCTTTCTGCCACTCTCTCACTGTATACATCTGCCTTATTTATTGTTCATTATTTAAATTCCCATTGCTATACTCTTTGTAGGAAAGGAGGTCTGTCTGCCTTGTTCACCACTGTTCCCCTTGTGTGTAACACAGTGCTTGACATACAGCTGAAACTAAAAATAAAAAAAAAAAAATGGAATGAATTAATAAATGAAGAAATGAATGAATAAACAAAGAATTCCAACAGGGATAAGCATTGATTTGTACAAGTTTTGAGATGACTAATGCTTGTTTGGAACTGTTTGTAAAGAAAAAAAGTTATATTTTGCCAAATGGCAAGTCAAAATATTGAGTTAAATTTCAACCTCCAAGACACCGTGAGGGATCTGAGCGTGTTATTTATATTTCAAAATTCATGGTAACCAGCCAAGAGATACCTAATGTGGCTATTGTATGGTGTTTCAAATACAGTCACATAACTTTCAAAGAAAATGCTGCTTGAAAGCAATAGATTGTTTTGTCATTAACTATTTACATGTAGGTCCCCAACTGTCACCATTTTAGAGACCTCCGTAGTGTAAGAGAAAATAGTAAGACCATGTGTTGGTCTTCAGTGCACTAATTAGCCTATAAGCCAAGCCATTTGTAGCGAGCTTCATGAGACACATCTAGGTTTTACATGAGGGATATTTGAGGCCTCTTCAGTTGGAAGAATTTATCTGTCAATCCAAGTCTCTTAAAAAAAAGCAACTAATACAGTGCAGCCAGGTTACTGTTAAAGTTTTTTCAGGAGTGTTAAATGAAAACATATCCGCTTGATATTCGTCATTTGGTGATGACCATTTCATCACAGACAACATGAATAAAAGATATTACTCTTAGTCATTAGCAACTCAGTCAGGGAATAGAGAAAAATTGAACATTTAAGAACATTTTACTTTTCTGTCATTTCAAACTAAATGACGCTCATTCATAAATGATGACTAGTCAAACCTACAGAATCTATTAGTAACTTGAAAATAAGCGTGAAGGGATGCCAAAACCCAAAGGAATCTTAAACTTGCATTTATCAGGCTTGTCACATCATTGTTAGTGGTAATAAAAGCATGTTTGTTTTATGTTGTAATGTCTACAGAGAATAATAATTTTTTGCACCAGAGTAAAATTATATTGCAACATTCATCACATTCTTTGATATAAAATAACCTAAAAAGGTTTAAAATTGATGTTCATTATTTTCTCTTTTTTTTTTTTATTAATTTTTATTGGGGTAGGGTTGCTTTACAGTGTTGTATTAGCCTCCACTGCACAAGAAAATGAATCAGCCATACACATACAGATCTCCCCTCCCTTTTGGACTTCCCTCCCATTTAGGTTACCACAGTGCATTAGGTAGAGTTCCCTGTGCTATAAAGTATCTTCCCATCAGTTGTTGACGTTCATTATTTTAAGGCTAATTTAAAAGCCTGATGCATTTATGGAAGTTTTCCTGGTTGCTTTTTATAAAGTTCCAGTACTCAATACTCACTCAATTTCAGAAGCATTTTCTTGCATGGATTTCATGGACTTTGTTGGGTTCCTATCAGTAAATGCTCAGGTTTTAATGGTGGTGGTGACCAATTTATGGGTGCATTTACTTTCTTATAATCCGTAAGATGCTGGTCCTATTGCACTGCAGTGACCAAAGAAACAAAGAATTGCCATTTGTCTGTAAGATTTAATCAGAGTCTAAGCTTTCACTCCCGTCTATTTTTTTTTTCCCCCCTCAAGGTCTCTAAAGCACTGATTCAATGAAAGAAAACTTAATCTAGGAGGAAAAAAGAACCAAAAACTCCAGGCACAGTTGATATGGATTGATGCGTTTATATGTACATTGATTTTTACATGACCACATTCAGAAACGAAATACCATCCTCTGTGATCAATTCATTCCGAGTTCTCTTTTAAGATAAATTAAAAACAAACTGAATACAAAGTAGCAGGTCTCTTTTTTCTGAAGTCCTGAAGCATCTCTCAAGAAGCAAACATGTATTTATTTTATTTTATTTATTTATTTTTTAACATCTTTATTGGAGTATAATTGCTTTACAATGTTGTGTTAGTTTCTGCTGTATAACGAAGTGAATCAGCTATATGTATACATATATCCCCATATCTCCTCCCTCTTGCGTCTCCCTCCCTCCCTCCCTATCCCACCCCTCTAGGTGAACACAAAGCACCGAGCTAATCTCCCTGCGCTATGCGGCTGCTTCCCACTAGCTATCTATTTTACATCTGGTAGTGTATATATGTCCATGCCACTCTCTCACTTCGTCCCAGCTTACCCTTCCCCCTCCCCATGTCCTCAAGTCCATTCTCTACATCTGCGTCTTTATTCCTGTCCTGCCCCTAGGTTCTTCTGAAGCATTTTTCTTTTATTTTAGATTCCATATATATGTGTTAACATACAGTACTTCTTTTTCTCTTTCTGACTTACTTCACTCTGTATGACAGATTCTAGGTCCATCACCTCACTACAAATAACTCAATTTCATTTTTTTATGGCTGAGTAATATTCCATTGTATATATGTGCCACATCTTCTTTATCCATTCATCAGTTGATGGACACTTAGGTTGCTTCCATGTCCTGGCTATTGTAAATAGTGCTGCAATGAATATTGTGGTACATGACCCTTTTTGAATTATGGTTTTCTCAGGGTATATGCCCAGTAGTGGGATTGCTGGGTCATATGGTAGTTATATCTTTAGTTTTTTAAGGAACCTCCATACTGCTCTCCATAATGGCTGTATCAATTTACATTCCCACCAACAGTGCAAGAGGGTTCCCTTTTCTCCACACCCTCTCCACCATTTACTGTTTGTAAATTTTTTGATGATGGCCATTCTGACCAGTGTGAGGTGATACATCATTGTTCTGATTTGCATTTCTCCAGTGATTAGTGATGTTGAGCATCCTTTCATGTGTTTGTTGGCAATCTGTATATCTTCTTTGGAGAAGTACCTGTTGAGGTCTTCTGCCCATTTTTGGATTGGGTTGTTTGGTTTTTTTGGTATTGAGCTGCATGAGCTGCTTGTAAATTTTGGAGATTAATCCTTTGTCAGTTGCTTCGTTTGCAAATATTTTCTCCCATTCTGAGGGTTGTCTCTTCGTCTTGTTTATTGTTTCCAGTTTCATTAGGTCCCATTTATTTATTTTTCTTTTTATTTCCATTTCTCTAGGAGGTGGATCAAAAAGGATCTTGCTGTGATTTATGTCATAGAGTGACCTGCCTATGTTTTTCTCTAAGAGTTTTATAGTGTCTGGCCTTGCATTTAGATCTTTAATCCATTTTGACTTTAGTTTTGTATATGGTGTTAGGGAGTGTTCTAATTTCATTCTTTTACATGTAGCTGTCCAGCTTTCCCAGCACCACTTATTGAAGAGCACCATTGTATATTCTAGCCTCCTTTATCAAAGATAAGGTGACCATATGTGCGTGGGTTTATCTCTGGGCTTTCTATCCTGTTCCATTGATCTATATTTCTGTTTTTGTGCCAGTACCATACTGTCTTCATTACTGTAGCTTTGTAGTATAGTCTGAAGTCCAGGAACCTGATTCCTCCAGCTCCGTTTTTCTTTCTCAAGATTGCTTTGGCTCTTCAGGGTTGTTTGTATTTCCATACAAACTGTGAAATTTTTTGTTCTAGTTCTGTGAAAAATGCCATTGGTAGTTTGATAGGGATTGCATTGAATCTGTAGATTGCTTTGGGTAATATAGTCATTTTCACAATGCTGATTTTTCCAATCCAACAACATGGTATATCTCTCCATCTGTTTATATCATCTTTAATTTCTTTCATCAGTGTCTTATAGTTTTCTGCATACAGGTCTTTTGTCTCCTTAGGTAGGTTTATTCCTAGGTATTTTATTCTTTTTGTTACAGTGGTAAATAGGAGTGTTTCCTTAATTTCTCTTTCAGATTTTTCATCATTAGTGTATAGGAATGCAAGAGATTTCTGTGCATTAATTTTGTATCCTGCTACTTTACAAATTCATTGATTAGCTCTAGTAGCTTTCTGGTAACATCTTTAGGATTCTCTATGTACAGTATCATATCATCTGCAAACAGTGACAGTTTTACTTCTTCTTTTCCAATTTGGATTCCTTTTATTTTTTTCTCCTCTGATTACTGTAGCTAAAACTTCCAAAACTATGTTGAATAATAGTGGTGTATGTGGGCAACCTTGTCTTGTTCCTGATCTTAGAGGAAATGGTTTCAGTTTTTTACCATTGAGAACGATGTTGGCTGTGGGTTTGTCATATATGGCCTTTATTATGTTGAGGTAGGTTCCCTCTATGCCTACTTTCTGGCGAGTTTTTATCTTAAATCGGTGTTGAATTTTGTCAAAGGCTTTTTCTGCATCTATTGAGATGATCATATGGTTTTTCTCCTTCAGTTTGTTAATATGGTGTATCACATTGATTGAATTGCATATATTGAAGAATCCTTGCATTCCTGGGATAAACCCCACTTGATCATGGTGTATGAACCTTTTAATGTGCTGTTGGATTCTGTTTGCTAGTATTTTGTTGAGGGTTTTTGCATCTATGTTCATCAGTGATATTGGCCTGTAGTTTTCTTTCTTTGTGACATCTTTGTCTGGTTTTGGTATCAGGGTGATGGTGGCCTTGTAGAATGAGTTTGGGAGTATCCCTCCCTCTGCTATATTTTGGAAGAGTTTGAGAAGGCTAGGTGTTAGCTCTTCTCTAAATGTTTGATAGAATTTGCCTGTGAAGCCATCTGGTCCTGGGCTTTTGTTTGTTGGAAGATTTTAAATCACCGTCTCAATTTCAGTGCTTGTGATTGGTCTGTCTATATTTTCTATTTCTTCCTGGTTCAGTCTCGGCAGGTTGTGCTTTTCTAAGAATTTGTCCATTTCTTCCAGGTTGTCCTGGAACTATATTGGCATATAGTTGCTTGTAGTAACCTCTCATGACCCTTTGTATTTCTGCAGTGTCAGTCTCCTTTTTCATTTCTAATTCTATTGACCTGAGTCTTCTCCCTTTTCTTCTTGATGCATGTGGCTAATGGTTTATCAATTTTATTTATCTTCTCAAAGAACCAGCTTTTAGTTTTATTGATCTTTGCAATTGTTTCCTTCATTTCTTTTTCATTTATTTCTGATCTAATCTTTACTATTTCTTTCCTTTTGCTAACTTTGGGGTTTTTTTGTTCTTCTTTCTCTAATTGCTTTAGGTATAAGGTTAGGTTGTTTATTTGAAATGTTTCTTGTTTCTTAAGGTAGGATTGTATTGCGATAAACTTCCCTCTTAGAACTGCTTTTGCTGCATCCCATAGGTTTTGGGGTCGTCGTGTTTTCATTGTCATTTGTCTCTAGGTATCTTCTGATTTCCTCTTTGATTTCTTCAGTGATCTCTTGGTTATTTAGTAGCATATTGGTTAGCCTCCATGTGTTTTTTTTTTTTTTTTTAACAGTTTTTTTCCTGTAATTGATATCTAGTCTTATAGTGTTGCGGTCAGAAGAGAAACTTGATACAATTTCAATTTTCTTAAATTTACCAAGGCTTGATTTGTGACCCAAGCAAGCATGTATTTATACCTCTCTCAATTGATGGGCAGCTAGGACAACAGTTGAATTCTCTGAAACTATTGAGAATCTGCATAGTAAAGTAGGTGCAATACCTGCTAGAGCTTCAGATTTAAGGCAAATTGCAATACTGGAGAAATAAGAGATTCTAATTCTACCACTTAATCATCTTCCCAATGTTAAAGCAGGAAAAGGGAGGTATAACATGACTTACGTTTTTTGAAGGCGCTGTGGGTGGGGGCGGGTGTTTATGTACCTCTCCATGATTGTGACCAACACTCAAGCTAGTGCGGTATTTCCCAGAGCATAGCACACATATCTTCTGGTAAAATGCAGATTGATTTAAAGAGGTACATTAACCAAAGCATTTTATTCTACTGGTTAGAGATTCATTTTTATACTTATTAAAATATTGCTAGAACCTCTTTTCTTTTGACTTCATGCATAACATTCTTAAAGCAAAGTTAAGAAAAAGAGTTAATGTAAAAAAAATAATGAAGATAATAGCATGGGGTATTCAAGATATAGGTGTAGTGTAAATGAAGGATGGGAAATACTGCTAAGGTGTAGTTATTTTTCTTTCTCTTAAGCTGTCATTGAGCTGTGTTCAATATTTACAAGTTATTTGGAGAAAAAGGTGGGAGGAGAGAGAGGGAGGGAGGGAGAGAGGGAGAGAAATGGACCTGATTGTTGGAGATAGTCAGCAATTCCAATAGCTATTGGAATTTCATCAGAGAGGAAAAAAATATTTTGAAAACTTGAAAATGAATACAAAGTATAGGAATGATCTACCAAACACCAACTCAACAATGATCAACTGATGGCCAATCTTGTTTCATCTATATCCCCTTTCTCTTAGATTATTTTGAGGCATCCTGGATATTATATTATTTTATCTATAAATATTTCTGCATGTAACTTTAAAAGATAGCAACTCCTTTTAAAAACAAAGTAGACTTCCAGTCTCTGGTCTGGAACTTACAAGTTGCCACTCTGTCCTAACAAGTCAAAAGTTGAATAAACTGAAAAATCAACAACTATTTTTATATCTGTCACAGAAGTGAAGTCACAAAGCAAACCACTACCTCAAAGTTGGAGAGACAAATAAGTGGTTACAGAGAAGCATAATTTACCAGAGCAGAAACCCACAAGCAGAAATCCCCTTGGGAACCAGTGCCAGGTAGGAAAACCTGAACTGTAATTGGTGAATTGCTGGAGGCTCAGTGTGGACAACTCTGAGAATCAAAAACTCCAGGGGGACCCAGTCTTATGGGGGTCCCCACATTTTTGTTAGTTTTACCTCCAGGAGCTCTATCAGGTCCTCACAGTGAATATTGGAGAAAAATCCCCATGTGCTTCTGAAAAAGGAAAGGGAAAAGGAATCATTTTGAAATACACCAGGGCATTCTGTTCTTCTCAACAAGGCTTGCCCTCAGGAGAAGCTATTTTATCAGAGCCTAACCTGCAGAGGTTTTATCAGAGCCTAAATGCTCTGGGCATAGGGAAATCCCCAACTTCAACCCCCTGTAGCCATCCTGTCCCAAGAAAGTGGGGAGAAAAAGCCCTGAGAAGTACTTGTGAAGTTCACAGGCCAGAGGCACAGGCTCATAGACTGAGACCTAAACGCAGAACTATAGAACATTTCCCTCCCCAGCTCCCTTACTACTATATCACTAAAAGCCAATTTACAGTAGTCTCCTATATCTAGTACATCATGTACACTCTTCAACAAAAAATTACAAGGCATACTAAAAGGCAAAAAAACATAGTTTGAAGAGACAGAGCAAGCATCAGAATCAGAGTCAGCTATGACAAGAATGTTGGAATGATCAGACAAGTAATTTTAAAACTATGATTAATGTGCTAAGGGCTTTAATGGGAAAAGCAGACAACATGTAAGAATAGATGGATAATATAAGCAGTGAAATGGGAATTCCAAGAAGGAAACCAAAAGAAATAGTAGATATCAAAAATATGGAGAAAAATATACCAGGCTAATACTAGTCGAAAGAAAGTGGGAGTAGCCATACTAATTTCAGATACAGCAGACTTCAGAGCAAAGAAATTTATCAGGGATAAAGAGGGGCATTACATGATGATAAAGGGGTCAATACTCCAAGAGGACATAACAGTCCTTAATGTGTATACATCTAACAACAGAACATCAAAATACAAGAAACAGAAACTGATAGAACTGCAAGGAGAAATAGATAAATCCACTCTCATAGTTTGAGACTATAACACCCCTCTATGATAAATGGACGAATTCAGCAGGCAGGAAATCAGTAAGGGCATACTTGAACTCAACAACACCAACGATCAACTGGATATAATGGACATCTATAGACTATTTCATCCCACAACAGTGGAATACACATTCCTCTCAAGCTTACATGAAACATTCACTAGGATAGACCACACTTTGGGGCATAAAACACACTTTAACAAATTAAAAAAATAGAAATCACATAATGTCTGCTCTCAGACCACAGTGGAATTAAACTAGTAATCAATAACAGAAAGGTAGCTACACATTATCATATCAATAAACACGGAAAAATCATTTAACAAAATCCAACACACATTTATGATAAAAACTCTCAATAGTCTAGGAATAGAGTGGAACTTCCTCAAATTGATAAAGAATATCCACAAAAACCCTACAGCTAACATCATAATTAATGATGAGAAACTTGAAACTTTTCTGCTAAGATCAGAAACAAGGCAAGGATATTCCCTTTCACCACTGCTTTTCAACATGGTACTGGAAGTCCTGGCTAATGCAATGAGACAAGAAAATAAAATAAAAGGTATACAGATTGGGAAGGAAGAAATAAAACTGTCTTTGTTTGCAGATGAAAATATCCTCTATGTAGAACATCTGAAGGAACTGACAAAAAATAACTCCTGGGACTAATAAGTAATTATAGCAAGGTTAATATACAGAAATAAATCACTTTCCTATATATGAGCAATGAACATGTAGAATTGAAATTAAAAACACATTATTGCGTACATTAACCACCCCCCAAATAAAATACCTACGTATACATCTAACAAAATATGTATACAATCTATATGAGGAAAACTGTAAAATTCTGGTGAAAGATATCACAGATGAACTAAATGAATGGAGAGATATTTCATACTCATGGATAAGGTTGTTTGTTCTTCTTAGTCTAATCTTTAGATTCAATTCAATCCCAATAAAAATCCCAGCAAATTATTTTGTGGATTTCCACAAACTGTCTCTAAAATTTAAATCATCAGGCAAAATATCCATAATAGCTAACTCAGTATTAAAAGAGAAGAACAAAATTGGGGGACTGACACCACCCAATTTTCAGGACTTTCTATAAAGGAATAGTAATCAAGAGAGTGGTATTGGTGAAAGGGTTGACAAATAGATCAATGTAACAAAATGTGAAGGGCAGAAATAGGCCTATATATTATACATATAGGCAACTGATCTTTGACAAAGGAACAAAGGCAATACAATGGAGCAAAGATAGTCTTTACAACAAATGTTGCTGGAACAACTGGACAACCATATGCAAAAAAATGAATCTAGACAGAGACCTTACATCCTTCACAAAGTAAAGTCAAGTTGAATCAGAGACCTAAGTGCAAAATGTAAAACTACAAAACTCCTGGAAGATAACATAGGAGAAAATCTAGGTGATCCTAGATACGGTGTTGGCTTTTGAGTTACACCACCTCCAAAGGCACAATCCATGAAAAAAATAATAAGCTGGACTTCATTAAAATTAAAAAGTTCTGCCTTTTGAAATACGGTGTCAAGAGAATGAGAAGACAAGCCACAGCCTGGGAGAAAATATTGCAGAAGATACATCTGATAAAGGACTGTTATCCAAAATATATAAAGAACTCTTAAGGCTCAACAATAAGAAAATAATCCGATTAAAAAATGCACCACGGACCTTAGCCTCATCAAGGAAAATATACCAATGGTAAATAAACACTTGAAAAGATGCTTCACATCCTATGACATCAGGGAAACGAAAACGAAAAAGGTTAAAAAAAAATGAGATTTCACTAACTTCGCACCGATTAGAAAGGTCAAAATCCAAAGCAATGACAGCACCAAACGCTGGTGAGGATGTGGGGCATGAGGAACTCTCATTCATTGCTTTTGGGAATGCAAAATGCTGCAGCCACTTTGGAAGACAGTTTGACCGTTTCTTACAAGACTAAACATACTCTTAACATATGATCCAGCAAGAACACTCCTTGGTATTTACCCAAATGAATTTAAAACTTATGTCCTCACAAAAACCTGCACCTGGAGCTTTATTCATAATTAGAAGCAACCAAGATTTCCTTCAGTAGGTGAATGGATAAACTGTGGTATTACATTCAGACAACAGAATATTATTCAGTACTAAAAATAAATGAGCCATCAAGTCACAAAAAGACATGGAAGAAACTTAAATGCACGTTGCTAAGTGGATAAAGCCAATCTGAAAAGGCCATATATTGTATGATTCCTGCTATATGACATTCTGGAAAAGGCAAAACTATTTAGAGACAGTAAAAATATTAGTGGTTGCCAGAGGGTAGGGAGAGGGAGAGATGAATAGGCAAAGCACAGGGGACTTTTAGGACAGTGAAACAATTCTTTATGATACTACAATGGTGGATACATGTCAATTTGCATTTATCAAAACTCATAAAATGTATAACAACAAGAGTAAACCCTAATGTAAATTATGGACTTTGGGTGATGATGTATCAGCATAGATTCATTGATTGTAACAAGTGTACGATTCTGGTGAGGAATGTGCATAGCAGAGGAAGTTGTATGTATATGGAACTCTCTGTACCTCCTGCTCAATTTTGTTGTGAATCTAAAACTGCTCTAAAAAATAAAGTTTATTGATAACAAAAAGTACCAGTGTGATTCTTATACCAAATAAATGATAGTAATTTCCAAATGCCATCAAACATCCACTCAATATTTAAATGTCCCTGATTGCCTTATGAATTTATTTTTAATTTTCAGTTTTCTTGAATGAAGTTCTAAATAAAGTCCATACATTGCCATTAGCTGATTTGTATCATCTCTTTTAATCCACAGATTACCCCCTCTCTTTCCCTTACTTTTTCCTTAGTATTTATGTGTTGAATTAATGTAGAGTTTCTGAGGCCTAGATTTTGCTGGTATCCTCATGGTTTCATTTAATCAGTTTCTCTGTCCCTTGCATTTTTGAGTGGGTGGTGAGATTGTTAGAATTATAGATCTGAGAAGATTCAGTTTTGATTTTTTTGGTAAGAATACTTTAGGTGGTATTGTGTGTGTCTATCGGGAGCCCATAATCATCTGGTCTTGCTTTATTTTGTGGAGTTAGCAATCACTGATGCTTATCAAAATCATTATTTCATCAGGTGTTACAAAATGATGATATCCTAATTCTAGCATTCCTTCTGCAATTTTTAGCTTACATACTTCTATATAAAGGGAAATTTCCCCTTATCAACTATTGGTTACATGGAAATAGAGTTCATTTAAGAAAGAGAGTATATCTTTGATTTTTTTCCCTGACATTTACTAGTTTTAAAAATAATGTGACTGTTCCCCTGGCAAAAGTGACCAACAATTTAAGAGGTGACCCAATCAAATTCTTGCCGGCAAAATCGTGTCATCGAATTGTCCATTGAGTCAATTATCAGTCGTATTATACCAATGTACTCTTGGTTTTAATTTTTATTTTCTATTTTAGTGACAATAAAAGGCAATCTTTAAGCTATTGCAGAGCCGTTAATAACGAGACTAACATTTCTTCATTTTTTAGGTGTCAGGCACCCAATGTGTCCAGCTGTCTGGCATGTAACATACATGAATGAAGTGGTCCAGGTGAAGGTCATGGCCAACAGGAGGGTACAGGTCCTCTCTGAGGGCAGCAGAGGTTACTCAGCTCTGGCCACCATTGCCCTGTAGAAAGTTGTGTGGTGAGGGGGTGGGATAGTATAGCCAGACCTTGCAAACAAGCTGGTAATCTGAATTTTCATATGATGCCTCCTGACTTTTAAAGGTTGTCAAATAACGTGACATTTTAAAACACCACCTCACAAGGTCAAAGAAAATACATCTCCACATGTATCTAGCTTATGGCCTGCTAATACATTATTTCTGCTATAGGTAATTTAACAGACTATTTTCACTTCTATTGCCTTCTATATTTTCCTTTTGTAAGTTAAGGGGGCATGTGGTCCCCTCCTTACTCCCCAGTCTCCCTCCTAATTCCAGATTGTGGCAATACCTTAGGAAGAGCTGATTTGGCCCAAAGGCTTCACTTTCCTGATGGGACACTGGGGCTCAGAGAGCGAAATGTTTTGCCTAAAGTCAACTGACCTTGTGGATGATCTAAACCTTGAATCCAGATCTGAGGCTGGTGTAGTGCACCTTCCACTGGGTACCACAGCCTTTTACTAGCAAAGCAATACTCCAGCACCATCGTCACCTCTCCCCACTAGAAGCATCTACTTTCCCAGGCCTTGGCCCCTCCTCACTTGTCCTATTGCTGGGAAGCAGGGAAGGAAGAAAGGAACTAACATTGACCTAGAACCTGCAATGCTCTGAACCCCGTCCTAGATGCATTATACTTGTTACCTTAAAAATTAACCATCACACAAAATCCTCAAGATGTGGGTACTATTATCTTTTAGATAGATGAAAAAACTGAGGCTCAGAGATTTAAGTAACTTTCTCTGGGCTACAAAAGAACTAACTAACAGACTCAGCTCTGTGTGACCCTCAAGCCTGTTTGTTTGTTTTTTTTCATAACCTTATACTGCCTTCCATCTCCAAGCTCCCAATGACACCCAATGTCATTTTCTTAATTTCTGCAACACCATAACCCAAGCCAGATGGCTTCAGTTGTAGCGCTGCTTTCCTAGAGGACAGCCAAGGACCACAAACAGCAGGTTGTCCTGGAGGTTTCTCTCCCATCATGTCTACTACTATTTTTCCTCCTCTTCAAATTGCCCTTCTGGAACTCATTTACTAGCCAGAACAAATCTACTGCTTAAGTTAGGGTCTTGAAGGAAACAGATAAAACATGCAAATGGGGTATTTGAGTTGAGTATTATGAGGGTATTGTTATAAAAGTATGGGCAGTGTTAAGAGAAACCAGAAGAGATGGTGAAGCACCCCATGGCTAGCAACAGCGGGGAGCAGTTAACTGTTGCCCAACCCCAACTGTGGCCTTGGAAGAAGAACACAGCCCCTGTAGCCTCATAGCCTAGCAGGGAAGGAGCTGGGGAATAAACATGATGAAGTCTCCTCCTTCCATCAATAATAATAATAATAGATACAATAATAATAACAATAATAATAAAGAAAGGGAGAGAGTGGAACTGGAGGGACAAAAAAAGAATATGGAATATTCCCCCTGCTTTTCCACAAGCTGCTGCCACCAAAGTAGACAGGAACCCTGTGCTGAAGGGCACCTCTGTTAGAAAGAATCAGAACGCCTCCCTCTCATTCCCAGCTTCACTTCTGTCTCCCTGGCTGGAGTCCCAGCCAGCTTGCATGCAGACACACCTTCAGCTCTGCATGGGCAGACGTGAGAGTCTCCACCATCTGGGTCAGGCAACTGGGGTTTTCAAGTTCATACTCTCGTATCTTGAGTAGAAAAGCTGTATTCTTTCCCTAGCGCATCTGCACTGTTAACATCTGTATGTTTCTGCTCTTTCCAAAGGCCTGACCTGTGTTTTCAACTCACTCTCTTGCTTTCTCTGGCCCTACTCTTTTTCTTGAACCCCTAGGAATATTTCTCCCCCAAACCCCTCTGCTTCCAGGCCCAGAGTGCCAGAGAAATCAAGTTATTTTCATTTTATGAATATGCATATACAAAACCCAAGATATTTTCCAAGAGAAATTGCAAATTTGATCTGCAGGAAATGTATTGCTATTTCTGCCAATGGGTAGAAGCATTGTGAAATTAGACTAAGGGCAAGCTAGTTTTGTGCTCTCAGAAAGCATTTTGCCTTTTTGGAGAGCAGAACTGCTTTTTCAGGAGACTGATGTTGCTTGGAAAACAGCTTTTCATTTTCCAAACAACCATACAAAGTTGGGTTTTTGCCCTCCTTCAAACTTAGAAAAGGTGATGTATGCTCTTCTTCACACAGATGCGTAAGTTAAGTATTTTGCTTCAGAAATCCTAATTTCTTTCCTAGACCACATTGGGATTTCCTTCCTCATGTTAAGTCCTCTCTCATGTAGTCAGCAAGAATTACAATTTGATACTTTTTGGGTTCCTCACCACCTCGCCACTTCCCCTTACATTTGCTTGATGTATAACAACATGCTTACAAAAAGAGTATGTAATTTTTTTTCACCATCTACAACATGGTACAGAGAGTAGCAAATGAAAAAGACAGACCAAGAACAAAGGATAGGGATCTTAGTCATGGAAACACTTCAAACACTGAAAGCTTATGCCAGTTGAACTTTGTGGCAGTTGACAAAGATAGACCAATATTAAGTTATTTGTGTGCCTGCTATATAAGACTTCATTCCTCTCCTAAGCAGGGGGACATCCTTACTTGCAACTTTTCTTTCCTCCTCCCATTTCTTGATGCTGAAGCAGCATGCCCAGTGGTTTAGAGCACAGGCTCTGAAGTCTAACAGACAGATCTGGGTCTGTGTCTTGGTTCTGCCACCCTTTAGTGACATGGCTTTAGGTAAGCCCTTAACCTCACTGAGTCTCAGGTTCCTCACCTATAAAATCAGGAAAATAATAGTCCCACTGCAGAAGAATTCTCTGATTATCGAATGAACCAAATGCATGTAAATCATTTAGCACCAGGCCTGACATACAGTAAGCTCTCAGTAAGGGTCAGCTATTATTTGTTAATTTCCATTTAGCTCCAAAAGCAATGCCACCTGTAGATTTATCTTCCCTCCTCCATATGAACTTTGTTCAAAATTTGACAGACATTTCCATTAAATTTCTGTTTTTAGTATCCTCTGTCCTAATTATTTGGTTTTTGCATCATTGACAGAATTCTCTAGGCCTTTCACTGAGTGCTGTATTCCGAAATGCTCTTCCTTTTCCTTAAAGCCATTCATACACTGAAGTGCTAGCACATCTGATTGATGACTAGAGCCTCCTGGGTCCTCCCCATCCAAAATAGTAAAGCCCTCATCTGCTTTTGAGCTTCAACAAGTTTTCCCTTTTCGCATTGTTGTTCTAAGACCTAGCCCAACATCATTATGTGAGGCAAGTGATTGCCTCATTTTTAACCTTAAATTGTGAGTTCCCCTGGGATTTCCCTTGTGATCCAGTGGTTAGGACTCAGTGCTTTCACTGCTGGCACTGGGGGTTCACTGCCAGGGTTCAATCCCTGGTGGGGGAACTAAGATCCCACAAGCCGCGTGGCACGGCCAAATTCTAAAGAATAATAAATAAATAAATAATGCATTTCCCCTTTTATCTTTCATCTCATATCTCACTGCTACCTTGACTCTAACTACAATCTAATCATTTTCTGTTGTCCAACACAGTTTGTTCAGAAGCAGAATATAAATTTTAATCTTAATTGCTAAATGCACCACTTATTTTTTATTGAAATTATTCTGAGGGGTGTGGACTTTTTAATTTCTAGTTTATTGGTGCAGTTAAAATATAAAACAGATGAAAATGTAAGTTTTCTTCTTACTTTGAAAAGAACTTTGGGATTCAAAGTATTTTTAAATTTATAAAATATATGTAAGTTATAAAGAACAATGATATAATGAATGCCTGTGTACCCACTACTCAGTTTATGGGGAAAAATATTACCTTTGCTTTGAAATACCCTTAAGTGTCCCCTCCTGAAATCATCTCTTTCTCTCCCCTTCAGAGATAATGACCTTTACTGAATTTAGTTTATTATCTTTGCTTTTGCTTGCATTCCAATGAGTAAATGAATATATCACAATTTATTTCTGCATTTTATGTTGATGGATATTTGAGTTCTTTCCAATATTTTAAAATTAAACTTTTTGGTTTGCAGTAATTATGGACTCACATGAAATTGTAACAAGTGATAGGGAGCCCTCCCACACAACATTTATTCAGTTTCCCCAAGTGTAACATCTTGTAAAACTCTAGTACAGTATCATGGCCAGGATATTGACATTGATGTAGTATAGAAAGATATAGTACATTTCCATCAGCCCACAGATAGCCATACTCACTTTCTTCAAACCTTACCTCTGTCCTTAACCTGAGGCAACCCATAATCTGTTCCCCATTTCTATAATGTTCTCTTTTCAAGAATGTTTTGTAAATGGAATCATACAGTATATAACCTTTGAGGACTGGCTTTTTCTAATCTGCATAATTTTCTGGAAATTCATCCAGCTTGTTACATGTAACAATAGTACATTCCTTTTTATTGCTGAGGCATATTGCATGGTATGGATGTACCATAGTTTGTTTAACCATTTACCTGTTTAACAGCTTCTGGTGTTTCTGGTTTTTGGCTATTACAAATAAAGCTGCAATGAACATTTGGGTCCAGGTTTTGGTGTAAACCCAGTTCCTCATCTCTCTATGCTAAATGCCCAGGAAAGCAATTGCTGGCTCGTATGATAACTACATCTTTAGTTGTCTAAGAAACTGCTGAATGGTTTTCCAGAGTGGCTGTACCATTTTACATACCCACCAGCATACTTGAGTAATTCAGTTTCTTCACATCCTTGCCAGGTTTTGGTATTGTCATTGTGCTTTATTTTATTCATTCTGATAGGAGTACAGTGAAATCATTTTATGGTTTCTGTTTTCATTTCCATAATGGCTAATGATGTTGAACATCTTTTCATCTGCTTATTTACCATGTATATATCTTCTTTGGTGAAATGTCTTTTGCCTTTGTTCTATTTAGATTCTTTGCTTTTTTTAATGTTGTGCTTTAACAGTTCTTTAAATATTCTGAATACCTGACCTTTGTTGGATATATGGTTTGTGAATATTTTCTGCCTATATATTTAGTTTGTCTTTTGATCTTCTTAATAAGATCCCTAGATCCCAGCCACTTTGCCTTGTCTTTACTGTGTAGAGTCATACATATCTCCTCCCCTAATCCCCCCAGAAATTTAGTTAAACTTAGTGGGAGGAATAAGAAAAACTGTCTCTACTCTTTCTTCCCAGAAATGTAAGTGGCCCAGTTCTTTTTTTTTTTTTTTCTTTACCTGGACCTGTGCTCTTAAATACATTAGCACAAGTGAATATTTTGATTAAGATTAAAATTAATTAAAATATCCAGGTCCTTTGTCACACTAGCCACATTTAAAGTGCTCAGTAGCCACATGGGGCAAGTGACTACCATATTGGACAAAAAGATTATAGAATATTTCCATCATCATCAAAGTTCTATTGGGCAGCACCAGCTTAGAGTACATAAACAAGGGGAGAATTACTGGGTGGAAGAGTATGAGCTCCTTAACCTTTATTATGCATTGCTAAGATGTTTTCCAAAGTAGTTGTGTTGATTTTTACTTCCATTAGCAGTGAATAACAATTCCTATGTTCCATATTTCTGTTAACACTAGGTAGGGTCAGACTTCAAACATTTTTTAAAAATTTATTTATTTATTCATTTATTTAATTTTTTTGGCTGCATTGGGTCTTCGCTGCTGCATGCGGGTTTTCTCTAGTTGCTGAGAGTGGGGGCTACACTTTTTTTTTTGTGAATTTTATTTTTTTAACATCTTTATTGGAGTATAATTGCTTTACAATGGTGTGTTAGTTTCTGCTTTATAACAAAGTGAATCAGCTATACATATATATGTGTTCCCATATCTCTTCCCTCTTGCATGTCCATCCCACCCTCCCTATCCAGCCCCTCTGGGTGGTCAGAAAGCACTGAGCTGATCACCCTGTGCTATGCGGCTGCTTCCCACTAGCTATCGATTTGACATTTGGTAGTGTGTATATGTCCATGCCACTCTCTCACTTTGTCCCAGCTTACCCTTCCCACCCCCATGTCCTCAAGTCCATTCTCTAGTAGGTCTGCATCTTTATTCCCGTCCTGCCCCTAGGTTCTTCATAACCATTTTCTTTTATTTTTTAGATTCCATATATGTGTGTTAGCATACAATATTTGTTTTTCTCTATCTGACTTACTTCACTCTGTATGGCAGACTCTAGGTCCATCCACCTCACTACAAATAACTCGATTTTGTTTCATTTTATGGCTGAGTAATATTCCATTGTATATATGTGCCACATCTTCTTTATCCATTCATCTGTCGATGGACACTTAAGTTGCTTCCATGTCCTGGTTATTGTAAGTAGAGCTGCAATAAACATTGTGGTACATGACTCTTTTTGAATTATGGTTTCCACAGGGTACATGCCCAGTAGTGGGATGGCTGGGTCAAATGGTAGTTCTATTTTTAGTTTTTTAAGGAACCTCCATACTGTTCTCCATAGTGGCTGTATCAATTTACATTCCCACCAACAGTGCAAGAGGGTTCCCTTTTCTCCACACCCTCTCCAGCATTTATTGTTTGTAGATTTTTTGATGATGGCCATTCTGACCAGTGTGAGGTGATACCTCATTGTAGTTTTGATTTGCATTTCTCTAATGATTAGTGATGTTGAGCATCCTTTCATGTGTTTGTTGGCAATCTGTATATCTTCTATGGAGAAGTGTCTATTTAGGTCTTCTGCCCATTTTTGGATTGGGTTGTTTGTTTTTTTGATATTGAGCTGCATGAGCTGCTTGTAAATTTTGGAGATTAATCCTTTGTCAGTTGCTTTGTTTGCAAATATTTTCTCCCATTCTGAGGGTTGTCTTTTCGTCTTGTTTATGGTCTCCTTTGCTGTGCAAAAGCTTTTAAGTTTCATTAGGTCCCATTTGTTTATTTTTGTTTTTATTTCCATTCCTCTAGGAGGTGGGTCAAAAAGGATCTTGCTGTGATTTATGTCGTAGACTGTTCTGCCCATGTTTTCCTCTAAGAGTTTTATAGTGTCTGGCCTTACATTTAGGCCTTTAATCCATTTAGAGTTTATTTTTGTATATGGTGTTCGGGAGTGTTCTAATGTCATTCTTTTACATGTAGTTGTCCAGCTTTCCCAGCACCACTTACTGAAGAGGCTGTCTTTTCTCCATTGTATATTCTTGCCTCCTTTATCAAAGATAAGGTGACCATATGTGTGTGGGTTTATCTCTGGGCTTTCTATCCTGTTCCATTGATCTACATTTCTGTTTTTGTGCCAGTACCATACTGTCTTGATTACTGTAGCTCTGTAGTATAGTCTGAAGTCAGGGAGCCTGATTCCTCCAGCTCCGTTTTTCTTTCTCAAGATTGCTTTGGCTCTGCAGGGTTGTTTGTATTTCCATACAAACTGTGAAATTTTTTGTTCTAGTTCTGTGAAAAATGCCATTGGTAGTTTGATAGGGATTGCATTGAATCTGTAGATTGCTTTGGGTAGTATAGTCATTTTCACAATGCTGATTCTTCCAATCCAAGAACATGGTATATTTCTCCATCTGTTTGTATCATCTTTAATTTCTTTCATCAGTGTCTTATAGTTTTCTGCATACAAGTTTTTTTTCTCCTTAGGTAGGTTTATTCCTAGGTATTTTATTCTTTTTGTTGCAGTGGTAAATGGGAGTGTTTCTTTAATTTCTCTTTCAGATTTTTCATCATTAGTGTATAGGAATGCAAGAGATTTCTGTGCATTAATTTTGTATCCTGCTACTTTACCAAATTCATTGATTAGCTCTAGTAGTTTTCTGGTAGCATGTTTAGGATTCTCTATGTATAGTATCATGTCATCTGCAAACAGTGACAGCTTTATTCTTCTTTTCCAATTTGGATTCCTTTTATTTCTTTATCTTCTCTGATTGCTGTGGCTAAAACTTCCAAAACAATGTTGAATAACAGTGGTGAGAGTGGGCAACCTTGTTTGTTCCTGATCTTAGTGGAAATGGTTTCAGTTTTTCACCATTGAGAATGATGTTGGCTGTGGGTTTGTCATATATGGCCTTTATTATGTTGAGATATGTTCCCTCTATGCCTACTTTCTGGAGGATTTTTATCATAAGTGGGTGTTGAATCTTGTCGAAAGCTTTTTCTGCATTTATTGAGATGATCATATGGTTTTTATTCTTCAATTTCTTAATATAGTGTATCACATTGATTGAATTGTGTATATTGAAGAATCCTTGCATTCCTGGGATAAATCCCACTTGATCATGGTGTATGAACCTTTTAATATGCTGTTGGATTCTGTTTGCTAGTATTTTGTTGAGGATTTTTGCATCCATGTTCCTCAGTGATATTGGCTGTAGTTTTCTTTCTTTGTGACATCTTTGTCTGGTTTTGATATCAGGGTGATGGTGGCCTCATAGAATGAGTTTTGGAGTGTTCCTTCCTCTGCTATATTTTGGAAGAGTTTGAGAAGGATAGGTGTTAGCTCTTCTCTAAATAGTTGATAGAATTCACCTGTGAAGCCATCTGGTCCTGGGCTTTTGTTTGTTGGAAGATTTAATCACAGGTTCAATTTCAGTGCTTGTGATGGGTCTGTCTATACTTTCTGTTTCTTCCTGGTTCAGTCTCAGAAGGTTATACCTTTCTAAGAATTTGTCCATTTCTTCCAGGTTGTCCATTTTATTGGCATATAGTTGCTTGTAGTAATCTCTCATGATCATTTGTATCTCTGCAGTGTCAGTTGTTACTTCTCCGTTTTCATTTCTAATTCTATTGATTTGAGCCTTCTCCCTTTTTTTCTTGATGAGTCTGGCTAATGGTTTATCAATTTTGTTTATCTTCTCAAAGAGCCAGCTTTTAGTTTTATTGATCTTTGCTATCGTTTCCTTCATTTCTTTTTCATTTATTTCTGATCTGATCTTTATGATTTCTTTCCTTCTGCTAACTTTGGGGTATTTTTTGTTCTTCTTTCTCTAATTGCTTTAGGTGCAAGGTTAGGTTGTTTATTTGAGTTGTTTCCTGTTTCTTAAGGTAGGATTGCATTGCTATAAACTTCCCTCTTAGAACTGCTTTTGCTGCATCCTATAGGTTTTGGGTCGTCGTATTTTCACTGTCATTTGTTTCTAGGTAGTTTTTGATTTCATCTTTGATTTCTTCAGTGATCTCTTGGTTATTAAGTAGTGTATTGTTTAGCCTCCATGTGTTTGTATTTTTTACAGATTTTTTCCTGTAATTTATATCTACCCTTATAGCATTGTGGTTGGAAAAGATACTTGATACGATTTCAATTTTCTTAAATTTACCAAGGCTTGATTTGTGACCCAAGATATGATCTCTCCTGGAGAATGTTCCATGAGCACTTGAGAAGCAAGTGTATTCTGTTGTTTTTGGATGGAATGTCCTATAAATATCAATGAAGTCCATCTTGTTTAATGCATTATTTAAAGCTTGTGTTTCCTTATTTATTTTCATTTTGGATGATCTGTCCATTGGTGAAAGTGGGGTGTTAAAGTCCCCTACTATGATTGTGTTACTGTCGATTTCCCCTTTTATGGCTGTTAGCCATTTGCCTTATGTATTGAGGTACTCCTATGTTGGGGCATAAATATTTACCATTGTTATATCTTCTTCCTGGATTGATCCTTTGATCATTATGTAGTGTCCTTCTTTGTCTCTTGTAATTGTCTTTATTTTAAAGTCTATTTTGTCTGATATGAGAATTGCTACTCCAGCTTTCTTTTGATTTCCATTTGCACGGAATATCTTTTTCCATCCCCTCACTTTCAGTCTGTATGTGTCCCTAGGTCTGAAGTGGGTCTCTTGTAGACAGCATATGTATGGCTCTTGTTTTTGTATCCATTCAGCCAGTCTAGGTCTTTTGGTTGGAGCATTTAATCCATTTACATTTACGTTAATTATCGGTATTTATGTTCCTATTACCATTTTCTTAATTATTTGTGGTTTGTTATTGTGGGTCTTTTCCTTCTCTTGTGTTTCCTGCCTAGAGAAGTTCCTTTAGCATTTGTTGTGAAGCTGGTTTGGTGGTGCTGAATTCTCTTAGCTTTTGCTTGTCTGTAAAGGTTTTAATTTCTCTGTTGAATCTAAATGAGATCCTTGTCGGGTAGAGTAATCTTGGTTGTAGGTTTTTCCCTTTCATCACTTTAAATATGTCCTCCCCCTCCCTTCTGGCTTGCACAGTTTCTGCTGAAAGATCAGCTGTTAACCTTATGGGGATTCCCTTGTATGTTATTTGTTGTTTTTCCCTTGCTGCTTTTAATATTTTTTCTTTGTATTTAATTTTTTATAGTTTGATTAATATGTCGTGGCGTGTTTCTCCTTGAATTTATCCTGTATGGGACTCTCTGCACTTCCTGGACTTGATTAACTATTTCCTTTCTCATATTAGGGAAGTTTTCAACTATAATCTCTTCAAATATTTTCTCAGTCCCTTTCTTTTTCTCTTCTTCTGGGACCCCTATAATTCAAATGTTGGTGCGTTTAATGTTGTCCCAGAGGTCTCTGAGACTGTCCTCAATTCTTTTCATTCTTTCTTTATTCTGCTCTGCAGTAGTTATTTCCACTATTTTATCTTCCAGGTCACTTATCTGTTCTTCTGCCTCAGTATTCTGCTATTGATTCCTTCTAGAGAATTTTTAATTTCAGTTATTGTGTTGTTCATCATTCTTTGTTTGCTCTTTAGTTCTTCTAGGTCCTTGTTAAACATTTCTTGTATTTTCTACATTCTGTTTCCAAGATTTTGGATCATCTTTACTAACATTACTCTGAATTCTTTTTCAGGTAGACTGCCTATTTCCTCTTCATTTGTTTGGTCTGGTGGGTTTTCACCTTGCTCCTTCATCTGCTGTGTGTTTCTCAGTCTCCTCATTTTGCTTAACTTACTGTGTTTGGGGTCTGCTTTTCGCAGGCTGCATGTTCGTAGTTCCCATTGTTTTTGGTGTCTGCCCCCAGTGGCTAAGGTTGTTTCAGTGGGTTGTGTAGGCTTCCTGTTGGAGGGGACTAGTGCCTGTGTTCTGGTGGATGCGGCTGGATATTGTCTTTCTGGTGGGCAAGTCCTCTTCCGGTGGTGTGTTTTGGAGTGTCTATGGCCTTATTATGATTTTAGGCAGCCTCTCTGCTAATGGGTGGGGTTGTGTTCCTGTCTTGCTAGTTGTTTGTCATAGGGTGTCCAGCACTGTAGCTTGCTGGTTGGTTAGTGGAGCTGGGTCTTGGCGTTGACATGGAGATCTCTGGGAGATTTTTGCTGTTTTATATTACATGGAGCTGGGAGGTCTCTGGTGGACCTACATCCTGAACTCGGCTCTCCCACCTCAGAGGCACAGCCCTGACACCCAGCTGGAGGACCAAGATCCTGTCATCCACATGGCTCAGAATAAAAGGGAGAAAGAAAGAAAGAAAGAGAGAGAGAGAGGAGGGAGGGAGGGAGGGAGGGAGGGAGGAAGGAAGGGAAATTAAATTAAAAAGTTATTAAAATAAAAAATAAAAAAACAATTATTAAAAATAAAAAAATTTAAAAGTAATTAAAAAAAGAAACAAAGAAAGAAAGAAGAGAGCAACCAAACCAAAAAACAAATCCACCAATGATAAGAAGTGCTAAAAACTATATTAAAAAAAAAAAACAACGGGCAGACAGAACCCTAGGACAAATGGTAAAAGCAAAGCTATACAGACAAAGTTACTCACAGAAGCATTCACATACACACTCACAAAAAGAGAAAAAGGGAAAAAAATATATATATCTTTGCTCCCAAAGTCCACCTCCTCAATTTGGGATGATTCGTTCTTTGTCTATTCAGGTATTCTACAGATGCAGGGTACATCAAGTTGATTGTGGAGATTTAATCCGCTGCTTCTGACGCTGCTGGGAGAGATTTCCCTTCTCTTCTTTGTTTGCACAGCTCCCTGGGTTCAGCTTTGGATGTGGCCCCGCCTCTGCGTGTAGGTCGCCTGAGGGCGTCTGTTCCCGCTCAGACAGGACGGGGTTAAAGGAGCAGCTGCTTCGGGGGCTCTGGCTCACTCAGGCCGGGGGGAGGGAGGGGTACGGATGCGGGGCGAGCCTGCGGCGGCAGAGGCCGGCGTGACGTTGCACCAGCCTGAGGCGCGCCGTGCGTTCTTCCGGGGAAGTTGTCCCCGGATCACGGGACCCTGGCAGTGGCGGGCTGCACAGGCTCCCGGGACAGGAGGTGTGGAGAGTGACCTGTGCTCGCACACAGGCTTCTTGGTGGCGGCAGCAGCAGCCTTAGCATCTCATGCCCGTCTCTGGGGTCCGCACTGATAGCCGCGGCGCACGCCCATCTCTGGAGCTCGTTTAGGCGGCACTCTGAATCCCCTCTCCTCGCACACCATGAAACAAAGAGGCAAGAAAACATCTCTTGCCTCTTTGGCAGCTCCAGACCTTTTCCCTGGACTCCGTCCCGGCTAGCTGTGGCGCACTAGCCTCCTTCAGGCTGTGTTCACGCCGCCAACCCCAGTTCTCTCCCTGGGACCTGACCTCTGAAGCCGGAACCTCAGCTCCCAGCCCCCACCCATCTCGGCGGTTCAGCAGACAAGCCTCTCGGGCTGGTGAGTGCTGGTTGGCACCGAGCCTCTGTGCGGGAATCTCTCCGCTTTGCCTTCCGCACCCCTGTGGCTGCGCTCTCCTCCGTGGCTCCGAAGCTTCCCCCCTCCACCACCTGCAGTCTCCGCCCGTGAAGGGGCTTCCTAGTGCGTGGAAACCTTTCCTCCTTCACAGCTCCCTCCCACTGGTGCAGGTCCCATCCCTATTCTTTTGTCTCTGCTTTTTCTTTTTTCTTTTGCCCTACCCAGGTGCGTGGGGAGTTTCTTGCCTTTTGTGAAGTCTGAGGTCTTCTGCCAGCATTCAGTAGGTGTCCTTTAGGAGTTGTTCCACATGTAGATGTATTTCTGTTGTATTTGTGGGGAGGAAGGTGATATCCATGTCTTACTCTTCCGCCATCTTGAAGGTCTCCCCACGAGGCTACTCTTTGTTGCAGTGCACAGGCTTCTCATGGCATTGGCTTCACTTGTTGCAGAGCACGGGCTCTAGGCACACGGGCTTCAGTAGTTGTGGCTCGTGGGCTCTAGAGCGCAGGCTCAGTAGTTGTGGCGCATGGGCTTAGTTGCTCCACAGCATGTGGGATCCTCCCGGACAAGGGCTCGAACCCATGTCCCCTGCATTGGCAGGTGGATTCTCAACCACTGCGCCACCAGGGAAGTCCCCAGACTTCAAAAATTTTTGTCCTACTGATGGGAGTGAAAACGGTGAGGTAACATTTTCTCATTTACTAGAGAATGGCTATCTTTTCATGTGGTTATTGACCATTATGAAGGAGGTTGTTCAAATCTTTTGCCCATTTTTCTATTGAGATGTTTATCCTTTTCTTATGAATTCATAGAACTTAAAAAATGTATTGGATGCTCATATTTTGTCAAGTAGATGTACTGAAAATGGCTTCTCCACTTTGTAGTTATCATTTTATCTATGGCTTTTATTAATCAGTATAGCATAGGCTAAACCGGAGTAACAAATAAACCTTGAACCTCAGTGGATAACAAAGGCTGATGTTAGTCGATGGTCCTCTCTTGAAGCTGTGCCTTAGAAAACACATGGCAAAGGAAGGAAAGCTGAGGACTCTGTAGGTTATTTCTAAGTGCAAGGCCTGGAAGTGGCTTCTGTCACTCCTGTCCAAATTGCATCTCATCATTCGGCCCCAAAGGAGGCTGGGAAGTGTAGAATACTCCCACACTGATATTTGGGAGTACTCAAGTCTCTACCACATGGTGTTTTAAATGAACAGATGCTCTTAATTTTAATGTAATTGAACTTAACTCTCTTTGTGGTTTCTACTTCTATCGTGTTTAAGAAATCTATCTCCACTACAGATCAACTCCAGAAAAAATGGAGAATTCCTTGGACAGAATGGTGAAGATGTTTTTTATTTTGCCTTCTAAAATTGTTATACTCTTGCTGTTCACATTTAGGTCTTTAATTCCTATGGAATTGTCTTGCTTTAGTTCGGAGTCAATTTTGTTTCAGAACTATTTATAGAAAAATCCCGTTTCCCACTAGTCTGTCAATCGAACTTCCATAGGTGTGTGGATATATTTCTGAGTTCTCCACTCATTTCCACCAGTCTATTCATCTATCCCTGGACCAATACCACTTTATCTTAAATATTAGATTTTTATAACTCTTAATACCTGGTAAAGCAAATATCTTCTCTATACATTTCCTGTTATGGGATGTTTTGACTATTTTTGTTCTTTGTCCTCTGTTTAAATCGTATAATTTTTTGCCAAATTTCAAACTAAAAACTATTCAGATTGAATATATGGATCAATCTGGGGAGAAGCAATATTTTTATAATACTGAGTCTTCCTGTCTATGAACCATGGTACATCTTTACATTTATTTAGCTCTTATTTAATATGTTTCCATAGAGTTTCACAGGTTTTTGATGTTGTTAAGGTCTTGTGCAACTTTGGTTAGATTCATTTGTTGGTGCTATTTCAAATGCTATCTTTTAAAGATGTGCATATTTCAACTGTCTATCCTTTATGGAAACTTAATTTTTTTTTGTATATGTGTGCACTTTTCTTTTTAATTTTTAGATATTTCCTCCTGGCTTTCATCCAGAAACAAGGTTTAGATGGCTAATTTTATTTTCTACTCCTGAGAGGTACAGTTTTATTTCTAGTTTGCTTGCTGACGGTGTAATTTTCTAGCTCAGGTTAATGTGTGGAATCTCCTAGTAGGCTTCCCACTCTGAGAGATTTTTCTTATGTCTTCACTCTCTGTGAGGCCATGAAAAGTGAAGTTCAGAGTTATCTGGGTTCAGAAGTTGCCCTTGGGGTAAAGGTGAGCTCTGGTCCTCTGCTTACCATGTTGGACTCCTGTTTTCCCTTAACTTTAGGTCTCTGGAGAATTCTTACATTCTTGCCAATTTGTCAAAGCAGTAAAATAGATATTCATATTTTTATTTACTTTTACTTACTTTTAGTCGAGAGTCAGTTAGATTATTTAGTCTACCATGTTGCCAGAAACTGAAATTGAGATACAGGCACTAACACATATATATTATTAAACACCTTCAAAAATACCTATAATAATTCTAAAAATATTTCTCTATAATTATTTTTAAAGGCTTGATTTAAATAACTTAGTTCAATTGCTATTTTGCTATCAAGAATTACAAATCTTGATAGCAAAATACTGTCACTCTACCTTCTTTAACTGGTTACTTTTTCTCGCCCTCATTTTTGTTTCTTACTTGGCTGTTAAGTCAATAAAGTGCTCTTAGGCTTGTGGTCAACAAACTTATCTTATCCTTCTTGTTAGATGGATTGACATTTTAAAAAATTCCACTCAGCCTCCTAACACTATGGCCAATATTTTAAACTCTAAGTCGGTGAGAGTTGATGGTAACCTTGCTAGATCTTGCAAAGTCAAGTTGTCTCTGATATAAACTTTCTTCCCTTTCTTGACAATTAATCAACAAATGGCTATTGAGTTTCCACCACAAATCTGTTACGTGATAATGGCAAGCTTGTTCTGATAGCCATGGGGTGTTAAACCAGATTTTCCCCAGAGTGAGAATCTGATTAAACAGATCTTCTGTGATAATGCTAACTCTACCCCTTCTTTCACAGATTCCCTACAGCAATTTCTCAGGGAGACTGGAGGATATAGTTAATTGCTTTTTCATATTTCTCCTCTGTGATGGTAAAGCCAACACATAAAACATAGAAATAATAATTTAAGCCCTAAAGAAACCTCTGGCAATTCAGTCAAGAAAAATTCAAAATTATTAATTCATTTTAGTGCATTATCATTATAACTAACATTAAAATACTTAAAGCAATATCCCAATGTATTAACTTCCTTTTTCTTGAGAAGTGAACATTGGCCCACAAGGTATCATATGTGGGTGTATAATCTCATCAGTAGAGATCTGTTATAAATCTTGTTCTATAACTTCAAAAAATCTGATAAATATGTCTCATGAAGTAAGTATTTGCTCAGTTCATTAAAACACTGCCCTTTTGAGTGGTCGATAAAGTTAACTGATAACGTTTTCTTAAATACTTTAAATGTCATTAAAAATACTTACGTTTTAAAATAACTGATCTCTGCTGTTGAAAAAGAAAATAGAGATAAGGAGATAGAAAAAAATCCATTATTTCATTTCTCAGAAATAACCACTATAACATTTTCAAAAAGTTTTATTACAAAATAATTTCAAATTTACAGAAAGTTTGTAAGAATAATACAGAGGACTTCTATGTACCCCTCATCTAGATTTTATATATATATTTTTCTATATCCTGCATATATATAAATCTATTATTTTATATATATATATATATATATATATATATACACACACACACATAGATGTATATATATTTACTGTGTTCTTCTGAATCATTTTCTGATATATTTTCTAAGAGCAAGTACATTCCATTACATAACTACAATTCTATGATGAAATTTGGGAAGTTTAGCATTAATACAATATCTTGATTTAAAATGCAATCCGTATTCAAATTTTGTCATTTTTTTCAATAATGTTCAGTATAACAATTTTCCCCTGATCCGGGGTTCAATCAAGAATCATGTATAGAATTTAATGGATATGACTCTTTGGTTTCTTTTAATCTGGAACATTTCCTCAGCCTTTCTTTATCTTTTATGACATTGACATTTTTGTGGAGAAGAGGCCAGTTGATTTCTAGAATGAGTCTCAATTTGTCTGATATTCCTTAATTTTGAAAGGGCTTTGAAAGAGTTGTATAAACTCACTGTCAGCCCTGCCTCCCCTTCTCTCTTGAAATCCTAATTTACTCTGACTTTCGTCCCTACCATTCTTCCAATATTGCTTTTATTCAGGTCATCAGTGATCTTCATGTCACAAAATTCAATGGCCTTTTCTCAGTCCTCCTCTTATTCAACCTTTGAGCAGAATTTGATAGAATTTATCTCATCCTCCTCTTTGAGGATATACTTTTGCCACTAGGCTTCCTTCACATATCTCTTTCCTTTATCTCTTTGCTCAATGGTCCCTCCTTCTAAGTTTTGCTGGACTCTCTTAAGCTTTCATTCCCTAAATGACAAAATAATATATGGCTCAGTCCTCAGACCTCTTTGCCTTCTACACTTATTTTCAAGGTAGTTTCACCTAACTAGAAAATGGAATTAAATACCAGTCTAAATCTATAAAACCAGCCTAGAATTCACTCTTGAACTCTAGATCATGCATCCAACTTTCTACCTCCCATTTGGAACGCCTATAGGCATCTCAAACTTAATATGTCCATTACCAATTTCTTGATAATTTTTCGAAAGCCTACCAGTCTTTTCACTCTACTCAGAATAAAAGTCAAACTCCCTTAGAGGGCATTGCATAACATGGTTTCCCATTAATTTGCTTATCTCGTCTCCTACCTTCTCTCCTTTTACTTACTCTATCCTGCCACACCAAGTACACTGTACCTCGGGACCTTTACACTTGCTGTTCCCTCTGCCTGGAATCCTCTTCCTCCAGAAACCTACATGACTTATTGTTTTATTTCAGGTTTCTGGGGAAATAATTTCTCATCAGAGAGGTGTTTCTTAAACACCTTAAATAATATTGAAATGTTCCCTGCACCAGCCCTATCACTCTTTATTCAGTATTCCTGTTTTACTTCTCTTTGTTCCACTTATTATTATCTTAAATACAGCTTTTTCTCTCTATCCCCTCCCCTAGTAGAATGCTAACTCCACATGCATAGACATTTCACTTTGTTTACTCTTATACATACAGCTCTTAGAATAGTCATTAACTCATAGTAGGCATTCAGGAAACATCTGTGAGGTGAATGAATATCCTTTCAGATCTTTTCTATACCTAGAAATGTCTATTTAAAAATTATTTGGGTAATGCTCTCTCTATGGTTCTGTCAATTGCTTTCTTACTTAGTATTATGTCCTGAACATCTTTCTACGTCACCAAAAATAGATCTAAATCATTTTCCATAGCCTTAGAATATTCCATTTTATAGAGGTGGCATAGCTGATTTATTCAAACTCAACTGATGGACAGTTGGATTGTTTTCAATTTTTTGCTATATCAAACAATGCTGCAACTAATAACCTTATGTTGAAGTCTTTGTAATTCAATTTGTCAAACAACTATTGAGTATCTGCTTTATGCAATTCACTGGTCTGAGCAATGAGATGGGAAAGCAGAGACAAATGTGACATGGTTTCTGCATTCAGCGAGCTCATGACCTACTCAGAGAGACAGATGATGATAAATAAGGATGATATATTTTAGAGAATGATGAGTACTGCAAGACCAGTAAAGAAGTACAATATACTAGTGGAATTCAGGGATAGGAACTACCAGAGATAAAGAAAGAGGCAGAAAGACTTTCTGGAAGGTCTATATAGTTAAATTGGGCTTTGGTAAAGGTTTCATTCAATTGACAGAGGGGCTGGGGAGGAGAGAGTGCCACAGTCAGAGGATGGTGGGAACTATCCTTGGACAAGTTAACTCTCTAATTTGGCTAGAACAGAAGATGGGTGAGTGATAAGGCCAGAAATGTAGGTTGAGGCAGGAGCATATGGCAGATAAAAATTCATTGTCAAGTCAAAGGACCCAGGGATAGAAAATATTATAGAAATGGATCCACTTGACTTGCCTATCAGATTTTTCATTTTGGGGAAAACAATTTACTTGGACTATCCCGGCCTGTGACAATTCAGATTCATTATTTCTAGATATTCTAGTATTTGAAGAGAAACTGAAAAATTTGTCTTTTTAAAAGATAAAATTTCCTGACTTAACTGCTGGCCATCAACTCATATTTTTTCACAACCTCTTTTTGTGAACCACAGAACAAAATAACAACAACAATAATAAAACTCCCAATTCACTCACTCCTAATGGGCCATATGTATCCTGCGAGTCCCCAGGTTGTAAGCTCTGCACTGAATAGACACTGTCTACTAATATGGTGAATATCAATCTTTTGGACCTTGAACCACAGCAAAAAATTCCATTCTACATTACGACCTAATACGCACACACATAAACATAGATAAATGAAGCTAAACTTTCAGAAAACAATACTCAATCCTAACAATTTACTTAACTGAAAGGAAAGCACTCTGATCTAGTCTATTCTATTCTAAAAGGAACTGTTTGTCTTGGGCTACTAAATTAACTTTAGGACTCACAATGGTTTCGAAACTTATTAAAAACACTGTCCTGACTATGATAATTCTTTTGCCCTCTAAATCTGTGTTATCTTGTAATATCACTTAAGAATTGCCTTCTCAGGTGCTTAGAATTTAGGGAGCCAACTAGAACATAAATAGCTCTGGGCAGGATCTGCTCTTTTCTCTTAGACCCACAGTCTCAGTAAATGAAACATATATTTGACTCTTGGATGCTGGGACTTGGGCCTTTGAGGGTCTCCACAAATAGGCTTTTATATTCTGAGTCCCAGGAGCTGTGGATCTGTAACCCTATTATTTAGCTGGAGGAGATGGTCAATGGATATCAGTTAAGAAACTGTTTGTGACTAACTCAGCCAGCTCCCCTCCAACAATGTATCTATGAACCTCAGCTTGAGAGTGAGATCCTATTGACCTCAAGGTCAAATTGACTCAGCTGACCACTCCTCCAGCTCCTCCCTCAACACCTGTCCAGGTCCCGATTGGTAGATTCACTATGAAGGACGAGTCATAAAGGACCCTACTATTTTAAGCCTCATGTGATCAGAACCCCTCCCGGTTACTAAGAAACACATATGATTTTAGTTACCTTGAAATTAAATGTAGCCTAGAACACATCAGTATTTGTCAGGTCATATTGCAAATGAGCTACTGTATTCATAATGGATGTGTCACCATCATAAATATGACAAAAGGGCATTTTCAAAAAGATGATTATCCACTCTGATGGGAGAGAAATACAAGCTTAAGAAATTAACATTCTCACCACCTCCTTGTCTCTCTTTGCTTTGCATTATTTAGGGATCTCTGGTGACTCGATTGAAGTCCTCCCTGCCCCCCGAAACCTGCAGAGTACAGAGCTTTTGGCATATACACCACCCTGATATCAAAGGAAGGAGCCCTGTTGGAGGAATTGACATTTCCCCTCTCATCTCTGGGTTAATGGGAAGACCTGTATTCAAAGGTACCTTTGTCTCAGCGGGAACACCGCAAGACATCTTTTGTTTTGATTTATATTGGTTGCGGGTACATGCTGGATCAAAGCACATGAGAGTGGGAGAAAGAAGCCAGATGCAGAGTTGATCAGGGGAAAAACTGAACTATAGGACATTTTACTTCTTTGTTTAGCAAGCTGTATAATAACTGGCCAACATTTATTATTTATTATTATATTATTTATATTTGTATTTTAAAATTTATTATAGCATTTATTATTTATTATTGAGCACTCGTCATACACAAGACCAGTGGTCCCCAACCCTCCTGTTCATTCAAATCTCTTGGGGGGCTTTTTAAAACTATAGTTGTCCTGGCCTCAACCCCAAAGGCTCTGGTTTAATTGGTCATGGCTGGGGCCCAGACAGTGGCACTTTTTAACAGCTCTGAGGTGATTCTAATATGCAGCCAGGGTGGAGAACCACTGTGTTAGATACTATTTTAAAACTTTTAAATTGTTAGCTCTTTCAATACTCATAGTAAGTCTATAAGGTTGCTATTATTATCGTTATCCTCAATTTTCAAATGAGAAAATAGAATTAAAGAGAGTGGAGCATCATTCCTATGAGCGTACAGGCCAGTAGGGGTGGAATCCAAATTTCTATCCAGGTATTTGGATTCCAAAATGCAAAGCAAGTTTAATGCAAAGATCAAGGGCAAGAGAAACACTTTCTGCCAGGTGTTTGGGGCAAGAGTCATAAAAAGATGACTCAAAAGGAAGATGAAAAGGTGAAGTAGAAAGTTTAAAGCATCTGCAAGCCTGGCTTCATGGGTGTGCAACCTGTACATGGGCTCAGAAGGGTCCCATACTTGGTTTAATGCTCTGTGTTGCTGTCTTGGAATTCTTAATACATTTTGAACAAGAAGCCCCACATTTTCATTTTGCACTGGGCTCCACAAATTGTGTAGCTGGTCCAGAGTATCAGACTCATGGAAACTGAATACTGCCCATTTTCCCTCATTTGAATCACGGGTTTCGTGAGGTAGGTGATTGCTTCCCTGGCGTGATTTCAGCAATTTCAGTGAAGTAGGGACCACCCTCCTTCTTTGAGAGCACTTTTCCTAGAACTGGAAAAGCAAACATCAAAGGCATTGACAAGGGAGCCATAGAACTCTAAGTTGCATACCCTCTCTAGAGGCAAGGGGCCAGAGTGAGGGGGTGGGGCAAATAAAAAACAGCAGATGCTCTAAAATATAGGTCCTTCCATCTTTCTAAGTAATAATTGCTAACATTTATTGAGTGTTTTCTATGTTCTAAGCACTGTTTTATGTAGTCTACATGCATTGTTTCCTTTAATCATTTTATCCCCTTCTTATGGATGAGGGAAATGAGATACAGAAAGGTTAAGTAACTTACCCAAAGCCACAGAACCATGTAAGAGGAGGAACTGAGGTTTTAACCAGACCTGTGCACCTCCCACTACACTGTGTGGTCCCTTAGAACATAGTGGATCAATTTCTATGTGTTCACCGGAGCTCCTGACCATTGCACTCTCCAGAGATGCTCCTTACCAATCTCCTCTCTTATAATTCCCTTACATGGAGGGAGTCAGGTGTCACAGGAAACAAAAAGTTCAGGAATTAGGAGGCTCCAGTTCTTGTCCGGTTTCATCTCTGCAGTTTACTGGTCAGATAACTCTAAGCAAGTCCTTTTATTAAGTCCTTTATTTTTACCCCATCATCTCCCATTCATGGGACACTTTAAATGTGCTAGGCACTGTGCTCCTTTCTTGAATTTCAAAAGCAAATCAGAATAGGTCTCTTCCCTTTTGGAACATACCTCATTCTGAAAAGGGATTTGAGGTACTTAATTACCAGTTTCAGTTTCCCTGCTTGTTAAAAAGAAAGCAGATGTGAATTGAGTTGTGGGTGGGAGTGAGGGGAAATAATAGCTATTTAAATTTAAAAATGGAAGGATTGTGAGATGTTGTTGTGCAAATATGATTTGTTATTACATGGATTTCCACCCCTAGACAGTTTGGGCTACTTACCGAGTTCCCAAGTGTGACTTGTGATTACATGGCCAGCTATCTCGTCTCCTGTTTGAATCCTACACTTCCTTTAAGACTAAGAGCAAATCCCATCTATTTCAGTTGATTTCTTTTTCTGGAATTCTTTAAAACCAAATCATAACAAGGATGGTGATTCTAAGAGTAACTAACCGTTATGGAGCACTCACCATGAGCAGATGCGATGACAATACTTATTGGATTAGCTCATTTAATTTAACCCTTATAACAACCCAGTGAGATAGGTACATTTTACAGGTGAGGGGACTAAAGCTAGGGAAGGAGAACTAATCCCAGATACTATTCCAAGAGTCAGGATTCAAACCCTGGGTTTGAATGGGTCTAGTGTCCAGGCTCTTAAACACTGCTGTGGTCAACCACTCATTTAGTATTTCTATTATTACATAAATATATATTATATATGCATACTTACATTCATACAAATATTAGTATTTACCTCGTATTATTTTTGCATGTTGATATAACTCAACTTATTTAGCACTTAACTCAAAATATTATTGTATATTGACTTAGAACACACGTCATGTGTTAGGCTTCCAAACCCCTAGAGAAAGCTATATTTTAGACTTAATGTCTTATGCAGCATTTTAAATCATGTCTTGCATGGTGTAGATACTAAAACATATTGACTGACCAAAATCCAAATGGAAAATATACAATAATACCTAATCTCAGGTCAAGCAAAAAAATCTACAAAATAGCTTATATGAGACCATAATTTCCCTTGGTTTGACATCAATTCTTTGTTCCCCAAACTTCTAGAATTTTATTTAGGTTTGTTTTCCTCCCAACGAAAGAGTGGTTATTGAGCATTTTTCCATATCCCAGGTATTATCTAAGTGCTCTACCTGCCTTAAGCCACTTAATCTTCATAAACATAGTGAATGTATTGTACCTTTCTGCCTGGTTTACCCTTAGGCATTTACATTTACTCCTTGCAACACCAGTACTTCAGGGGAAGCAAACCTGTCTCCAGCTCCAGAATGAGTCTGATTTGTCTCCTATGTCTTTGATAATAATTGGTGTAGGAACTCAGGCATAAGATAGCCAACCATTCCTGGACAAAAGAATTGGTTCAGGAAATGGCATATGACTCCGTGTAAGCGAAGGAGACAGGATGGGATGTTTGCTGAGGGTATTTGGAAAACAGAAAGCCATGGAAAAAGATGGTTTCCCTTGGCTGTGGACATTGTCATGGCAGACTATGGTAGCCTTTTCACTACCAGCTCAAGGATGAAGTCAACGGAGAGAAAAAGGGAGGGACAAGAGAATCACAAAGAAACAGATTCTGTGTCCTGATTAGTCTGCCCTATCTGTAGGACTTTTCGTATGTTGAACCAATAAATTCCCTTTATCATTAAAGCAGACTTGAAATGGACGTTCTGTTCCTTGTCTCTAAAACCATTCTATTACATGAGTACTCTGTTATGTTACATACCAGTATTAATATAAAAGGATACAACATGAATCAAAATCTGTAATAATAGAAATACATATAACATTTGCAGAGTGCTTAATGTTTTAAAAAGTGCCTATTATGCATTTAAATCTCACTGAGTTTCTATAAGCCTAATAACTTAGGTTACACAGCATAGATTGCAGTAGTATTATATCTTACTTAGGAGATGGGTTCTAAATATACAGGGGTAAAATTGTATATAGTCAACGTTACCTTTGAGAATACCAGCCTTCAATACGTACAGCCCAGTCAGTTTCCCCTTTCTCTCTCTTCCACCTTTCATTCTAGCAGTCAAAAATATTTACTGAGCACAGGCTATGTGTCACATGCTAGCATGGAGTCATGACAAGTTCTCTGATCTCATGAAAGTTACTTTCTAGTGTATGAGAAAATTATTAAATAGATACACAAGATAATTATAGACTGTGGTAGTTTCTAGAAAGTTTGGGATTATCGCGATCAACAAGGAGCAGGAGACTTTTCATGAAGGTTGTCAGGGAAAGCTTTTCTAAGGAGATGACTGAGCCCTGAAGGGTGAGACTGTTGACAAATGCCCTGGGGAGCATTGTAGACAGAAGGAAGAATGGTCATGACAAAGACTTCAGCTGGGAAAATGTTTGATGTTTGTGAGTAACAGAAGAATAGTCTACCTGGACAGTAGTGAGTGATGGAGAAAGGGGAGAAGATGAACTCACAGAGGAAGGTGATCATTAGAATATGCAAAATCTTTTGGTAGGGTGTGGTATGGAAATTGAATTTTATACTGATGGAGGTGGAAGGGAAAACCAATGAAATGCTTTGAGCAAGGTAGTGACATGCTCTGATTTGAGGTTGTATAAGAATCATTATGATAAGGGCTAAGAGAGGAAAATAAACCAAGTTAGGGAACTATTGAAGTTCAAAAATGTTATAGTAGTGTGTGGTAGGGGAGAAGGAGAGAAGTGGTTAGAAAGGAAATGTATTTTGGAAGAAGAACTGACAGAACTTGGTGATGTTTGGATGTTAGAAGTGAGTAAAGGGAAGGAAGGCATAAATGATGACACTTCAGTTTTTGTCCTAATCACTTGGGGGTAGAAGGATGCCATACGCATGGACAGGACTACAGTACAAGCATTAGAATGAGAACTGAAGAGCTCCGTTGAGGACCTGTCAAGTTTGAGGTGCATATAGTAGGCATGTTATTATGCAGTTGAGAAAGAGAACACAAAGTCATATGATAAATAAGTGGAGAACCTGAGCTTGAACTTAGGTGTGTCTAAAGACACAGGTGGCTCCCTTCACCACGAGCCTGCATGATTTTAACAGTGACTGACCAATTGAGTTGTCTTTAGATTATCAAACACCTCACAAATAGTAATGAATACATGCTTACAAGCTTCCCAATGGTAGCAACAGCTTTTAATTGTTTGTGAGCATCTCTATTGACAAACCCCACAGAGTCGAGATGGGAATGTCAATAGCGCTACAAGGCTAAGTTGGTTGATGGAATGAGTAGTGGATATTTCCTTCCTTGGCTAATTTTCCTGTCCTTTGGGTAACATCATCACCATTATTTCAAGTGCAGAGATTCCTTTTGCCAGATAACTACAGAAGCTGTATACAGTAGTTGTGGTATACCACAGAGTTTGATACAAGAGCATGTAACTAGTAGGTAAAGTCAGATAATGATACAAATTATTTTTACCTGGCATTTGCCTACTACAACATTATTATGCAGAATACCATTCTGTATTTTAATCTTACTGTGTTCTTATATAAGCCTGGTAAGTTAGGTTATGCAAACATTGTTACAATTATTATTATAGTAGAGTTGCATCTTATTTGGCAGTTGGGTTCTAAAGTACAGTGGCAGAATCTTGTGTATAGTCAGAGTTACCCATGAGAATTCTATCTTTCAGAAAGTCCAACACAGCTAGTTTTCCCACAGATATTATAATTCATTGGTGTC
Source organism: Balaenoptera ricei (assembly GCF_028023285.1). Lineage (NCBI taxonomy): Eukaryota > Metazoa > Chordata > Mammalia > Artiodactyla > Balaenopteridae > Balaenoptera > Balaenoptera ricei. The sequence continues at coordinate 84,489,201 of NC_082649.1, forward strand.
TGTTCCACTTACACCTGGTAAAGTGGATGGCTTCTCTTTGGGGTCATGCAATACAGCAAGTTGCTCACTATTTCTTCCTTCCTTTTTCTTTTCCTCCCCTTCTCCCTTCCTCCATTCCTTCCACAGATTTTATGGCCTCCTACGTGACAGATATTATTCTAGATACTGGAAATACAGTGATGAACCAGAGAGATAAATTCTTGACCTCCTGAGGCTTACAGTCTAGCATACATCCTGAGAGGCACACAGGATGCAGGAACAATGGTCCAGGCCCCCAGAAAACACAGCCATTGCCATTAATGGTTAGCAAAACTCTTGCACTAATTAAATTGTTTTTCTCTCTCTTTGCTGGGCGCTTAAATTTGAATTTGCATAAGATAAACTCCAGTCAGACACAATTCTGTATTCCCATAATATATGTGAAGAAATAGGCTTCGAAAGGTGACTTCTTAAAAGTCTGATTGTAGTAGAATAGGTTTTGAACCTAGGTTTTCAAAGTTAAAGTCCTAAGTTTTGCCCCCATGAGCATCTTTCTCTCTTCTTTATGTCATCAGTCTCTTGGGCCTAAAGTCTGTGCGTCCCCTTGTCCATCCTTACCTCTTGTGTCCCTGCTCTTGCCTTTTGTTTACTGACATTTCCCTGCGTAGATATGAATTTCTAAGTTTTTATTCTAGTCTTAGCCTCACCTAGAAAAGAAAGAAAGAAAAAGTTTCTTAATGTCTTCATTGCTCAATCTTTTGCTTTTGAGATCCTTGACTCTTGGTCAAAATTAGTCTAGGCATGGCTATTCAATAGGAAGGGCCTGACTTCACTTTACTGACATCTTGCCCTTCCAGCTTCCCCGGAGATTCCATTATATTCCTACAACCCAGGTAGGGGACTGTCATTGTTACTGAGGATAAAAATATTTAGGTGAATGTCCCTTTGCAGAATCATTTATCTTCCATTCCAATTTATGCAGTACACAGGGCTCTGATCCAAAAAAACCTGATTTATTAGGGTTTCCATTTAGGACTGTGTTTAAAGACACTATGCCCTACATTGTGGGATTGTTAAAGTAAGAAACACCCATATAATTAAATTTGGAGTAGAAAAAAATGGTGTGAGGGAGAAAAGAGAATTGTCTAAAGTACATAAAATTCTTACTGTTAAGACTTTGGAACCTTTTGACTGTGTCATGCCAGGTTGTCCTCTCCTATTACTGGGTGAAAGTAGAAAATTTAAGCGATGTGTCTTCATTTATCTGAATGTGCTGTATTATAGAGCTGCTTTAAATGTTTTGGAGTAGTTGCCACTGCAATTTTATGAAATAATGACTTGGTTTAATGTCATGCTGGTACAGTGAAGTTTTTACATTTACCTGATGTAAGGTATGAAAGGAAACAGATGATTACTTACAAATCTTTTATGAGTTAGTTTTTAAAAATAAAAGAGAGAAAATGATGAAGTCTCCAGTGAATAGAACAGTATCATTGGGTAGAAAGAGTACTGAACTGCTATGGCCTTAATTCACTGTGGAACCTTAAACATATTGCCACATTTCTGGGCCTTGGTTTCTGTCAAAGTAAGTAATGTTAGCTGCAGTGGCGGACAACCTCAACAGTTCAGTGATTTAATACAATAAAAGTTTCTTTCTCACTCACCTCAGTCTAAGGAGTGTGTGTGGGGAGGTGGCTTTTGACTTTTCCATATTGTGGCTCCACCGTCTTTAGCACGTGGTCTCAAATTACTATTATTTTGAAGTTTTAATGGTTAACACCATTGCACTCGTAAAGTTATTCTTTGCTTGTAGGATTTTTTTCCTCTTTTCTTTTTCCTGCCACACTGAATGAGTACAACATTAACTTGGATAATAATGGAAGAAACATATCTCTTTGATACTAAATTGTTAGCTTCCAAGAAAAGGCTTAGGCTGTAACATGTAACATTTTAAGCTTCTTAATTATTTAAAATAACAAATATAGTAACATTTTAGTTTGATGATTCCAGAAGTGTTCTTCACAAAACCTCAGCCATAAAAACAAAGATGTCTAGTTGATTCAGAAGAAAAAGTTATTTTTTTTCCAAAAAGCATTTCCCCAAATTTCTTTATGGAATTACAATGTTTTTTAAATATCTAAATTCTTCTCTCTTTTCTTTCTCCTCCAAGAAAAGCAAACTGAAATACCAAGTATTACCAAGTATTTTTTTTTTCTTTTAAGTAGAATATCTACCAACATATGGAAGAACACATCTTGAATAATGCCAGTGGAGGAAGTAGGAAAAATTAGAGGACTTTAATAAAATATTGCCAAGAAATTTAAAAAATGGTATTTGGGGTGGATTAATCTGACAAGTGTGTGGGACAGACTGGTGAAGGATGGGAGCAGAGAGGCATGCAAATATATTTGAAGTCTTTAATTAAAAAAAAAAAACCCAAATACAAATAAGCAAGTTAAAAAAAGTAAATGAAAACCAGGGACTGTTGCATCTGCTATTTCAAAAGAAAAAAATAAAAAACAAAAGAAAAAAAATAAAAGGAGTGAACAATAATGCGGAGTGGTGAAAAGGGGGAAAACAGTATATAGACTATAGGAGGCAGGAAAGCAGGGTGATTAAAGGGAATAGTGCTGAGTCAAACATGTTGGGACTTATTTCTTGGCTTTCCCCTACTACCTGTGGGACTCAGGGAAAGTGGCTTCTTTGGACCTCTCTGACCCTAAACTTATTCACCCGAATACAGAGGCATAATTACAATACCTACTGCATATTGTTGTTGAGAGGATTAAAAAGCACATTGCAAGTGCTCATAGAAGACCTTGTGTTATCACTTTTCTTTCTTTTTTTTTCTTGAAGTATAGTTGGTTTACAATGTTTTGTTAGTTTCAGGTATACAGCACAGTGATTCAGTTTATATATATATATTCTTAATATACATAATATATATGTATATTCTTTTTCAGATTCATTTCCCTTATAGGTTATTATAAAATACTGAGTATAATTCCCTATTATCACTTTTCTTATTGAATTTGGATTACTTTAGAGAAATTTGGAATGAAAAATGAATTTTTATTATAAATAGGAGATTTAATTATTAAAAAAAATTTTTTTTTGAAAAATTATGAAGCCCCATTCTTCAAGCTGTTGTAAGTAGTTAATACATCATGATTAATAAAAGGTTGCTGTGGCTGAAGGGAGAAGTCTACTCGCTTTCATTCCTTTCCACCCTGAGGTGTTATTCAAAGAAGCAGTGTAGAATACCAGGAAATCTACAGTTTATTCTTTGAAAACCATTGGATAAGACTAAACCACCAGTGACACTTTTTAAGATGAACTGTGAGAAGCTCATGGTACAAGTAGAAGATCTGTTTCCCCATAGGCTATGTCTAAGTAGAGACAAATAAATATATCCTAACCAATGTAAAGCATATGGAACCCCCCAAAATCTGAATTCCAGTGCTAGAGAGGAGAAAAAGTGAATGAACACTATGCCTAATTACTGGTTTTAGAATTTACTTGTTTTCATTATTCCTAACAAAAATTTAGTTTTCATGGTAGTTATTATAACTTTGCAGGGAAGGTGTTGGGTCTTATTCACTATGAGATCCCCAGTGCCTCACTCAATACATGCCACTTAATAATGCTCAGTAAATAGCAGAGGAATAAATGAATGATGAAGCAAGTGGATAAAGGAATGAATCTTTGCATGAAAGAGGCCAGTACTCATGGAAGTACATAAATGGATATGAAAAAGAAACACTTAAACAGAAGAATAAATCCAACTTGGCTACAACTAGATGAACTAAATGAAGGAACAAAACTTCCTGATTTGTAAAAAACAAAACAGCTGAACTATGTGATTTTCTTCTGGCTTATAATTCTACATTTTGTGAGTTCTAGCATTCTCTTTAAGCTTCATTCCAGACTGCATTAATAGTAGTGCATTTGATAGAAATTTGGAATTCAGGAGGGAAAGCCCATTTGGAAGAGACGATAAAAGAATATACTTTGAGGCCTATGTATTGGAGATTGGACATTGAAGCAGAACTACTTCATAGACAACTGGAGATATGGGACAAACTAGGATGTATAAAGATTAAATGTTGTAGTTCTCAAGTTCCTTTCCTCCAGGAGAATGTAGTTTTTGGTAAGCAGCAATCTGCTAGCTGAGCATTTTTGGTATGCCCTGAGCATCAGTCATTACATAATACAGAAGACATAGAGAGCATTGGTTAATTGGGTGAATTGATTACATGGAGGTCAGTGAATAGAGAGTCTAAAGTAATGATAATGATAATAGCTTACATTTACTAAGCATTTACGGTGTTTCAGGTACATTAGTATTTTCATGTGTTTATATAGTCCTTCCAGCACTTCTGTGATATAGATCAGGAATCTGTAAACTTTTTCTGTTAAGGATCATACGGTAAATATTTTAGACTTTGTTGATAATACAATCCCTGTTACAGCTACTCAACTCTGCCCTTGTAGAGGAAAACAGTCATAGATGACGTGTAAATGAATGAGTGGATTTGTTCCAATAAAACTTTATTTGCCAACCCTGGATGTAGGTCAACACCCCCATTACCGTCTTTTAATCTACAGAGTCAACTCTGTCTATACCAGAGCCCATTCTCTTAATCACACCATTACATTGCTCAAAGTAGGCTTCAGAAAGAACCTCAACAAAGGAGTGATGGCTGGATTGGAAAGAAAAAACTGGTATTTAGACACAGGGAGACCAGATGGCAAAAGTCCAAATATGGTCCACCAACACTAAAATGAGGGAGGTAAAGGTAGCAATGGCTGGGAGAGAATGGGTATTGTAGCGATAGAATCCCTATGAATTTCCAACTGACTGGATACATGATGGTGCACTAGGACCAGGAATGCAAATGCAAAGGTTGCAAAAGTATTATATGAAAACAGATCCTGACATTGTGCTTGTAAGCTGTGGCTATTAAAAAAGAGAAAACATCACTTCCCCAAGATGAACCAACCTTACCTTTATGAATCAAAACACTGCCTTACCCCAAGCATGAAGAAAATACATGGGGTATGACCATCAGTGCAAATCTCCTGAATAAACTCCCTGTCCTACCAGAGCCTCAACACTGCCCAGGGCAGGGCCACTTCCCTTCTTGAACTGGCCCTGACCTAAATCACAGATGTACTTGGATAACCGCTTGGCACAATTGCCCAGAGGAACTCCCTGTAAATCCACGACAAACTATGTCACTCACATAAACGCTCTTGCAGCTACAGATGGTTGACAGGGCCTAAAAAATACCTGTTGCATGTTTTCAGATTAGTACTTAATGCTTTTGCTGGCAACGTTGCCCACCTCTGAGAGGTGTCACAGAGTCTGTACATGGCTAAATGCCCAAGATTTTTCTGCTCCTTTCATTGGAAACAAATCCTTTTTTGCAGTTTCCTGCCTTTTGTAGCTACCTGAGAGCCTTAGCTAGGGTCTACATTGAATCAGAACTATTTATTCCCATGATTGTCACCTTAACTTGATTGTAGGCAAGTTGAGGGCTAATGGCAGGGCAGTATCTCCTTTGTTCTTCTTGTCTTTGTGTTAGCACATAGGGGATCTGCTGGTTGAATCCAACATCAGATAATAAAGGCCCCAGAAATCTCACATGGATACAGCAGGGAGACCAGGGACTATGAGAGCTCGTGAACAAATTTTTAGAACCACAGCAGTAGAGATAAAAATGATGTCTAAGTTTTCACAATATCTTTACATGCCAGAGGAATATGAAGCTAGGTGTACTTCCTTCTGTTGATAAAAGAAATACTTGGTAGCAGACATTTTAAAACTTTTTAGTATAAGTATGTAAAAAGATTTCAGCTGCTCAGAAAATATAGAAAATAAGGATGCCACGGAGGTAGAACAGACATGATTACTCTCACTATAGAAGCTGAAAATGCCAGGCACTCAAGTTTCCAGTCTGCCTTACAGCTCAGGCATGGGCTAATGACAGACTTGGTAAATCAGGCTGCCCACTCCAGGCTTTGGGTAGTTTCTTAGTTTTGGATCTCCCTTGAAACCTTGAAACATGGTTTTTGGTTAGTTTGTTTATTTGGGGAGTAATCCTTAGAAGCTCAAGGGAAGGAATAGAAAAGAGAGAGAGGAGATGGAGGAAAGCCCATTAAAAGGAGTGTTAATGAGCAGATTACAGCTATAAACAGCTGAGTCTCAATCTTCCTGACCACTGTTGGAGGAATCTTCTAGAAAGCAGGTTAGAAGAGCCTCAATGAGAAGCTGGGCTATTTATCCACCAACTTCTATGCATCATTGGTTGAGGCTTTTCCCTGTGCATGGGCTAAGTGCGCTCCTGGGCACCAAAGAAAGTCCCAGGAGGCAAAGTAAAAAGACATTAGAGAGATGGGAGATGACCAACGAGCCATGAATTGTCTGCTGTAGTGTCAGATCAACTGAGAGCTGGGTGGAGGGGACATGGGGCAGGGTGGGGCATCAACAGCAGCTTCTCCTTGTTGGGACCTAGATGCCAAAAGAACAAAACAGTAGGGGAGTCTTCTATGGTGATGAAGCCCTGGCTGAAGCACTCAGAATCTTGGATCAGTGTTGGTACCCAGGGTAGAGTGATCTGCTCTGAGGTCATTTCATTCAATCCTCATGACAACTCCTTCACATCAGGTGAGGAGGAAACAAAGCCTTAGGGAGGAAACCATAACTTGTCCACGATCATACAATTGATATTGCAAGAAAAGATGTTCCCATTCAAAAAGTGCACAATCAATAGTCAACAAATGGTGGCTTCTCTTAAAATTTAGAGGAAATTAAGAATGTTAAAGTAATACTAGTAATGATCATCTCAGCTGTTTGTCTTTGTAGAGCACATGTTAGTGTGCTTTCTTAAACATCTTGTTGACTTTGCTTCATTCGTGGGGAGGTAGTCCTAGTCTCTTTTTACAGATGGGGAAACTGAGGATCCTATAGCAATAATTTGCCCAGGAAGCTATGGAATCAATTTCAGTCCAAGTGCAAGTTGTCTGAGTCTCTACCCAGCATGCTTCCACCCTGCCCACCTCTCTATAGGCAGCAGAAGACAAATGTGCTATGCAAACAGTGCAGTTCATTTCCCTTGTAGGTGTATGCCTCTCCGTATTCAATTCCCATGAAACCTTTCATGAGGTTAAAGTATCTGTTTGCAGAAGTTTTGAAAAACCCCACTGTTGCAAAGGTAAACACAAAACCTTAATACATATTTCAGTCTCCCTAGTTGCAGGATGGAGTTAGCAAACAGTTGATGTAACCACCTGCCATTCTCTGGAGAGAAGAAAGATTTAGAGGGGATGTGAAATCTGGAGAAATGGTTCCATAGAGAATTAAGACCCTTTTAAAGGAAGTCTCTGGTTGTTACAACTGGATATGTATGAGTATTTCCTCAGGATTTAAAAGACAACAAAATTAGATTTTACAAAATATTTTCCTAGCGACGGTTTGCTGATCTAGACATTTGGAGTTTGTGTGCTTTCTCTCATTTTGGAAAGACTGAAGGTGGAAGTGAATGGCATTCCATATGAAATGTTAGAAATTTTGGCTGTACACAGTTGTCCCCATAACCTACCGAAATGTGCAGCTCTGCCACGGAAGGTGATGTAAGGCTGAAGGATGGAATGGGCCACTTTAGAGTCAGTTCTTTTTGTCACCAGCCCCCAAATGCACTGAGGTGTGTGCAGTTTTCAACGCACTGAAACCCTTGGGTTAATTAAGTCATGACCTTTGTGTATTTGACCATTTGGGTTTTTTTTCTGATGCTCCCATGATAAAAATGAATGTGAGAAATAATTAAATTCCAGGCCTAGATTATTGGACTGTCAGAATCAGATAACAAGACAACTCCTCTTGGGTTTCTTCCTGATACAAATATATCAAACCAAAAGGGGTGAGAACAGAATAGTATAAGAAAACGGTTATTAGAGACTGGTATCAAATAATGTATGCATAATTGCTCATTTGAAATCGATACATTATACAAAGCACCAGAGGGTGATGCTGTGGGCTGGAGGAGGCTGTATCAAGATGAATTTTTACACAGCACACATATGCTGAGCAGTACGGGGCCGTTCTTCAAGTTAGCTTTTTCAGTTATCTGTTACTGCTTAATGAAATACACCAAACTCAGTGGCTTAAACAAAACCCATTTCATTTATTTGCTCCCAAATCACAGCTGGGCTGCTCCACTGGCGCTGGAGACTCTACTTCCGAGATGGCATCAGTCACACCACTGGCAAGTTGGTACTGGGTGTTGGCCGGGAGCTTGAATGGGGATCCTGGCTGGGGCCTCAGTTTTCTTCGACATGCATCTATCCATGTGATTAGGTTGGACTTCTCCCAGCAAGGCAGTTTTAGGATAGTCAGATCTTACCTGATAGCAGGCTTCCCCCAGAGTGCAGAAGCCGAAGCCACAGGCTTTCTTAAGACAAGCACAAAGCAAACAAATCATCATTTCCGCTACATTCTGTTGGTCACAAAGTGGGTCCAGGTGCAAGGGGAGGGGACTACAAATGCGTGTGAATACCTGGAGTGTTGTTCATTAAGGGCCATTAAAGTCTACTATTGATACATTAGCTCTGTGTATTATAATTTAGGACCAATTTATGTACTTTCCTTTGGGAATTCGATTTGTGTGCAAAGATGTGAAATCGATGCTCTGCCATAATGACCTGGGTTGGAGGTGCAGCCATCCTTGTAGGCTAGGGAAGGATGTGAGTTGGGGAGAGGTGTGGAATTGGACATTTATGAGATGTTGAACTAGCACTGTCTGACAAGCTTTTTAAAAATCCACAGTATTACCTGTTCATAGGCATAAAATGCCAGGAACAATATGAAACCTATCAACTATAATACTTGAAATAAATATTTAGCATAAATTATTTGAATAATTCCCCCATTATGCTTTCAAGCAATGGAGATTTTAAGTGATTTGATTTAAATACATAGTACTAAATCCTCCATTTGTCTGGAAGAATTGTGGAAACTTGGGTAAAAATTTCAGCATACCATCATCATATAGCAGGTACACAGCATCCTTTCTTCTAGGTGGGGAACAACTGTGACCTAGGAATGGAGGAAAATCTATTAAAGTTCAGACTTAAGTATTACTGAATATACCCCCATCAAACGTAGTTATCCCCACCAGCATCATTAAAATTTGATAATTTGTTACTTAACTTTCTGGAAATGTATCAAAGTTAGGGTCTCTACCCTTGCTAACGGGCCTTTTAAAAACACGTCTTGGAAGTTTGTAACCTAAAGCAATGTACCCATTGATCAAAGTTTCTGCACCTACAAGTTTCATGATCATTTTCATAATGAAGATTTCTGCCTGATGTTAATTTCCCTAAGGACTGCCCAGCTTCTTAGAAGGGATATTTCCTAATTTATATACCTTGTTAGTGCGGGCTCTGTAGCATCAAGGAAGATAGCTAAGCACTTGTAGCCTGAGTCATGAGAAAATGAGGATAGCCAGCAATTATTGAGCATGCTCTCTCTCTGCCACACACTGTGTTAAATTATTATTATCACCATCTCCATATCGCTTTTTTTTTCAAAAGAAAAACTGAAATACAGAAGAACTAATTATGTAAATTAGCAGAGCCAGGATTCAAATCTTCACAGCTTTCCTTCTAGATCTAAATGGTGAGCTATTGTGGGACCCTCTGCAAAGGCACACCTTTCTAGACCGGTGGTTCTCAAGTGTGGTCCAAGTGTGGAAGGGCAGAATCTTGATCCTACTTCAGATGTACTGAATCAGAAGCTCTGGGGGCAGGGGCCCAGCGATATGCATTTTCTGCCTCCTGGCAATTCCAGTACATGTTCAAGCTTGAGAATCACTTATTTTGACATTCACGTCAAGAAAAATGCTATAAATCACAGGTTTTACTGATTAATGCTATCACTCCAAGGGCTTCTCAAGGAATCTACTACTCAACAAAGATCAGCGTACTTCAGAGAAGTGATCCACATCCAGTGAACGTTCCAGATACGGCTTGACTAAAAGATCTTGTCTTTCACATTTGGCTTAGAATCTGAATTTGCTCTATTTCCCGACTCTCCACTTGAGTCTATGCTTCAGTTTCCTCATATTAAAATATAGATAATGATGTTTGCTTTCTTCCCTCACAGAAATAGTCTAAGAATTAATGAGCTATATTAAACTCTTTCAGTTCTTGGAAGAAAGGCAGTATGTAAACACTGTAATAATATTTTAAACAGGTTAACTTTTTCTATGTGAATAACAGTCTTTTTTCTTTTGGTGATCAAACGTGTTGTTTTTTCCCCAAAGAATTTTTTGATTTTTAAAAAACTTCTTCTTTAAAGGCACCAGACAGATATCTTTCTCAACACCAGGGGAAGAGTATCAAGATGAGAAAGCACTCTTTCTGAGAAAAGCTGAAGTTTTAAAATTCCTGATATCACTAGAGGTAAGAGGCAATGTGGTGATACACCAGGAACCCTAGGTTAGAGACCCAGTAATGCCAAGTTTAAGCTATTTTACTTTTTAGTTTTATACACTAAGGTGGCCTCTTCCTCCTCCTTGGCTTCAGTTTACCAAACTGTAAAAGGTGACAACATAGCACAGAATTATAGAGTACAGGCCCTGGCTTCGAAGAACTACATGTGAATCCTGACTTGGCCATTCACCAGCTGTGTGACCTTAGGTTAGTTATTTACCCTCTCTGATCGTTCATCTCCTCATATGTATAATGAGAATAGTGATAGAATTAAGTGAGGCAATACATTTAAAATGCTCAGCTCAGTGCCTGGCACTCAACAAGAAGTGCTGGCTATTGTGATCATTAATAAAAATTCACGTGTAGACTACATAATCCCAAAGATGCCTCGCTACTTTGGAATTTTAGGATGCCTTTTGAAGTTTCTCACAGACTCTCCAGTTTCTTTCTTTCCTAGGAGTCAACATTCATCATGTATTAACAGAGCACTTACTATGGGCCAGGACCGTTCAAAGCACTAGGGCTACACTGAGCACAGATAAAAATCCTTGTCCTTCAGGGGCTTACATGCAAGGGGGAGCTGGCCTTTCCTGAACTCTTCTGGGGGCGTAGGAGTACTCAGTACTCCAGTCTTAGTTCCATTGAATGGAATTCCTTTTTTGGACTGAAAAATCTTCAACACAAACAGGAAAATATTTTTCTTAGCCTTCAAGGAGATAAAGATTTCCCTTTGATGAGTGTTTTGCTTAGTTATTTATTTTTATGAAGGAACGGCTTACCTCTCAGTGATGTGTAAAGAATTGTGGGAAGGAGGTGGGTGTCCCTACCTCATCTTGCCTGGATTGAGAGAAAACTTGATAAATTAGTGTGGGTTGGGAGGGAGGGAATAGCAGCTTGATTAACGGGGAGCAAAAGACATTTTGAAATCTATCTGTGTAGCTGCCAATCCCTGTCTGCAGGTTTAGAAGAAAGGGATTTTGAAATTTAGCTACCTGTCTGTGTAGGGGAGTATTCATCTATCTAGAGGTTTTGGGAAATTTGAAATGATGCTCTTCCAATCTGTTGGGAGGAGGATGTGTTTAAACCTCTCTGGTTTCAGACAGAAAATCTTCCTCCTGATGCTCTGTCTCCATGGCACAGGAACAACAGTGCCAGATCTCAGCTGACGTAAACAGTTTAAGCAGGAAGGAGTGCACTTCTTATGACATAAATTAAACATCACAGCAGACATCAGGCTGGAAAAAGTTACAGGAACCTAAGGTACTTCCAGCACTTGATTAATGCAGTCTGGCCGATGGTTTCTGAGGGGCAGTGAGATCACCAGCAGGTATGGAGCCCTGGGCGATTCCTAGCCAGCCCCAAAGACAGACTGGGGCTTGGGAGGGCAATTATTCTGGCTTCGGATGTTGTATGTACCCAGTCTGTTTAGGTATGGAGACAGGAATTGGAAATACAGGCAGGTGAGTTGGCTGATAGCCTTATCAACCAACTCACAGCAGCACAGAGTCATGGTCAGGACAAGCTAGGAAGGGTCAAGACCAGAGGCTAGGCTGGGCTGGTGAGGGAAGGAGCCAAAACAGTGCCCAGGTTAGAGCAGAGGCTGTGTCAGTGTACTTGTCCATATGGAAAGGGTGTGTAGTTATGAGGAGGCCTGCTGGCCAAATAAGGTCAAGTCCAGATTGCTGAGCCAGACTGCATACCAGTTTCAAGTCCAGAGAGACAGGTTATAGTGGATGTATTAGTTTCCTAGCTCAGCCGTAACAGATCACCACAAACTTGATGGCTTACAATAGATATTTAATCTTTCACAGTTCTGGAGGCTAGAAGTCTAAGATCAAGGTGTTAAAAGGGTTGGTTCCTACTGGAGGCTCTGAGAAACAATCCATTCCATACCTCTCTCCTAGCTTCTGGTGGCCGCGTGGCAATCCTTCAGGTTCCTTGGCTTGTGGATGCATTGCTCCAATCTCTGCCACCCTCTTCTCATTATCTTCTTCTCTTCTGATAAGGACATCTCTCATTGTTTAGGGTCTACCCTAAATTCAGGCTGATCTCATCCTGAGATTCTTAACTATATTATACATCTACAAAGGTCCTTTTACCAAATAAGGTCACCTTTTCATGTCTGGGGTTTAGGACTTAGTCATATTTGTTTTTGTTTGTTTGTTTATTTAATTTTTTTTTTTTTTTTTGCCCATGTGTTGCAGCACATGGGATCTTAACTCCCCAACCAGGGATCAAACCCAAGACCCCTGCAGCGGAAGTGCAGAGTCTTAACCACTGGACCGCCAGGGAAGTCCTCCATATTTGTTTTTGGAGCCACTATTCAACCTACTACAGTAGATACAGAGTCAGAAAACTTGGGTTTTTAACCCCAATTAATAGTATGATAATAGCCACACTTTAAGTTTTTACCATTTGTCAGGTGTTCATTCATGATCAATAAATATTTAGTGAGCATTCACTATATGCCAGGTACTATTCTCAATTCTGTGACTTTAGGAATAAACAAAGCTGGCAGAAATCTCTGTCCTCATGAAGGCTACACTCTAGCAGGGGTGGGTGGAGATAGACAAACAAAGAATAGATTGAAGTATATAGTATGTCTGATGGGGACGAGCACCATAGAGAGAGTGAATTATGGGAGGTGGATAGGAAGTGCTGGGGTGCAAGAAGGGAGCAATTTTAAATAGGATGGTCCAGAAAAGCCTCAGTTAAGGCTACTATTTGAGCAAAGGTTTTAAGAAGGGGCAGGCATGAGCCTGGTAGATGACTGGAGAAAAAGTCTTGCAGGTAGAGGGCACAGCAAGTGTAAAGGCTCCAAGGCTGGAGGATGGAAGATGAGTAAATGGGCCAGCCAGGCAGAAGAGGAGTGAACAAGAGGCGAGAATTGAAGTAGATGAGGTGGCAGAGGTAACAGAGGCCAGATCATGCACATACACCTGGCTATCCACTCTAAGGACTTCGGCATTGGCTCTGAGTGGAATGAGGAGCCATTGGGCATTTTGAGAAAAGGCGTGACATGATGTGGTTGCATGATTGCAGGATCACTTCTACAGTGTACAGACTCATGTGGAGGTGAGGGCAGAGCAGGGAGGCCATTGGGACTATTGCCCCAATGCCAGAGACGGATGACTGGAACTTGGACCAGAGGAGACTGAGAGAAGTGATGGGGTGCTGCATGTGTTCTGAGGCTGGAACTACTAGAATATGCTGATGGTTGAATGTAAGGAGTCAAGGATACTTTCTCTGAAGGGTGCTTGGATCTCTCACATAGTTGCAGGGACGTAGTGCTGTGGCCGGAGTCACCTCAAAGACTTCCTCACTCACATGCCTGGTGGGTGATGCTGGCTCTTGGTTAAGACTTCAGCTGGAATTGTCAGCTAGAACATCAGCACATGACCTCCTCATGTGACCCGGGTTTCCTCATAGCATGGTGGCTGGGTTCCAAATGCAAGCATCCTTAAGAGAAAGAATCAGGTAGAATCTGTATTGTCTTTCATTGATTGAGTCTGGGAAGTCACATAGAATCACTTCTTTCATACTTTTGATCAAGGCAGTCACAGAATTCTACCGGGTTCAAGAGAAGGGATATAGACACCACCTCTTGCTGGGGGAGTAGCAAAGTCACATACAAGTCACATATTAAAAAAAACACGTGGGATGAGAAATCTTATTATAGCCATCTTTGGAAAATATGATCCACAGCTAAGTGGAAGATATTATTACAAGGGAAGTTCATCAAGGCAAGAAGGCTTGATAAAATGAGACAGATCAGGTTCTGGGTTTAAGCTAGGCACAAGTAGACAGAGGGAGAAATTTAGAGCAAGCAACTAGAAACAGCTTCCCAGGGTTGCAGCAGAGCAAGCAGACAGCATCATACATATAGCCAGATGATGATGGATGTCTAGGCCCAGATCAGGAAAATTCTGCTCGTTGTTGCATTTTTTCCTATCATTTTTATGATTTGTTCCTGAACTTATAAAAGGAGCCCAGGTAATAATGTTATAGAAAAAAGAGAAAAAAAGCTATAGGGAAATGTAACAGGAAAACAATTACCCATCATCCCACCATAGGTCCAGAGTCCATGTAAATAAATATGCTGGTGTTGAGTCCTGTTGTCTGTCTGGGTGAGCCCCAGTGTAGAGCATAAAAACTTTGGGCTTGGAGATGCCACACACCAGGGTTTGAATTTTCTTTTAGCTGGATGATCTTGGGCAAGTTACTTAACTTCTCTGTGCTTCAACATCCCAATCTGGAAAATGCTGACAATTATGAAATAATTCTATAATGTGTCCCAGGGGCTGGAAAATAGTAGGTTCTCAATGCACATTAGCTTGTAAAATCATTATTAAATAAATACATCATTCTTTTTATAAAAATGGTCTCATTTACAAAAACAGCATTCATGCTGTTTTTATCTGCTTTTTTCACACAATTTTATCTTGAACATATGACTCTGGAAAGAGACACCTATATCACTGTCTTTATGAGATACACACTTCCCCATTATATACATGAACTAGAGCTTGTTTAACAGATTCTAATTGTTGGATACTTAGCTTTTTTAAAAATTAATTTGTACCTATTATATGTAACACTGCAATAATCAACCTGAATACTTGCCTAATTATTTTCTTACTGTCTGGCACATTTGTTCAATAAGCAGATGAATGGTTACAGATTTCTAGAAGTAGATTTGCTGGCCCCAAACTGTGCCATTCAAGTTTATTTTTTAATTTACTTTATACAATGAAAAATTTCAAACCAAAGAAAATTAGGAAGGATTGTATAATGAACACAAATATATGGCTAGCATCTGTATTTAGCCTGTTAACATTTGCCTTGTTTGGTTGATCTGTTTTTCTTGAGTATTTAAAAATAAAACACATCCATCATGACATTTTACTCTAATACTATAGTGTGTCTCATAAAAATGAGGACATTTTCCTGCAAGACTGTTTTACCATTATCATATATAATAAAAATAAGTGTAATACCCTAATATCATCTAACGCATTTATTTTAAAATTTCTAAATTGTCCAAATTGCCTTTTACATCTTTTACAGTATTTTTTTCAAATTAAGACCCAATCAAGAACCCGAATTACCTTTGGTTGTTATTGTCTCTTAGGTGTTTTTAAATCCAAAACAGCCCGTACCACCTTTGTTTCCCACCTTTAACACTGATTTGTTGAAGAGCCAGAGCTGGTTGACCTTTTCGCCTTCTGACCATTAAAAAAGAAACCATTTTGAAGAAAGTTCTCAGAAGTGAAATTGTTGGGCCAAAAGGCCGTCCTGGTTGTAGGCAGCCCTCCTGGTGTGAATACAGGCTGCTCCAAAGTGAGGCTCTACTTGGTAGACAGGTGCCTGAATTGTAAAGGTTGACTTTGGCAGGCTGCTGGGGAGGTCTTGCCCTTCCAGCAGGGATTCAGGGGTTTGCTGTTCACTAAAGTTTCCTCAGAAGAAGAGGGACCACTGTAAATTAGTGCCAGAAATAACACTCTGGTTTAATGGACAAGGTGGCCTAAAGTCCGACACAAGAAAACAAGATGTTTTGAGAAATTTCATTTGATTCCAACTTCAGAGGCAGGTGAGTCTCTCCTGGGTACATTTCTGTCCCTGCTGGTGGGGTGGCTGGAAGCAGACCTAAACAGTCACAAATGTGCATCAAAATCCTGGTTCTGCTAGTTACTAGGGTAACTTGTTACCTTGGAAAAACCACTTAAAATTCCATTCTATTTGGTACTCTGATATGTGCAAGGGACTGAGCCCTTTCTGTTGGACCTGTCTGCCTTACACACATCTGGGTGGCAAAGATATGGCCTCCTTATCCTCCAAGATAGAGCTTCTCAAACATTTACATACATAAGAATCACCTGGAGGGTAGAGCGGGCTCATGATAACCAGCTGAAATTTTGATTAAGTAGATAAGCCCAGGAATCTACTTTCCTTAACAGGAACCCTAAGAGGTTTTGACTCAGGTTGTCCAGGACCATGCTTAAAAAGATCTTATCTGGGAACCTCAGTTTGCTTGTCTGAAATAGGTAACACTTTATAGGCATTACTATGTGCCAGACACCCTTCCTACTACTTTATACACATTGACCAACTCATTCCTGCCAGCCACCTATGAGCTAGGTATTCTTTGTACCCACGTTTTATAGATGAGGAAATTGAGCTCAGAGAAGTTAATTCCGAAGATTCACACTGCTAGTAGGTACTAGAGCCAAGGTATAATACGTGGTGATGTAAAACTTAAAAAAGTGCCTCTTACTGAATTGTAAATTCAGAAGTTCTTAGGGTAAGAGAAGTTGTTACTACTATTTGGTGATTTGCAAGGAATATTTCCCATTACGGTCAAAAAGATATGTGTGAAGTACCTTTTTATTGAAACTGAGGTCGACTAACAGAAGGTAGATGAATACTTGGCATATAGAGAGCACTCAATGTGTGCTTATTGAATGAATGACTAAATGTATTCTAATACATATATTCCAATACTCTGCAAAGGTTAGTCTTTGACCCCAGGCACTGATGACATACTTCTATGTGTCCTTTCTTGATTTTTCCTCTTTGTCCAGTTCTGCTTTTTCCACACAATACCACCAACTGGAGAGCCAGTTGATCAATCATGTCAACTGTGGCTTGCCAAGTGACCTTGCTGCCTTTGCTATCTCCTTTCCATCTGCCGTGTTGATATGGTAGGGAAACCTTTGAACTGAAGCTTTTCAGGGCAGACTGCTAGCACTGACTGAGTCACTGGTCATTGAAACATCCCACAGTCTACTCCCCTAGCCACTTAAGGCTTCCAATTTGTTCACATAAAAATGATGTTTAAAAGCACAGGCTTTGGTTCAATTTTCAGTTCTGACATCAGGGAAATGGATTCAGTTCTTTGAATGTGAGACACTTGCTCTATCAGGTGATATGATATCACTATTTAGCAGTGAGAGCTTTGGAGATATTTTGCCTGTGTTTGAATCTCAGCTCAATTGTTTATCAGGTCTCCGAATGTTGAGAAAATAACTTGTCTTATCTGCACAATGAGGCAAATAATATCTACTTTAGAGGATTAGTTTGAGGAATGAGTAATACAGTAAAGCACTTTAGCACACTGCCCAGCGTATAGTAACTAATCACTAACGTTAGCCGTGTTATTTCTATGAAAATGTCATAATACCTACTCTTTTGGGAGTTTGAAAGAATGTTTGTAAATTACTCTAATGTTTTGTAACTGCTCTATAAATAGTAATTGTTAGGACTACTATCACTATACCATGAGGTTAAGCTCAGAAATTTACAAGAATATTTCCAGTGCTAACATTCAAAATAAATGACCTGCCATTTTAACCTTGAGAGATATGGTACCCCCGCAAGAAATAACCATGTGATGTTTTGGAGGCTGCTTGGGTCATGAGGAGCTCTGAACTCAGGGCTGCCTTCCAGAAAACAAGCTGTCGGCTTTAAGAGTGAAGACTGATATAGAAGTTTCCAGTGAGAAATTCTAGTACCTGAAGATTAGACAAGATCATTGAGATTTGCTCTTTTTTCAACTAATGGAAATGTCAGTCCTTTTGAGTGTTGTTACATTATTCAATTTTGGGATAAGAAACACACAATCCTAAAGGATGCTTTTAGAAACCAAAGTTGAGTCTACGGCTGCCTTGTCCTGACATTCTGGTGAACCTATCCTTTTTCCTTCTGCACCCTGGGAGAGGCTGCTATGGTGGGATTACAAGATAAAATACAAGATGCCCAGGTAAATATGAATTTCAGGTAAACAATGAATTTTTTTAGTATAAATATATATATAAAATGTGTGTGTGTATGGATGAGCATGGCCCACATATTGCAAAGATTTATTTGCTAAGTATGGTAACCCTAGGCTGTGGTACAGGGCAGTGCTTCGCAAACTTTACTAGGGATGTAAATCTCCTGGAAGTTTTGTTAAAATGCAGATTCTGATTCAGTGGTTGTGATGATGCTGAGGCTGCTGTTTTGAGGATCCCATCTAAGTGGCAGGGATGAAGGGTAGAGTTCCTCAGCTTTGCTGGACTAGAAGAATTATCTGCAGTGCTGATTGAAAATATAGATACTTTGCTGTAACAAAACACCACAGACAGGGTGCTTTAAACAACAGAAATTTATTTCTCTCTGTTCTAGAGGCCTGAAGTCCAAGATCAAGGTACTGGCAGGGTTTAGTTTCTTCTGAGGTCTCTTTGTCTTGCAGATGGCTGCCTTCATGTTGCCTTTATACATGGTCTTTTCTCTGTGCTCATATATCCCTGGTGTGTCTGTGCATCCTATTCACCAATCAAACTGAACTAGGACACACCCTAACAGCCTCATTTTTACTTGATTACTTCTTTCAAGTCCCTATCTTTAAATAAAGTCACATTCTGAGGGACTTGGAGGTTAGGGATTCAACGTATGAATATTGGGGGGGGGAGACAATTCAGTTGGCAACACGATCTGAGACCCACTGAGACAGAATTTGTTTTGGAGGGATTTTCAGGGCCTGATCAGTTTCTCCAGCTTATCAGGCAAATTTAAGACATCTGGTGTAGAGCAATGACGCTTAAACTTGAACCTGAATCAGAATCACACGAAGAGCATTTTTAAAACCCCAAGTTTCTAATTCAGGAGGTTGAAGTGAATCTCCAGATCCTGCTTTTCTAACAAGCAGCCGTCATTAGAATTACCACCTTAGACAAGTCCCTAAACGTCCCTGAAGAGCGAGGTGGTAGTAGCATGCCCCTTCTGTGGCTGTTATGTGGATTTTCTGACATTAGGAGGCAAAAGTTCTTGGGACCTCTAGAGCCCTATATTAGACGAAAGTGGGTTTTTGTGATACATTTTCTACAAGTTCTAAAACATAGGAAACAAAGTCAGTGTATTTTCATAAACAGAAAAACATTGATTTTTAAAAACTTTCCTTTTGTTCTATTCTTGAGAGTCAATGAACTGTATTTTATTATTGTCACCATAGAGGTCTTTGCTAAGTAGTACATTATTAGATACCATGAGGCCATTTTCCCAGATGTGATGGGGGATTGAAGATCAAATCTACCTGCTGTTGGGATGGAAAAGAGTTGGAAGGACCTAAAATCATGTGATTAAACCTTCAGTCTCCTGAGAAACTGCTTTCTTGTTACAACTAGAATTCCTGAGACATGAGTTACTTTGATGTCGATCCTATTAATAAACATGTAAACAAAATCTTGCAGAAAGAGTCAGGAATTTTGTTTTTTTTTAAATAGTTCTCTAAAGTACTTACAAGACTGACCTTTTCTGGCATATTAAAGATCTAGAATTTAGCCAATCCAGGTAAATACAGAGGTCTTCAGAAAATGTACCTTTCTCTACATTACAGTTTCAAAAGGGTCTCTCATAAAAAAAAAATACTCAGTCATTTTCTCTTTTTTTCTGAAGTAAGATGTAAGTGATTAGTTGGCAAGCAATTTTAAATGTCTTGTTTATAATCATGGGACCGTACACTGATGGTTTGACTGTCATAAGTAGCAGTTCAGAGCATCTCTTGGGAGTCCAAGAAACCAGAGATGGGAAATGGTTTCTGCTGTTGGGTGCTGTTAAACATGTTGTTTTCAGAGCTTAATCTCCCCTTTGGTGCAGTGGGTTTATGAGTACTACCTACCAGGACTTTGGTGAGAATTATATGTATGCAAAACCACCACTGTGTGCTTGGTGATACGTAATAGCTTCATACATGGCAGGTGTCTTATTATTTATATGATTATACATTGGAATGTGTTGTCACTATTTTTTTCTCCTCATTTTAACTTTTTTGTTGTCTTCTTTTTTTCTTCTTTTCTTTGTCCTTCCTCACTGAACAATCAAAACGAGGTCTAGTTTGAATAAGGGTACTTTGACCAGAAACATTGTGAGTAGGCTTTTTGTTTGTTTTGCTTTTTTTGATCTTTAAGTGATAAGGAAACTGGATTATTGGATTTTGGTGTTGAAAAATGATACAGGGAAAAGATGTATAATTCACTGCTGTTAACTTGGGGGCAAACCATCCAGCTGATTGATTAGTAGAGCCCTTTGTCTCTTTGATTAGAGTCTTTGGCTATTGGGTTCATTAATAATTCTGCTAGACAGATGCAAATTATTATGTATAGAATAGATTAACAACAAGGTACTATTGTATATCACAGGGAACTATATTCAATATCCTGTAATAAACCATAATAGAAAAGAATATTAAAAAGAATATATATATGTAACTGAATCACTTTGCTCTACACCAGAAACTAACACAACATTGTAAATCAACTACACTTGAATTAAAAAAATGAACCACGCACTCTGATTTGAAGTGTATTAAAATTTTTTAAATTCTCGAAAAACATTCTGCTAGAGATTTACCAAGTTTACAATTTAGAATTCCTAGTTAAAAGGTAAAGTATGGTTGAAGAGTAGAACAAACCTTCTGTTGAAAACTGAGATGTGGTATTCAGAATATCTAGTCAGGCTGGTTGCTGGGGTCTGAATCTGTCTAACTGTTAATGCTTTGGTTGCTGGGTTGAAGAAGTTCTGGGCAGCTGGGGTAGAGGTTGGATACTTGGGAGCTTAGGGTAGTGGCTGTTTACCAACCAAGAAGTGTTTAGTTTAACCACTGGCACAGCAACACCAGTGTGAACGGGGTGTATGGGTACCCAGGTTGAAAGCCTAGGTTCCTTAGTATCCCCGTCGCTCTGGATAATCGTTAACAATGGTTGTTAGTGATCCAAAGTCAAATTTGCAGCACCAAGATTTAAAACTTTTCTGGGATAGTAAGAACTGTACACTACCAAATGTGAAATGGATGGCAAGTGGGAAGCTGCTGCATAGCACGGGGAGATCAGCTCGGTGCTCTGTGACCACCTAGAGGGGTGGGATAGGGAGGGTGGGAGGGAGGCTCAAGAGGGAGGGGATATGGGGATGCATGTATATATATAGCTGATTCACTTTGTTGTACAGCAGAAACTAACACACCATTGTAAAGCAATTTTACTCCAATAAAGTATAAAAAAAAAAAACAATGAGCAAAAAAACCCCAAACTGTAAAATAAAGGTTACTATCAGGGTTTTAGACTAAAAATGCCACGTAATCTTAATCATAAGTGTACATCATCATTGCCTATGCAGTTTTTCCAAAATTCTTGGGCCTATGAATTTTGCTATGATTCGATTCAGTAAGAGGGGAGTGTGTCTCTGGAATCTGTGTTTTTGTGAGTCTTCCCTAGAGGTCTCTGGTCCCTGCTGTATTGGATATCTTCTGTTTTACCCTCCAGATGTACACTCAACTTTTTCCTTTTTTTAACCATGCTCTATTCTCAGGAGGCCAAGGTCTGTGGATAGCCTTGGTGAACTCCCTTATTTTCTGGTGTCCTGTTGGGAACAGCCAATGGAGAGTCCTGGCAGGATATGGGAAGAGGGAAGAAGAGGGAGGCTGGGACATTTTATTCCCTTGGCTCCCTCCTTAAGGAATCCCTTGGGACTGGCTGTCCCTTTGACCAAAGATCACAGCTCTCTGGGAGGTGGTCCTCTCCATATGTCTCTTTCTTTCCAAGTTCTCATAACTGTTTCCCTTCCTGGCCTCTTCCAGCTAACTGGAAGGGAACAGCTGTGTTGGCACTAACATCAGGGCACTATTATAGCCTTTAATGGTTTTCTTATACCCTTTGTAAACAGTCCCTTTATTAACTCTCCTCATTATTCTATTTGTGCCATTTATTTCCTGCTGGGACCCTACCTAATGGACGCTGCCTTATCCACTTGCTTAACCTTTCTTTGGACTTGGAGGATATTTAAGGAACTTCCCATTACCAACACTCTGACTTTATCCACAGCTCAGATAAGTCGGGGAATTCTCTGCCATGGTTGGTCTCCCCCAGGTTCAAGGAGAGATATGGAAAACCAGCTGGAGTTCTAACATTTACCTTCTAACATCCTGCCTGCTTTGTGTGAACTCTCTGAAGAAAGGCTAATCCCAGATGGCGAAGAACAAAAAATTGAGGATCATCCTAGGGACAGAAAACTTAAGTGGACTTTGTAAGTTTCATTCAAATGATACAATATGGTTAAAATATAAAGGAGTTTGCTCCCAAGGAGAAACAAAAAGGCCTTAACTAGGTCTCTGTTTGGCAGCAGAATTTTATGCCTCTCAGTATTTGCATGGTCAATTAATCCCTTAAAGTGATGACTAGTAGGCAATTTATTTGGATGGTACAAGAGGCTAATTGGTAATTTTGTTACACAAAATCTTGTGGGCAAAAATTATGCCGGGCTTTTAAAAAATGTGCCTTTGGTATTTGAAGGGAGTGCTTTAGTACCTTGGGCCTCAGAGGAATTCAGCCTGCTGATGTCAGAATTAATGAAGAATATGGAAACTTAAGTGTGGGATGGATGGAGTGAAACATGCATTAAAGATTAATGACATTAGACTAGTGGGAGAGCCACATTTTCTGGTGATCAGAGATTCTGAGGCTTTCATCTGCCAGTGCCTGGGAGAATGTTGAGCATCTTGGAATCAGTCGCACCTCTGGTAGTTAAGTTTTATCAGCCTGCTTTTCAGCAAGGTGCTCCAAGGAAAACCCCTACCCTCCAGCTCTGATCTGTTCATTCATTGAGCAAAATGTGTTGTGAGTACCTACTCTGCGCCAGCACTGTTGAAAGAAACCTGAAAATGGTAATGAGTCAAAACACATATATTGCCTTCTCTCAAGCAGATTATAACATAGTGAAACGGATGAGTTTTCTTAAATAATAGAGTAAGTGAAACAGAGCAGAGCCCTGTGGTCCTTCCCTCCCCTGCCCCCCATGCCCTCAGCCTGTCTTTTGTCTGTAGAAAAACTTTAGTCAAAGAATAAGCTTAATCAGAGAAGTGAGAAGAAAAAGCAAAGGAAAAGGGTCAAACAAGACCAAATACTAATTGTTTAGTCATTAAGCAAAGTCAAGGACCTTTAGCTCCTCCTCAATGGCTGCAGATAATATTCTAAGCCATATCCTTTGAGCTGGTTTACAGATACAGAAACCCACACCAGGTGGAAGAAGTTAACTACATGATGACTAGACTGCAGCCATGACAGAAGCTGCCACAATTCCGAGAACAGGCCTCAAAGAAATGGGAACAAACTCACCCTGGAACTGAAGACTAACTACTTAAAAAAATCAAGATGACGCTGATCAGACCATTTTCAGGATGACTGTCAGAGCTGACTGTGCCGTTTCTACATGCAGCCCCCTCCCTCCATCTATACACCCTTAAATCTCCCGTTTAAAAGCTCCTGCCCACTGATGGTCAGTGCGGGGAGACAGCCTTTGGACTCGAGTCCGCTGCCCTGCCCCCCACCCCAGGGCTGCCCGCCTCGGAAGTAAAGCAAACCTTCTTTTCCACCAACCTTGCCTCTTTATTGGCTTTCAAGCGGCGAGCAGCCTGACCCCACGTTTGGTAACATAAGTGCACATTTACATTCTGAGGTGGAGAGATTATTACATTTCTTGTAATAGTGTTTACTAGGATAACAATTCTCCAGTTTCAAAATATCCCAAGCGTTGGATGAAATATGATGAGAAACATTTCACAGGTGGGGCTGAACCCCTCCAAAAGTCAATGGAATTCTCAGAGGCCAGAAAACAAGCAAACAAACAGGAAACAAGAGAGGGGAGAGTGTGTTAAAGTTCTGGTTGCTTTGTGGAGCAAGAGGGGACAATTCTCACAAATAGTGCATAAAGGAAACAGTTCATCATGACTGTGAATCAGCAGACACACTGGGCAGTAGAATTTAAGCCCATCACTAAAGTGATGTTCTGAAAGAACCAAGATTGCACTCTTAGAGCACTGAGCTAAATCATCTGGTCTAAGGTGGGCCAGGCATCTGCTGTGGAAGCTTCCCTGAAGACAACATGCGTGGAGGGGGCTCTGAGGGATGAGTTGGACTGGGGGAGTCGAGGCCAGGGATGGGCAGTCCTAGCAGAGAGTTGACTGTGTGATACATGTCTGGGCCAGATGGGTCCTGGTGTGTCGAAAGGACTGAAAGGCTACTGGGGCCAAAGAGAGAGAATGAGAGGGAAAACTGTACAGTACAAGACTGGGCAGCTAAGGTAACAAAAGTCCAGTGTTCATAGGCAGGATTTTCACCTGCATCTGAAAGGCAATGGGTAACTCTTCAGGGTTGCAGTGTGATAACATCAGAGTTGCTCTTTTTAAATCTCCTTCTTGCCACTTTGTATAGTAGGACTACAGTGGGGTAAGAATGGAAGATGGTCCAGGCAAGAGAATAAGTGCTTTAAACCCTGGTGGGAACCAGAACCCCTACTCTTCTGCTCTTCTGCCAATCTGGAACCACGAAGCAGAGGATGATGAAGAGGGAGAGATGCAAAATAGCAAGCACATGGGGTGTTCTTTTTAAATTTTTGAGGAATACAGAAAATATAAAAATATAAAAAATTGTGTAACAAATCCTGGGATTTTCACATTGATAAAGGGTTTTTTTTTTTTTTGTCAGTCTTGTTTCATGTTTTTTGATGTAAAAGAAACAAAATATAACAGATAATGTTCATTCCCTTTACCCCTCCCTGTTCCCATTTGCTCTCCCACCCGCTCCTGAGTTAGGGAGGTGAACTTCAGGTCATGTTTTTCTATTTCTGGAAAATACTCTTCTATTGTCTAGAAAATTTTTATATACATATGTATAGTATTGAGTATTTAAAATATTCAGAAATTATACTATGCTATGTGCAACAATCTACAATGTATGTTTTTCACTCAGCATTATGTTTTGGATCTCTGTCCATGTTGCATCACATACGTATGGCTTTTTCATTTAAAATTCTACTGCATTCCATCTTAAATATCTATTCCCCTCCTGATGGATGTTTGGGTCGTTTATAATACAATTTCATGAATGCTGGTGTAAGCATTCTCAAACAGTCTTCCGGGACACAAGTACAATAGTTTCTATAGGTTATATACTTAGCAATGGTGTTGTTGAGTAGTAAATTATGTCCCTTTTAAAAATTACTGATCTGTTGCCAAGTTGTTCTTAAGAGTGGTTGCAGCAACTCAGTTGCTTCCAGAAGGGTACAATGTTATCATCACTGTGTGAGGTCAGACCTTTTTATCCACTGATTCGAGGAGCATGAAATTGTATTCTGTAGTTACTTTAGTAGGTGATACTTTGGGTTGCTACTTGAAGTTGAGCTCTTTTTTTTCCTATTGGGTTTCTACTTTTTTGTTTATATGTTTGGCTCATATTTTGTAACTCATTTGTGAACAATTTTTTTTGGCTGCGCTGCACGGCTTTCAGGATCTAAGTCCCAGACAGGGGATTGAACCTGGGCCATGGCAGTGAAAGCGCTGAGTCCTAATCACTGGACCACCGGGAAATTCCCATTTGTGGACATTTTTATCTGTTCTGAATACTGTTTCCTATCTATGTATGCATTACAAATAACTATTTGTATTCTGTCACTTGTTTATATTACCTTATGTTATCCCTGAATTGATGCTTTTCATTTGGGTGAATTTTTTTTTTTTTTTTTTTTTGTGAATTGTACTTTTTCTCTATTAATGGTTTCTTTGGTGCAGCATAGCAGAATGGTTAGAATCTTTGTCTCTGGAGCCAGCCTGCCTGAGATGGAAGGTGGGTTGCCACTTTGCCTTCCTATCCTGTCCTGTCCACCTTATCTTATCACATTGCATTTATGAAGACCTTCAGTACAGTGTTGAACAGCAGAGGTGGTTGAAGGAGGTGGGTTAGTGGAGATCCTTGTGAGGCGGCAGCATTGTCTTGATTGGGAATTAAGAAATTCTTTTTTAGTTTGCTCTGTGTAGCAGGCATTGAGGATGGCTTTTGTTGCTGATGCCTCATCCTTGTAGGGGCTTTGGTCAAGTGATCATTTGCTCGGAGTGGTGGTACGATACAACAGGATAGTCAGAAATGCTGAAAACTATTTTAGGTCCACCACTAATTTGCTGTTTTGACTTCATATATTTTTAAGTTTCCATTTTATTTTGTGATGTCCCTTACTAGACTCATGAGGATAATGCAGGTCAATAATACTGTTCCAAAAGGCTGAAATAGTATCTGGCATATTATAGGTACTTATTGAATAATTAAATTAATGACCTTGCTTTATTTACATCTCTGTTCAATGATATATGTGAAATGGGGTCATTGGAACTTGCTGTAGCTCCCACAGTGAGTTGGGAAGATTAAATCAGATGTGCTTTGAAAAGCTACCCAGAGTTTATGATGACCATAGGTCTTGGTGGATAACAGCAGACAAGGAAGCACAAGTAGGTGATACATTTTTCCCACACTAGAAGGTGAATTCTATGAAAACAGGAATCTTGTCTGCCTTGTTTATGGCTGTGACCCAGGTGCCTAAAATAGTGTCTGGGACTCAGATATTTATTGAATAAATGGAATACAGTAAAATTTAATCAAGATCTTTATTTGACTCAGAGAAAATAAAGGAGAACATAAAGTTGAATTCAGGGGTTTGATATGAGAACATATATATGAATGAGGGTGTATATGAGAAGAGTGAAAAAGAAAAAAGCAGAAGAAAAAATGAGTAGGAAAACTATAAATGAGAGTAAAGAAGACATTGTCTAGGACTTAAAAAACTCCTAGACTGAAAATGTGAATTTGATGTTTGAGCTTGTCTTACTAACTGAGTGGGATCGATTGAATCTGACTGCATAAAACTGGTCATTAATATAGTAAGGGAACCACAATTTAACTGTAAATTCTTGCTTTAGTATTTTTAAGTCTATGAAGAAAGATGAGAGACAAGAGTGCAGATCTCTGACCTTTTGCATTCTTCGGAAGTGGTTTAAGAGCTGGACAGTTGCCTGTGCTCTGAAAACATAATAATGTATCCTGAAGAACTTTGAATTTATACTTGGGTTTTGTCCATCATAACATTCTCTGTATTCTCATAAAAGTAGTTTTTAGTGGGCATCTGCTGGTTTTGCGTACCCTGCATCTATTTCCATTTTTTTCTCCCAATAGAATCCCAATTTGTTTTGTGGGGTAACTTCCCAGCCTCATTCATTTGATTTGTGTTAGGATGGACTACTCTTCTATCTCCTGGAATGGCCATGTGACCCAGGGCAATCAACATAGACAATTTTTCTGGTCTTGCTTGACTCAGAGATGGAGCACAAAGACCAGAACAGGCAAAGACACTCACTCTTGGAACTTTGAGTCTAACTGTTGGGAGAGAGAAGTCATTCTTTAACTAGGGTTTCTGCATTGACCCAAAGAAGAGAACCTACCCAAGAGAAGCCAACCCAAAGGAAATGAAGCTAATAGAAACTGAGGTCTGAAGATAATGTTTGAGCTGTCTGAATCCATTCTTCCTTGAAGCTTCTCTAGCCTAGCCATTTCACTTAGGTCAGCCAGTACATTCTCTACTTCATTTAATTTGAGTACGAGTTCCCTTGCAATTCGAAAGGGTCTTGATTAATACATTTTGATTAAAAAAAACTTTTCAGTGGAATTGATTCTTGAGAGCAAAGCCCTCAGACCTAGATTGGTGAAAGTCAGGAGTATATTGGGACTTCACTGACGGTCCAGTGGTTAAGACTCCACGCTTCCACTGCAGGGGGTGCAGGTTCCATGCCTGATGGAGGACTAAGATCCCACATGACTCACGGTGCAGCAAAAAAAAAAGAGTATATGTGTATATGTCATACACCATATTCTAGGTAATTAGTTATTGAAAACATATCTTTAGAAACTTAACCTCTCATCAGTGTTTGTACCTCTATAGCTAGAGGTGGTCGAATTAGATGATCTCAAGCTTATTTCTAGGTCAAAGTGTAAAAGTCTGAGACAGCTTTTCTTGCAATGACTTTATGATCTCTCTTATATTTGCTGACAGCTCCTGATGGCCAAGACTAACTCTTACCATTTTCCAGAGTATACCCTGCCATTCATCCCCCTTTCTTATTTCTGCTTATGTTTCCTAATGCCCCATAACACAAGAAGGCACTGCAGCTGCAATAATGGTGATGAAAATAGCTATCATTTTGAATCCTCACAATACCAAGAACTTCACATACGTCATTTCACTTAATCTTCTGAAGAACTTAATGACATAGGAATTAATATGAAATATATAATCACTGATCCACCATGAGACTCTTGGGGTTATTCAGTTTAACTTCAACTCACCTACCCACCAAGTGCAGATAGGAATAATTTCTCCATCATCACCCTAATTAATGTCCAGAGTCTCATTACCATTTGAGGGGCTTACAGTTTGGCTAAGGAGTTGAGAGGTGTATTCCTGGGGTGTCACTGGGCCAATCAGGTGAAATCTACCAAGTCTTTTTCTATAAATAAGCATCATTTCTTCTGGGTGTTTAGAGGTAATGTTCTGTTCTTTTGGCTTTCAGGGAAGATCAGTTGGTAAGTTCTTCCTTCAGCAATAGCTGGACCATTAGCAATGAGAGTGCTAACTCATCTCTCACATGACCCTCTGGTCTATATGAGCTGTGCCACTCCAAATGATCCTTCTATGAGTTTGCCTATCTGGATCTTCCTGAGTAGATGGTCTTCGATCTTTTACGGAAGTTGTCCCTAGGATCAGAATCTAACCTTCCAGAGCTTTTTGAAAATTTTATCTAATTC
The DNA here is from genome assembly GCF_028023285.1 of Balaenoptera ricei. Taxonomy (NCBI): domain Eukaryota; kingdom Metazoa; phylum Chordata; class Mammalia; order Artiodactyla; family Balaenopteridae; genus Balaenoptera; species Balaenoptera ricei. Next base: position 84,518,324 of record NC_082649.1, read on the forward strand.
TTCTACTTTCCTTTGATCCCTCTACTGCCTCTTCCCTTTCCTCCTTCTTCTTCTTACTTTTTTGTTTTGTAAACATTTGTTTCTTGTTCTTTAACAGTTGACAGGAAGGTATCAAACCCACAATGCATATTATTAGCAATCCCTCCAAAGTTGCTTTTTCTTCAAAATCATGAATGTAAGCTTGAAACTATATCAGGAAATGAAAGGAAATTCTTAGAATTGATCTTTCAATTTCATAAAGAAAAAAAAGAAAAAGAGCTAACTTTATTAAACATTGTGTAGAATATAAAACCATTTCAACCCTCATTTTACAGATTAGGAAACTGGGGCTCAGAGAATTTAAGTAATGAGTCAGATCACAGAGTTGTGAAAATGTAGAGTTGTGGGTCAAAGCTCGATAGGACTGAAAACAAAACCCTGCTATTACCCAATGAGCTTAGAGGAAGTGGGCAGGATGTGGCCCATGATCTATTCTTAGGAAAATGATCCTAGAAAAATGTCACAAATAATGGTTTTTAGGAAAAAATCCGTAAGTCGTAAGTTTTGTCAGATACATAGGTTTCATCCTGCTGGCTGATGAAGATGTAGAGTATGTCAGTTGCTCTACACTGGATCATGTTAGAAATCATGTGGACATGGTATGTCAGTTGCTGTGACATCCTAGGTAATGTTAGAAATGCTTCTCCATTTCTTTACGTAAAGAACTAAGAGGTTTTTCTGGGGCGGAGGAGGGAGAGCCATGGGGGGAACTTAAAGTCCATCGTGAAGGATTCCTTGCACTATAGTGGTTGTATCAAAGTTGGGAGGGAGAGCTAATGTGAAAAAAGCCAAAATGCAAATAAAAATCTAATGTGACAAGCTAAAGGTGAATAATTCCCTTGAGATTAATTCTGATTACAATGAAGCTTCAGAGACATCAAAAATCAAAGAATGACATCAGGATGATCTGGATTAAAATCTATTTATGAGGGGAAAAAGTAGAGGTATTAGCTGACAACAAGCGCTGCTTATATAACGCAGCTGCTTTATAGATGATGCAGTCTTAGGTTAAGCCTTGAGCCACTGCATACAGTATTGTCATGTTATATCTAGAATGTAGGCTTCTATCTTAAGGCAGTTAAGAAGGTGAGACAGTTCTAAAATTCTAGGCTGGCTTTATCTAAGGAAGACCAGGGAATGTTGCTCAGAGACACGAAGACCAAGGTAAACCATGTTTTCTCTCTCTAGCCTGTTAATAGTTCAAACTTTCCATATTGTAAATGGAACTGGTAATTTTCCTCATATATGCTTTTTCTTCAGTATTCTCTATCAAGTAGTAAAGGGAATACCACTAAGATGAAAAGAGATGTGTCATTTAGCTGTGAGCCTGGCACATGGCAAGCTCTCAATGAATAGTGGCTTGGAGTTATAATGATTACTATAGATCACTTCATTTAATCCTTTTGAGAACCTTCTGAAGTAAGTACTACTGTTAACCTGCATTTTTAGATGAGAAAACTGAGTGTCACTGAAGTTAGATGGTTGAGCCAAGACAACACAGTTTGTAGGCTTCCGAGGAGGAGGCAAACTAAGGTCTCTCTGAACTTGGAGAGAGCTTATACTGTTAACCAGTAATCTCTCTTGCCTCTCAAGAGCATCTAATATGATTGGATAATGATGATGAAGTGGGACTAGGTTATGATGTCCACATTCTCTTTTAACTCGTTCTGAAAGGCTTGTTACTTTCCTTTGGGTCTTTAAATGTTCCCGTACCACTCCTTTGTACTTTGAATGTTCTTCTCAACTAGACAGAGAGGGAACTGCATTAGCTATTAAATTGAATACATGGCCATACACTATTTTCTGAATGAACTTTTTAGCACTTCAAAGACTTGAAGTACAGTTTAATGGTGTTTTAGTTGTCACTGGAATTAACGGTTGAGTGCTGTTGTGTGCTGGGTTTTGTCCCCCCTTCGGGTGATATTTAGAGAAGTAATTATTCTCCTTGAGGCTTGCAAGGGTGTGTGTACCGTGAAACAAACAATAAAGACAGACCTCTTGAGGTGTGCCATGGATTATTTATTTCCCCTTAATATTCCTCTCTGAGAACAACTCACTGCCTACATTTTTGATCTGCTCTTTTTCCTTAATAGAAAGGTAAAGAGACCTTAGCTCTAACTCTCCCAAATTTATATCATCACTAAATCACACAGTAAACAACCCCAGAATCTTCTACCCCTTAACGTTGCCAACACAGGGGAGCAAAGGCAGAGTTAGCCTTTGCTGGACACTGATTAAACACATCCAAAGTGGTAGCTTTCCTAAGAGGCTCATGGGGTGGACTGAGCAGACTCACAGTTCCCCTGTGAGGAATTTATTCTTGTATGTCCCCTTCTTTATCTACACCAAGGGGTAGACATCTTTCCCCTGCTTAAAATTTTCAAGTATTTATTGCCTGTATTTTGCCCTTTGAGATTTGCTGGTTGTTGGCCTGATCTCCCAGTTAAAGCAGCATATCTCCTGCTTTCTTCTCTGTTATCACATGTGTTGGGTAATCATTATGTGCTAGGTTAATGCAGGGGAGCTCCTCCTAGTCTTGAGGAATAGACAGACCAGTTTTCTCCCGTATTATTCAACACAACTCCTGGTTTGAGGCATTCAGGAGATGCTTAATAGATATTTGTTAACTTGATATGCTTAAGAATGAGGCAAGAAAATGATGAAGCCCTGATTCCCTCCCAATAATAACCATGAGAAGCTTTCTGAATTAACCCCACTTGTGGCATATGGAGCACGAGTAGCGGCAGTTGTAACCCTTTCGACATTAAGAATATTTGTTGTGTTCTGAGAGCCATGACCAGATAGGAAAGAAATGGGTGACAGGAGGTGCTCTATAAGACAGGAAGGGGTTGTGGGGTTTGTGGGAACTGTAGAGGGTATGCTACATCTAAAGGTATCCAAATTCCAATCTCTGAAAACAAAACAAAACAAGAAAGCAACACAGACCTATAGGCTGTTAGTTGTTGGGCTCTGATTAAAAAGAAACTGGGGCAAGTTCAGAGAAAAGCATCATGAGTATCAGGGGTTCAATTATGTCTTAGGAGGAGTAGTTGGAGCTGGATACTTTATCCTACATAAAGAGAGCTCAAATGGAAGATAAAATTTTCTTTAGATATCTGAAGGACTGACCAGAGTGGAATAGGACTCAGTGTCTGAGGCCAGTGTTTGGAATTCAGAAGAAGAGATTTTGCTTGAATAAGTTTTCTTCAGATTTTGAATGAATTCTGATGAGTAATGAGTTCCCATCACCGAAAGTGTTCAGGTTTATCTTGAAAAACTTACAGCTGGCACGTTGAAGAGGGGTTTAATTTGAGGATATTTATGATCTTTTACCAATTTTGCTACTTTATGATTCCTTGAAGGTCAAGGTGCAGAGAGACATTCTGGGTGCATGGATAAGGTGAGCATATTTTCACACACAGTTCCTTGCAGATGGAGTAGGTGGGCTATTTGTCCACTGTGCCAAAGTGCCCTGGAATTGGATATGTACCAAATGCAAGTATAGATAGACCTCTTCAGTCTTAGGCATTTGTCAAATCCCAGCCTTAAGGTGCATAGACCACTGAAAGAATATCATGTGCTTAATATTTAACAGTAGTCAGCAATGACAAATATTTAGAAAAATTTTCACTCTACTATTAAATAAACAATAGCTTTACAGTCTAGAGAATAAAGAAATTAGTAGGATATTTGCCTAGTAAATTAGTTATATGTCATAGCATAAGAAATTATCCCAGACCTTTGTGGCTGGAAACAACCATAATCATTTATGATCTCATGGCTTCTGTGGATCTGGAATCTGGGAGTGGCTTAGCTAGGCAGTTCTGGCTCACAGGGTCTCATGATATCATAGTCGAGATGTCTGCCAGGGCTGTAGCAATCAAGGCTTAACTAAGTCTGGAGGATCTGCTTCTGTGGTTTACTCACATGGCTGGCAAGTTGGTGCTAGCTATTGGTGAGAAGCCTGAGTTTCTTCCCACTTGAGATTCTCCAGAGGGCTGCTTGAGTGTCCTCATAGTATGGCAGTTGGGTTTCCCCAGAGTGAATGGTCCAAGACAAAGCAAGACAGAAGCCACAATGTCTTTATTGAAGTTGGAAGTCACACTTCATTTTTGCGATATTTTATTGGTTTCACAGGCCAGTCCTCTTCACTGTGGGAAGAGACTACACAGGGCATAAATATCAGGAGGCAAGAAACACTGAGGACTGTCTCAGAGTCTGGCTATAATATGTCGTCAGCCCTACGTTTGTGGATTCATGTCTCAAATATTCCTCCAAGTTTGAAATATCTTAGTCAAGGACAACTTAATAATAATTCTATATTTTAGGGTTTTTTACTTTTATTTTTTCATTTATTCTTTATAAGGTGTTTTGAAGGACAGCTTGACAACAGTCCATCCTAGATCTCTTGGATTGTAATCCCTCACAAAATCTTTTGTACTTGACTACTAGGGGCAAATGGATTGGGAAAAACTCGTAAGACCAGATATTGAACAACCTAATACTATTGGTTGAAACTTTGACTTGCTTGAAAATTTTAACTAAGGGTTAAACATTTTCAGTTCTTATACTTACTGGTATGTAATTAGAAATATACATAAAAGGCATGGAAATTCATGTTGTCCAACATTGGTTACTGATATTTAATATACTGCTCAAATCCTGGCCAACTCTACTAGTTTTTTAGTAAGAGACTCATAAAAGGAAGATTATATTGAGTCCATTCCATCAGCTTTTTGATGAGCTTACTAAAGCTATCAAAGAATTGCTGTGTCAGAATGTATCACTTTTAAAAAATGGGCACTTGGATGAGATATTTTTGTTTTCCTGGTTACAATTTTACAGCACTGTCAGTTGCTGATTTTTCCCCCTCTACCACAGATTGTTATAGTATTTAACGTTTATGTGTTCTCTCTCAGTACCAACTGGGGCCATGGCCAAAATTCTGATTGGGAGTGGGTGGTGGGGTTGGAAACTATATATATGATGGCTGAACAGCTGTGATAATCTATGTTTTTGAGGCAATAATCATGAATAATGCAACTTTAGCTATTAAAATAGAATGAGGGGATAACATCTTACTGGGTGGGAATTTTAAGGCAAAGTAGTCGTTTTAGAATTATAATGATAATACCTATGGCTAGGTGTCAACATTATTACTCACTGTGCACTCAGTTTGAGGATGAAAATGTAACATCTTTAACCCCTGAAGGACAGGTGACAGGGAATCCATATGATGTTGTCTCCTCTGAGAAGTCTTTCCCTGTCCGATTCCCCTAAATTGGGTCAATACTCTTGCGGAGTGCCCCCAGAGCTCCCCATATTTATCCACTGTTAGCAATTGTTATGACTCATTGACTCATTGATATCTCTCACAAGAATGTTGATTCAGTGAAGCAGGGTTACTATTTAATTCCCAGCACTGAGACTACTATAAGTGTGTTAGTCAGTAGACCTTTGGCAGAAAGTGAGGGAAAAGTAACTCAGGTAGTCTTGCCCATAAAAAGTAATTTATTGCTCAGTATAACTGAAAAGTCTTTTGGTATATGGCTTCAGGCATGATTGGGCCCAAGTACTCAAAAGTATATGTGTCTCCATCTTGAACCTTTTTTCCTTAGTGCTTGTATTAATTTCAGACAACTTCTTACCTTGGGGTATCAAGATGGTGACCAGGAAGCCTCATGCTTCAAGAGAAGAGAGTTTCTCTTCCTCAGTTATTCCAGCCTAAGTACCAGGTGCTAAAACAATTTGCTTTGATGAATCCATCTATGGTCACATGTTCTGAGCAATTCACTGTCGTTGGAAGGACAGAAATCTAGTAATTGATATGAACTGTCTACAAACAATGACCTGCTAAGCATGTGGAACTTGAAGGTTTTGACTAGCCACTTGGTTTAGGTAAAAAGAGAGAAAAAAGAAGACATTCTGACCAGGAAAGCTATAGGAGCAAAGACAAAGAAAGGATCATGAATGTTGAAAAACTAAAGAGGCAAGTAACTGATGGAAGTAGGATTTGAACCCCAGTTTTCTGAACATGAATAACACTTACCCGACCATTGTGCCACACTGCTCTCTTATGAGTGCTATCCTGTAAATGCTTTTTTATGCTATTTTTTATACCTTTATATACTAATGCAATTTCAAGCATTGGGTAGGGTAAGAGATCTCCAAACCATCTGGAGAAGGCAGAAGGAGTTGATGTTTTTAGCACTCCATATATTGGGTGAGCAGATTTTACCCACCTGGGTGATAAAGTTAGGTATAACTCTAAAGCTGCTAAAGTAACAAAAGAAAGATAACAAGTGACTCAAGTGTGATTTCTGAAAATAGAAAGCAGATATATTAATCTATAAAGGCAGTGATTTTCCGGAAATGAATCTCAAAGCAGAAACTAACTTAGGGTTCTTACACAAAGGATACTGAGACAAAGTAGTATGCCATTGTTTAATCCATAGTTGTTCAAAGATCGAAGTGTTATTGGTTGGTTCATTGGCTACACTGTATCCACAAAGGAGATAAGTAGTAGGCATTTCCCATTTCACTTTCATTAAGTGATCATATGCCTTCAACGCCTCACCTTCTTTTTTTTTTTTTTTTTTTTGGAGTTAAGGCAGCGTTTTATTTATTTATTTATTTATTTTTGGCTGTGTTGGGTCTTTGTTTCTGTGCGAGGGCTTTCTCCAGTTGCGGCAAGCGGGGCCACTCTTCATCGCGGTGCGCAGGCCTTTCACCGTCACGGCCTCTCTTGTTGCGGGGCACAGGCTCCAGACGCGCAGGCTCAGTATTTGTGGCTCACGGGCCCAGTTGCTCCGCGGCATGTGGGATCCTCCCAGACCAGGGCGCGAACCCGCGTCCCCGCATTGGCAGGCAGACTCTCAACCACTGCGCCACCAGGGAAGCCCCCTCACCTTCTTAGTTGCTGGTGTTCTTTTTATCCTCCCCAAACAGACACTCATATAATGTTCATACATGTGCAAAAGCAGAACATCCAACTCACCAGACATGTGAAATATTACCTGATGCCTGATGTGTATACAAAGAGTACTTTGTGCTGGTGTCTTTGCACTGAGGTCATTTTCTCTGTTAGAATTTTAAATGCATGCAAAATATCATTAAGTAGTTCAGAATATGATTTATTATTAATTGCCACTAAGATTTACTGGAAATCTTATTATGTGTCAGGTCCTGGTGCCAAGCACTTTATAAGTGCAATCTAATTTAACTGACCAGTATTTGTACAGATTAATAGTGGTCTGGATAGAGTAGAGGCAAAATTTATTTAGCTCCTTCCTTGGAATTCACATTAGGAGAAAGGTTATTACTTCCTTCTCTCCCTTTCGAATTAAAATAAGTGGCCAGGACATTGGTGTCTATTTCTTCCCCAGACCCATATCATTCAGGACCTGTCTGCAACCATGAGCAAGGTGGCTGTGAGTTTCTGTCCCAACCAGATGTTTCAGGCTACACTTGGAGGCAGACACATGTGTCCAGTGGACTAGTCACCACTTGTACTGGTGACCTTGTCTTTGGCACATCAAAATAACCTCACTGAGTAGTTAGGAAATGCCTAGGCTGTTCTCTGATTCAGATGGGGGATCAGGACCCTCTTTTAACACAATGGTTTAAAAAGTGAACAAATAAATTTTGTTCATACTTTAGTCCCAAGATAAAAAGACAAATACTCAAAGTTTCTAAATCATAAATATTTAGGTAATAAGTGAGAATGAATTCCTTAATGCAACCAGAAATTATGGTCAAATTTGGAACATGAAGTTTCCACTTGGTGAATAATTCTTATACTAAAACACAAGTTCCCATTTCCCAACTGCTAGTGAGACCTCAGTACTATAACCATCCTTAATTTGTGTATATTTTTGTGGATTAATTTTAGTTAGGTATTATTGTATAGGTTTTGTCTTAATGTTGACACTCTAGCCTCAGTTGACATAATTTTCATTATCCTATTTGGTCAGATGTATTTCTGGTTATGTTACATAAATGCTAGACCTTTGAGTATAGAGAGAGGGAGTGCTAAATGTTCATCAAACAAAAGAAGTTAAAAAATGACCAAAGAACTACCAGTCTGGGATTTTCACCTAGAAGCATAATGATCCACTTCTATGGCTTGGCTTGCTCCACAGGAAGGGAGAATTGCTTCTGGCCAGCTGTTGCTTCTGCAGTATCTTGGCTCTATGTGGCAGGAGGAAATGCTTTTCCTTCCCTCAGGCAGAAAAGAATTTGGAATTTGGGGAAGCATTGAGGAAAAGGTCAAGTTTGATGGGAAAGGGCATTTGTAACAGCTGGTGAATGCTACTTTTGCCCTTATGAATCATTGGCTATTTCATATTCTAGAAAGCATTTTTATTTTTATAAAAATCTCTGAAGTTTGCATAGCAGTACTGGTCTTTGTTATTTAAAAATTCAGATATTAAGATAAGCCCCGTTACAGGTAATAATTTTCAACTTTCTTAGATAAGGTGAAAGAATGTGGCACTTAGCTAGTAAGTGAACCTAACAAACTGCCCAGCATCAAAATCTCAGTAAGACTTTGATATCTTTGTTGTTTCTTATATTTAGTAACATTTATCAATTGATTAAAATTGATAATAATAGCAACTTAGTTTCTTTGGGAAAATGGCTACCAACTGAAGGTGAATTTGAGGAAAGTTGGAAAGTGGGTTATTGGTGGGGTGAAGCCATGCAGAGGAAGCATGTGTTTCTTGATGTGATTGAAAAAGAAGTAGTCAACCTGTATTTATCAGCTTGAGCTTCTGCGGTGGTCTCATTATATATTTCTTTATCAGTGTCAGGACATAAATGTCATTTAATGTGTGTGCTTTAGTAGGCAGTTTTATTTTAGTGTAAATAACAACATAGTTAGAAATATAATCACTATTTGGGATAGGACAAAATGAATTAAAAAAATGACTTAGTCTTCAATGATCCTCATCTTCTAAACAATTACCAAATCTGCACTGGCATCTTTCCCAACCCTGACAGTTTGTATTTTCCTTTAAAAAGGAAAAAAAGAGGGGAAAACCAGCATAGTGCAGGTTAAAAGTCAACCCTGCATTTATTGATGAAGAAAGAAGTGCAGAGGTGACATCATTGAAAATGATGGAGTAAGGCCTTCCAAAAGTTCCCTCCTTCATAAAAGCAATGAGAAAACTTGATACATTGTCTCAATCAACTTTTTCAGAACTTTGGAAGTTAATAAAGGCTAGTAGCAATCTGAGGCGTGTTCATTCAAGAAAAACAGGTGAATCTTCAACAGAAGAGTGAGCTTTGTTGCATTTTAACTTGCTCTGTTCCCATCTCCCTCCTGGGAGCTCCACAGTAGCATTGAAAAGCAACAGATCACAATCATGGTGAAAGAATGGGAAGACAGAATGTGGCTGGAGTTTCTTCGAAGCCACATTCCCAGAGAACTCTTGTTATTTCACCGGTTTGATGGTTCTGGAGGAAACCCCACTTGCAAAGCTGTCTTCATTTGACCTGACTTACAGCTCACTAAGTAAAGAAAGCCTTAGTGAAGAAAGCCTTTTCCCTGGTGACTTTTGTCAAAAATATGTAGAGGCAAATGTTTAACTTTATGGCTGTCTGAGGCAATGGTCAACAATGGGGCAAACAATAGGCTAACCAAAAAGCTTAGAAGGAAAAGCTGGGGAATGAGAAGTCTATAAAGGCTCTGAAAAATTCCTGCATATCTCTTGGAATTTAGAAAATCATGAACATGTGTAGGGCTGTGCACATGCCCAGGGCTGTGTGAATGCATAGGAAAGACCTGAGATATATGTCCTAAGCTCTCACCTCTGGTTCACCTTGAGTTTCTACATAAGCATGAAGTAAAGACTAAGGTAAAGTTGTCAGCTGGCTGGCTGAGTGTTAAGGTATGTCCCAACATGCACACTGAGCTTCTTAACAAAGACTGAGATGCCTATTGGTTTCAAGAGCTTAAAGAAATTTCTGTTTAATAATTAGCAACTACTAAGCTAACTGAGCAGGCATTTCACTTACCAAATAGAAAACAGAATACAGATTTTACAGAATTAGTGCAGAAAAGTCACTAAACAAACAACGGTTAGCAACAATAACAAACCCTAGGGAGGAGGGAAAGTATAATTTTCAGAGTTTCCATGTATGTCCCATTTTCAACAAAAATTATGAGACATGAAAAGAAACAAGAATGGAGAGCCGAAATACAGGAAATAAGCAATTGATAGAAACTGTCCCTGAGGAAGCCCAGATGGTGGACTAAGTAGAAAAGATTTTAAATCAGCTATTTTAAATATATTCAAAACAACTAAAGGAAATCATGTTTACGAAATCAAAGCAAATATGAGAACAGTCTTTCACCAAATAGAGACTACCAATAAATATATAAAAGTTATATTAAAAGAGCCAAATAGAAATTCTGGAGTCAAAAAGTACAATAACTGAAATTTAAAAACTTACTAGAAGGGCTCAACAGCAGATTTGATAAGGTGGAAGAAAGAATCATTGAACTTAAAGATAGGTTAATTGAGAACGATTTGAGGAACAGAAAGAAAAAGGAAGGAAGAAAAATGAACAGAGCCTTAGAGACTGGTGGTATATTCAAGTGTATGAACACACACACAATCCCAGGAGAGAAAGGAGCAAAAGGAATAGAAAGAATATCTGAAGAAATAATGGCTGAAAGGTCCCAAATTTGATGAAAAACCTTTATCCACACATCTGAGAAGCTCAGTGAGCTCCAGGTAGGATAACCTCAAAGAGAATCACACCTAGACAAAACATAATCGAACTGTTGAAAGACAAAAACAAAGAGAGAGTCTTGAAAGCAGCAAGAGAGAAGTGACTCTCATCACTTACAAGATTAACCACTGATTTCTCATCAGAAACCATGGATGCCAGAGGCAGTGGTGTGATATATTCACTGTGTTCAGAGAATAAGACTGTCAACCAATAAATCCATTAAAGCTATCCTTCAAAAATAAAGGAGAAATTAAGTCACTCTGACTTAAACAAAAATTGAGAGAATACTGTGTACAAAAATTAAGTGTATCAAAGACCTAAATGTAAGGGCAAAGACTATAAAACAGTTAGAAGGAAACACAGGTCTAAAGCTTTGTGACCTTGTGTTAGGCAATGGTTTCTTAGCAATGACACCTAAAGTGCAAGGAACCAAAAAAAAAAAAAAAATAGATTAAAGGAAACCATCAAGAAAGTAAAAAAAGGGACTTCCCTGGTGGTGCAGTGGTTAAGAATCTGCCTGCCAATGCAGGAGACATGGGTTCAAGCCCTGGTCCGGGAAGATCCCACATGCCGTGGAACAACTAAGCCCGTGCACCACAACTACCGAGCCTGCGCTCTAGAGCCCACAAGCCACAACTACTGAGCCCGTGTGCCACAACTACTGAAGCCCGCACGCCTAGAGCCCATGCTCCTCAACAAGAGAAGCCACCACAATGAGAAGCCCATGCACCACAACAAAGAGTAGCGCCCACTTGCTGCAACTAGAGAAAGCCCGCACACAGCAACGAAGACCCAACGCAGCCATAAATAAAATAATTAATTTAAAAAAAGAGATTGATTTCTAAAAAAAAAGTAAAAAGATAACCCCCAGAATTGAAGAAAATATTTGCATGCACGCACACACACACACACGGACACAATGGATAATATACCCTTTTTCAATATATGATGTAATATAATTTTTGTATATGGTATGAGGTAGTCTCCAACTTCATTATTTTTTGCATGTGGATATCCAGTTTCCACAGTACCATTCGTCGAAAAGACTCTGCTTTCCCAATTGAATTATCCTGGCAACCTTGTTGAAAATCAATTGATCAGACATTTATGGGTTTATTTCTGGACTCCTAATTCTTTCCCCTTGATCTATGTGTATGTCTTTATGCCATTACCACATAGTCTTGATTACTGTAGCTTAATATTAAGTTTTGAAATTGAACTTCAGAGGCATTTAAGATGTGGACTTGAGAGAAGTGATCATCAGTTTAACAGGCAGCTGAAACAAACATTATAATCTTTATGTTCAGTGCCCCAGCTGAGGTATTTCCAAAACTGCATTTTGCCACTTGGGTCCATGTCAAGACATACAGCCAGAATGCTAGTTTGTATGACAGATTGAACAAAGAAACACCACATGGGAGTGTGGCATTTCTGAAACTTGAGTCACAAAGTACCACTGCAATATTTTTTGCTATAGCCACTTACCTACTGTTTTCTCATTTTTTTCTAAGAATTGATTCATGTTAAATGCCTAATTGTTTTAAATGACAACTCTATATTAAGCACATCATAAGAAGTGTTATCTGTGAAATCATGGGCTTTAAGTGCTGGTAATATTTCTTCTAACACATTAAAATAAATACATAATTATTAAAAATAAAGTTTGTACACTTAACATGTAAAAAAATTTTAGGAGCCATAAGGCATACAAAAAATCTATTTTGGGAGACACTGCTGTTTGGGGAGAGCCTTCCTTTTATGAGGAGTTACTTAACCAGATTTCTAGTTTCTGTTATATTAGTTTTGTCATCCTTGGTGAGCAAGGCAAATTCAGTGAACTTATCTGAAAGATGTGAGCAAAATATTTTACCCCAATATTAGCCATCATTTACTGAGGACCTCCTGGAAGCCATGGTCTTAGGATGGCCTACCAGAAATTATGTGGTCAGTTTGTCCATTACCTACTGCTGTGGGTTGAATTGTTTCACCCGAGAGATATGTTGTTGTCCTAACCCCTAATACTTGTTAATGTGACCTTATTTGGAAATAGGCTCTCTTCAGATATAATCAAGTCAAGACAAGGTCATACTGGATTGGGGTGAGCCCTAAATCCAATGACTGGTGTTCTTATAAGATGAGAGAAATTTGGACACACAAACACATTGTGAGAATGCTGTGTGACAATGGAGGTAGAGATTTGAGTGATGGGTCTATAAACTGAGTAACACTGAGGATTGCGGTTAACCACCAGAAGCTAGGAGAGTCAAGGAAGGACCCTTTTCCTACAGCCTTTGGAGGGAGCATGGCCCTATGGACACCTGGATTTCAGTCTTCTAGCCTCTAGACAATAAGAGGATACAGTTCTTTGTTTTAAGCCACCCAGTTTGTAGTAATTTATTATAGAGCCCTAGGGAAATAATACACCTACCTTTTCTTTTCTAGGTGAACTAGATGAGGGCCAGTGTTTCTCATTTTTCTCACTGCTAATCCTCAGATTCTGGAACAGTTTCTCATATTTAGCGAATACTCAATTCCTTTTTTTTTTTTGATTGATTTAATCAATAAGACTTGTTAACAATCCTGAGAGTTATACATTTATTGTATTATTGAATAAACCAAGCCTAGGAGAGTTCAAGAAACATGTCTAGGTTTACACAACTAGTAAATAGTGAGCCAGGATTCAAATTTAGATAATCTAATTCTACAGTCTCTGGCCTTTTCACCTTTCTCTGCCTACTACAAAATATAGACCTGCTGGAACCAAATGATCTCTTGAAGTCCCTTGAAGCTGAGAGCCGAGGGGGTCTATGATAACATACAAGCTTTTTAGAGATCATTGCTAAATATCAAGTCATTGCTTGTACTAAATAAGGCATACAAAAAATCTATAAGGCATTGCTTGTACCTCAATAAAGATATTTATTGAGGTTTTAGCAAAATTGGGATTCCTAGAGAGAAAAGTAAAATTAACTAGTTTTCATTTTTTTTTATTCAATAAGCAGTGAGTGCTTACTGTGTACCAGAACCCATATATATTTTACTTGACAGATCACTTCATTTACTTTTCACAGTAGTGGTGCAAGTTGAAATGATTATCATTTCCGTTTTACACATGAAGAAACTGGAACAAAGTCATGGAACTTGCTGAACATCACAGCTTGGAAGTAGCCAAACCTAGATTCAATCCAGACTTTGAAACTACAAATTTCTATTGCCTAAAATGCTTGTGCCCTCCCCTTAGCTGTTCCACCCTTTCTACAAGTCCTAGTTCAGCATCTTGCTGCCCAGGAAACTTTCCTTTCATGTTTCACATCTTGTGGTATATTCGTCTTCTGTACCACTCTTCTGTCCCTTCCGTTTACTTTGGTGGGTACCTGGTCCACCTCTACAGCTACACTCTTAGCCTCCCACACTTACATACAGCAGATACATAATCCATGTGGCTTGAGTTGGTGATATAAACAGTGCCAAAGAAAGAACTGTGTGGATACCTGAGACACATTGTCCAAATTTGCCTGGATGACCACATTCTGAACTGGTTCAGACTACCATGTTGCCTCTGACCCTTTCAAAGTTTTTAATTGCTTGCACTAAAATCTCTTGGGGTGCATGTTAAAAATTCATTTTCGTGGGCTTCACTTCAGACTTATTGAATCAGAGTATCTTAGGGTGGGATCTTCCCAAACTCAGCATATATTATTGCAATGCCTACAATGTCTTCTCCCCCAGTTCAATGAGTTCACTAGAAAAATTATTTTTGTATTTTGGGTGTTAGCTTAGATGTCTAAGAATGTCTCTTTTCACCCCAGGCTAAAGGTGAGAAGCTCCTGCATTGTGTTCCCATTGAGCTCTTTGGTATTTAGCACTTTAAATGCTCTAATATGCTTGTATATTTACTTGTAAGTCTCCTTTTGGCATTTCTGTGAGCTCCTTGGGGCTGAGGTCTTTCACTGTCATATCCCAAGTTTTTATCACAGTCCTTGGCATATACAGGTGGTCAATAATAAAATAGACAAATGCACCAATAAAAAGAGATCATGGAATTAATGAGCAATTAGGAACACTTAATTCCTACTCAAATTTCTGCCAAGAACACACAGGGACAGAATGTCTTCTTTATTAACTGTTAGCATGGAGATCACATTTTGCCCCCCACACTCAGCCTTTTTCTCAGTTGCAAGATTCGAGTTAGAATTGTCGTAGAAAAGCAGAAGGAAACCACAAGAGTTGATTGGATTGTTTGTCCTACTCATCTAGTTTGAGAAGGACATAAATCCAGTAAATTTAGATATCAATGGGACAACAGCCCTAGCCTCCTAAATAGTTCTGGGCAGGCTTGGCATGGCTTCTGTTGAAATGCATGAAGAAACCAGTAATGACAAACACGTAATTTTGCAAGTCATAGTATTTCAAACAAAACACACCCTTTTGGCAATCCAGACTAACTACAAATAAAAGGAGCCAACATCCCTTTCTCTTAAAATCTAGGATGTTTTCACTTTCTATCATGTGGCAGGTACTTTATTGTACAGGCATTTAATAAATGCTTATGGACTGGATTTAAGTAGCTAGTAGCCTTCACACTCATGTGTATGGGAAGAAAAAAATGCTTTTGGGAAAAAATTTCTTTGTGGTCCACACATTTGCACAAGCCTGCCTTTGGAGAGGAGAGAAAAATCTGCTCTGTTCACCCAATCAATGAGCTGGTGGTTTGTAGAAAAATTCTTAGGTCACAATAGAAAATATTCTTAGGCTTGGTCTTGAGTTTGTCTCTAACTAGCCAGGTGGCCTTAGATAAGACTTTTGACTTCTTTTATGTTTTTATGTCCTTACTTGTCTGAGGAGGAAAATTCCAGCCCTTTTGTTAGCTCATATGTTTATTCTGAGGATTTAATAAGACAATGTGCTAATGAGGGTTTATCTTGTATATAATAAGCAGTCAGTTAAAAAATATCAGGAATAAATAAATAAGTAAATGAACTGATGTTTATGAAAGGGCTCTAGAGATATAGAACTACTCAAAACTATGAAGTTAAAAGATTAGAAATTTCCAAAGAAAATTATTTCAGAAGGACTCAGGCTTCTTCCTACTTAGCCAGGATCAGTTAATCTCATCATTTGAGCACCATGCTGTGTCAGAGTAAGTCCTGAAGAGGAAGGGCCATAGATTGGATAAGTTTGATAGAAGGAGAAAAGGTAAGGGCTTATGGAAGGAAGAAATGATTGGAGCCCAGGTGGAATGTTCCAGGGTGGGCCCATGGATTGCCACACCTTGGGATCTGAGGCAACGAAAACCTGGTGGCAGTAGGGAAGAAGAGTAGAGAAAAACCTAAGCTGAAAAGCGAGCTTCTTTGTACTACTGTTGAGAAAGTTTCCAATGTACATGAAGAGTTCTGTGCTTTAGGCACTGGGGTCATAAGCAGTGATGCGCTGGTTAATACTGAACAATCAGTTCTTCGGAAACAAAAAGGCTTGATTGTAGCTTTAGCTGATTTCCATGGTGTAAACACATCCACTGTGGCTGATTTCAAGCCACCACTGGTTTAACAATAGGCTTGTAAAATTTCTGAAAATTTAATAATCAGCTCTTAGGAGACAATGTGAGCCAACTGTGGCAAAACACTATATAAATTAACTATGGAGTCATGAAAACTTATTATGGAAGGTTTCAAAGAGTAGTGAGAATTGGCTAACAGACTCCCATGTTCCCATTACCTAGTTTCAGTAATGATCAAACCAGGCAAATTCTTTTTTCATCTGTACCCCACCTGCTCCTTCCATCCCCAAATGGATTATTTTGAAGCCTGTACTACAGTATGTCTGTAACAGGTAAGGGCTCTTTAAAAATATAACCACAATACAAAAAACACTAACAGCAATTCCTTAACATCATCAACTATCCAGTCTGTGTTCCAATTTACCTGACTGCATATATACATTTTGGGGGGAGGAGGGGTGTACAGGTGGTTTATTCAAATCAGGAACCAAACAAGAGCTATGCATTGCATTTATTGGATATATCTCTTAAGGCTCTCTTAATCTATAGGTTCCCTCTTTCTTTCCCCACCCCCTTTATTTCTTTGCAGTTTATTTGCTGGGGAAACCAGGTCACTTGTCTTGTAGTTTTCCACAGTTTGGATTTTGCTGATTGTGCTTCCATGGTGTTACTAATGTGTTCTCCTGTCCCTAGTTTTTTTCTGTAGAGAGATAAATAGATCCAAATCCTTCATCTGATTTAGGTTTTATGTGTGTGCGGGTGTGTGTGTGTGTGTGCATACACATGGGTCTTTTATGAGGGGACATAATATGTCTGGTTCTCTCTCTTTTACTGATATTAAGATTGATCACTGAGTTCAGCCTGAAATGGATAACATTCAGCATTGCGAAAAAAACACCCCAAATCTGAGATAAATATTTTCTTTGAGTCTTGAAGATGCCTTTTTACCACAAACATATAAATCAATATACAAGTGTAAACAGTTACTAAATCAACCCATCTATTTTATTCATGATCACTTCACATTTGAAAGGTCTTGCTGTGTTTATTTTCTTTGAACTGAATTTGGGGCTTTGACTTGGAAGCCATAAATCCATTTTTTGATGAAATACGACTTAGCTACTAATGCCAGATTGGAAAACATTCCTTGCTAATTTTTCTTCTTAACACTGGTTTGGTAAGTAGTAAGCATTCAGTTTCATTCTGTTCAGAGTAACACACCAAATTCAGCTTCAACATTAGAGAAAGTTTTTTTCTTTAATGTTTAATTTTTAACGGACAAAGCATTGCCAGGGACATTCAAATCTGCCAACTTGTACAGGCAGAATTTGAAGGATGCCTAAGGTGTGGGCAGATGAACAAGTTCTATCGCCTGGAGTTTAGCTGCTGCTTCTAACTTTCTCTAGCCACTAGTTAGGCCTTAATGTACTTAGAAGGTTGCTCTTCTAATTTGAACTGTGTGTGACTTTGGCTGGAGGGGAGTCCTGTGTC
Source organism: Balaenoptera ricei (assembly GCF_028023285.1). NCBI lineage: Eukaryota > Metazoa > Chordata > Mammalia > Artiodactyla > Balaenopteridae > Balaenoptera > Balaenoptera ricei. Next base: position 84,536,088 of record NC_082649.1, read on the forward strand.
CCAGTGATAAAAGAACACATAAAACAACCCAGTGCCTGATCATCCTCCCTGGCTGTCAGTGAATCACGTCTAATAGCATCTCCATGCAGTTTGTGCCAATTTGCTTGCAATGGCATCCTTTTCCGTGGGCTTGCTGCTCGGCAGGCCCTGAAGCAATCTATGAATAACTTCCCAACAGATGCTGTTTATGAATTGAAGCAAATGGCTTCCCTGTTTCTCTTTTTTCTCACTTCAATAATTTTCAGTTACATTACGATGAATATTTATAGTCCTGTAGCAGTGCATAAAAATGGAGGACAAGAGGACCTGGGCATTGTTTCATACGTGAGTGCTGTTCTAATGGGTTTTGGCTGAGTGGTTTTAATAATGTTCTGTTGATGGACTGAAAAGAGGTTGAAAATTGTAGATCAGTCATTTTCATTCACTGTTTTAGCAGGATGGGCACTGATGGAACGCTGGCTGCACCCATCGTGCACATATGACACCTTAACTCACCAAAACAACCCGTCCTGTAGTATGTCTCCTCTTGATACATCTTTTGAGTGATTTCAAATACTTGACTTCACCAGACACTCTTGACACTCATATAAGGGTTCATTAGGTTGATTTTACCACTCTCTACAGGTATGACCATATGTGATTCAAGTGACTAACTGCATTAGAAGCCATAGCCCAACTAACATCGTATTCCTAGGAATTAAAATGTAAAATCACAAGGAATATGTTGGTTTTGATTTGCTGGCTTCTTTTAGAGAAAGGTTCTGGGCCACATTTTAGTCTAAAATGTCTTTTTCAAAATATTTTGTAATTCCCTGTTCTCTTAAATATTACAAAAATGAGAGGACTGATATATAAACGTAGCTCCTAAATTTGATTCTAAGGAAACTACTCTGTCTTCAGTGGCTTATGTTTCAAAGAGCTGATGTACCTTACTTGCATTTTCTACTTACAATAATGAGTCAGTTAACTAGCCTATATTTTCCAAACCATTGACTGTGTCATATTTGCCCACATACAAATAATCGCCTCTTTGGCCATTTGCTTATAAATAAGAGTGCTGGAAATTGTATGTAAATATGTATATGCATGCACAGTGAATATATACTGAAGCCTCCCCAAATATGCAAATTGTTCCATTTTCTACTCTTGTTTTATGAAACGTTCAGCAACTACTGAAATGAAACCATATCTGTTATGCGTGCAAACCCACAATATCTTCACCACCTATCATTTGTGTGCTGTACGCAGAAGGCTGTGCTGTAACACAACAATCAAAAGTACAGAAGGCAGTTTGAAGAGTGTGTTTCTTGCTCTAACTGCAAAATGTGCAAAGAGTGATTTTCCTTTGAGAAGGGGTTAGTATAACCCACAGTCCTGAAATGTTTTAAAAATTAACCCAAAGCTGGAGAATTTAATATTTGATAGAGAAATGTTATTTTTTAAAAAACTAATACACAGCATAATGTCTCAAAGTGATTATCCTGCCACAAAAATACAGAAGTTAAAAAACTCTGGAAAGATTTCCGGGCCTGGAGCAAAAGAGCTAAGAATAGAATAGAGCGAGGTCCTTACTTGTGCAGAACAATTCACCATAGCACTTTTCCATTTGTTTTAAATAATGGTAATACATTGTCAAAGTAACAAATGTAACTGGCACGTGAAGCTAATGTGAAAATTGTTCCCCTCACTAGGATAACTGTAGTTAACAGTGATATGTATATACTTTTAGGTGGTTATATTGAGTTTGTAGCATTTATATAGGCGTGCTTTACTTCATGCGTAAGCTTTTCTCTTTCACTCTTGAAAATTTCTAGATATTTATTTCCTTTTTGCCTCTAGTTCTGTAGTCAACAACTTCTCTGATCTCTAAGTAGGCAAGCCTTTTATTCGCTTTGTTTTCTTCCCTATTATCCCTTTACCCTAGAGTAACTTAGAGTTTCATTTTAAGTATGATTTTGGAAAAGCAGGAGGAGACTTTCGGGAAAATTGTCTCTTGTTGATGGTCCTTTTTATAATGGCTATGTCAGGGAATGGGGCCACTTCCCAGAGCATGGGTGCTGCAAAAATATTTGGGTGTGGAGGGTTGTGTGTGAGAAACTGACAACTAGAATGTTCCCAAGCCATGCTAACCCTGCTGGGCTTTTGAACCCGGATCTGTACAGCACCAAAGACATCCTCTTGCACAGCGTGCTCCCCCAGCCTCTCACAGGAACTCCCTAGAGACAGAGGTGGGGCAAACTCATGGATAAACAAGGCCATCCCACAGGTAGTGTGCTCCAGATAAAGAAAACATTCTGGATCAACCTCTGCCTATCAACTAATTCTCCCCTTTCTCTGACTAAAAGAGCTGCAAGTGTCCCCACATCAGGCAGAAACTGGGGCAGTAGGGATTGTGAAAGTCATTTGCAAAATACTTATGTCTATGGATGTCCAAAAATATCTAGAAACATTGGCAAATATATCACTATTATTATATAATATCATTAAAGAAATCTTCAAATTAAAGGAAATAAAATATTATCTGGGTTTCCAGACTTTACGGACACACCATTAGAGAAACGTGAAGATACAGATCATTTTATTCCCCCTAAGAGTGTGCTTTCATACATTGTGGTCTTAAATATCTTATTCTTCGATTCCAGTATCCAAGGTGACTAAATTGCTTTGTTATGTTTGTCGCGTCTCACCTTTCTCATCTCTCCTGTCATATTCCTCCATATAATTCATTTATCCATCCATCTCTTCGTTTATCTGACAAATAATATTTGTTGAGCAATTACTGGCAGTCAGTGTAGTCAGCGCTAGGGATTCCCTAGTAAATAAGAAAGAGCTTGAACCCACCCTAAGGGAATACTACCTCTAATGGGGTTTTTGGAAAATCACAAAGCTTATTATGACACAGTGAGATAAATATTAGAATAAGTAAGGGGGATAATATGTAAATGTTCCTGGACGGGTAGGTTTGGGGTGGGGGAGGATGGGATATAAACAGAGATCTGAAGGCTAGATAAGAGTTGGCAGTGAAATGCGTAGGAATGATATAAAAATGTTCCATGCAGAGGGACGAGGATATGTAAAGACCAAGTGAGAGAAAAGATCATGGCTTTGAGAAGAAATGAAAGAAGGTCTGCATGTCTCGTGTCAGAGTGTGATGGGTGAGTGGGAGCCTGGGTGAAGACAGAGTCAGAGCAAAGGCATCATTAGAGGTGAAGACTGGAGAGCCGAAGTGGTGTGGATGGGCCTGATTTTAAAAGGCTGGGGAACGCGTGGTAAACACCCTGGGTTCCATTATTCTGAGGGTCATGGGAGTTCAAGATGAGTTTTAAGCAGAGTAAGGACATGAATTTTTCATTTTCGAAAGATTACACTGTGAATACAGCATGACAGGTACATTGGGAAAGCAAGACTGAGGGCAGTGAGGCTGCTTAGAATGCTGCTGTGGTCCAGTTGAGAAGTGATGGTGGTCTGAAGTGAGGGTGTCCAGAGAACTAGATAGACTAGCCTCCTAAGTCAGAAACCACTATATTGCTTATTGATCTTTTCCTAAACCTGACATTCAAGGTGTTTCCCAATATGGAGCTTACTCCCTGAGTTAATCCTTAAAACCCAACAGGAACCTGCAGTTGGGGTCCATAGGAATTCTTTATAGTGTTCTGAAAAAACTTCCCGTTCTGTTTTCCGAGGCTTTTAATGTAGTTATTGTCTCCTTTGTTTGTCTTACCCGTGTTCTCTATGAATCTTTCAGATAAATTTGTATACATTTATGAATTTCATATAAATTTGGTATATCTTGAAGATCCGTGGTGAAAGGTACAGGCTTTGGTGTTGGACACACATAGGTTCAAGTCCCGGTTTTGCTACCAAGTACCTAAGTGAGTTAGGACATGTTTCTTAACCTCCCGAACCTCTGTTTCCTTACTTTTAAAATTGGTGGCATCATCTTCATCATCATCATCATCATCATCATCATCATCATCATCATCATATTTATCTTTAAAACCAAACGCTAATCCATCACAGTAACCTTTATAGTGTCTGGTTCATTAGACCTGAAAAGGGGTCCATGATTTATAACAAACACATCCATGAAATTCCAAGTCATATGTGGAAAAATGGTGTGTTAGTTCATGTTTCTTTTTCACTGGGTGTAGATATAAATTCAAACATTTTGAGATAATGTAAACTACATTTCCATTATTGGGAAAATCAGACTTTTTAAACATTAACACCAATTGACAAGTATAGCTTCTAAATTATTTTAGAAACTGCATGCAAAGTTTATATTACTTTACTCCCATAACCTAATAACTAGAGGTTAGATGTAATTAAAAATGATTGTTGCCCCAGTTATCATAAAAGTATGCATTTTTAAAAAACCTATTTTAAACAGCACAGAAAGTATCTAATGGCAATTTCTCATGGAAATTACTTTTTTGTCCCTGGACAGAGAGTTCAGAGTCAATCAAAAACCGATCAATATAAATGTTAATGTAAACTGTAATTAAGGATGAAAAATAGGTTCTTGTGTGATGTTAAATAATGTATTTATAAAAATGCAAAGTAATACTTAAAAACCAAACCATCAATGTCTAGAGGATGCATGCTGGCGACATTACTGCCAATTTCTGTACAAATTTTTATGGATACCAGCAACTGACTATAAATGCCTTATGGGGCTGCAGATGCTAGAAGTATGAGTCCTGTGATATTTTAAAGGTAGTTTAGGTTTTCATGTAGGGATGACTCATTTTTAGCCAACTCTTGATATTCAGTTGCTGTATTGATAGGGTTGCATAATTCTGATATTTTTTTGTGGGAAGAGAGGGAGATCTCTGATGTATATGGGGCTCTTAGAACTTGAAGGGCTGGACATCTTTCATGTGTTAGCTGAGATCAACACTTACAAGAACTCACACAAAGCAAGAACAAAGATGCTGTCCATTTCAAAGCAAGGGCTTATAGGAAAAAACACAGGCAATAAAAGCTTGGAATAATTTTGGATAACATGTCTAAAAGGAAGGCACCACTTGGCAAACCAACAGGGCCGTCATATTGCACACCTCTAGGGAATGCCAGTTCCATTGTGCTCCAATGAACGTCATTCACACTGGGAAGTACTTATTCCCGTGGTATACAATACAGAAAATGAAGGTAGAACACCAGTGCATTCAGACTTTATAGAGATATGATGATAATCAACTTATTGGTAAAGGGGCTGAGCATTTGGAAGAAAGGAATAAATTTATTACATCTTTATGTCAAGTAGTTTATATTTAAATATGAGTGATGTACTAGAAGTATAGCAACGCTTCTAAGCCTTCAGTATTTCTAATGAGTTATTGAATGTTTTATACTTCTAATGTGCTGTCTGATCAATAAAGTATAGATAAAAGGTACTGAACAAAGTTACAGCTTATATTATTAAAGAACACAAATTTAAGTTGATGACTTGAGCTTGTACTACCTAAAAGCAAATTTCTGTTTCAAGTCACCAGCTGTTTATTTTGTATTTCCCTGTTTGAAGGTACTTTTCAAAGGGATTCACGTATCTAATGGAGGAACACAGAGATCATTGTCTTTAGACTTTGGTCCACATTCTATCTGCATGTCTGAATTTGCCTGAATGAAGGACTCTTGGGCTCTGGGCTCTCTGCTTTCAATAGAGATTGAGGGAGGCTGAGGACTTCTGTGCATCAGACCTCGTGAATATAAGGCATGGCTATAGCAAAACCAGCTGGTAAGATTTACCTTGTCAGGAATAAGGATAAAAATATGTGTTCCTCTCTACCGCTTAGATAGTTAAGTGGCAGGATCACCTGATCAATCTATATAGTTAGTTCTTTGCACTCAGTGAGTCCTCAGGTTAAGTTTGCTTTGTTCTTTTTATTACTTGGGTTGAAAAAAGTCTCGCTGAATAACTTGTGATTTCAACTGTACACTGTCTTAGATGTATTGTAACCCTTAGAAGAACGTGCTTCTCATGGGCTTGGTAAATATATCTGGAAAAACTGACAAAGTGTTTCAAGATCTAGATTTCTGTGACTTTCTCTGTCTGTCTGTCTGTCTGTCTCTCTTTACTGTATGTGCAGAAATAACTTGTTGTAGTGAACTGGCTTTGTGGGTTCTACTTTTTTTCCAGCTCTACCCAAGGTGATAATAAGAACTATTTATTGAGTACTGAGTCTAAGAAGAGTGCTGTGCCTTAGCAGTTTAAATATAGTATCTGATTTATTCTATGCAAGAATCCTACAAGAGAAGACTGTAATGTTTTCCCCCTTTTATAGATGAATATACTGAAGATCGGAATGATTACATAATTTGTTCAAGGCCACAAATCCAGTGGGTAAATCTAGGCATGTTAGAACTCAGTTTTTCTGTAACTTTCAGTAACTTCCTATCTGCCAATTGTGTAGACCTGGCAGGCGATTTCATTTCTGTAGATATAGTTCTACCACCTTTATAATGAAAGGTCCACAGTAAGTTACTTCTAAGGCTTCTTGCAACAGTACAAAATCTTGATTCCATTAATTTATTACTTTTCTATAGAATATAATTCAGTGTAATGAGTGTCTTTCTTGGTCTCATCCCTATTCAAGGGGGTTAGTGAATAAATTACTAAGCACCTTATTAGGACTTGTTATGGAGGGGGTTTCGCCCGTTAGTTAAGCTAAGAACCCGAGAAACAGCATTATCAAATATGTATAATGTATGATTCTCCTCTCCAGAGGTCAGACAAAGAAGTCCTTCCAAAAACAAAAAACTTAGAGGCAGATTCATTAGTTATAAGATTTTAAGTGCTCACATTTTATTCTAGGAATCGTCAGGGCAGATTTTTTTTTTAAGTAGGTCGCAATGCCTGTCTTGCAGGGAACTAAAGCAATCAGTTAAAAATTTATTTTTAAATGGTACTTGTTGTATCTCTAGGGCTTACCCTGGGAAGATTAAAAAAAGAGCCCTTTCTTAACTCAATTAAGAACACCACAGTGATATCTCCATTTCCCTGTGTTTTCTCCCAGTGTGAGATGACTCAGCCAGAAATAGCACAATAATATCGCAGATGTTCCTTTGCTCGGGTAGCTGGTTATTGCTTATCTCAATGATATTTTAATCCAAACACACAACTGTTCACCCTGTTTTATGGCTGTCAGTATTTTGCTTCATATTTAACAAATGGAAGTTTGTGAGCAGATGTATCATTGACTCAGATTTACTTTTTCCCTCATTGTGTTGTGTGGACAAGCTAAGCGCTGCAGAGGGTATTAACCACATCTGCAATGATAGACTATTGGATTCAGGTTGCTCATCTGATCTGTCAGTTCCCACCAGCTCAACAGCCCTGAGCTTCATTCTTCATTGTTAGGACCAAAAGATCAAAATTTGATTCTAGGATCTTAAGCAAAAATTTTTTCTGTTCTTGGCAGTGAACTATGTTTAATAGCACCATGTTCTCCCTTTGCTCCAGGTGCAACTTTACAGAAATATCAAGACAGTTTGCTCACCCATCATCATCTTCAAATGATTTTTTTTTTTTTTTTTCTTATCTGGCTCAGTACACTGAACAAGGCTTTGGAACCAGGCACATGTAGCTTTGAGTCTTGACTCCCTCTTGATTTAACCTTATGACATTGGTCGATTCATTTACACTTTGATCTGGTCCCTTTCTATCCTACAGCCTCATCTCAAGCTGCCATTTAATTTCATTTCAGTCACACTGGCCTTTTTGCTTTACTGAAACAAGTTGCAGGATTTCTCTCTAGGGGACCCGAAGCCACAGACTCCTAGGGGACTGATATACCTGGGGAATTCATCCTGCCTGACACTGAGCTAGGTGCAGGGCTCTTAGCAACGACTTCCACCTACTCCTGCTTGAAAGTCAGTCTCCAAACCCACTGAGATGAGGCAGACGCTTATTGAAACTAACAAAAAAATGAGACTGGCAAACAGAGACCCTTCCAGCTGACCTGCTGCAATTCTTAATCCAATTGCAGTATGATCAGCAGCTGGGAAAATTCATGGGGAAAAATTTAAGCCAAAAAAATTTATAGCTCTGACTGAATATTCAGGAGTCCAATTCCAGGCCAAGTTCCCTATATGATCTCTCAGACCAAATCATAGGAAATTATAAGGCTTTTTCCAGCAGGTTGTTGCTTTCCGCACATCAGACTTGGCACACAGGCGTGCACTGCACTCTTCTGGAGAGAGCTGCAGTCAAGGGTCAGGCCCCCTGGGTCAGCCATGCTCCCATGCATGTCTGCACTCCTATCCCAGACACCTCCGCTGACACCTCCTAATCAGGGGCCATGGTGGAGACACTTCTCCGCTGGGGCTTGGTTCCTTTCCACTCCTAACACTCTCTCCTTCTCTCTCCCCTCCCTTGGCCCATGGGTCCATAAAGATTCAGGAGGCTTTTTTTTGGGACTCCAGGATGACATGATTTCCCACCCCCCCCAACCCCCATGTGCATTGCCTCCACCTGACCCTTGCCCAGTTCAGTTTCATAGGCGGACAGTAGAACTATGGGGACCCGGCACCTCTCTTTTGCATCCTAGTTGCATTGTCACAGTGAGTGAGTGAAGCCTTGATGGTTGCTATCGTTTTGGCTCGTTGTCCTATCTGACCACCTTGACACCTGATTGCTCAACAGATATGCCACTGTGTTTCCTGTTCTATGTGCTTTAATAGCAACAAGAAAGAAAGCTAAGATTTACTGAATACTAAGTGTGTGCTTGGCACTGTTTTTAAGTGCTTTAGAAAAATGAACTCATTTAACAAACTTCAGAAGTAGGTATCATTTTTGTTCCCATTTTGTAATTGAGATAACCTAGACAACAAATGGTTAAATTGCCTAAATCTTGTACAGATAATAAGTGGGGAAACCAGGATTCGAATCCAAGCAATGTAAGTTCAGAGCTTGTACTCCTGACCTCCAGAGTACATGATTTCTCCTTTCCTTCTCTTGAAAGAATTTGTACCTTCTGCCTGTGACTTCTGACATATTCCCATCAATCAATCAATCATGTGAGTGAGCTGGTAGGACGTCACATCTGTGTCATTTCCCTCCTCAGGCCTTGTGCACATGAAGTCCACCCATACATTGATCCTGGTGCCTTGTATTCATCAGCTTAAACATCATTTTCTCAGAGAAACTTTCCTTGACTCTTTTCTGCATTTATTCTTATATCCTCCTGTATCTCTTTTTTGAGCACTTGTCACAACTGCAATCAAATAATTATTTGTTAACTCATCTCTGCTGCTAATGTTAGGTTCCCTGTGGCTAAAGGTCGTGACTCTCCTGGTCATCATTGTACCTCCACAGTGAGGTGTAATGCAAAGCTCATTGCTGAGGTTAATGCAAGAATTGTGGTTGAATAAATCAAACTTTACTGTGTGTGTTTCCTCATCTATAGAGAAGGAAGAAAAACAGTGATCTTATTGGGATTTTGTGGAGATGAGATATGATGTATCTGATCGCATATAGAGCAATGCTTGACATATATTGTAGTAGTTGCTCAATAAATACTACTTATTATTAGGTATGGTAGCAACAGTATTATTCTTTTTTTTTTTTTTTTTTAATTATTTATTTATTTATTTAATTTATTTATGGCTGTGTTGGGTCTTCGTTTCTGCGCGAGGGCCTTCTCCAGTTGCGGCAAGTGGGGGCCACTCTTCATCACAGCGCGCGGGCCTCTCACTATGGCAGCCTCTCTTGTTGCGGAGCACAGGCTCCAGACGCGCAGGCTCAGCAATTGTGGCTCACGGGCCCAGTTGCTCCGCGGCATGTGGGATCTTCCCGGACCGGGGCTTGAACCCGTGTGCTCTGCATTGGCAGGCAGACTCTCAACCACTGCGCCACCAGGGAAGCCCCAACAGTATTATTCTTCAAAATGTTTTCTCCCCTTTTCTGTGGGATGATTATACAACCCTGACCCTTTGAGGTTAGGTTAGGCCTTGTGACTTACTTTGGCAAGTGAAATGCAAGTGGAAGTGATACGTATTGTTTTCAAGTTGAAACTTTACAAGTCACTGATCCCTCAGTGCTCCCTTTTTTCCTCCGTGAAGTTGGAGTTCAAGTCCCAGACATGGGCTACTCCTTCAAAGATGAAGCATACATGAGATGCTGTGCAGTCCAGCCTTACTTCTATTGATATCAGTGTGAAATGCGATCCAGAAATTAAACTTTGCTGTTGCAAGCCAATGAGATTTTGGCATTGTTTTGCACGATAGTAAAAATTAGCTTATGCTAACTGATATCTAAGTTGAATGTCAGTGCCAATAAGTTATTGTGTGTGTATAGTGAATCTTTTTGGAAGTCATTTTATGAGGGTACTTTTTCTAGTATCAAATGCTCTGTTAACAGTTTGAGATACATACATGAATGTATATACAAAATAAAAATAATAGCTAATATTTATCAATTATGTAATTTGATAAGTAATTTGATAAGTTTTATAAATGCTTTGCAAGTATTAACCCTTTTAATCCTCAAAAGCCTTGTGAAACCAAGTAGAAACTATGATATCCTTTTCACAGATGAGGAAACTAAGGTGCAGAGCAGTTAGATTACATGCTCTGAGGACATACAACTCATAAGTGGCATTCAGCCCAAGAATTTCAGTCCAGGTGTTCTGAGTTCAGTGTCTGTGTTTAATCAGTATACTCCATTGTGTCACATTTATAAATGCACAAATACGTAGACATAAGTAGAAACAAAACACCTACAAAATGCTAAGAACAATGAATATCACTGATTAAATATGATTTAGTTTCATCATATGGAAAATGAAAGGATGGGCTGTGTTGAGAGTCTTCTCAGATCTCAAGTTCTATCATTTAACCTTCTTTTCTTTTCTTCTATAAGATGAGTATGATTCAGCCAGGAAAAGGATCAGTCTTATTCATTGGAATCTCCCACCTGTTGCCCTACAGGAGAGTGCAGGTGGACTAATGTTTCAAATTCACAGATTCTTGGAAAGTGTACCTTCGTGAGAGTTGTTCTTAACGGGATTATTCAACACTCCCCCTTCACTTACTGATTTAACAAGGACTCTAGGGTGTCCCCAGTAAATATCCAAACAACCACTCTGAAATTGGCTAGATGGCCTAGAGTACTAAGAGAGTCAACCCCCAGCTGAGATTTTTGGGTTCTCTGTGATAAATCATAGAAAGACGTGTGCTTTCATTTTGTTGAAAGTGTAAAATATGCATATACACACATTTTGAATCATTTAGGAGGTAAACGGAAAGTTGAGGAAGAGCCAAAATGCTAGAGTTGTTGGAAGCAGTGAGTTTTGAGTCATCCAGACCTGGTTTCAAATCCTAGCTCCATCTCTGTGTGACGCTGAAGCATTGCTTACAGTCCCTAAGTTTCACGTTCCTTATCTATAAATTGAGCGTGATGCATTCCTAAATCATACGATTACTATGAAAAATAAAGTTAATTTTTATCATTACCTAGCATATAATAAATGCTCCCAAATTAATAAAGTAGCTATTATTTATAATTACTTATTAATGAAGAAACAAATCTCTTAAAAGGAAAATTCTACATTGTAATATGCTGGCTAGGTACTTATTAACCCAGATATCTCCCAAAGGACTTTTCCGTGGATTGATAATATCATGAATGTTACCGCAGAAAAACTGGCTTCCTTTTAAAGATGTTAGTGCTATTTGGCAAACAGGAAAAGCCCAGTATGCCCCAACTATGATTTAACACAGTGTCTAAGCAGTGCATGGATAAATAGATATCCCAAGGAAGAAACTGTTTTAGCATAACAACAACATCAGGTAAAGCAGAGACAATAAAATAGAGCAAAACAAATAGATTTTATAAATATAAAGTGAAAACCAAACCACCCTGGTAATTACAGCTTTCATATGATTTATGCCTTTAATTTGTCTAAATCAGTGACCCAAGGAGTATTGGCATAAAAATTTCGAATTCAGCAAAAACCTAAATCACTAGAAGGAAACACTGAATTTTTATTAGTTACCTTCTTTCATTGACTTCTCCCAAACACAATGAATTCTTCCCTGAGTGCTGCAAAATGAAGGATTGTACTTTACTAAAATATTATCGACCTGTGATTCTTAGCATCCAATACGTCACAGAAACACAGAAACACAACTTGACTGTGAAATCGACACAGCTGAATTACCATTCAGAGCTTTTTTCCCCCTTTGCTTCTGTTTAATGTTAACACTTGATATCACATTTATTTGATAGAAATCAATGGAAATGGACTCTGGCTAACTTGGGTTAAAAGAAAAAAACTTTTTTGGAAAAATAAGGTATAGCTCAAAGACTCAAGAGAATAGATCATATCCAGGCCTCGGAAAAGGACAAAAATCAATGTCAGGGATTTAGGAGGCATGGACAAATGACCAATCATTTCAGGTCCCCTCAGATGTGATGAAATAGGTGCATTGGATTCCAATCTTGAATTACTTCACTTAAAATTCATATACTTCGGGAAAACTGTCTGATTGTCCTTCACAGGCCAGAGGAGGGCAAGGTACCTTGATTAACAGGGTTCGCAATGAGAAGATGTTCCTCACACTGGAGATCCCCACCAGCCTCCAGAAATGTTTGTAGTCCTGTTAACTAAAATCTTGATTTTAGCCCATAACCTGAAGCTAGATCACTAAAGCCAGACTTGCTGAGACTTGGTTGTTCTGTGTTTTCTTAGATTATGTGTTTGTCCATTTGGAATCCATTCATTACAGGGCCTATTGAATTAACTATATTTTCTTATTTACTGTATTCTTGATGCCCTGGTACCTGGGAGCCTTATAGACCCAGGGAGAGATGCCCCTCCCAGGGCTGACCACTTCTTAGAGACAGTGAAGGGCTCAACCAGGAAGACATCTCTCATGTGCAAACCCACCAATCCCAAGTCTATAGCCCCAGCCACCTCCTTTATCTAGCTCTCACAACCATGCCAAGATTTCTCCTGCCCTAAATCATCCCAGGGCCAAGTACCAGACACCTCGGGGCCATCCCTATGCCCCACAGCCCACTGGAGTGATTCAAACTAGCCAATCCTAAGCTGTTGACTCTGTCCTGCCTTGTCTTTCCCATGGAAACGCCAATACAGGCTCTGGCTGAGACTTTCCCCTCGCTCCTGTCTGTCTTCTGACTCCTGACCACCCTGATGCTCCCCTTTTGGCCTTTTGTGGTGTGGTATGTCCCCCTCTCAAGGGAAATGTGAGTGCTAAATTCTTCTTTTCCTGGCATTGGCCTTTCCTTGTTGTCACTCAGTCAGACCACTCTAAATTAAATCCTGGGTACAACTTTAGAATAACGGCAAATTTTAAGAATTTTAAGAATTACCACCTCTGGATTATCTAGGCAGTTAACGTTGGAGGGAAGAATGAAGAAAACTGTGGGAGTGACGGACCCTTTCGTTTTCACAGCTATCTCCCCACCAGGGACGGGAAGGCTGTGTGTCCTTCCACGTAAACTCAAATGAGATGTGAGGCAAAGGGAACGCCAAGGGGGGTGGGTATCCATCCCTTTTTGATGAGCCCTGTGGTCGTAGAGGGAAGAGTAAAGCACAGTGTGTGGTTTTACAGAGGCATCGTGAAAGAGACCCCACCCAGGAGAACTTCCAGCAAGGGCCAGATGACCCAGGACAGGGATGAATGGTAGGAAGTCCTGGGCTAGGAGGAAAGTGGCCAACTGGACAATAGGCACAGCTAGTGTCATGGGAACTGTAGTCAGAAGCTCCCAAGAGGAGAATGCCCCAGGCTCAGCTCCTGAACCACAGCACCTTCCTGGGTTACATTCTCCAGGCCTCAGAGACCAATCTGGGGAGGAAGCTGCAGAGGATGGGCAGGGGGAAAAGAGAAGCCAACCATACCCTCTGTGTTCCCTATCGACTCTCTGCTCGAAGTGGATCTGAACTGGGGAAGGAGAGCAATTTAAAACATACTATGGTGGTTATAATGTACCTTAGACTGGACTTTTAGTTACTGAAATGAGACCGCTCCTGTAACTTGAAAGGGCTGGGAGAAGCTATGGGACTTGTCCAACTTTTCAGGTAAGAACCAGAAAGGATCAGCATGCAGTCCAGGTTGGGAGAGACAGTGGGAGGAACTAGACCAACTTTTTTCATGATTGTATTTGATTGAGTTCAGCATTTTTCATATGTTGTTGTTTAGACAAACAACAAAGTAATTTGTAGACCCAAGAAAACAAATCTAAAACAATGTCATTACAGAACAGACACAGTAATTAGAAATACTAAGGGAGAGAATCAACACTGAAAATTAAATTATTGACAGAGAGGGAAGACTACACATAATCATAATGAATTCTGATGAGAGTAAAACAGTAAGAACGCTAGCAGATAAATAAGACTAAAACAACCAGCATAAGAAGAGCTGATCTCTCTGAGGTGGTACTCCTCTAAAAGAAAGGAAAAGAAAAAAAAAAAAAAAAAAAAAGCAGATATGGGTATTCCTCTAAAAGAAAAAAAAAAAAAGCCTAAAATGAAGAAACACATCTTCAGATCAGATCAATGAGCACACATTGACACACTGATCCAGGGACACATTTAATCCTTTAGGTTTCTATGCATAAAAAGAAAATCATGTACTAGGGTAAGAAATCTGGCTGGCCTCAGACCTTTCCATGGTAACACAGTAACATCCAATGCCAGAAGATAGAAAGCAATGTCTACAGTGTTTTGACACAGACAGGGTACCACCCAGGGAAATATTACCTGGCAAAGTTGCTTTAATTTCTAATGGTTACAGAGAGACATTATCAAACGTAAAGGAAATCAGGGAATGTAATTCTAGGAGCCCTTGCTGGAAGAAAAATATCTTGAAAACTAAAGCCAGCCAATTGGGAGACCAATCAAACTAAGAATTCAGAAATGACAAAGCCAGGAATGATAAAAGGTCCTATGGGGAACACTGATTGCATTTAAATATAAATACAAAATCTCATAGATACAGGAGAGTAACTCAGTCAGTCTCCATTCTACCCTCCTTTCATGGTGCAAAGTTGTGAAAGTAGAGCCTTTCTTCTGCAGCATCCGTTGGTTTAGGTTGTGCTAACGTTCTTGAATACTGTTCTCTCTGCCTTCAGGCCCCCACAGGGGAGTCTTGAGTTTTCTGTCGAGATGCTGCAGTGAGTGATCAGGAGCTTGTGGTTTCATGTGAGGGTGAAGGACATCCCATCTGTCTTCTTGACATTATGGATCTAGGAAGTAGGGTGTGGCTCTGAAACCGGTAGTTGTGATGGCAGTGGTTTTCTGATATCTGTGTCTGTCCCTGACTGGAGTTGACCATTCCGAGGTGGCTTTTCAGCACCCCATTTTCATGACACTGGTAGAGGCAGTAACTCTCATCCTGGACGTGTTCTTTCATATTCTAAAGTAGTGTTACATTTTGAGTCAAGTAATTCTGTCCCGGGAGCTGTACTGCACATTGTAGGATGTTGAGCCTCTCGCATTGAGATGCTCATTGCACCTGTCCCTCTCCCCAGCTTTTACAACCAAAAATGTTTCCACATACTGCCAAATGTCCCCTGACGGTTAAAATCAACTCCTGTGGAGAACTACTCATCTAAAGTCATACAGCCTATTCTACAGTCCTTGTGATCCTCTTGTTTGGTTTTGTGCTGTGTTAAGATTTGAAAAAAGGAAGACGCTTTCAAATACTTACAGAGAAAGAATTTTGGAACAAGGATCACAGCATGGCTTTCTATGACTGGAACAGCAGGGCTCTGTTTAGGGAGGCTGAATTACTTTCTTCCTGGGTGTGTGACACGAGCAGTGGCTGAGCATACTATACTATTCTCCCCAGTCCTCATTCTAGGAGTCTTTGAGGAGTCTCTTCCATCCTCACCAATCTCATGGTGCAGGTCTTGGGATGTTAGAAAACCATATAGCAGAAGCATGTTCTAGGCAGAGAATTTACTCTGCCTCACCCTGATGTCGAGTGCATTATTTTGTTTCTTATGATTATTATTTGTAGTACCCTAAGGGGTACATTTCTTATAGTCTGATAAATTATAAAATAGCTATTTCTTATTCTAGTTCCCTCTCCTCCATTCTCTATTGAATTTTGGGCAGACTTTTTATAGCATCACTTTTCAAATTATAAATTATAATAATACATGTTCATTTTAGAGAATCTGAAAAATATAAAGAACACAATAAAAATTACCTATAATCCACCTGGCCACAGAGATCTATTGTTTATGTTTGGGTGCATTTTAAAAAAAATGTCATCCCTTACATACCTCTATATGTGTGCATGCATATATTATATTTGTGATTATATGCTCTTAAACCAAGTTTCCATGTTAGTGTATAGTTTTCATGGTGCTTATTCACATAAGTGTATTTTATGTAATATTCCACATAACATTACAATGAAAATGTAAATTTTCTTCCCAGTATTCTAAGTCTGTGCTTTTTACGGCCAATCTTCGCCATCTTGTCTGTGCCATTCATTTATTCAACAGATATATATTGAGTAGTCCCAGTATGGCAGGTTCTGGCTTAGGCACTGAGTGCGGATACACAGCTAAGCAAGAAATCGTTCCCGCCACTGAGGAGCTGCTCAAGCCGAGACACAGGAAGGAACAATTTCAATGCCGTTTTCATTGCTGTCACTGCCACTGAAGCTGGTTTTTTTTGCCATTATTTAAAATTAGGTATCAAGTTCCTGATTGCACAAAGGACTGATTTAGGTGGGAAGCTAGAGATCTCGGGAAGACATGCCGATCAGACACAACAGTGAGCTGTTGACCTCAGTTGGAGGTTAAGGACAAGGGCATTTTTGCGGATGAAGGCAGGGGTCAGTACCTAATTGGGAGGAGAACTGGAAAAGTGATCAGGGGCACACAGCACAATGAGTCGTTTGCCCAGCGAGACCTTGGAGAGGCTTTGAAGCAAAAAAGTTGTAAGAGAAAAGGATGGACCCGTAGCATCAGTTGGTGGAACATATTTTATGCAGAATGTTACCTGTTGCTTTAGAGTTCAATGTCTGCAACATTTCTTAAAAATAGGATTGTATCAGAAGTAATTTGCATCCATCCCCCGCTTCCAAGCAGCCATGCCCCTCAGCCATTACAAACAGGCCGGCTTGACTTGGATTCACTAGACGTGTAAAAGGAGTTCTGAAGGTCAAAAATCCTGAAAGTCAAGAAGACTATTGGTATCTTACAGTGGTTCTCCATATCTAGGGTTTAAATTGGCTAAATAATAGGGCAGTTAGCTCTGGCTGCCATATAATCACAATGACATTTTGTTGCTCAGAGACACCTTGAAAAGTATTTTTGGCCAAAGTCTTCTATCTGTTCTTATGGTTCTGGAGTTTTTGTGGACTTCCATCCTCTTGGGACAAAAGCCAGACTACTTACTGTGAACTGCATTGCGATTGCTGTGGGCAAAGCCACAGCAGTTCCAGCCCTGGGTCTAGACCCACAGAGCTCTGGCTTTCCAGAGCTGCCTGGAAGGGCTTTGTACCATAACCCAAAGGTGCGGGAAGGTAATAGCCCATCCGGAGAACTTTGGCCAGTAAGTGACAGGAGAGGGGAATGAGCCAGCAGATAAAGTGTTGGTACTATTGCCCTTGATGGACTGTTCTTATTCATAGCCGTCCCGTATGGTATCTGAGGGACTGGCTGACTGCACTGTGTTCTTTTGAGAAGCTGAGGCCAGCTTGGTAATCCACCACCTGGTCTTGGTTTCCCTTCCTTTCTGCCTCACTTCACCCTTTCTCTCAGTCTTGCTTCCCTGGGATTAAACACCCCTCCGTAAAGTGGCAACACATTTTTAAAACGTATGTCCTACTAACCAAAATTGGATAGTTACAGATAACTCTTAATTTTGAATTTTAATTAATTTCAGAAACGTAAATGAGGAGTTTAGAGACCATCTCTGTGAACATTATTGCAAAAATGACAGATTTCACCTCAAACTAGTGGTGACACTGTAACTAACAGGGCAGTCAGTCAGTGGCAGCAATTTGCCTACAAGGTCACCGTGCCTGTGGGGTGAAAGTATAAGACTGGAATTAAAGACCATCCATCTGTGTTTGGAGTGTCTTAGAGAAGTGTGCTTTAGGGTGCTAACATTAGGTCAGTGGGCATCCCTGTTGGGGATAAACATAAATGTTTATAGTCAGAGAGCTCAGTACACTGGAAGTGAGCTTGCACAAATTCCCAATCCTTCAACTCTGTCCCTGCAAAATGTGTCACTGAAAAACATGAAAAAACCATTCATCCTACTGATACCTACTACCTTTCAAGCAGCCAGCTGGTATTTCTACCAAGGTATGACGTGTACCTGTTCAACCATATTTTCCTAAATGGAAATGGCACCAAGAGGGAAAAATTCTCAGGCATAAAATCATAATACACACTTAATACTGAAGGGGATGTTTTCAAATTAAAGTAAGGCCCCTAAACCAGAAACTAACATTTCACTAAGTGAAGTAAATTGAGGCTATTGGCTGCTGAGAAATCTTTGAAGGACTGTCTGAGGTATCTACTATCAGTATAACCATATTGCCATTTTCACTCTTGTCTACGAATGACTTAAAATGTCTTTCAGAAGCAGCAAGTTAAATGCCTAACTCTCATCCCCTGGGGACCAAGGAAGCAAACCAGAGCTCCCACATTCTGGCCACTGCTCTATCTGTTGGGGTCAAACTTCTCAGTACTAAAAAATATTTTTCTTGTTCCTCATTTTAGTCCCAGCTCCAAGATTACTTTACTGTAACTTTTCTTTGACAGCTTATTTCCTTTGAATAGTTTTGTGTTATAAAAACCAATGGGAAATGAATAATATATACATTTAAAAAACTACCCCTTCTCAACTCTCTCATTATGGCCCACAGTGTTTTTAGTAGCTTGTGTGTTAGAGGAGTGTTTGCTGTATTCATAACTTGAACTTCTAATTTATGAGCCCTTAAAGCTACACTAATCATCAGCACACTATTTATATTGTACTCTAGGGATTCTCCCTCCAACTCCTATTCCAGACAAAAAGAGCATTCTTAAAAGTAATATTCAATGACTTCAATAAACAGGCAGGTCAGGTTGGAACATGAGCCACTGGCATTGATGTGTGGACGGTAGTATTATAAGAAGTTATTTACTACATGAAATGCCAACCTTGCCAATTTTTAAATGTTAATGGCCTTATGGTGAAGATGAAAGGTTTATGCGTTCCACCTAGGGATTTCAGAATTTTGCAATCTTGGCATGGGAATGGCTTGATTATCTAATAAGTCACTTTTACTTCTCTTTTAATTATAGGTGTTTATGAACTTTTATAAATTTAAAAGCCAAACTTTCTGGTATGTTATGTATAATAATTGAGCCTACAAGACTGAATTTGAGATGCTGGATTTACTGATTTGGGGGGAGGGCAATTTTTTTTTGTTAGTCCTGGGGGGAAAAAATGAACCAAAATAAACTTTAAATGGATTATGTAGATTTGTTTAAGCAAATCCAGAGTGTTCGCTGCATTTATAGGAAATTCTAATTGACTCACTGTAACTTGAATGTATCATCTTTAGCAAATTAGAAAGACTTGTCCAGGGCCCAGCTTATTCTAAGAGACTTTGCCTAAATGTTCATAAAATTTTAGTTCATTACTTAATTTTTATTTATCATTTATGAAGCTACTTTAAAAAATGTTCAACTCAAAAAATATCTTATATTTGGATAATATTCCTTACATGTATTTCACCTTGATTGATTGCATACTAATTGCAATATTTTAGAAAGCTAGCCTTAAAGTCCTTATTTTAAAAGATGATTAAAACTTGCACAAATTACTCATGAGATGCTACTATAGTTAATAATGTGCTATGTGCATGTTATTTGTATGGATGATACCACTAAATCTATCAGGAAGCATTACCCAAACACATGCTTAATAATAGAAAATCTATATGTTCTCCTATCTGAAGTTACTTATAATTTCAAGAGATTTAGAGAAATGTATTACCTTTTCAAAGTTGAATTCAGGAATAGGTAGAAATTTCTGTGACCATACATAATATTCAAGTTGGAATTTTCATTAACTTTTTGAGAAACATATTTTGAGCAATAATTAAGTTGTAAGCTAATAAAAATGCTGAAATAATTTAGTCATTATAGAGGATACCTTTCTATCCACCCACTAGTACAAAGAAATGGAATGTAGACAAAATGTACTCATGTTAGTATCATCAAAGATAATCGTTATATCTTTTGGTATATTTATTTTTAGTCTTTTATCTATACAGAGCCTGTTTTTGTTTCAAATAGTGCTACCTTCAAATATATAGTGAAATTCTACATTATACCTATGCTATACATGTTTTTCTATGTAATTTCAATGCAGTAATGGTGACATGAAAGTGTCAGGTAATTCCTCTTGCAGAAAATAGTTTTAAAAGATTCATCTCTAGAATTTGCCATCTGTATATCCTCTTCTGTGAAATGTATTTTCATGTCTTTTGCTTGTTTTCTTATTGATTGTTTGTTAAGGTTATCTATATACTCTAGGTATGAGTGTACCCGGAAAATACACATTAAAACCACAATGAGATATCACTATATACTTATTACAATGGCTAAAATAAGAGTAACAACGCCAAGTGTTGATGAGGAGATGGAGAAACTTGATCACTCAGGCTGATGGGAATGAGAAATGGTACAGTCACTCTGGAAAACAGCTTACAGTTTTTTTTAAAACTAACCATTCAGTTGCTATATGATACAGCAATTATTCTCTTGGGCATTTGTCCCAGAGAAATGAAAACCTGTGTTCATATACACAAAAATAACAAACTATACACAAATGTTTAAAGCAGCTTAATTCATAATAGCTAAAAACTGGAAATATGCCAGATGTCCTTCAACAGGTAAAGAGTAAACAAAATGTGTATGTATTTATTCCATGGCATACTACTCAACAATAAGAAGAAAATAGCTATTGATATAGCCCACAACTTGGATGAGTCTCTGGGGAATTATGCTAAGTAAAAAAAGTCAATCCCAGAGGATTACATAATATATGATTCCATTCATATAATATTTTGAAATGACAGTATTCTAGAAATGGAATACAGATTAGTTGTTTCCAGGGGTTAAGAAGGGTTGCGATGGGAGCGAGGTGGATATGGTCATAAAAGGCAACACTAGGGATCCTTGTGGTGATAAAACTGTTGAGTATCTTGACTGTGGTGGTGGATACACAAACCTACAACACAAGTGATAAAATTTAATAGAAGGAAACACACACACACACAAACAGAAGTGAAATTGGCCAATGTGGAGAAGGTAAGTGTATTGTATCAGTGTCAATACCCTGTTTGGGATATTGTATTGTAGCTTTCCAAAATGTTCTTATTGAGGGAAATTGAATAAAGTATACATGGAATCTCTCTTTATTATTTCTTACAACTTCATGTAATTTACAATTATCTCAATAAAAACTACCCTAACCTCCCTTACCAGTATGAATGAGCAGGTGATAGAGTTCAGAGCACAGAAACATCTGAACTTCAAAGAGGAACTTTTGAAAGTGGAAGAGCTCCAAAGGTGCTAATGTCCAAAATCTGAGTATAAACTCTCCTCAAATTCCTAACTCACCACAAAACTACATATGCTTGGAATTAACACAGCCTAGAAAAAAGTGAAATAGAAACTAGAGAATCAGCTGCCACTAAAATTCAGAACCACTGCTGGTGAGGTTTGTGACTTTGCTGCATTTTTGGCTGAGTGTGTTCTCCAAAACACACAAAATTCAAGTGGCAGAAAGCAGGACACTTCCTTATCTTAAGTGTCAGAGGTATGAAGTTGAGGCTGGAAAAACATCTGGAAATTTAGAGGAAAGCCCCCAGAAACCAAATAACCGCAGAGTGAGCCCTAATATCTAAATGTAAAGTATACCCAAATTTTTGGCTGACAGCTAAACTCTGCAGGCACAGGGAGACTCCCAGGGCATGAGCCAAACAAGCAGCAGCTGGAAGCCAAAGAAAATTGATCAAACACCAGCTGCTGCACATTGTAGGGAGGACTATTTCACAGGTTGATTCTGGGCAAGTAAATTGCCTGCTGGAACAAAAAAATAAAACAAACAAACCAGTCATCCTCAGAATATCCCAGAGTCACTACAAAGTATAATCTACAACATACAGTCTCAAAGCAAAAATTACTAGATATGCAAAGAAGCAGGAAAGTGCTTCTTTGCCTAACTGTGAGTGACAGTCTATAGAAACTGAAACTAAGTGGACCCTGACAATGTATTGAGCAAAGATTTCAAAAAGGCAATTTAAAATACATTCAGATAATTAAAGGAAAATATAATTAATGAGTAAACAGATAGGAAATTTCAACAGAGAGATATAATCTGGAAGAAAAAAAGCAAATGAAAATTTTAGAACTATAAAGTATGATACTGGATATAAACACCTCACTATATGAAATCATCAGAAAATTTGAAATAGCAAAAGAAAAAAAAAATCAGTGAAATTAAAGTATCAGTAGAAATTACCCAATCTGAACAGCATGGAGAAAAATATTTAGCAAAAATGAACAAAACCCCAGAGAACTGTGGAGCAATATTTAACAGTCTAATATATGTGCAAATGGAGTCACACAAGGCAAAGTGAGAGAAAAGGAAAAAAAAAAAACTGAAAAAAGATTGGTCAAATCTTAAATTTACAAAAGAAAACCCATTAACTTAGAAATCCAGGAAGCTCAATGAAGCTCAAATACACACACACACACACACACACACACACACACACACACATAACCAACATTTTTATCTCAGTATCAGTACACCATAGTAGAACACCTGAAAACCAAAGATAGAAAATGTTGAAAGCAGTGGGAGAATAAAAACACATCACGTGCAGAGAACCAATAATATGATCAACAGCTGACGTATCACCAGAAATGATGCAGGCCAAAAGACATTGGACTTACATATTCAAAGTGTAGAATAATTAAAACAAACGAAACCAACCAACCAAAAACCCCCCCCCCCCATGGCTGTCAAGAAATCTATAGTTAGTGCAAGTGTTCTATAAACATGAAAATAAGATAGAAGTTTTTGACAAAAATTTAGAAAATGTATTGCTAGCAGACTAGCACTTCAAGAAATACTAAAGGAATATCTTTAGGTTCAAAGGAACTGACACCAGATGGTAACATGGATATTCAGAAAGAAATGAGATGCACTGGAAAATATACATATGTGGTGAAATATAAGAGGTTATACAAGTAATTTTTTTCTTCTCTTAATTTCTTAAAAAATGCAGTGTAGATGTATAAGATGTATTAAGATATATGATAACAATGGCACAGAGGAGGGTGGGTAAATGGAATTATACTGTTTCAAGATTCTGATTTTTTTAAAAAGTCATAATTCAATATTAAATATAAGTAGATTATCATGAGTTAACAATGCATGTTGTTATTCCTAAGCAACTAATAAAAAATAATGCAAAGAAATATAGTCAAAAGTTAATAGGGATTAAAATGACTTACAAAAATATTTTCAGAAAACCAAAGAAGATAGGAAAGAAAGAAGAGAGGAACAAAAAGGAGATGAGACAAATGGGAAGTACATAGTACAATGGCAGATTAAAATACTGCTATACAACAATCACATTGATATAAATAGATTACCTATTCTAATTAAAAGGCATAGCTTGTTGCATTAGATTAAAGAAAAAAGATCCAACCATATTCTATCTACAAGAGATATATATGGTACATAAATAAATTGGAAGTAAAATGATGGTAAATGATACAGTATTCAAATAGTAAGCATAAGAAGAAGGGGATGGATATACTAATATCATATAAATTAGACTTTAAGACCAGGAGTAATAGAGACAAGGAGAGATATTTGATCCTAAAAAGATCAATACAACAGGAAGATAAAACAGTTATAGACTCTGTATACCTAATAAAGCAAGAAATGACAGAACTGAAGAAATAGACAATTTAACAGTTAGTAGCAAGTATAGTTAAAAGTTTCAATATTCCCCTCAGTAATTGATAGAATAAAGAGAACAACAGTAAGGATATACAACAGTAAGGAATCAATTTGACCAAACTGACATTTATAAAATAGTCATTCCTAAACAGCAGAATATACATTGTTTTTATGAACACGTGGAACACTCACAAAGAAACACTAATACGGGGCTATAAAACAAGTCCCAGTGATGAAATAATAAAAATAAAAGGAGAAATCAAGAAAGAGAATATTATGAACAATTTTATGCCATTAATTTTGACACTTTAGATGAAATGGACAAACACCTTGAAAAGCACAATTTGCTAAATCAGCCTCAAGAAGAAATAGCCGTATGTACATTAAAGACATTAAATTCATAATTTTAAAAAGCTCCAGGAAAGAAAAAAGTAGGACCATCTGGCTTCACTAGTGAAATTTATCAAACATTTGATAAAGTATACCAATCTTTCATAAATTCTTTCAGAAAATAGAAGAGTCCGCTTCCCAATACATTTTATGGAGCCAGTATTGCATTGACACCAATACCAGATTAAGATATCTCAAGAAAACTACAGACCATCTATCATGAATATAGATGCAAAAATCCTTAATGTTATATTAGCAAATCAAGTTCAGCACTATATAAAAAGAATAGTTCATTCCAAACAAGAAAGTTTAATCCCAGGAATCCAAGATTTGTTTAACATTCGGTATCAATCAATGTAACTTATATTAATGGAATAAAGTAGAAAAACTGTTTGATCATCTCAATAGTCATAGAAAAAATATTTGAAAAAAATTTAACACCCATTCATGATAGAAATTCTCATAAAACCAGCATTAGAAAAAAAAATCTTTCTTAACTTGGTAAAGAGCAGTTACAATAAATTCACAGTACATCATACTTAGAAAAATATTAAACATGCTTTGCCTAAGGTCTGCTATGAGTCAAGAATGTCTGCTTTCACCACTTCTACTCAATATTATACTGGAGGTCCAAATCAGTGCAACAAGATAAGAAAAAGAAACAGAAGGCATCCATGGAAAGGAAGAAAGAAAACTATCTTTATTTTCAGATGACATTATCATGTATGTAAAATTCTAAGAAATATATTTTAAAAGCTGTTAGAACAAGTAAGTTTAGTAACTTCATGGTGCATGAGGTCAATATACAAAGTGAACTGTATTTCTAACAGCAGTAATGAATTGTTAGAAAATGAAATTAAAAGTACAATTGAATTTACAATGACACCTGAAATAAGCAGAGTACTTAGGAATAAATTGAACAAAGATTGATATGTGGGACCTGTATACTAAATACTACAAAACAGTACTGAGATAAATTAAAGAAGACCTAAATAAATGGAGAGAGATAATATGTTCACAGATTGAAGACAAAATATTATTAAGATGTCAATTCTCCAGTTGAGATATAGATTCATTGCAATTCCCACCAAAATTCTGTCAGGATTTTTGTAGAAAGTGACAAGCTGTTTCTAAATTTATTTGGAAATACAAAGGGCCTGAAATTGCCAAAGTAACTTTGAAAAAGGGTAACGTTGAAGGAGTTGTACTACCTGATTTCAAAACTTAATATCAATCTTAGTAGAAATCTATCATGAACAAGACATATCATGGTCATGTTTAAAAGATAGACAAATCGATCAGCGGAACAGAGTAGAGAAAAGGAATAGATCCACACATCCATGGTCAACTGATTTTCAACAAAGTTGCCAAGTTCATTCAATGGGGGAAAGGAGAGTCTTTTCAGCAAATGGTCCTGGTATAGTTGATGTGGTGGGCAAATAATGCCCCCCAGAATGCCTGCATCCTAATCCCCAAAACCTGTGAATATGTTTGGTTACATGGCAAAGAGAAATTAAGGTTGCAATGGAATTAACTTTGTTAACCATAACATAGGAAGATTATACTGAATTATCAAGCTGAGCCCAGTATAATCATAAGGATCCTTAAAGGAGGAAGAAGGAGGCAAAAGAGAACCAGAGAGATGGCAAGGTGAGAAACACTGGGTCCAATGCTGCTGGTTTTAAAGAAACCATGAAGGAAGACGGCCATGAGCCAAAGAATGTGTGCAACCTTTATAAGCTAGAAAGGACAAGGATGTGAATTCTCCCCTAGAGCCCCCAGAAAGGAACACAGCCCTGCTGACAACTTGATCTTGACTCAGTGAGATCTACATTGTACTTCTAACATAAAGAACTGTAAGGTAATAAATTGGTGTTGTTTTAAACCAGTAATCTTGTGTCAATTCCCTATAACCATAGAAAAGTAATATAGCTGGATATCTGTATGGGGGAAAATCTCAACTCTTATTTTATGCCATTCTCAAATTGAATGGAAATGAATCATAAATCTAAATGTAAGACCTAAAACCATAAAAATTCAGGACAAAAACAGGAAAAAAATCTTTGCATTCTTGGTTTAACCCAAGATTTCTTCAGTATGACACTATAAGCATGAGCCACAGAAGAAAAAATTGATAAATTGGACTTCATTGAAACAATTTCTCTTTGAAAGCCTCTGTTAAAAAATAGAAAGGTAATTGATTAGTAGAAAATATTTGCAAAACCATATATCTGACTAAGGACTTGTGTTCAGAATATGTAAAGAACTTAGAAAACATGCAACCCAATAATAAATGGGCAAAAATTTGAACAGACACTTCACTGAGGAAGATACATGATGACCAATAAAGACATTGTACATGCTCCATATCACTGGTCATCAGGGAAATGAAAATTAAATTCTCAAAGAACAATCACTTGATACCCACTAGAATGGCTAAAATTTGGAAGACTAGTGATGACTAAATCTTGGCAAGACTGAAGCCAATGGAACTCTAATTCATTGCTTATGGAAATATAAACATGTCACAGCCATTCTGAAAACAGGTTGGCAGTTTCCTATAAAGTTAAATATTCACTTGTTTTAATGATCCATCAACTCTTTTCCTAGGTATTTACCCATGAAAAATGAAACATAGGTCTATCCTAGGATTTCATAGCAGCATTATGTATAATATCAAAAAACTAGAGTAAAGCAAAATTTCCATCACCTGGTGAATGGATAAACAAAATGTGATGTATCCAAACAATGGAATACTATTCCACAGTAAAAAGGAGCAACCTATTGATACATGCAATGATATAGATGATTCTCAAAATCATTATGCTGAATAATACAACTTAGGTACAGAAGATTATATACTTTATGATTCCATTCATATGCTATTCTAGAAAAGGCAAAATTGCAGTGACAACACACATTGGCAGTTGCCAGGCGTGAGGGGAGAGAAGTGATTTCAAAGGGGTAAGCGGAAGCTTACTGAAATGGGAGAAATGTTCTCTGTCTTAGGTGGATGGTAGTTACAAGGCTGTGTATTTGGGCAAAACTTGTCAGACTGTGACAAGTTAAAATGAGTGCATTTTATGAAATGTAAAGCATATCTCAGTGAAGCTCTTAAACAATTAAAATATAATGACCTTGTGTTTGTCATGTTTATGCTCTGATGTAATTAACGCTAATAATAATATTTACTGAGTACCTACTAGTGGGTTTGTACTTCTTGAATTATGAGACTCTGTGAACCTCAGTTGCCTTATAGAAGTGTTGCAAATAACCAAGATTGGTCATTCAAAATAGATCAGCTGGAGTGCATGGGAACCAATTAATTGAAAGGGGCATAGGACAATTAAAGAGTCCTGGTATGAATATCTGGTGTAGATAAAATGGTGCATCATTGTGTATCATTCCTGGAAATAATGACAGTAGTGTCTCCCTCAAGATTATTATAAGGATTAAATGAAGTGAGTCCTGTGAAATGCTTAGCACAGTGCTTGACACCTGATTCATCCTCTGTACAAAGCAGTTGTTACCTTCATGCAATGTGAGCTTTTTTTCGTGGAGAGATGTGCATCCAGACAGTAGCAGTCAAATGT
Organism: Balaenoptera ricei; assembly: GCF_028023285.1. Lineage (NCBI taxonomy): Eukaryota > Metazoa > Chordata > Mammalia > Artiodactyla > Balaenopteridae > Balaenoptera > Balaenoptera ricei. Next base: position 84,564,043 of record NC_082649.1, read on the forward strand.
TGTTTCTGCCTGTCCAGAATATCTTCCCCTTTCTTCAGGTAACAAAACATCCTATTTTTCCTTTGAGCAACTGCCCTTTTCCCAGTCAACGGGGGTCCTAGTAAGGCGGTGAATCCCCTGAAGGTACAGGCAGGCAGGCCGGCCCAGTTGGAATGTTTGATCCCTATGCTGCAGTGGTTAGATCAAGAGAGGCTCTTGATCCAAGCCAGGCCAATTAGAAACTTACCTGAGATTTAGCAACTCAGGGATGTAAGTTAGTGTTGGAGTGACTTGCAGCTTTTTGAGCCTTGTTGGAAAAGCCTGAGAATGCAGCCCTCACCATGGTAGAAGAATTAAAAGCTAAGTACAACAGAGCCCTAGGGACAGTGTTCGTGCTGCTGCAGTCAGCTGAACCTGTGACTTTGCAGTGTCATGAGTGAATGAAACATGTCCTGCACACCTCCTTTTGCCTAAAACCAGTTTGATATAGGTTTCTGCCATATGCAACCAAAAGAATCCAGTGTTTCTAACATTGAGAAAGACCCTTTTCTCATGCATACAGTTGTTTTCATTACTTTTTTGTTGAAGTATAGTTGATTTACAGTATTGTGTTAGTTTCAGGTGTACAGCACAGCGATTCAGTTATATGTATAGGTGTGTGTATGTACATAGTCTTTTTCAGATTCTTTCCCCTTATGGGTTATTATAAAATATTGAATATAATTCCCAGTGCTATATAGTAGGTCCTTCTTTGTTATCTATTTTATATATAGTAGAGTGTGTATGTTAATCCCAACCTCCTAATTTATCCCTCCCCCAACACCTTTCCCCTTTGGCAACCATAAGTTTGTTTTCTACGTCTGTGAGTCTGTTTCTGTTTTGTAAATAAGTTCATTTGTATCATTCTTTTTTGATTACACATATAAGCAATATCGTATGATATTTGTCTTTGTCTGCCTTACCTCACTTAGTATGATAATCTCTAGATCCATCCATGTGGCTGCAAATGGCATTATTTCATTCTTTTTTATGGCTGAGTAATACCCCATTGTATATATATACCATATCCTCTTTAGCCATTCATCTGTCGATGGACACTTAGGTTGCTTCCATGTCTTGGCTATTGTAAATAGTGCTGCTGTGAACATTGGTGTGCATGTATCTTTTCAAATTATGGTTTTATCTGGATATATGCCTAGAAGTGGGATCGCAGGATCATACGGTAGCTCTATTTTTTGTTTTTTTAAGGAACCTCCATACTGTTCTCCATAGTGGCTGTACCAGTTTACATTCCCAACAACATTTTAGGAGAGTTCCTTTTTCTCCACACCCTCTCTAGCATTTATTATTTGTTTTCATTTGTATGGTTTGTATTTTTCTATTTATTTGACATTTTAATTCTCATGATCCATTATTGATGGTAAAAGTTGAATATTGCATAATAAACTAGATTTAACAGAAAGTATTATTAGGCCATTGCATATAAGGCTATCTGATATTTCTGACATTCAGGCCCACTGAGGCAGTTTGCATTTGAACTGGTTCTAGGCAAAGCCAATACCTTGGAACAAACTATGACAAATTTTGGAGAGTTTTATACATTTATTTAAACTTAGGTATACCACATTGATAGTTCCAGATCTAGGATAATTGGCATTCATGATACTTAAAATATATCATTAATGTTCTTTAAAAATCCTTATTCATGGTTATGCTGATTATCTCCTCCCTGTGAGCGACTTTGGCATCTGAAACCTGGTTCCACTACTTACTAACTGTGAGATCCTGAGAAAATTTCCTAATCTCTCTGTTTATTTCCTCATCTCTGAAATAAGAGTGATAATTTTTCCTATTTCTCAGGAAGGTGTAAGGACTAAATGCAGCAATATAGAGAGGGCTTAAAACAGTGCCTGAAACTTACCTAGTGCTAGATAAGTGTTTGCTATCATCATTGTAATCCATTTTCCTTGTTAAAGCTGTGTTTTGATAGGATGAGGAAGAGGATGTTGGCATAGGTTTAAAACATTTCTAAGAGCCACTGTAATTAGTGACTGGATTAATGAATTAATTAAGTTGAATGGATGAGAAAGTTTAACTAGTATTTTTAATAAGGTCATTCTTTCCCAATGCATCTTCCTTAGCAGGTGTCTTGCCTGGGATAGGGGCTCAATACGGGTTGAATGAAATAGATTCCTGGTAGTTCATGATCCAAGCACACACAATAACCTTGTTGACCCTATGATATTGGAAAGTCTGAGTCCTCATAGGCGACTTGGTTGCTAATTATAGTTATCTCTTCTATGAGTAAAACCTTAACAGTGACAGCAAAAACTTAGGCATAAAATGAAAGCCTTTCTATTAATACAATGATTTATAGCTTTCTCTGCTAACTTAAACAGTATTTTGAACAGAATTTTGTGTTTTGTGTAAGATACCTTAGGATTATCTTTTTGCTGTTACTGAACTCTGTGGACAACAGTGGTGTCATGAGATGCACTTCCTGATCCCACAGAACTATACTTTTGAATACCTGTGTCAGATGCTATATTATTCTCTCCTTTCCCTCAGTGTTAGACACCACTTCTTGCTCAAAGTGTGTCTTACCAGCTCCCCTTCCCTTTATCATTTGTCTTTTACAATAGCCTTTGTACTGGGAAATGAAATAACTAAAATTGTTCAAAGTATGTCTAAAATAAGAGTAAATAAGTCATTAGTGAGTACACTTTCCTAGGAGTAAAATACATTAGCTGATTTATTTTATGCATGGTAGTGCCTCTGGGTTCTGTTTGGTGTCTTATTTAGCCCAATCGTCCACCCCCAGGTGAATTCCATATGTGAGTTTACTTAAAAAGCTTCTCTCTCTGAATGAACTGTTCTTGTAAGGTGTCTGGTAAATCCATGAGCGCAATTGGTGGGGCTTGTATTTAATGTTAGTTTTTAAAACAGGTGATATGGATAATATACCTTGTGTTTGATTATGTAACACATGAACAGGAAAACCTGAGGATTTAAAGATAAAAATTCCTAAATAATGTCTACAATATACCACTTGGACATGCAGTGGATTTTTCAATATTATAAAAACTTAGTTTTTAATCGGAATTGTCTAAGTGTTACGGTCTTCGTTAAGCATCTGATTGATGCCCAAATTTGCATTTTTATCTTGCTAATTGTGTAAAATAGTTCATAGTTATAGTGATTTAAACTTAAATTAGGATTTGGGGTAAAAGCTTCACATGGCCCTTCTGTAAATAACAATAAGAGATTATGATTAAGAAAATGAATCTATCACTTGTGGTCAACTGTATAATAGCAAAGTGAGTCTCCCTTACTAGGAAATACAATATGCCATTATTTAAAATAAAGGATGAGGGATGTTCAGTGACACTGACAACATACAGACTTGATATAGAGCTTCTTTTAACTTTTTTCTCACTGTTTGGGCTCTAGGCAACAGCTATGGAAGTAATGATGGCATTTTCATAGATGCTGGTATGCTTTCAGAGGAGACTTTCACAATATGGAGAAGTCACAACTTTCACCATTAGTTTAAACTAAGGGGTCTGATCTTGCTTCCTCTAAGTCACATAATTCTCATTTTATGTTAATACAAGTTATGCCTAATTATCAAGGGGAGAGTATATTTCTGAATTATAGTCTCTTCCAGAAGAGTTATGAGTGTAACCTCCATTAACACTGGGGAATATTAAGAAGGCAACTCTTTGAATGTTGAGATAAAAATATGTCCCTCTAGTGGAGGGTTATATTTTATCCATAACTGAGTAATTTTGACTCAAGTGACCTATATTGAGAAATAGATTTAATAGTGGAAAGATTGTGGATTGATGTAACCCTGCCAGGCAGAAACAGAAGGTTCAGAGCATTAACAGAGCATTAACTTACTAGTGGAGGAATATAGGACATGATGTTATTCCCAAAATTATCAGGAAGAGAAAATATAATAGAGGGAAAAAAATAGTGTGAACTATTTCCCACCCCTACCTTCGCAGATGTTCATGTCAATGTTTCCTCAGACAGAATTTTTGATTCAGATTTCTCTTTTGAAACGGTCAGTGTTTTATAGGTTCTCATCTAATCAGAAATAAACCCAAAGCATTATTTTTGTAGCAGTCACTGTGTCTTCAGTGTACAATTCTCTGAAGCCTATTTGCTGGTGTTCTAAGAAAATTTGCTGCTTCATCTGTGATAAAACCAGCATACACAGTAATCTTCCAATTTAAAGTCCAGATAAGAATATTTTCTAGCCCTCAGAGCAATCTAAGAGTCTGTCTCTAACAGAATTGCTTCTTCATGGAAGGAAGTTTTGGGAGTAAGTTAAGTTGGTTCGTTCTCTTCCTTCCTTCCTCTCTCCCCTCCCCTCCCCTCCTGCCCTCATCCTGCCCTCTTCTTCCTCCCCACCCTTCTCCTTTCTTTCCTCTCCCCTCTTCCTCTTTCCCCTCCCTTTTTTGTACCTTCCCCTCCCTTTCTTCCTCCCACATTAGTTCCTGTAACATTGCTGAAAAAATCTGTCCCAGATTTTAAGTGCTTTGAAATTTTTATGATAGAAAATGCACCCGGAATTTAATCTGATTGTGTAGAAAAGAACTGCAGATTCAATTTCTTGTAATAACTTGCTACTATCTTATTGACTTGATGTCTTTAGGGCTTAGCTAGTGTCACCTGAAGTGGGTGGTAAAATGAAAACAAACCAACAAATAAAAAACCCAAACAACTTGTATTTCTTCAATATGTAATATAGACTGAAAACTGTTTCAAAAATTTAGGAACTGTATCTCTGATTTTTTTCCTTCCTGGGTGCATAAAGGAATTTAGATGTGTGGGTGTGGTACATTAAACTATTTTTAAGGCTAATTTCAAGAAGAGCAATCATCAAGCCACAAACAAAACTCTGAAAGATGTAGAGTCCTGAGTTGTATAACTCTGCTTCTGAGTAGTCATGGCCTTTGATCTTTGAACTGAGGGCTTGTATCTGCACCATCACTTCCTGAATGATCTAATTACTTCCGGGCTTTGGTCTATAAATCAGACATTTTGACATTCAATAGCACAGCTGCCTTCTTTAGAATCTAAGGATGTAGATTGATTCCTCACATAGGCGTTCTTAGAAAACATAAGACTTGCTAATATCATTAAGGCAATAAAATGTTTTGGTTTTTTTTTAAAAGAATTATATACTTAAAGGAACTTGATTCAAGTTGAAGCTCAATCCTTTCTGCTCTTTCATATTCTGGGGCTAATTTTATTAAAATCAGTGACTCCTGCAGGGCTCAACACATAGTATAAGTTCATTAAATGTTGGTTTATACGGAGTGGAAGAAGTGATCTCTAATGGCCCCCAACTTTCTGGAAATCATACCCTGTCTCTTTCTTCAATGAAAGGAATAAAAAAATTTGAAAGTTGAATCGAAAATCTGAAGTTTTTAACAGCCTTCCAGACACTGGAAGACTTGTCATCACAGTCACCCAATAGCATTAACCTCTGTATCCCTTGACTTGGCTTGTCTTGTTGAAGGTTCCACCTTAAAATCTGTCTATACTGATATGATGTGATTCCCAAGATAAACTGTAAAATGCAAAGGAGCAAGAAGGGGAGCAAGTATACATCTATACACATAAATATACATACATATACTTTTGTGTATATATATATACATTATGTATACATACATATACTTTTGTGTATACATATACATTATGTATACATTATGTATACATATACATTATATATACATTATGTATACATTATGTATCTCTGAAAGGATGCATAGGCGTTGGCAATGAGATTGCCTTTAGAATGAGGCAGAGGGAAGAAGACAAATTTAAGTTTCACTCTATGTGCCTATTTGAAAATTTGAAAATAAGATTAAAAGTAACTTCTCCTACGTAATTATTCACAGTACTAAGCTGATATTAAAGCTGATCTCCTCAATTAGGTGTTTCCTAATTATACATCAATAATAAGGTGCCTACCCCAATACCTTGACAAAAATCTCTTGTACATATGTTGATTAAATAATTTTTTTTATAATGTGACAGATGGAAAATGACCAGATCAAACTGTTAATTACTGTCTAAGCATTGGCTTTATCACTGTAGGTCTACAGGAGTTCCACTGAGAAAGAAATGTAGAAGGTTCTGATGCAAGTTGAGGCATGTTTATAAAACCAACTCCAGGTTTGTGTGTACGAATGTCTCATTGGAATCTTGTGGGCTCTCTGAACATACTATTGTAATATAATATATAGTATTCCTATATATTATGTATTGTTACAATACATGATATATTATGTTATGTAACAATACATAATATATAGGAATACTAAGTTGTAGCTGAGCCTCAATGCAACTAATGATTTAGGGTTAAAAGAAAATTTTGAAGAACTGATGAAAAGAAGGGTATGGTCTGTGTCAGTTAAGTACAGTTGAGTAAAGAACCACCCAAAATGTGATGACTTAAAATAACAAACATTTATTTGGTTCATGACTCTGCTGGGCTGTCCTAGTGTGGGCCGGTCTCCCTCACGTGTGTGCGGCCATTTGGGAGTGACCATGATAGAGCTGCAGGTTGGCTCTGCTTATTAGTTTGGGCTCTCACATGTGTATGTCTGGGATCACAATTAGGCTGACTGGCCTGTGACTCACATTGTCTTCCCAACTCCTGCATGCTAGCCAGAGGTTGTTCCATGCCCAAGGCAGAGTACCCAGAAACAAAGTGGTGGCTCAAGTGATCTCTTGAGGCCCAAATTTGGAAGGGGCATTCTGCCCCTTTTACTGCCTTCTCTTGCCAGGCACACAACAAGCCAACCCAGCTCCAAGAGGCTGGGAAATAGACTCCACCTCATGCTGGAAGGCCTTCAAAGTCAGTCTTCCAAAAGAATGGACCCTTGAAAGGAAACCCCTTTTGTCACATGGTCTTGAGCTTTATGGCAAGGACCCTGAGTTGGGTGAAATGTGTGTATTTAAAAATTTTTAAATTGTTTTCCAAAAAGTTTTAAAAAAGAGTAATTAATTTTAACTCTGTTTTGGGAATACGTCATACTAATTCCATATCTTTTATTTGTTTTCTTATCCTTCTACCACAATAATAAAAGTTGTAATTTACTGAGAACTCCAAACGTGCCAGATACTATACAGCTCATGAGGTGTTTATATACATTTATCTCTCAGGTTTACCACTACAATGTGAGATATCATTTCCATTTTTCGGATCAGTAAACTAAGTTTCATCAGTTGACAGTGAGTGACAGACTAGGCCATTAATCCAGGTCTGTGTGGCTAGAAAATTCAGGCCTTTTCTTAGTACAGTGGAGTTCCATATCTGGGATTAATTTTTGTGAATTCAACTATGGGTGTACCACAGAGGGGCCAGATCTGGGGATTGGGAGAGAATGAAAGAGAAAATAATTTAAGTATTATGGATAACTAGCCAGCCATTTTACACAACGAATATGTGTCCTATAGGAACTCTGATTTGGGAACTATAAATCTACTGTTAGCTCAGGTAATTACAGCTCCAGGTGCCTCTGAGATGGATGTGATTTTGATATTTTTGTTTCTTTTTAGTAATATGGCTCTAAATGCAAGCCAGCTCCTTTATCTCATAGTAAATCAGAGGAAAAAAATGGTCAAATTAGTGTTAGAGGAAAAATCATCTATCTTGTAGGGTTGTGAGTTGTAATTCAATCTCTGGTCTGTCACAATATCGGAGAATTTTCAGGGGTAATTTCGACTCTACATACTTTTTATTTTAAGAGCAAAGTTCTGACCCTAAACCTCAATAGTATGCAAATCCAGTTAACTATGCTATATTTTCTAGAGGAACAGATTTTAATGTTTGTGTAATAAAATGCCTTTCTGAAGTGGGATACAAAATATTTATTTTGCAGTCTTCAGGTGTGTTAACCTAGTTAAGCCTATCAGGAAAATAAGTGGCAGAACTACAACAATGCTACTGCAATGCTATGAAAACACTACTCCATCCATTTTGTAGAAGAACTAGATTTTGCATTGTGTTTTGTGACTGTATCACTAGTTAATTTTTAAAGAATATTCTAGAAGGAAGAAGACAGTCTTGTTATTAAGTACACAGCTGTTTATTCTCAAATTAACATAAAGACAGTGTATAAAGTGAAGTGAGCAAATGAAATTATCTTGTCACAAGCATTTTATTTTTATTTTATAGGCCTACATTTTTATTTAGCTATAATTTACAGAGAGAAATGTACACATGGAAGTGTACAGTTAAATATAGCTTCACAAACTGTATACACCTGTGTGAGCAGCACTCACAAACAAGCACATTAGAAGCCCCCTCATGCTTTTGTTCAGATATGACTCCCCTAACCCCCAGAATAACAACTCTTCTGGCTTTTCACAAGATAGACTAATTTTGCCTACACTGTACTTTATATAATGGAATCATATGGTATGTACTTTTTGTGTGTCTGACTTTTATTCAGCATTGAGTTTGTAAGCTGATCCATGAGACTGCATGACATTCAGATGGTTCATCCTTATTGCTGATGAGTGAATATACTGCTATGAATCCATTCCAGTGGCATGAGCATTTGCATAGTTTCCAGTTCAGGGCTACTAAAAATAATGCTGCTATGAATATTCAGATACATATCTTTTATGAACATGTACACATTTCTGTTGTGAATGTACCTAGGAGTGGAAATTTTGGGTCATGGACCATGCATGTTTTCATCTTTGGTAGAAAATGTCAGTTTCCAAAAGTGGTTGCCAGTTAACACTCACATCAGAAATATATGAGGGCTCCTAACCCATGTTATTTTCCATTGCTTTTATTTTAGCCAGTATGGCTACCTTACCTAAAATATTGTAATGATTGAAGTTTCCTATATTTTACATATATCACTATATACATATATATAATATATTTATATTAAAAATATATTTTTTATAACTGCTAACCTGGAACACTGAGATTATATATATTTATAATCTATTATATATGTATATAATATATGTAATATATTTTATAAATATATAATCTCAGTGTTCCAGGTTAGCCAAGAAGATAATTATTCAAAGAAACCTCTGATTAGATGGAAGATATTATTCTTCACAGAGTTATAACTCTATTCAGAGTTATTATTCTTCACCTGAAACTCACCTTCATGGAAACAGAACACAGAAAAATTATAGATTTAAGTCAAGAGTGATAGCAGCTAGATTGTGTGTGGTTTTTTTTTTACCTCCCTTATCTCATCAAACTGTCAGGAATGACTAACCCGTGCTTTATATTCATTTAAAAAACAAACTTTTTAATGCAACAATCTTTTTCTTTTCGTATTTCCTAAATATGATCTAGGTCTGATTAAAGTTAGAAAACAATCTTTTCAAAGTGGCCTTTTGCATTACAATCCTAAAACCAATTCTATGTAGAAGAAACACCTATGTGACTTCCTTTTCTTAGCATATGCTTAAGTTAAAGAAGAAGCCCATGTATACATGCCGGTTCCCCTTTTGCAGCTCAAACAATAAACTGTTTATCAAAATAGTAAATTTCTAGAGAACATGTGATTTTTGGAGACTTAAAGTTTTCATTAGTATTTGATTAGGGAAGTATATATTATAAAGTCAATAATAAAAACAGAAATATAGATCAAAGGAACAGGATAGAAAGCCCAGAGATAAACCGATGCACATATGGTCACGTTATTTTTGATAAAGGAGGCAAGAATATACAATGGAGAAAAGACAGCCGCTTCAATAAGTAGTGCTGGGAAAACTGGACAGCTACATGTAAAAGAATGAAATTAGAACACTCTCTAACACCATATACAAAAATAAACTCTAAATGGATTAGAGACCTAAATGTAAGGCCAGACACTATAAAACTCTTAGAGGAAAATATAGGCAAAACACTCTATGACATAAATCACAGCAAGATCCTTTTTGACCCACCTCCTAGAGGAATGGAAATAAAAACAAAAATATACACATGGGACCTAATGAAACTTAAAAGCTTTTGCACAGCAAAGGAAACCATAAACAAGACAAAAAGACAGCCCTCAGAATGGGAGAAAATATTTGCAAATGAAGCAACTGACAAAGGATTAATCTCCAAAATTTACAAGCAGCTCATGCAGCTCAATATCAAAAAAACAAACAACCCAATCCAAAAATGGGCAGAAGACCTCAACAGGTATTTCTCCAAAGAAGATATACAGATTGCCAACAAACACATGAAAGGATGCTCAACATCACTAATCATTAGAGAAATGCAAATCAAAACTACAATGAGGTATCACCTCACACTGGTCAGAATGGCCATCATCAAAAAATGTACAAACAATAAATGCTGGAGAGGGTGTGGAGAAGAGGGAACCCTCTTGCACTGTTGGTGGGAATGTAAATTGATACAGCCACTATGGAGAACAGTATGGAGTTTCCTTAAAAAACTAAAAATAGAACTACCATTTGACCCAGCCATCCCACTACTGGGCATGTACCCTGTGGAAACCATAATTCAAAAAGAGTCATGTACCACAATGTTTATTGCAGCTCTACTTACAATAACCAGGACATGGAAGCAACTTAAGTGTCCATCGACAGATGAATGGATAAAGAAGATGTGGCACATATATACAATGGAATATTACTCAGCCATAAAAAGAAACGAAATTGAGTTATTTGTAGTGAGGTGGATGGACCTAGAGTCTGTGAAACAAGTCAGAAAGAGAAAAACAAATACTGTATGCTAACGCATAAATATGGAATCTAAAAAAAAAATGGTTCTGAAGAACCTAGGGGCAGGACAGGAATAAAGATGCAGACATAGAGAATGGACTTGAGGCCATAGGGAGTGGGAAGTGTAAGCTGGGACGAAGTGAGAGAGTGGCATGGACATATATACACTACCAAATGTAAAACAGATAGCTAGTGGGAAGCAGCGGCATAGCACAGGGAGATCAGCTCAGTGCTTTGTGACCACCTTGAGGGGTAGGATAGGGAGGGTGGGAGGGAAGCTCAAGAGGGAGGGGATATGGGGATATATGTATACATATAGTTGGTTCACTTTGTTATACAGCAGAAACTAATACACCATTGTAAAGCTATTATACTCCAGTCAAAATGTTAAAAATAAATTTTAAAAATATAGCATTTTTGTGGATTGCTCAATAAATTATAAATAGATAAGAAAAAGTTAAAATAATAGAAATTATAGTAAGACAGCATTACTCTACAGAAACTGGCGGCAGGACTTTAAAAGTTGGTGTTTCTTAGTTTAAGTATTGTGTTGCAAGAGGCTTTATAAATCAATGATATAGTCATTTTTAGGTGATATTATTTTGACTTGCTTGTATGCATTGGTTCATTTCTAGTAACCTTAGTGGAAATGTCACAAGAAGCATTGAGACAAGTACACTTAACCACTAATTATTTTAATTATTCTTTAAAAATAAGCCATATGAAAAGGAACCGTTCATATTCATTTGCAGGTCATGACTTTTCTGAATGGTGTTCTAATCTTATGGGTAAATAGCAACTGAGGCGAGCAGAGTGTCTTTTAAACATGTAAGCCATCTTTGGGGGAAGACCAAAAAAATCCAAAGAATATATTACTCAGCCATAAAAATGAATGAAATATTGCCATTTGCAGCAACATGGATGGACCTAGAGAATATTACATTTAGTGAAGTAAGTCAGACAGAGAATGACAAATATTACATAATATCACTTATATGTGGAAACTTAAAAATCTCTATACAAAACAGAAACAGGCTCACGGTCACAGAAAACAAACTTATGGTTACCAGATGGGAAAAGCAAGGGCAGAGGAATAAATTAGGAAGTTGGGATTAACAGATACAAGCTACTATATATAAAACAGATAAGCAGTAAGGATTTACTGTATAGCACAGGGAACTTTCAATATCTTATAATAACCTATAATGGAAAATAATCTGAAAATATATATATATATATAACTGAATCACTTTGCTGCATACCTGAAATTAACACAATATTGTAAATAAAATATACATCAATTTTAAAAATACACATTTACCAAATAATATGGAAAACACTAACATCTATAAAGAAAAGAAATATTAAATGTAATATTTCCTAGGCATTACCATATTAACATTTTTAGCATCCTACCTGGTGTAAAAGTGCCTAATGAGTAATAACAAAAAACAAAACAAAACAAAAACAATGCTAAGTGCTGTTATTAGCTCCACTTTACAAATGAAGATGTAAAGACTCAAAAAAATTAGAATAAGTAATTTGTCAAATCACACAGCTAATAGTTTTCAGATGTAGGATTCAAATGATTAAACGATAGACATGTCATCTTTTAACCTACATAGATGTACAGTCAGAGGGACTTAGTGAAGGCAAACTTATCAACATAAATGAGGAAAGGGATTGTGATGAAAATAGGAACGTGTCCTAGAGGAAGTGACATCAGCAAAAAAATTCACATTAAAGGAGCTCTTGGAGATATTTCATGACATTGAAACTCAAGGATAAAATGTTGGAAGCTGATTCATACTTAGAAAAGGGTATGACAATTTTCCATAGAAGAGATGCTGGCTCAGTATCGTTAAGTTGTAAGATGCAAAGAAGGCAAGCGGAGTTTAAACTACTCTTGATAGGATTTTTTTTAACAAAGAAATAGAACACCTTGTCTTAGCTTGGAATGCCATAACAAAATATCACAGACTGGGTGATTTTTAAAAAACGGAAATTTATTTTTCACAGTTCTGGAGGCTGAGAAGTCTAAGAACAAGGTGCTGGCAAGGTTGATTTCATTCTGATGCATCTCTTCTTGCTTCGTAGGTGTCAGTAATCTCCCTCACGCTCCCATGCTTGTGTGTGTGCTTGCACACAAGGAGAGAGATAGAGATTTTTCGCTTTCTCTTCTTATAAGGCCATTAATCTTAATAATCTTGATAGACTAGAGCCCCACCTAAGCTCTCCACCTTAAGGATGAGGACACATTTATCCATCTGCTCCCAGCCCCCAAGGTCAGAAGTAGCCCCATGGACATCAGCTACCTCACAGGCCCAGGAATTAAGCAGCTTCTTGTAGGTACCACATGCCATGACTTCTTAGATAAATTTTGGGGAAAGAAGCAAGAGATACATGAAGACTGGCAAAAACGTCACATTAAAAGAAGTATTGGAGCTATTTCATGACATTAAAAGTGCAAAGAGTAAAATATTGGAAACTGACCCAACCTTCAAAATGAGTGAATCACCGTGAGGTTGTGACAGCACAAAGCTGGTCAAAACTTGGAAGAAATCCATGATGACATCAGTAGCTGGAGTGAATGATGGGACGAGGAGGATATGAAGTGCTGTAGAATAGTTACCTTATACACTATCAGATATACTATGTCTGTATATACTTGTGTACTGTTTATCTCTAGATTTATTGGAACATGACTGTCAAGGGTAATTAGACAAGCCAAGCCCGAGATTCTTAGATTAAGCCAGTGGCCCCCTGAGGGGTCTACAATCCTCCCAGGCTAGTAGTATCCCCTGACTTTCAGCAGAAGCAAAAGCAAAGCCTGCATACTGCAAGGTATCCTCACTGTAGTGCACCACCCCCACCCCCAGGTTCCCAGTTCATCAAGGTCAACCAATAGGAGCTCGTAAATCACCACGAGGGAGAGTCAGCAAAAGCAAGCTAGCAATCAAATTTAAGCACCTAATTATTTGATGTAGGAATATCAGATACAGAATATAAATTACTATATGAACTATTTAAAGAAAGAAAAGGTGGAATAAAAATGAGCAACCAACTTTTGAAAGTTGTCAAAAATAATCAGATATTTGACAAATGAAAGTCTATTTTTGTATCCAGTGTGGCCAGCTCTTTGACATTAGAACTGTGCTAGAAAATAAACACGCGTGGTTCATGCATGTAAATGTATACAGAAAAAATTAATTCAAAGATTATTAGGCATAAAAAGTCATTAAATAAAAGTCTCAACTCACTAGGAAGACACAATAATTCTAAACACGTACCCACTTCACAAAATAGCCTCACAAAATATAAAGCAAAAATTGTTAGACTCACAGAGAGACACTCTAACATCACATTAGGATATTTCTATAGCATTTTCATTTATGAAAGGGCTGGCATGTGTCCATCTTATTAGATATTATTTATTTTATTAATCTTTTCAATATTGCTAGTTCTTTGAAAATGACTGAGTCTTACTTTTGGCATAAAACATGGTAGTATATTATAAAAGTTCCATGTTCACTTAAGAAGAATGTGTCCCATTTAGTTGTTAGGCACAAGGTTTAGTGTGTATTTTCTATAGAGTCAGCCTTATTAATTGTATCCCTCAAATCTTTTATAAATTTATAAATTCATTCACACAAAGAAAGCACCAGACCCAGATGGCTTTCTAGGAGAATTCTACAACACTCTCAAAGAACAAATCATTCCAATTTCATGCAGATTCTTTCACAGAATACAAAAGGAGAGACTACTCCACAATTCCATTCTATGAGCCCAAGTGGAAACAAGAAGTGATGTCATTCATAAGTATAAATGCAAAGATATTAATTAAAATAATAGCAAAATAAAATTTGGCAATCTATACAAAAGGCAGTGCATCAAAACTAAATTGAATGTATTCCAGGGATTCAAAGGTAAGTTAACATTAAGTGTTTCTTCAATGATTTCTTGGGTATGACACCAAAGCCCAGGAAACCAAAGCAAAAATAGACAAGTGGGACTATATCAAACTAAAAAGTTTCTGCATAGCAAAGGAAACAATCAACAAAATAAAAAGGCAACCTATGGAATGGGAGAAAATATTTGCAAGCTATGTATTTGATAAAGGGTTAATAACCAAAAAACATAAGGAACTCTTACAACTCAATAGCAAAAAACACATAACCCAATTTGAAAATGGGCAAAAGAACCGAATAGACATTTCTGCAAAGAAGGCAAACAGATAGGCAATAGGTATACAAAAAGATGCTCAACACGGCTAATCATCAAGAACGGTGCAAATCAAAACCACAGTGAGATATCATGTCACACATCTTAGGATGGCTATTATTTAACAGACAAAAGATAACAGGTGTTGGCAAGGGTGTGGAGAAAAGGTAACCCACGCGCACTGTTGGTGGGAATGTAAATTAGTACAGCCACTTTGGAAAAGAGTATGGAGGTTCCTCAAAAAATTAAAAATAAAACTACCTTATGATCTAGCAATAACACTCCTGGGTGTATATCAAAACAAAGTGAAATCACTATAGAAGAGATCTGTGACCTCATATACATTGTAGCATTATTTGTAATAGCTGAGACATGGAAACAACCTCAGTGCCCATAACAGATGAAAGGATAAAGAAAATGTGGTATATACCCACAGTGGAATATTATTCAACCTTATAAAATACGGAAATCCTTCCATTTGTGACAATGGATAAACCTGGAGGACATTATGTTAACTGAAATAAGCCAGACACAGAAGACCAAATACTACAGAACACCACTTACATGAGAAGTTTAAAATAGTCGAATTCATAGAAGAGAGTAGAATGGTGGTTGCAGAGGCCTGGAGAAGGAGAAAACAGAAAGGTATTAGTCAATGGATACAAAGTTTCAGTTATGCTAGATGGGTAAATCCTGGAGATCTTGGGTACAGCATAGTACCTATAGTTAACAATATTGTATTATATACTTAAAAATTTGCTCAGAATATGATATTATGTACAGTGTTTTTATAACACTCAAAACTAATGATAAATAAACAGGGTGGGGGAAACTTGGAAGTGATGTATTTGTTTATGGCATAGATTGTCATGATGGTTTCATGGATGTATACTTAATGCCAAACTCATTAAGATGTATACATGTGTACAGCTTTTTGTGTGTCAATTATACCTCTTATAAAGTGGCTTTTAAATAAGTTTATTCATATATTTTCCACATTAATGCATTGAAGGATAAAAACCACATAATTTCAATAGATGTCAAATAAGCCCTTAATAAATTCCAAGCTCATTTGTGATAAAACTTTTAGCAAACTATGAATACAAAAGGATTTCTTTAATCTGTTAAAGAGTATGAAAACCTGCAGCAAACATAATTCTTAACAGTAAAACAGTAGAAGCATTACATTTAAAACTAGGAACAAGACAAAGATGCCCACTTTTACTGCTACTATACAGCATATTGGAGACCCAGCCAGTACAGCAAGGAAAGAAAGAGATGCAAAGAGTATAAGAATTGGAAAGGAAGAAACCAAACTCCCATCTTTTTTTGGCATGTGATTATTCTCGTAGAAAACTGTGAGTTATGTATAAATAAGTTAACACAATAGAATTTAGCAAGGTGGATATAATACTGGCAATCAAAATTGCAATTATATATAAGCAAAAAGTTTTAAAACACAATTTTGAAAAGATGTTACATGAGTAACAAAGAATATATGGTACTTACAGGACTTCCCTGGCGGTCCAGTGGTTAAGATTCCATACTTCCACTGCAGGGGGTGCGGGTTCAATCCCTGATCAGGGAATTAATATGCCACATGCCATGTGGCACGGCCAAAAAAAAAAAAAAAAAGAATATATGGTACTTAGGAATAAATTCAATAGTAAGTGTGTAAGACTGATGTGCAGAAAATTATAACACTTTATTTATTTTAAAATATAAATAATAATAGGTAATCACTTTTATAAATAGAAAGGCTAATATTATAAAAATGTTAATTCTTCCAAGTTGACCTATAGATTATATAAAATTCTAATCAAAATCCCAACAGACTTTTAAAAAAGAGCTTTACAAGCTGATTTTAAATTTAAATGGAAGAGCAAATGCCTGAGAACAACCAAGAGACTCCTGAAGAAAAAAGAGAGGAAAAACGTGAAAGTATTAGCTCTACCAGATAGGAAGAACTACAATACATTTATAATAATCAGCACAGAATAGTGTGATAGGCAATTTGACAAATGGAACATACTCGAAAGCCCAAAAGGAAACCCAGACTTATGTGGCACTTTCATATGTAGTGGAACCTTTGCAAAGTTCTGGAGAAAAAATTGAACCTTTCAATAAGTGGTACTGGGACAATTTATTACCCAAATAGGAAAACAAACAAACAAAACAATATAATGCGTTCTCTATCTCATGCCCATAAACAAAATCAGTACTTGATGAATTAAAAATTTAAATGTGAAGGCAAGTATTTCAAATTTTAGAAGAAAATATAGTGAGTATTTTGATAGCTTTAGGATTAAAAAAATTTATAACACAAAAATTGTTAACCATTGTATTAGTTTCTTGTGCTTGCTATAATAAATTACCACAAACTGGGTGGTTTACAACACAGAAATTTATTCTCTCACTGTTTTGAAGGCTAGAAGGCCCCTGTGCCTTCTGAATGCTCTAGGGAAGAATCACTCCTTGCCTCTTCCCAGCTTCAGGTCCTTGCTGACAAGCTTTGGTTTTCCTTGGCTTGCAGTGGCCCCATTCCAGTGTCCGCCTCTGTTGTCATGTGGTCCTCTTCCCTGTGGCTCTTCTCTCTCTCTGTCCAAATTTCCCTCCTGTAAGAGACCAGTGATTGGATTTAGGGCCTACCCTAATCCACTGTGACCTCACCTTAATTTGATTATATATTTGCAAAGACCTTATTTCCAGATAATGTCACACTCACAGGTTCTGAGTGGACATGAATTTTAAGGGGACACTATTCAAGTCAGACCAACCACGAAGGAAAAGATTGATAAATCTTTTCACTATTTACCATAAATAGAATGAAAAGACAAAACACAACTGAGAGAAGACATTACTAATACATGTAATGGACAATTTTATATAAATATAATACATATAACTGATATGAATCAATAAGATAAATAACCCAGTAGGAAAATCGACCAGGTCATGAACAAGCAGGTGACAGAAAAGAAAACATATATGGTAGATTACCTAAGAAAAATGTGCCAAAACTGCTTAGTAAGCAAGGGAAATACAAATTAACATCCCAATAAAATATTATTTTACTTCCCCTAAATTATGAGTTTGACAATACCAAGTGTTGGTAAGGATGTGCCACACAGGAACTCTTACACATTACTAGTGAGGTTGTCCACAGAAGCTTTATTTTTAATAGCATTACACTAGAAGAAACCCAATATTCATTGGTAGGATAATTGATGTATTGTGATATATTCACTAAATGCACTATTTTTTTATTTTTATTTTTTGGCCACACCGCATGGCATGTGGGATCTTAGTTCCTCAACCAGGGATCAAACCTGCGCCCCCTGCATTGGAAGCGTAGAATCTTAACCACTGGACCACCAGAGAAGTCCCTAAATGCACTATTATATAACAATAAGAAATGGATTAACTATAGATACATATGACAGCACAGTTGATGTTTCAACCAAGCAAAATTATTTGACACATATATATATATGATAATCTGTTTAAAAAAGCACATGAGTGATAAACACAAAATTCAAGAGAGCGGTTATCTTCAGCGAGGAGGCAGAAAGGTGATACAGAGAAAGGACATACGAAGATATGGCAATATTCTAGATTCTGGGTGGCAGATTTATGTGTTGATTTTATTAGACATCGTAGGGTAGATGCATGTTATATATGCTTTGTGCAGAGCAAATATCTCGTAACATAAAACAAAATTCATATATTTTTTAAGTGTCATGGTATGGGAACCCAGATGTATTCAATGCTTTGAAACTAGTCCCATTTTAATTGCAGTGTTGATGGATTAAGGATTTAAGCAGACAATAGAATATGCTGGCAAATCCCTGGAGTCCCACTGCCTATATGAGAATCCTGACCCTGCCACTGACTAGCTGCAGGATACGGGGAAAGTTTCTTAATTTCTCTTTACTTCCATTTCTTTGTCTTTAAAACGAGGATAAAAATAGGCCTGGCTTTACAGGATTGTTATGAAAATTACATGAAAGAATGGGGGTAAAGCTCTTAGTATACAGTTGCTTGTACACATAGTAAATGCCTAGTGACTATGACCTAGACAGATTCAGAGGCCTGAAATGTGCTGACACACAGTCTCCCTTGCACCTCTGACATTGCTTTGAAGAGGCCTTGGCCCCAGTAGCTACTGCCCCCTTTGCCTCGGCTGCAGAATGAACAGACATGAGCCTAACCCAGATGAGAAGCCAAGCCCCAGTGGGCCTCTGTCTGAGTCAGGGCTGCCTGTCTGAGCTCAGCCAATACACAGTTAAAGAACTAAGAATAAATGTTCTTAAGCCTATGAATCTTAGAGCATTTTGTTTGTAAAAGTAGTTAACTGATACATGAGCTGCAATTATTGTTGTTGGTATTATTACTATTAAAGATTTCAAAGATAGTTGCTACTGGGCCTGCAAAGGTTGTCTCATTCACATTAGTTGTACCTAGACAGGTTGGATTTAATGCCTTAAAAGAATAAGAATTTTCTGTTTCTATCTCAAGCAGCTGCCAGAAGCATAAGTATCTTATTTCCGTTGACCTCGTCTCTCCTCTAGCTCCAGAACACATAGGCTTGAGTCAGCTCGACTGCAGCACACTGCCATTGTCAAAAAGACCTGAGGACAAAGATGAGATGTACTGTCCCCAGTTCAGTAAAGAGTCAGCTGTGTAACAGCTGTTCGACATCTCTAGTATGAATGTTGTCCTTTGTTGTTAGAGCATCATCATACAGTCCATAAACCACCCATGCGTTCATTGTTTTATTGATCTGCACTGCCACCTGCCTGGTAGCCAGGGTTGGGATGATGTTGCCTCCTGCGTAATGAAGAGCCCTAATCTCAGAGCTGTTGTAGTGACTTGCCCAAGGCCACAAAGCTTGTAAATGGTACAGCTGAACCCAAATCTGCAATTTCTGATGCCAAGTACTGGCTTTCTCTTACTGCTTCATGGATGCCTTTTAATACCTCCAATTTTTTTGTTTGAGAATACACACTTTTCAACAGATTGCGTCACCAACAGATTGGGTCAATCTCTTAGGTCACACTGGTGCCACGGGAAGTGTGCTAACACCTAGGTAGTAACAGTCTGTCATTCTGACGTCAAATAGACAGATCCCAAAACAGTAACTTCTGCAACTCTAGGTCTTTCTGGATTCCTCAAATGGTGTTTGGTTAGAAGATCTGGTGAGGGAGTACAGATGGGGTAGCAACAGATCTTTACCTGAAGTAACGTGGACATATCTGAACTCGTTAACTGGCCTATGCATTAACAAGAGGCTGCAGAATCAATGCACAAAGCCCTCTTTTCCTACGCTTATTTAGAAGTTAAGGTATCATGTGAAATGAATTAATAAGTGAATTTATCATATTTTCTTTAGAACTACTGCACAAACAGAAACACAGTAATAGAGGCTTTCCAAGGGATTGCCTCTGCTTAGAACATTATCAGACATCTTTGTGAAAGTCTTTTAAATAATGTTGCAATATTTTCAATCTTATGTCTTATTTTTACAAAATAAGATTATGTAAGAGTTTCTAAAAGTTTCTTGTTGTTGGAAGAGAACTGTGTTCTATGATTTAGAGTTAGTGAGGAAGACCTGGGCATTTGACTATCTAAATTACAATCTCAATTCTACCACTTGCTGTTTGTGTGACTTTGGACAAGTTAGTTAAGATCTCTGGCCCTCAGGTTTCTCATCTATAAAATGAGACAACTGATAAGACCTTTCTTGTGGGTTTTGTGAAGATGAAACAAGATAATGCATTTACAGTGCTTAGAAAAATAACTGGCACTAGTGGGTATTCAAATGCTAGCAATTTATTACAAATTATTCCTCAACCAGAATCACCTTTGTCAGTTTGATTCATCTGAGCAGTATATAGTATTGGTTGATTTATCTGAGTATTATGAGGTGGTTCAGAGATTGGACTTGAGTCAGAACTACTTAGGTTTCAGATTCCATGGGCAAGTAACAGAATATCTTGAGACTCCAGTGCTTTTTTTTTTTTTTTAATGCTGCAAATAAGAGAATCTACCTTATAGGATTGTTCAGAAGATTAAATGAGAAAATCATTTAGAACAATGCCTCACACATGACAATATTTTTTAAATGGTAGTAATGGTACAACAATGAGGGAGTTGGAATAAAGAGCTAAAGTTCATTATCTTTGTCTTTACTGGTCTGAAAGTGTTTCCTCTGTAAACCTCTAACAAGAACGTATTAGGATCAAGCCATTGACATCTTTGTGCCGTTAGCAGCCTGTCCCTGGATTACTGGTCTCTGGCTCCTGTCAGGTAGCTCAGCCTGCACTTGGCTTTGGGCCCTCCCTCCCTAAAGGGGGTACATTTGGGGCTGAACCAGAGTCCATACACATGCAGTGGGTCCCCCAGCTCACAGCTGCTGTCGGTATGTCGCCTAGAACACTCTCTCCTTGAGCGCTTTCCTCTGAATTGTCATCCCAGTGGTGGTTGGAATAGAGGTTTCCCCTCAAAAGTCCCTTCTTCCTGCATTAGATTCCACATTTCTGACAAGTCTGCAATTCCATTTCTGCACCTCCTTTGTTCCACCCCAGACAGGTTCTGTCCTCTCTGATCTGTTATCAATCCCTGGAGTGCTTCTGTCTTTCACTCCAGCCTGTAACAATCCAGGCCTATCCTCCTTTAAATGTCTAGCTAGAAACATTTCTTCCTTCACAGTTAACCTGAAATTCTCTCCTTCATCTAAACTTCTCATTGCATTGAAAAAAAATCTAAACTTCCTACCACAGCCTGTAAAGCTCTATCTGTTCTTGTCTTGTCTGCCTCTCTGATACCATCTCCTGCTTCTATGCTTTAGTCAAACAAGCTTCTGTCTTTTCCTTTAGGACTTCAAATTCATTATCACCTACTGCTTTAGTACTTACTGTTCAACTCTGCCTGGAAAGCTTTCTTCCAAAATATTTCCTGGTTGGCTTTTTTTTTTTTTTTGCCTCAAAGAGGTCTTTCCTGACCATCCAATAAAAAAAAAAAAAAAAACCCACAAAAACAAAAAAACTCATTCTCATTCCCATCAGTCTTGCACAATGGTTCTCACCTGGGGAGGAATTTGCCCCCCAGGGGATATTTGGCAATGTTTGGAGATCTTGCTAGTTGTCATAACTGAGAAGGTGCTCTTGGTACCTAGTGGGTAGAAGCCAGGGATGCTACTACACATCGTACAATACACAGTATCACCCCGCAGTCAAGACTTATCAGACACAATATGTCAGTAGGGCTGAAGTTGCAAAACTGCAGTCAACATAGCGTCTTTTTATTTCCTTCAAGGAATTTGGCACTCTTTGAAACTAACTCATTCATTCATTCTTTTCTTGATTTGGCCTGTCTCCTGAACTAGGATGCAAGCTCCAAGAGAGCAGGAATCTTATCTATCTTGGTCAATGTTGCATCTCCAGTGTCTATAATGGTGCCTGACACTTGGTAGAAGCTTTAAAAGTTTTAATTGAATTACTAAACCAATCAGTGAATAACTTTCGGCAGAAAGTTTTACTATGCATAGTACTTAACCACATTGAGTCATGCATGGTGTGTGTGTGTGTGTTGGTTATTTGTGCATGTTCTTGGATTATATACTTGCTGGCAGGGATATGACCCCACAGTGACTAGCATAATGAATAAACATATGATGGCTGAAATGAACTCATTAGTAGGAAATACCCAATGTGAGCATATTTGGTTATTCCTGTGTGTCTAAGCAGCTATGTAGCAATCTTCAGGATCATAGGCTGGTGGTTTTCTTAACTGTGCTCTGCTGAGAGTGCTTCAGTGGTTCTTCGTACATTTACTTATGATTTTATTTTTAACTGTATTTTTAACTACATAAAAATTAATAAAACCCAACATACACGCTCATAATACCTGTGAACCAGTTTTGAACACATTGAAATTCCAGGTTCACCATCTTTTTTTGTGAAGACTTTGAAATACCACCCCTGCCCTCTGACACACACACCCTATTTCTATGCATAGGCAGTGTTTGAAAATCTTGAGAACATGCTAATGATTAGGGATTGTTTAACTCTGCACGGTATCATTGGATTAAAGTTCAGAAGTGCACTCGTCTGCTCATTTGAAACCAGGCAGGTGAGAACAAGGTCAATGAAATGTCAGTGATATCTCTGACATAGTTCTCCTAAGGGCAGAGCAGCACACACTGTGGTGACAAGAAAGTGTGTGGTATGTATTGGCACTGTCCTGTTCTGGATAGTTTCAGCAATTACTTTAAGCATGATAGAATGTGGACTTTACTTGTCATGGAATCAGGGGACTATGTACCTCTTTGTTCAAAAGGGAACCAGCATATCCATGTGATGCTTGTTGAAAACTGTGCCTCCATCACTCCCACACTTCTGCAGTCTAGGTACACAGGAGACCAGACGCATTCAAGATAACAGGGACCTGTGGATTTTCCCCCTTCCTCTGGAAAGGAGGTCAGGAAATCAAGACCACGTAGACATTAGGAATTTCTGATCAAGCTTGCTAATTGTGTTGTTTAAATTTTCTATATCCCTAGTAAGTCTTTTCCTGCTTGTACAAAAAGTACACCATCCTTCCAGTGTGATGGTGAACTTGCCTATTTTTCATCTTGTAGTCGACATTTTTTTTTTGCTCTTTTTAAAATTAATTTTGATTGGAGTACAGTTGCTTTACAATGTTGTGTTGGTTTCTGCTGTACAGCAAAGTGAATCAACTATACATATACATATATCCCTTCTTTTTTGGATTTCCTTTCCATTTAGGTTTGTAGTCGACATTTTTTACTTTATGTACTTTGAAGTTGTGTTTTTAGGTTTATACAAGTTTAGAATTGTGTATCTTCTTAGTGAATTAAATTGCTATTATGCTTAGTACTAAACTATTACTATTTGTATGAATTATCTTTCTCTTAAAGTCTATTTTGTCTAATATTATTATTTCTATACTCATTTTCTTTTAGTTAATATTTACCTGATATATCCTTTGTCTTTCAATTCCTCTAAGTCTTTAAATTTAGATCTATCTCCTGGAAGTGGCAGATAGCTGCTGGATTTTTTAAAACCAGTAGGACAATTTTGTATAACTAGACTAGAGATTTTAGCCCATTTACATTCATATGATTTCTAACGTATTTACATTTATTGTTGTCATCTTATTTATGTGCTGCAGGTCTTTTTTTTCCTTTGTTTTTTCTTTCTTCCCTTATTTTAGATTGATGATGGAGTTTTCTCTCATTCTACTTTATCATTTTATTAGTTTAGAAGGTCTGTGTGTTGTATGTCTATCATTTTAGTAATTACCCAAGCTATTGTAACATGTCTGCCTATCTTAATGACATCTGGAGTTAATATTTTTATCATACTGCAGAATGTTACAAGACCTTACAGCAATTTACTCTGATCATCTCCTCCCTACTTAAATATTACCATTATCCAGTGTTTCAGTTTTAATTCCTCCCAAAGTAGACAATATTATTATATTTTATAGTGTTAGTGATTTTTTAACTTACCCACATATGTGCCAGTATCTTTTCTTACATTTCTTCTTGCAACTTAGCCTTTCCATGTGACATAATTTTCCTTCTGCTTGATATACATTTTTAGAGTATTTTTTTAGTGAGTCAGAACCTTCAGTAAAACCTACTAAGTTGTAGCTGTATGACTCTTACTCTTATGATAGTGTGGGTGAGCAAATTCTTGATATTGTTAGTGATCAAACTTTAAAACAAGTTTCACTGTATTTCAAGTTTCTGGCTGCTCTAAATTAAGAAGACCAGAAAGATCACAGGTGGAAATCCTTAAGAAACAAAATACAATTACTACTGTTACCTTGAACTACATGATGTTGTCATATTTGCTGGTTATCATTGGTCAATATCAGGAATTTCATATCATTTATCCTAATATTTATAGCAATTCATATATAAAGGTACAAACACAGAAAGTGAGAACCCAAGCTTGATAATAATCTTAAACTAATTCTAAATATTTTAATTGATCAAAATTGCCTTCTTATTGATGGACACTAATAAGAAAATATAAATTTGAACATAAAATTAATCTACATTAAAAAGATATCACTTTAGATTGTTTTACATATTGGGTTTCCATAGAATATTTCATTTGAGAACCCGATTCCTCTAAGTAAACCAAACCAAAGGAGGAAGCATGAATTTTGTCCTTAGATATATAATTCTTTACCTGTTTATTATTCTTTGATATAGAACCTTAAGATATGCTGTTGTTGTCTTCTCAAATCAGGACTATGTAGTCTCTGCTTCACTTTGACTAATATACACAAAGCTTTTGAAAAAACTTCTGCAAACCTGTGAGTTAATTCAGACTTTTCACTCATATGCTATGTCTGACATTTCTCTCACCAAAAGTGAAGGCTAATGACAATTTATATCTTTCACTGCATGCTTTTCCTAAAATTCCTTAACTGCCTTCTAGCACACAATCACATACTCTTCTTAGAAGAGGATTTGATGTTTGTGACAAACCAGTCTAGAATAAATGAATTGCTAACAATCCAGCTAATGACAGTAATTAATTAAACTATTTATTAAAATTTCTTGCTTCCTGGTAAAAGATAATATCCCTCTAGTTTATCTGTTTCATTGGCACAGAATGTTAACATAAATAATATTGTGACAAATGACAAATAAATGTCATTTATTATGACAATGTAGTCAAAATGACTTTTCCCTTGCCTATAATATACTTCCAATTCATATAGCTCATGGAAATAAACATCACCATTCCCATTATGTTCTTCACGCTTACCTCCTTTATCTCTTGACATATTTTTAGAACTAAAGATCTAATTTTGGTGAATAAATAAAATAAGAACAACCGTTAAGCAAATTCAGTAATTATGTAACTGGTTGACGGTTCTACTTTTAATAATTTTATAATTTAATGATTTAAGTAAAGATCTATTTTTAGAATTATTTTCCTATGGAAGGATTATTTAATATAGATTTTAGTTTAAAAAGAACAACGATTCTGACATCATCTTCCTCCTCACCAACCATTAATCATCACCATTATCTTAACAACAATCGTCGTTACCATTCTTTATATCATATTCTCTGCAATTTAACTTAAATTAGTTCATTTAATCCTCAGAACGATGCAGAGAAGTACATAGAATATGTAATATTCCCCAATTTAGAGGTGAGAAAAATGAGCTCTATGCATTTTAAGTGACTTAATCAAGCCGAGACTTGATTCTAGACCCTCTGTTTCTGCCTAGTGTTCTTTTTCCTCCCTCCTACGAGCCCAGTATTTGCAAAGCTGAAACCTATCACCTGTAACTAGCAGTGATTTCTATACAAACTATAGATACCTTCTTAAAACAATTCTTGAATCTCAAAATTGAATACATGATTTTAGTAGATTAACCTATTGTAATACCTTAGACATCAGCCACAGTTTGGACAGACCTAAACCTGTATTGTCCAACTTGGTAGTCACCAGTTATATGTAATTGTTGAGCACGTGAAAAGTGCATAGTCTGAATTTAGCTGTGCTGTAAGTATCAAAACCACACTGGATTTCAAAGAGTTATATACGACAAAAAGAAAGTAATATATCTCATGAATAATTTCTAATATTACATGTTGACATGAAAATATATTTTG
The DNA here is from genome assembly GCF_028023285.1 of Balaenoptera ricei. Classification (NCBI taxonomy): domain Eukaryota; kingdom Metazoa; phylum Chordata; class Mammalia; order Artiodactyla; family Balaenopteridae; genus Balaenoptera; species Balaenoptera ricei. Next base: position 84,590,654 of record NC_082649.1, read on the forward strand.
CATGTAAAGTGTTTGACATATTGTTAAATTAATTTCAGCTGTTTTTAAAAATGTTACTAGAAAGTGTAAAATAATACACATGGTTCACATGTATGCCTCACACTATATTTTTATTGGACAATACTGCCAAAGAGCTGTCGTTCTGCTTGGGCATAGCTTCCTGATTTCACTCTTTATTTAACGCGATTTCCCTTTAAAAGTGATTGAAACTTTTATGCCAGTACTTAAGCCTCATATTAACATAGTCATCTGTTTATTCCCCATATTTGGCACTCTACACTTTTATTTAGACCCTGCTAGGCTATATAAAAATTTATTAGAGCCTTCCTAGATATTTGAAATAGTTTTCAAATTAGAAATTCAGGTATGTCCTCAAAGTCCAGTGTGTTCTTAAAAAAAAAAGTATAAAGGTAGAGAGAGGGTTAGATCACAAAGCAATTTTATCCTGCAAGGTTAGAACTTAATGGTAAATGATAATGATAATGATAAAAATTTAATGCTAAAGCAAAATTTTGCTGAATAAATACCTTAAGAAAGTTCTGCCTGAGTTTCCTCATCAACTGTATATAATATATATATAATATATACTTTCCACATATATATACACACATATAAATATTAGGGTTTTATATCAATTATTTATAACTATATAATATATAAGTATATATTATGTATAATAATGTGTGTAATATATATTAGGGTATTATTTTAGGGAGATTTTATATATATACATACATATGTATCTTTATATATATACACACACATGCATACAACTTTCCCACACACATACACACACACACAACTTTCCCAATGTGTGGGTGTGTATATTCATATATGTGTGTGTGTGTGTGTGTGTGTGTGTGTGTGTGTGTTTCAAGGATCAAATGAGTTAGTACACATACAACACAGAACAGTGCCAGCCATAAACAATAAATATTTGCTTTTATTTTATTATAAATTCTTATCAAAGAACCCTCACAGATCATTCATTATATTCTCAAATGATCTATGGCATGGTAGAACTTCATAGGTAATATGGGAGTGATTGTTAATAAAAGACAGTTGTAGAAACATATCTAAATAACATTGTTGTCTTTCCATATCCTTTTACCTAAATATCCCTTCATTTTTGCAACTATGCTCTTTATGTTTATATTATTCTTAGAATTCCACTACTAAAGGGAAAATAACTACTAAACGTTATTATTTAGTCACACTCCCTTACTTAACAGATGAAGATGCCACCCAAAAAAGTTGAAAGTTATGTTTTGCACTCAGTTATTTAAGAGAAGCAAGAGTAATAGTGGCGTTTTATTGAGCAATTGCCACAGGCTAGGGCTGTGTAAAAGCTTTGAAGACTGTATCTCATTTAAGCAACTAAACAAGCAACTAAAATACTGTAACTTCTCCCTGACATATGTGAGAAAATGGGAGCTAGAAGAGATTGACTTAGTTGTCCAAGGTCACATGGCAGGTAGTCTGAGAACCATTGTATAAACTCTAGTTTGATTTCAAAACTTGTGGGCTTGATCTTGTATTTTGTTGCTTTCCTTGTTGGTTTTGTTGTTGTTGTTTTTAAAACAAAGTAATAACATAAGGGATTATAAACTCTCTACTTTTGGTTAGTCTTGGATCAAGGGGAATTGGAGGCATTTGTTGAATCTAAACTTTAATGGGCAGCAAATGCCAACACAGAAAGGAGGCAGTCCCAGATTTATGGTTTTAGAGCCCTGGGCAAACACCTCAGAGAGGCCCCTGATCTGTTCATCTCAATGGGAATAAACATACAGGATGAGGAATTAACTGGGTTATGATGGACAAAATATATAGACACACTTCCTTGAGGGACGTGTAAAGTGATTGAAGGAGGAAACCCAAAGAATGTCACGTGGACTGTGAAAATGACTTTTTGCTTCTTCTCAGTTTAGAGACACCAGAGCTTAACTTTTATCTCCCAACAAAAGCATTAAGTGATCAAACAAATTTCAGGATCTTTAATCTAACAGACCTAGTATAAATGGATTAAATAAGTTTAAAATTAGGTAAAAGAAAATTGAATTAATTTAATTGCTTGCTAATGTAGGAAAAAAATCAACTTCTCCCTTTATTATTAAACTGTTTTAAAAATGTATCTTAAGTAATGTATCTAAGCTAATATGAGATCTACTGGGCTGAATGGTTTGAACAGCCGAATTTGACTTGGAAACGACATGAATGCTTTGGATCCTTCTAGCTTGAAAAAAATCCTCCACAAATAAATAAATTGTTCATTCCTAATTTAAGGAGATGGAAGGAAGAATGGAAGATGAATACATTTTATTCAAACCAAAAATATTGTTTCTGGTGTACTGGATCCAATGAGTACAAAATAAGATCGTTCCAGAAAATTCACATGGAAAGTGGCTACTGGTGGTAAGAATGGGTCTAATAGTTTGCTATTACTGCTATGACAGATTACCACAAACTTGGTGGCTTAAAACAATAGAGACTTATTTGTTCTATAGATCAGAAATCTCACTGGGGTAAAAATCAATGGGTCTGCAGGGCTGGGATGCTGCTGGAGACTTTAGAGGAGAATCTGTTTCCTTGCCTTTGCCAGCTTCTAGGTTCTGCCTGCACTTCTTGTCTTGTGGCCCCATTCCTCCATCTTGAAGGCCAGCAGAATAGCACGTGCAAATCTCTCCCTCTGACTTCCACACATACTCTCTCTTTTTTGTCTCCCTTTTCCACTCATCAGGTCACTGATGCAACCAGACTTCATCGCAGAGACACAATTCCCTTGTACTGTGCCTGTCTTCCTTGTGATCAGCTTTACCCATTCCTCTCTTCCCATCTCTTCAGTCATCAAGTCTTAGTAGCCACAGATCCTGCTTTAAATTACTGTTGTTTTCATTTAGATAGCTTATCATTTTATGCTACTCCATTATCATCCTAAATGTTTTATCCACCAGATTTATCTGAGATCAGATTCATTTGGTCATCTGTCCTCTTGGGACTTTTGACTAATGCATAAACTTGCATCAATACTGTTGGATTCTTTTTCTGCATGATTACTGTGTGTCACCACTGGCGCTGTTCATTCTATCCTCTCCATATAATTCCTACTATTCAAAGAATTTCCTGGCTTAATCCTAGTTCTCTGTTTCCATTGTACCATCTGTAAACTTGCTCACAATGTCTCTGTGTGTACGGACACACATAATATGTGTATACAGCCATGTGTATACAGATGCTCACAATACCCAGGTGTGTGGATAGATGTGCATAATATCTGAATATGTCTACAGACACACAACTATAATCATATGTAATTTATGGACATAAATATTTGGCAAGAAGACCCTCACTTAAGAGAAGAATAACATCCAGTGCTTGTGCTAGATATTTGGAAAATTTGGAAGATGAATTATATGGAACCAGTTATGATGAAATTATGGAGATAGTTTTCTCAGAAGACACTGGTTGACAGAGGAACATTCTCTCTGTGTAAAAACCAAACCTTGGTTTCTGGGACCCAGACAAGTCTCACTGACAAGAGGTAAATTTCATCACAAGATCCTAGGAATATTTCATCACTAGGGAGTCAGCTTATGGAAGACCCACAGTCTAGTATTAAAATGGATCACTACTGGTGAATTAATGTTAGACACTAGACGTTATTTTACCATATTCCTTAATATAAACCATGGTGTGAAATAAGTAAACCTATAAGTGCAATATTCAGATTCAGTAAATGGTAATTTTTTCTGTTGAAGTTTACTAAATAATTTAATAAATTTCCCACCAGAATCCCATGAAATTCCAAATAAATCAGTAGATTTTCAGTTAAGCTGTTTAGTGCTTGTAATGAAACCTTAATGTCTAACAGTGTCTACTGTTTACATTTGCCTGGGGTCTCTAAAACATTATGAGATGAAACGATTTTTCTGGTCCTTGGTGTATGGCTGTCATAGAATTAAAGTGTTTCATAATTTCATATTTGAGAGAATAACTTCCATTCTTCAGTCTCCTGTGGGAAAGAAGAAATAGGTGCGGCTGCATTGAATGGTATGCTGTCTTGTCTAGATTGAATTTGTTAGGAATTGCATGGTTCTCAATGGTACTCTCATGCATCCTTAAAACAAACCACAAATTCTATGGGACATATTTTCTTCTTTGCTGAATACTGAGAGTGTATAAACGATGATTTAAGGGTCATGAAACTGAAGTTGGTATAAGGCTACAAACAGCATGTTAATTTTCTTTAGAAACATAAAAGAGAGCTTGTTTTGAATATCATTAAAAGTTTAATAAGAGTTCCTTTCAAGGCACTGCACAAAAGCAGCTCCACAGAAAAATAAATATGTACCCATTAGCCTTTGCTAAAATATACCCAGATTTCCAATTATACAATGTTTGTAAAGCCAATGATTTCCTCGTTTTAGAATCACTTAAAACAAGTGGTAAGAATTATATTGTTATTTAAATAGGGAACATTCATGTATAAAGAACCGATTCCTGTCTAAACTTAAGAGATTGCAAAACTTAAACATGACTCTATTTGAACACTTTGGACAGTTCAGAAGGAGGAATCAAAACAGCACAGAGGAGCGAGTTAGCCTACTGGGCTCTGGGGAACAACTGGTCTCTTAACTTTTCTATGAGCTCAGATAACTGAGTTCATTCAACAAATCTCCGCTGAAGTCCTGTTATGGCTACACTTTGTTCTAGGCACTGGGGTATAAGGCTGGACATGTTAGCCGATGTCCTGCCTGAAACCGACTGCATTTACTTTTTATTGGGGTGACAGACGAAACTCATAAACAAATTGATATGTAGTGTAATGTCAGGTGGTTAGCTGTAAGCGCTACGAGGGAAGATAAAGCAAGGTCAGGGGCAAAATGATAGGAGTGTGACCTAATTGCCCAGGTTTAACTTTCCTCACAAGGAACTTTACCTTATGATTTTTATTTGCAGGAGAATTTAAAGCAGCTTATAGAAATATACAAGGCACAGAATAATTATATAAATATTCGAGGGAGTTAGGCGTAAGGTTAGGAAAACAATTACATTCTGGGGTTAAGTTAGATCACAGAAATAGAGATCTTACAGCCTGGTATAGGTGCTGCATGTGAGCCAGGAACTTGGCACAGAGGAATATTCAAGCAATCCTTAAGACTGTCTATCTTCAAAACATGAGTACTGCCAAGGGGTTCAGGAGAAGAAGAGTTTGCTGAAATAGAGACCCAGAAAGTTTTTCTGTTGTGGATCAGATAATATGTAGTAGAGTAGATGACTCTTTGATACCCCTTGATGAAGGCCAGTGGTTCATCACTTAAGACCTGTTCAACAATAGTAATTAAAGGTCAAATTATCTCAGCATTGGTTGTTCATTTTCTCCTGGCCTTGTTTTTTATTTGTTTGTTTTGTGTGTGTGTGTGTGTGTGTGTGTGTGTGTGTCTGCTGTGCAGAAATGTCTCAGACCCCTCTGAGAATTTAATGAAAGCTATGGATCCTTTCCCCAGATTATGTCTACCCATAACTGGGCACACGGTATCAGAGTGTCAAGGAGGTTCTGAAGCACAAGCAAAAATCCCAAGATGTCCATTTCCCCCTTATTATAATATCATGAGAAAGAGAGAAACATACTCACTGTTGTAGGCTCTGATTTAAAAAAAAAAATTAACATGCAAATATTCTTTGGCCAGTTATTAAAAGAATCATATGCTTTGAAAATTAAGACCTTCTGAGAAAAATTAAGGAACCAAGAAAGATACTGGCAGCTCTGACCGTATGTTAACAGGTTGGACAAGACAACTTTCATATTGCATCCAAGTCCATCACCATTTATCGCTACATTGTTTAGGAGTCTCCTTTTACTTTCTCTTTTATTCACTTTTATATTTTTAAGCAACATGGGAAGAATTTCTGTGGCAGTGTGTATATCTGCTTGTTAGTATCATTTCATAGCCCAGGAAACTGAATTAACTAGGTAACTAATAGAATAGAGTTGAATACAGTTTAACCAAATCCCTCAAGTTGAGCCAGAATTGAAACTCAAATCACAAAAAGATCTATCATGAACAGCAAAGAAAATAATACCAATCTAGGAGGATAAATGTCTTAATTGCCAAGCATCACATTTTAACAGTTTGGTTTGGCATCATTAAGAGGATTTCAAATTATAGTATCACCTACTGGGACTCATTCAATCCTGCCCACATTTACCCACCTGACCTGCTTAAAAAAAATTAAATGAATCAGAATAAAAATGCTCATTGGAACATGATATAGCTTTACCCATTATTTTTCAGCGGTGCCTTTTCCATTCTTTCTTGTTTTTCCATTTTATTCCCTGTGGTATTCAAAACCTATATTGGAAGCCAAGAAAGCAGAGAGTGGGGGAGTTATTAGTTACCACAAAAGAGAAGTAAGGTCTCTGCATGGGGCCCGCAAGTCTTTGTCACTCAAGTGGTGCTATTGAGTTAAGGAATTGTAAAAGCCTGCTTCTGTTTTAAAGACCCACAATGGTAATACCCAGCAGGAGAGAAAAATACTTTTTTTTTAAGAACATAATTCCTTTTAGTGTGAATTTCTCTTCAGGTACACTTGCATAAGCACTTGTTTTATATGAGTGGATCTTCTGATATACAGTAGGTGTGTTTCTTGACAATTCAATACCACTGAGACATTTCTAACTTGAGTCCTGTTTTCCCAGAGAATTTGACTAGATGTTGAGAAAACTTTTTATTTGTGACTTGCTAGTGTGCTGGTATATTAATATTGGTATATTAAAATACTGTGACAATCTCCCTGATCATTAGTTTGCTTATCGTTAAAAAATGAATTAAAAATTGTGCCTGTGGCATAAAGTTATGGTCAGGATTAAATGAATTGATACATGTAAGACACATGGAATACACATAGGCACATAGGCAGCACGCAGTGGAACTGGCAGTCATGATATGAGGGTAACAGCTTTTCTCTTTTGATTGGCAAATTCATAGATTTCTCTTTATACCCCAATTCATTTCTAGCTGCTCTGAAGGATGGTATCCTATGTTTTTGGTGGGTCCCAATTTTGTTTACATAATTTAGCATCTATGTATATTTATAGTCTACCTGTAATTACAGCTGCAAATTTGATCCTAAGATGCTGATGGCATCCGACCTCAAATGCCCCCAGGATCTCTCTGTTCTTCTGCCTAAAGACTTTTCCTAAAGCCATGAACAGTTATTATATACAAGGTAATACCCACAACAAATCTCAAATATTGGAGGCTAAGAGTCTATGTGTAAATGTCCCAGACACTTTGGTTTTTGGTGGAAGCATTCTGAGACACATTCTACCTTGTTCTCAGATGGTCCCCCAGTAGGAATGAACCTAGCTGCTTACAACCATCACCAGTTCAATAATATAGCTTAATTGGCTTTTTCTCCTTTCATGCTTCCTGCTTCTGGGATCATCTCTCAGATAAATTCCCAAGGCTTTGTCTCAGGCTCTTTTGTGGAGGAATCCAACTTTAGATGCAGAACATAGCCTATATTTTCACTTGGACCATCACAACTGTATTCTCCAAAATTAGTGAAAATTCTTGCAGATATTTTTTTGTGTGTTGTAATAGCAAGGAGACAAACTGAAAGGAAGCTAATTTTACTTATAAAGAAAATCCATAAATCTATGAACCTTTTCTTAAAATTTTTATAGCCCTCCATGTATTAAATGAATTATCAGTAGATAAATACTTAGATATACTAAAGATGCTAACTTCTTTATTCTATTAATCTTTCCATAAAAGAAACAATCCTATTTATAGTGTAAATTATGTCCTCACTTGTTTATTTTCTAGGTGTGAGTTTGGGGGCAGTGCTTGGGATTTATGACCAATGAGTAATTTCACTACAAAGCTGGAAATGAATGGAGTCTATGGGGAGATATACATTGGAGGGAAGAAAAAGAAAATAAATTTTCATCCTGTGGCCATGTTGATTGACCAGTCAGCCCAACCATGACTTCTGCTGTTCACCCGTTGGCCAATGGAACTGACCAAGAAACAGAATATCTTGACTTAAGCCTGTACAGCTCAAATCTCAGTTGGTTAAGCCACTCTGCAAAACCAGTTTGTGTTGCCCTGTAGGCATTTTTACAGTATCCTGTGTCTATCTTTCTGACTGTCAGTCTATCTCTGGTTATTATAAATGCTTTATTTAACCTTTTCCTTGTAGGGGCATGCGTGAGATTAGTAGTTATTTTTTTAGAGAGAAAATTAATTAAGATAAGGGCTCAGGCTACCTGATCCTTCCCTTATGGAAACAGCATGCAACAATAACCCCTGAAGGGATAAATCTTATCCAATATGGCTTTCATCATGCAAACTAGTAGCTTTTAGATTGGATTGAGCTGTAAGACATGTTGGTTTGGTCTGCACGGTGATGATGATGTCTTTAATTTGAATTACTTGTCAATTTAAAGATCAAGGTGGTGCCAACAAAAATGAATCTTTTGAGCTTCTGAAATACTGGAAGCTTTTAATAAACCCAGGTCTCCATTTCTACAATGCACACATAAGCTAGAGCAGAGTATCAGTGTCCTTCAGTCAGAGATCCCCATGGTCCCCTCATAGGTCACCATGGTCTCCTCATCGGTGGCCAGTTCTTGATCCTTGACTCTACTTTCTTGCTCCTCATCTGATTCACTCACTTATACTACCAGTCTAGCCCCCAGAAGATTTGAATTTAGATCTCAGTTTCGATATCAGACAGGACACAAAATAAAGTAACTTCCCTTTTTTAAAGCCGAAATAAATCTAGGATACAATGGTACAATTTAAATCAGCTAATTCTAGAGCTTGCTGGGGCCTTTGAAATTTCATTCAAACTCCCTTAATTTACTGATGTGGAAACTAGGAACAGAGAAGTTAATTTCTGCATTAGGGTCACACAGCTAATTGATATAGTGTATCAACACTAAAGTGGTCTAAATAACACTTTGAAGATGCTTCACTTTTTCCCTTGGTGTAGAAAGGTCATAGGCTATGTCTTTCTCCAGGATTTTGGGTATTTCAAAATTTACCTTTTTTTAAAAAGTCAAGGTATTTATAAAATACAAATTACAAAATTCAGAACCTTTCAAACAGCCAAGAAATAAAACCATTATGTTTTGAAGCAGTCTGTGTAGCTGTTGTGAGTGTATCATTAAGATGATAGATCCACAGGAAGGTGAGAGCACACAGAAAGTGGAAAGAGAAAGTGTTAATAGAAATCAAATGCTTTAAAGAGGTTGGATGTATGATTCCCTTCTAAATATTACTTTTTTTGGTCATCATTAACCCTAGTATTTTGTTTCATTCTTTACATTGGAAATTTCTTCCACTGTAAGATTTCAGCTTTATATAAAAAGATAATAGGTATTCTAATCTATTTTAGGATCTTCGTAAAGGTCACTCTGGGAGTGATCTGAGAGCTTTAACAGATGTGCACACCGAAGTCCTCATTAGCTACTCAAACAAAAATTCTTAAAATTCAAAGAATTCTGAGTTGGTGTTAGGATGGAGTAAAGGGACCCTTTACTCTTTCAAAAGCAAAAAAAAAAAAACAAAAAAAAACCTACAGGGCCTATTAAGAATTTCCAGATGTGACACGTGTTTGGTTGCTAAACTGGCTGTGCATGGACATGAGTGGAGAGGAAGCTGGTGACACACAGACATCATATAGCTCCTATTAAATAATTGCTGTTCTCCAAGAATGCCAGGCTTTCAAGGCCAGGGTAACTCAAATCTCTTATTTATATATTAGTTTTCTCTGAACTAACCCAAATGCTCCTCCCCCATCCAAAAAACACCCTGGGTCACACATAACACATATGGTTCATAACTCCTTTTAAACAGGTGCTTCACATTATGTACTTTTTATTCCAATTATCTTACAACTGGCCTCTCTGCTTCCACCGGTCCCCCCCTTAGAGTCTATTCCCCACCCAACAGGCACAGCATCCTGCTAAAACAGAAGTCCTCCCGTGTCACTCCTCTGTTCTAACCCTCGAATAGCTTTTAGCTCACACAGAACAAGGATCTAAGTTGTTACGATGTCCTACAATAAGGGTTCTCAAAAAGTGGCCCCTGGACCAACAATATCTGCATCAGGAACTTGTTAGATGTGCACATTCTCAGACCCTACCCCAGATCTACTGAAACTCTAGGGATCCAGGGGTGGGCCCAGCAATCTGTGTTTTAACAAGTCAGCCAGGTAATTATGACGCTCAGCTAATGTTTGAGCACTAGACTCCATGGTCTTTAGATCTTATTACATTTGGACTTGAATACTCTCCCTCTCCTAAGCCGACCCCAACCACTCTGGCCTCCTTGCAACCACACAAACATGCTAGGTCCACTCCTACTTCAGAGGCTTTGTACTTGCTGTTCCCTCTCCCCCCAGATAGCCATGTGGGTGGCTCCCGCACCAACTTCAGGTCTTTTATCAGATGCCATCCTCACAGTTGAGGCCTCCCTGCCCACTATATTAGTTTCCCAGCGCTCCCGTTACAAAGTACTAAACTAGATGACTTAAAACAACAGATATTTATTTTCTCTCCCAGGGTTCTGGAGGCTATAAGGCCAAGTTAAGGTGTCAGCAGGGCCACATGCCCTCTGAGACTCTGGGTAGAATCCCTCTTTGCCTTTTCCTAGCTTCTGGTGATAGTCCGAAGTCCTCGTGTTCCTTGGCTTATGATTGCATTACTCCAATCTCTGCCTCTGTGGTCACATGGTGCGCTCCCTGTGTGTCTTTACACTATTTTCCAATCAAAGGACAATAGTCATATTGGACTAAGAGCCCACCCAACTCCACTATGACTTCTTTTCAACTAATTACGTCTGCATATATTCTATTTCTAAATAAAGTCACATTCTGAGGTACTGGTGGTTAGGACTTGAATGTAGCTCTTTGGAGGAGGAATACAATTAAATGCTTAACGCCCACCCTATTTAACTTTGCATTCCACTGTCAGCAGTTCCTATCCCACTTCTATTCTTTGTTTTTCTTTTTTCTGTTTATCACCTCCTAAAACATCCTATGTTTTACTCTTAGTTTACTGAGTGGCTCCCTTCTCTGGAATGTAAGTTCCATAATGGCAAAGGCGCTCGTCCTCTTTGTTTTCATCCTCACAATACCCTCAGCTCTTACAACTACCTGGCACACAGTAGGAGCTCAATAAACCTATTCTGAATGAATGAAAATGGTAGACCATTTCATTGTTAAGAAGTCTGATTACCATAAAAACAATCTCTTTTTTTTTCATTCCCTGGAGGCTAGGGTATGCAGAGGGTAGTATGAAAGTACCCCCCCTGAGAAACTTTAAGTTCATTCTAAAACTAATGGTAAGCTTGTAGGTGGACCGGGCTTTCTATCAGGGAGAGAGACGCAAGGGAAGCGCTGGAGTTGGGGATCGTATTGGGTTAATAATGCAGAAACCAGGAACCCGGGAATGGGCTGATATCAGCAGTACAGTTGGTGAAAGCAGGACACGGAGTGAAAGGCTCCTACACTGGGGTCTCTTGTGCCTGGATCTTGAAGTCTCTGTTCACTCACTTACTCATTCAGTAATTCATTCATTCATTGAACAAATACTTGGATATCTAAGTGCCACATTCTGGGCTCCAAACTTGGGATATAAGACTTAAGTCTCTGAACTTATGGAACTTGCGCTATATGAGGGGATTAAATATAAGTAAGTGCGTGGGTGCACCACAGCCGGCTTTTTCATGGGACAAGACCTGCCTGAGGTGTCTTTGTATTCACCCCAAAGAAAATCAATTTCCTTTCTTCCAGTCCAGGCACAAAATAATACCGGCTTTTAGTGGCCAGGTGGGAATTCGCCAAAACAGAAGCCTGGATTGGACTGTCAAAGGTAAGGCTGCTGTTGATCAGGCCTTGTTTCTAGACTCAGTGCTTAAGCACGCCCCTGGGTAATGGAATTAAAGAAGGAGCTGATCAGTGAGGTGGGTTAGCATGTGGGGCTATAAGCTTACACCCAAGTTTGCATTTCTGCTCAGCCAGGTATGAGCCATATAACTTTGGGAAAAGGTACCTAACCTATCTGAGGCTCCATTTTCTTATCTATAAAATGGCATTAATCTTTCCATGTCATGAGATGGACACAGCTAAAGAGTATAAGCATGTAGCTCAGTGGTTGGTCCAAGTCAGCACTCACTAATCTTATTCAAGGAAAACACAAATCCAGATGTGGCAGATTTAAGAATTTGTTGGATCTTTGCTTCTCTTTAGTGACATCATGGGATAAAAGAGATGGAGCCGTGAAAACAAGATGAGCCAGAGATCTGCAAATGTGAAACACCTGCCCAAATCAAGAGGTGGACAATTGTGTCAGAAATGACCCAGAAAATTACAAGCTTCTCTTGTACTTCTGTTTTAGGAGAGTATCTAAATTTGACCAGGTATGAATTTAGGGTGACAAATTTAAGGCAAGTTTCATAAAACACTACAGGGAAGTGACCCATAGTATGAAAACACAAGGTTTCATCCTGGTATTGCTAAAATTAGGCAGAATGGCTTTAGCCTCTCTCTTTAGAGGCTGTCTTACAAAAGACAGCAGTGAATGAAAACTGAACAGTAAACTGCGCTTTCACCATCTGTCTTGAGAGAAGTATGACCTGGGCCTGGCTGGCATTCAGGCTATTTGGGAAGGAAAACCATTTATAAGCTTTTCCATCCTCTGGTTGGGCACCCTGTACAGAGTTGGAACCAAACTATTAAAAATGCCTCCTAAGGTTATTTCCTGGGCTTGCATTTCAATAGAAATACTTTGACAGTGAAGTTGAAGTCGTTGATAATACAAATAACTTTATTAGACTGCTCTGAGTAAAACACTGAAGGTAAGAAACTCTCTTCCATGCTCTCCTGTCCTCTTTCTACTTCAGATTTTCCCCAACTGATCACTGAAATACGGCTAGGCTGTTGGGCTGATGTAAATGGTCATTAATTAACAACCATGGTCTTTGAGAACCTGATGCTTTTGAAAAACTACATCTGTAGCCAAAAGCAGGCTTGAAGTTGTGAGAATAATAGCATGTTTTTTAAAATTCTGCACCTGGACAAACAAAATGTCCTTTTTTAGAGCAAGGATGTCATCGGTGTTTTAGAGGCAGAGGCAGGGAAAAAGAAAAACCCAAGAAGCCGCCGTCCTCCTTTGCTAGAATCTCCAGCATGCTGTCAAGATATTAGTTTGCTGGCCCACTTCTGACTAGACATAAAGCTCTTTTCTTCCAGGTAAGGCATTTGATATACATTATTCTATTCTGGAAACACGAGCTTTGGCCTTTTTAGGTCAGATATATAGGTCTACATTACGGGTGGCACCCAGTGCCTGCTTTTATAAACTGATTGCTGTTCTGTCCTTGCTTGCTCTAGAGGAAGGAGATGTTCAATCCAAACAGGCATCTTTCTGCTAAATGACCTTTGCTCAGCCTTCTTCTTGTTATAACTTCACAACATGTCGGCAGCGTTGGATTAAACTAGGTTTAGCATCTACTCAGTAATTCCTTGAGCAGTAGGTTTTCTTATTTAAAGCAATACAGGAGAACTCTGCTTTGTTGCCAGTGCTAGGGGGATGGTTTTATGAGGAGACATAATTTGACTTAGAATATTCCCACTTCCTTTAACAGTGTGCTGTATTTTAATAGAATTCCCATATATTATGCAAACGAAATGTTTTACAGACTTGTCACAGATGGCAGTTGGAAGTGACTATTGGACGATCACTCCATACCATCTTCTTAAAAACGACGGGCTTGATTTGTCTCCCTGTGATCCCTAATTTGAGGCACATAAGCCATAGAAGTAAGAAAAACTTCTAAAGAGTTATGCAGGGGTGGGAAAATACAAAGTTCTTTGAGGAGAGACTAGGAGAAAATATCTTCCTGTGTGTTTCCTGAAAGAAGAATTTTATGCCTCCACTAATAAGTATTAGTTGTTTTTTTTTTTTACTATATATTATGCATTGTGCTGGGAGGAAGGTGAGTGGAGAGAAAGACCAACGTATCTGAGAGCTTTTGGGGCTATTTCCTACAGAGTTAAGCACTGCTCATTAGCAAAATTGTAGGTCAAATTTTCCCATCCTACTCATCTCTTTGAGGTCCTTCCAGACCAATTTTGGAGCATCCCCCAAACTGCATATTTTCTGGAATCCATTTTCTGCTTCAGGTGCCATTCACCTCTCCCTATGCCAGCCTCTCATGGCCATCTGACCTCTATTTCATGAAAGCAGAGCCTTTCCCCCATTTTCATTTATTACTCCTGTTTCTAAATCAGGTCACCATGAACATTTCCATGGAGCTTAGCTTATTGATTGAATGAGCCACCCTTTGTTTTAGTGAATGCAATTTGGCGGAAAGAAATCCAGCTAAGCTAGTTTGGTAGAAATGGGGATTGTTCATGGGACACAGAAAGTTCATAGAAATAGGGGACAGGAAATACTGTAAAGCCAGGGTCTCATGGGAAATGAAACTGGGGGGTGAATCTGGATCTAAACAGCTCTGGGAGCCTCAACAATCACAGAGGCCACAGACTTCATTCGAACGCTTTGTTATCATTATGCTTTGGCAGTCTTTCATGTGTCCTTAATTTTTTGCCCTGCTATCAACCCATCCAATGTTTCACAGTCCCAAATCCAGCTTCCTTGGAAGTGGATGGGTTGGCCTGAACTCACCTTTTCCCTTTATTTCCCTGGTCATTGGTCAGCCTATGGTTGATTCTTCCTTGAATTGGGTGTTCACTTCCGGTCCAATCAAATGAAATTGGATTGGGCTGTGTTGGGGGGAGAGTGTGGAAGAAGAGTCACGCACACTTGGAGTATCAGAGGCTATGGCCAGAGACCAGTAGTTTGAGAGAGGGGCGTGGGTATATCGTCTAAGATAAGGTAGTCGCATTTGTCTGCAGGGACCTTTATAGAAAGGTTGAGTTTTGGGAAGATGCTAAGGATAGATATGGTGGTTTTCACTTATGTTGAAATTATATTGCATGAGCATTTCATATTTTGCCCAGAGTTTATTCCAGACAACAGTTAGAAAATAGGAGACTTACATATGTCCTCTGTGTGTGTGTGTGTGTGTGTGTGCGCGCGTGTGCGTGCGCGCATGTGCTCTACGCACACACATGCCGTAGGGACAGGGAGGATTAGTATAAACTTTTCGTGCCAGAAGAGACCTTAGAGATCCTTGGGCTCAACCCACACATTTCACAGATGAAGAAATCAGACTCATAAAGTTTATGTGACTAGCTTAAGGGCATACAGCTATTAAGTGGCAGAAAAGAGACTCAGTTATCTTGATTCCTCATCCAATGAGCTTTATAACCCAGCTCTATTATATTTTTGTCTCCAGAAAAAAATCTTTGTTAATTGAAACAGGACCAAACATATACTATGCTTTGTCATCACATGGTTCGCTTATTACCTTTCAAGTCCTAGCTCAAAGCCCGCCACTCCAAAGGGCCACCTGGACACTGCCTCAGGTGGATCCCACTCCTTGTCCCTTGGTTTTCTATTACATTATTATTTTCATAGCTTTATATCACTTAGTCCAATCTTTAATCACCTTATTTATTTTTCTCATTTTCCTCCTTCGCTAAAATAGGAGATTCCAGGAAAGTAAAGGTTGTTTCTCTTCACGCCTGTATCCTCAGCTCCTGTGATCATGCTCAGCACATGGTAAGCACATATCCATAATTAATCAGACCTCTGTGAATTTAATAAATATAAATATTAAAATATCAATAATAAACCTTTTGGGGGAGCACATAGACTCTTTTCCGGTCATACATACTTCTTAATTATTGAGGTCACGCAAAGTTTTATGTTCCTGTGGTATTAAATTTCTCTAAAGGTCTCTACATATTTTTGTATGCTGTGTCACAATTGTAGGCTAAAACAAAACCTGGAACTCACAGCAAAGGGAACGAGCAACATCTGATTCAGATGTGGCTTTACCTGTGTGGGTGTATTCTATATAAACTGTGAGTGCGTTCATGACAGAGAGTAACTTGGCTTAGAGATGCTGCACCCCAAATATCCTTTTTGTTTGTGAATGTTCCTGTGACTCTCTGACGATAAGAACTGTTCATTCTTATTTCTGGCTCTTGGCAGCCTACAGATGCTTCCTGTTAGTGCTCCTGGCAGGTTCCTGGTGGGGCCTGTTGTTTATTGCCCTATCTATCGAGTCCTATTTATTTTTAAAATAAACTTTAAGTATACTGTAAACTCCCTTCACAAACAGATTTTTCCTCCTCTTTCACACTTGACAAGCCTCTAAAAGAAATAGTAACTCTGTCTCATATATATTTGAACCTGAACCTTTTAGGAAAGAATTATACTTAAAGTACCCAAGAACAGGGATGGTCTCAGCCCAAAATCTCCCTTGCAGCTATTAATTCTCTTTCCCTCAACCTCTCCTTCTCTCTTTCTCTTTCACTCCCTTCTTTTTTATTGTATTATCTCATTCCTGTTTCCATACTGCCCTCTCCTTCCCGTAATCATCCCACCCCAGGTCAAATTCTCTGGTTGAACTGCCATCTATATCTTTCTTAAATACTGCTTACATAATGTAAATGTCTTTATCAAAAAGTTTAAAGGATTTGCTTTTTGCAAGCTCTTCAAGTCTAAACATTTTACATCTCTTTCTTGGTCCTCAATCATGTAAACCTACTATTCCTTTCATCAGTAATCTCTACTATTTTCCAACACAAAGGTGATGAGAAAGGACATTGACGTGGTACAACATAAAAGAGCTTGGAATTTAGCATCATACTGACTTGGGTTCAATTCAAACACTACTACTTATTAACTCTGTCTTTGACGAAGTCTCCTAACTTCTCTTGTATTTCCTCACTGGAAAGGTTTTTACCCAGTATTTATTTAGGTAAACGTTCCTGGTATTCTCTAAATATTTCCAGCTCTTCTTCTGAGCACATGATAGTACTTTTCAATTTACGCATGGTTATATGACTTGTTTTTGCTAATGCAATCTGAGTGGAAGTTCTGTGTTTCAGTTGTGCATAGAAGTTTTTTAGAGGCAGCGTGTGATTTGCTATGGTGCCTTCCCTCAGTGAAGCAAATATGGAAGCATGTGTTGAGAAGGAACCTCCATTATCCTGAGGTCTTGGCTGTTAACAGTAAGCAGAGCCTTCTACTGATCCACCATGGATATGTAGCAAGAGATATTGGGGTCATTTGTTATTGCAGCAAGTCTTGTCCTATCCTAACTGACACATTTACTTTGCAAGATTGTTTGGAGGATGAGTGAAAATATCTAATATCTAATATGTAAAGCATCAACATAATATGCAATCAGTAAATGGTAGATGCCTTCATCAGTAGTCTAATTATCGTCTTTGTTACCATTGTTTCTTTGTTAGGTGTTGTGTGTTCTTTTTATTCCATATTTTGTTTTTTCCCATTATCTTATATGCTATAAATACGTATTTACATTTCTGGGCCTTCAATAAATTACAAGATCTTTGAGAAGGACAAGATACTTCATACGTCCTAATTCAGGCATTCTCAGTTAGGTTTGGTATCTATTCCAACTAAACGCTACCATGGTAGCATAGAAGCATTTTTAGACAGTACATTAACAAATGGGTGTATTTGTGTTCCAGTAAACTTAATTTACGAAAACAGGAGGCAGAACATAGTTTGCTGACCCCTGATTTAGACTCTCTTCTTATCCCCTTTCTCCTTTTCTGTCTTTCAGTTTTAGTTTGTCTCTTTCTTTTCTGGGTGTGACTGTGCTTTCTGCTGCCACAGGCAGAATTTTTCTAATGGCAGATAGAAACAGTCACCAGTAGCCCCAAGTCTATGTTATAAAGGGAGCAAATCCCTTTCTCCCAGTGTTCTTCTTGGATAATATACCACCCTTGGACCAATTTCTGCTGGCAGGACATGGGAATTCCTGATTGATCAGGCCTGAGTCATGTGACTACCTCTGTGATCACAGAATAGTTGAGACACTGTGGTTGATGTACCCTTTGGAACCACCTGGGTTAGGGATGGGAGAAAGAGGGATGTTTGGTAGAAATAATAGGATGCTCATTATAAGCCTCATTTCTCCTACCTATGCAGAGAAGCAGGAAAGAACCTAGTTCAGAGGGCCATCCCTAACAATTCTTCATTGTGTAGTGGACTTATTATTTTATAGCCAATCTCACTGGTCATTCCTCAGAGACCTCCTCTGGGGTCTGGAAACAAAAGCATTGGCTGAGATTTTGGATAGATTGTATGTGAGAAGCAGGAAAGCGAGCAACAAAAGAAGACTCTTAAGCTTCTACCTTAAGCACTTGGGTGAGTAGAGGTGCCCTGTATTCAGATGATTAAAAATCATTTCCCAAACTGCGAAGGGGAAACAGCAACATGCATAATCCCCAAATGGCTTCTAAGTATTTTTCTAATGATCTGAGAAAACTCACAAATCTTTATGAAAGGTAATAAACAAAGCAATATGATGGTATATGAGTCAGGACTCTCTGGAAGCTATCCAAATCCTTCTCGGCCATATGGGGAACACCTGAAAATTCCTAATATGAAATGCCATAATAAGGGAAAAGACTTATTCTTGTTATTCTTGGGCACATGAGTTCTGCCTAAAGGGCATTACTGGCTACCATGGATATGTGTTGGACACTCAAAATCTGAGTCAGTTTGAGATACCAGTACTTCGTCTATTTTTACTTGGCTCAGAAAATTTAATGAAATTATACAAATCCCTGAAATCTAATATTTTTATGTGATAAGATTGTGTAAGAGGAGGGGGTGGAAGAGAAGTTTGGAAAATGTGGTGACAGATGGTAAGTGGGCTCAGGCACATAGCGTTCCTATATATAGGGGAGGGGACAATCTGGTTAATCAAGGGGTGGGGGAGCATTTTTAAATTTAGATTCAAGTATTTTATATATTCAGCAACATCATTTACTGAAGCAGCCTAGCTGGATAGAACTTAAAAATTTTTTTTTTGGTTGGGGTGGCTTGTGTGATATATATTTTCAACAGTTTTGCATATTCTTTCGTGACGTCTGCATTTGAAAAGCAAATGGTCTGTATAGGCTTTGAGTATGTCTTTTGAGAGAGGGCTTGGAATATGTATTTCTAGAGAGTTCCTTCCAAGGAGATTTAATGACATTTTAAAAATTAGGGTCATCACAGCTAATTTAGCAACATTTGAAAATTAAAGTGAATGTTTTCAGTGAAGACTTTATTCTTCAGTAGAACGAACAATGGGCTGGAAATGAGGACACCTGAAATCTAGGCCCAATTCTATGTAACATTAAGGCCAGGTAGATTGTGCTACCTTGCATGAGTCATTTCAGCTGTTTGGGTCTTAATCTTCTCATTTTTAAAATGAAAGTTTTGGTTAAACAATCTTTGGGATATTCTTAGTTTTATATTTCCGTTGTTGTAGGCTGTCTCTTAATGCTCCATTAATTCGTATGCTTTTGGTTGCAAGTAACAGAAAGCCACGCTCAAACTGCCTTAAACTATTACAGGGCAAGTCTAACACTGAGTGGACTTTAGCACTTGTTTGATTCATCAAAGGACATTTTTCCACACTTGTTCACTCTACTTTTCATGGTATCAGTCTCGTGTTAAGGTTGGTGCCTCTTCAGAATCTCCAAATGCTTGTTAATGACTCTTAGTCAATGACCTGCTTCCTTGTTTAGGTCTGGAAGAAAAGAAAAAAAAAAAAAAATCACTTCCTAAAGCTGTCTTGGATGAATTAAAAAGTGTCTTTCCAAGAGATCTCTGGAAACCTGTCCTTGCATATTATTGGCACAAACTGAGTTTTGTGCTTATCCCTGATTATGGCCAGGGGATGGGGCTACCCTGAGCCACAGGAGAGCCTCCTAGAACCAGCAGTTAGCGCAGTACGGGGGGTTGTGGCTAAATGATAGAAAATCAGGGAGAGGGGATGTATGTAAATGGAGCAATCATGATGTTTACTAACCATTGCTTGGAACACCTAAGGTTCACATCATCTATGCAGTTAAATATGAAGTAGGAAAAAACCCCAAATTAATGAAATAGAGTTCTTATATGGTAAATATTATCATATCAAGCACATAGTAAGCTTTCAATAAAGATGCATACACTGGGCTAACCTTCAATCTCTTAAACACAGAGAATGTGCCTCTTAGTTGGCAACTAATTAACAAGAGATCGCAGGTATTTGTGGGGTTGCCACAGTGACCAGAGACTTACTGCAGTAAATTTTTGTTTTAGTCAGTGGTTTTCAAACTTGGCTGTGCATTGGAACCACTCAGGGAGCTTTGAGAAACACTGTTGCCTGAGTTCCACCGCCAGAGATCCTGTTTTGAGTGATCTGAGGTAGGGTCCGGGGCATTTAGAGTTTTAAAATCTCCCCAAGTTATTGTAACTCAGTCAAGACTGAGGACCTCTGGTTTAGGGAATCTAAGTATTCCCTAAATACTTGGGTGTGTATTGGGTGTGCTCAAGTACTTTGTCCTACCTGCTTCAATCATGTCCAGCGTTTCCCTTGAACTCCTTTTTATAATTCTCTTTTCCTTTACTCTAAACTAGCAACTGCTGTATTTTCCTCTCTGAGCTGGGACTCTCAGAGATACCACATGCTCATCATTACAGTATGAACGTGAGGGTGGAAACTAAGAGTGGGAAAAGCCTACTTTCAATATGGTGTAATAGGAGAAAGGGACAAAAGGGTGGATGAGAAAAAACAAGCCATGCAAAAAGCCTTTCTCTCTGGCACTGGGATGTGGATGGAGATGCACATTTAGGCGTTCTCAGACTCAGATTCCCACACAGACACCCATACGTGTACAGACACATCATCTGAAATTCTTCCCAGCCTCCTCCCTGCTCAGCCCACTGCCAACCGCTTGCTTAGAATACTGCTGCAAATTCATAAAACACCTAAAACATGAATAAATGAGAAATGGCTGTTTATTCATTCACTGACACGTTCATTTATTCATCTAGTCTGTAAATACTGATTTTGCACCTACTATGTGCCAGGTACATTGTCAGATGGAGAGTGAACAGTGATGAATAAAACAGGAGTTTAGAGCCTGTACAAAGGCCCTGAATCTAGATAGTATTTGGAGTATGTGAGATGGGGCAATGATTATCTTGTGAACCAGTTCTTGAGTTGTGTTCTCTGTACTTGGTTTGTGGCATGAATGCTTGCTGAATCAATGGATACCTGAATGCATTACTGAGAGAAGATCAGAGTGACTGGAGCATGGTGAATGTGAGAGTAGGTAGGGAGGAATGGAATGATATTTAGATTGAAAATATGGGCAGACATTGGTTGTGTTGGGTCTTGTGGTCTGTGGTTTTTATTTACTTAAAAAAATTTTTTTAATTAATTAATTTATTTATTTTTAGGTGCATTGGATCTTCGTTGCTGCACGCGGGCTTTCTCTAGTTGTGACAAGCAGGGGCTACTCTTCGTTGCGGTGCATGGGCTTCTCATTGCGGTGGCTTCTCTTGTTGAGGAGCACGGGCTCTAGGTGCGCAGGCTTCAACTGTTGTGACTCGCAGGCTCTAGAGCATAGGCTGTGTAGCTGTGGCACACAGGCTTAGTTGCTCCGTGGCACGTGGGATCTGCCTGGACCAGGGCTTGAACCCGTGTCCCCTGCATTGGCAGGCGGATTCTTAACCACTGCTTCACCAGGAAAGCCCTGGTCTGTGGTTTTTAAACCACATTATATTCTGTGCATTGGAAAACCATTGCATGTTTTCAAAAAGGGAATGATAGGGTCAGGGAAAGTCTCTCTGAGGCCAGAGGGATAAAAAAAGAGCCATCTGGGAAAAGAATAAATGGAAGAATGTTCCAGAAAGAGGGAACAAATTGTGCAAAAGCTTTGAGTCAAGAAAGCATTATGTTTGAAGGCCTGAAAGGCACTATGCTTTATCTGGGGATTTGGAAATGAAAGTTAGTCTAGTGAAGTGAAGAGAAAAGAAAAGAAAACAGACAAATCTGGTACCGAGCAGTAGATGCTGTAGCACATGTGGTTGGCACCGAATCTTATCGAGGTGGAGGGGAGGGGTGTCCACCCTAGACTTGGGAGGCCAAGAAAAACTCCATGGAGAACAGTGCACCAGAACCAAATCTAGAAAAGTAGGTCAATTTGGGAGAAGGAAGGGGAATAGGAAAGGTAAGTGGAGATGGAAGGGGAGCAAGAATGTCTCAAATTTAAAAAGTTGAGGTTGCAAAGGCATAAGAAAACATCTTAAAACTTAGAGCTAAATCTTAGTTAGAGCCTAGATATCAAATTTAATTTTAAAAGTTTATAGAGATTTGTAATATGCCAGACATTCTGATATGCATCTTAATGATAATCCTTTGAATCGGTGAGGCAACTCAGGGAAAATTACTTAAATAGGACTGGGCAGTTAGTAAGTGGTGTTGCTGAAAGAAGGACCCAAGCTGTCTGACTGCAGAGCCCATTCTCTTAGCCCTTCTATTATACTGCCTCACTGACCAAGTCAAAACATAAAGAAATCAAAGGAGGGAGGCCCAAGGAGATATGGATTAAAAGATACATATTTCTATTTTTCAGTTTTTTTTCTTTTTCTGGAAATTATCTCTTTCCCACAATTAACATTCAAACCAGATAAACGAGAATAGATAATCAGCCACATTAATAATAAGACAAAGACCAGAAGAGAAATTTACTTGAAGGCAGATCAAGTACAAACCTAGAGTGTCAAGAAAACTTCATAGGATTTAAACCCACAGCAGGCAAAGGGGATTTATGTTTTTCTGTTGTAGTTAACCATTGGCGTCATATAGGATCCTATAGAGAAAAGAAAAATATTCTTGTTGTTAATTCTCTGTCTTGCGTAGAAGGAAGTTTCCTGCCACAAAAGTAAGATTAACCACAATTTACAAGCAACAGAGGGATGAGGAATGTTTAGAAAAAGAAAAGTACTTTAGGTTGGTTATATAGATTAAGGTCACCATTAGAGGAATAGTTATTGACATTGGAAAATGTGATATTTTCAGAGAAAAAAAAGCAGATTATAAAACCTGTGTGTGTGTGTGTGTATGTGTGTGTATATATATATATATATATATATATATATATATATATATATATATATATATATATGCAACAAAACCAACCAGGCATTTTTAGAAAGTGAAAGGAGAATGTGCACTTAAATGCTAATACTGGTGACTTTCATGTGACAGATTCTAGATGAGTTTAAAAATTTTCTATTTAGATCTTAAGTTTACTACCTTTCAAAAATACTAATATATTATTTTATAAGTAGAAAAAAGTTATAAAAATGGCAAAGTACTTTAGTCCTAAAAGGACATATGAAAACATTACTTTTGTCCACACTGTGATTGTCTTTAAAATTCATCCTTTCTTCCTCATTATTGTCTTAATTTTCATTTAAGTATCAAACCTCCCTCACTCCATTCATCTCTTTTGGAGGAAGCTGATTTCTCTCTTGATTTGGGTCTGGGGCTTATGGTGCAGCTCAAAGTCCAACAATGTGACCTTGTCCCCCTGGCCAAGGTAACCGGCTCAAGGAGGGGCAAGTGACCCAAGTCAAGCTAAGGAGCCGTGAGAAATGGTTTGCTGGGGGAAGCTAAGAAAGACTCTTGTTCATCTGAGAGAGCTTCTTGAAACAATCCTTTCTGTTGCCATTATATGGATGAAGAAGCTCATAGCCCAGACAGCTGTTGGCAGCTATGTTTCATCCATGGTGGGGAGCCTGCCTTAGAATGACACCTTGAAGGGCAGAGAGAGAGTTGAAAATGAGCTAGATCCTTGATAGTTTAGTGGAGTTACTGGGTCAAACCCACCTGGAGGTGAGCCCCACCTGTGAACTGTCTACCTGCAAGAAGCCATACATCCTCTTTATTATTTACTGCAGTTTGCATTGTTTTCGTTTGTTTATTTTTTTTTCTATTACTTGTAACCAAGCCCATTCTACCTTCTTCTATGATATCCTAGTTTTGGAAGGTTACTGTCAGGTGATTCAAATTTTTCTTCTGGCTTACTGAAAATTATTTGATGTCACAGGGTTTATTTTCCATAACCTAGCTGGTATATTTTAGAGCTGTGCTGTTCAGTAAAGTATCTGCTAGACATATGAGGCTATTTAAGTTTAAATTAGTTAAAATGAAATAAAATTAAAAATTAAACAATTCATTTCCTTGGTTGCACTAGCCACATTTCAAGTGCTTGATAGCCACACATGGATAGTGGCTACCATCTTGGCCAGCACAGATACAGAACATTTCTAGTATTGCAGAAAGTTCTACTGGATAGTGCTGTGAGAGGGAGAGAAAGAGAGAGAACATCAGATGAGGAGACATATTCTAACGTGACCCACACAAGTGAAGTCAGTGTATTCCCTCAGGTAAGCCTCTTCCCGTTCTTAGGTCTTTTTATTTCCTCTAGAACAGAGAGGCTGGACTAGGAGGCTTTTGGGGGGATTTCTTCTAGGTTCAGTATAATGAAATTCTAAGTGCTTTCTTTTTATTTTTAACATTTGTAGACTTTTCTTTATTCTCCAGGGATCAACTGTGAGTTCTACCATCAGATCATATTTGGATATCAAATACTAAGAACCAGGGCTGAAAATTCAGGACAGTTTCATTTTTTTCTTCTAGCAAAAAAAAAAAAAAAAAAAAAAGAAGACTCCAACACAGATTTAGTGGCAGGTAGCTAAGGGTTTAAACAATATATGGGCCAATTTCCTTTACTTATTGCCATAACAATAGACTCACACAGAACAAGGGAGTCATCCTTAATATGTATCGCCACTTCATACGTGTGTGCTACCAAAAAGAATGAATAAAGGCTACTGGGGAGGGTACAAAATCTACTTATTTCTAGAAAAACAGTTTGCTGTGCATGCCATCTTGATAGTGGCCTTATATTTTATTTTTGATTCA
The DNA here is from genome assembly GCF_028023285.1 of Balaenoptera ricei. Lineage (NCBI taxonomy): Eukaryota > Metazoa > Chordata > Mammalia > Artiodactyla > Balaenopteridae > Balaenoptera > Balaenoptera ricei. The sequence continues at coordinate 84,615,592 of NC_082649.1, forward strand.
TTGATTATTATTTATTTATGATGCCAACATTTGAGTGCCTACTATATGTCAGGTAGTATATCTAGGCTCGATTCTGAAGATATGGTACTGAGCAAGGTGCCAGTTTTCCTTCTCTCATGGTGATTCTGGTAAAGAGGTAAACCAGATATCATAAATAATTCCAGAAATAGTTATTTACAATGGTTGTTAACCTATAGAGATGATATCCTGAGGGCTATGAGAGCATAACCACAACGAGTTGATCTGGTTTGGAGCATTCCAGAAGACAACTGGGGGAAAGTTTCCCTATCCTACTCAAGGATCCAAGAGAGGAGTATAGTAGGAGCCGAGAGTGAGAGTGTTTGTAAAAGATGAGGCTAGAGAAGTAGAGAGGGGCCAACTCATGCAGAGCCCTGTCAACCATGGTCATGAACTTGGGCTTTATTTTAAGCTCAATGAAAAACCATTGAAAGATTTTCAAATAACAAGAGTGGCATGATCAACACGCACCTCAAACACATTCCCTCCGGCTGCAGAGTGGGGAAGAGATGGGTGGGATGTACGAATTTGAAGGCAAGTGGACTAGTTAGGAAAGTATTACCATAGTTCAGGTGAAAGATGGTGGTAACTTGGGTGAAGATGTTTGAATGGAGAGGGAGAGAATAGAGAGATTTAAGACATAGACTGGAAGTCAAATTGATAGGAAGTGACGTTGAAAGAGGGAGTTCATGGAGAGGGAGATGGCCGTCTTCATTTCTGGCTGAACCATTGAGAGGGTGAAGGGCCATTTCTTAGATCAGAGTAGTTATGGGGGATGGCGATTATGAATCCGGCTATGAATCTGAGAGTTTTATAAACCATAGAAATCATGTTATTTTCTTTATTATCATCAAAGCAGTCATTTTCATGACCTTTACGTGCTTATAAAATATGTTCATATTCTCGTAAGGAAGAGACCACTTGGTCTCTAAAAGGACAGTTCATTTATTACTTTGATTAGTGCAATGGAGGTGAAGCTGTTTGTGGTTTCAACTTTCTTTCTGTTCTAAAAGCAGAATAAGGAGATGAGATGTGGAAGAACAAAAGAAATGACCTTATTCTTTTTTTCTCTGCTGCCTGGAAGACAGACAAGATAAGCAATGAGGAATTATAATTGATAAAGTGATTGTAGAGATAGGCTGCTGGAGGTGGAAAATGAAACTCCGACACAAAGGTTATCTTTCCTTCCAGCCTAAGAGAAATCTTGCCTTCCATTTCCCTTTTCTTACAGTTACGGAAAATTCTGCATTATGTATCCAGATCCAAATTACAAAACTGAGAATCACCAGTTTTATAGAAAATGATTCAGCCTCTGCTCATTTCTCTGTTACCATTAATTTTTATTCCTTCTGGAGCAGTTGTTTGGCTTTTTTTGGTTTGTGTGCTTTTGTTTGGTTTTTTACCTTATGGATGCTGTAAATTTTTAAGAAATAATTTTTCTCTTCTTCACTTCTACTGCTAGGAAGCTTAGAGTCAAAATAGTGCTTCCTTTGTACCACTGATGCTTTGCATTTCACGTTCAAACTTCACATTAGGCTCATCTTACTTTGCTTACTTGGTCTTTTATCTTTATCATGTGAAATTTTTTATTTCTTGCCAATATTGCTTGCCTAGAATTTGGTTGCTTAGAGCTTAGGCTCTGAAAATCAAATGTGAGTTTGCATCAAAGTTTTTCAACCTTACTAGAGGTGTGGCATTAGTTCAATCACTTGACTTCTCTGAAATTTGTATTTTCACCCATAAAATAAAGATCACTGTAATACAGACCTATTAGCATTTTTGTGAGAATTAAATGAGACACAACATGTGAACGCTGAACCAGGGCTTGGCACATAGAAAGAGTCTCCCCTGCCAAAAAAAAGGGTACTAATACAGTAGTATCGTCATCATCATTATTATATGATCATCAATCACCATCAATATTATATATTATTTAAACTGCCATTCTGTTGTTGTACTTCACCTGCTTTCTCTTCATTATCCTTTTCCTCATCTTAGCTTAAATGTATTTTGAAAACATGCCAGGTACAGAATAGAGTAGTAAATAAGACAAGTATATAAACTTTATTTAGGCCCCAAAGTAAGACTGACAAGCTAGGGGTGTTGCTGTGTATCTGGTATGGGGCACATACTAGGACACCAGAGTAGACAGGAAAATTTTAAGTGAGTTCCAGAAAAAGAGTGATGCAACACAAATGATTTATGCAATTGGGTTATGGGAGAAAGATAGGGTAACATTATTACTTAGCCAAGGGAAAAGGTATATTGTCTTCTCATGATCAGGGACTGAAAATAGACATTGTCAGCCAACTGATAGGTAGCCCCAGTGACTACAGAAAAGGGAAATTGGGCTTCAAAGTTACAGAAGGCATATAGATTAGAGATAATGGCAATGATCCTCTCATCCACGCCTTCATTTCCATCAGCCATTGAAATGGAACAAGAAAAAACATCAGCATTGTGAAATCACAACCAAAATGCGTTATTTCAAGAAATACTTAGAACTGTTTTAAATGGCATACATCTAAACCACTTTCATTTGCATTGGACCAAAACTTGGCATCTTTCTCAGCCCAGATGTAATTTATTTAAATTCCTTTAGTTGTTTTTCAATTTAGAAATATGCATAGACATAAAATCTTGCATGTCTCAAATTTGTTTTCCCTGCACATTTGTGAATTCAAATTAGCCAAATTATTAAGTGGATTGTTCTTAAACTAAAGTAAGGATGGCTTTTATTTCTAATGCCGAGAAATGAAAAGTGTGGTCATCAGGGGAATGAGGGATTTTCTGGTGGTACTTTGGGCCTGGATCCAGGATTTTACCCCTTCAGTGGGTTTCCCAGTTAACTTATTAACATGTAGTATACATGAGTTTTTTGTATTTTGAAGCTTTTGTAATCATTTGAAGAGACGCAGGGTGGAGTCCTATTCCACAGGATATAGTTTTCCACCAGGAAATCCCCTTTGGACATTTCTGTTCTCAGTTCTTTTCTTCCAAGCCTCTGGAGAACCTCTGCATTTCTCTCTCTCTCTCTTTATCTCTCTCTGTGCTTCTCTGCCCCCCACCATTTTTTCCTCCCTCCAGGTTTCTGCCCTATTGCATCCTCTATCTGCCATTCCTCCCTCCCCCTGCCTTTTATTATGTAGGGCAATATGCTGAACATTCTTGGCTATTTAAACATTCTGAGTGTTTTATCTTTCACTACCAATTATTTTCATTAGGCCTTTCTTCTGAGTAAATGTGGGTTTCTCCATGGGGAGAAGTTCTGGTAAATAGGATTTTCTCTCTTTTTTACATAAACAAATGTACATATACATAGATACTGTATTTGAAATGTATATATTTAGGAGTTTGGCCCAACTGTGTAGGTATCTTGAATTCATGTAACTGGAAGAACTAAAACAATTGTGCTGTAGTCCATTGCCTTTTGCAGTATTGTGCTTGTATAACCGAATGATTGAGCAGGGCATGGCTGTGGGCACGTAAGTTATCAGTTTATAACTCCTGACTTATAAGAACCTGAAGGGATTCTAGCTGCAATCATCAATGCTCTGGATTTATCACTGGTCTGATCAAAAATCTCCAATGGATTTCTATAGCAGGGGGCTCTGTGAAGGCAGGAACTGGGTCTGATGTGTATACTGCTGTCTCCTCAGAGCTTAGGGCAGTATATGGACCATAAAAATTCAATTAATACATGATCAATGTAGGTTAAAGTCTTCATCAGTCAGGATAGACTAGGTTATAGTGCAATAACGAATGGCCCCCAAATCTCAACTGCCTAAAGAACAGAATATTTCTTATTTACTATCTACATCTATTGTGGGTGGGTAGGGGAAGGGGATACCTCTGCTCTTTGCAGTCTCTCAAGAATCCAGGCAGATAGTGTAACTAGTCCCTGTTCCAGAGGCAAAGAGGGATCTAGAGGGTGTTGCTTCAACAATTAAATGCTCCAGCCTCAAAGAGATACGGTCAGTTTTGTTGGCACCTCATTGGCCAGAACATTATGGCCCCCTAAACAATAAAGTGATCAAGTGATGGAGTCCTACCATGGTGAAAAGTGCAAAGGCCTAACTTCTTTGAAAGGTGTGAGAGTAATTTTGCTTTGAGATGGAAGAATGGACTAAATTGCCTTAAATGTCAATACCTGTTGATGCTTATATTATTAGGGAAAATGATCACTGGCTGCAATACAGTGGACAAGGTATTTGGAAGAGGAAATGGAACTAGGTTGATATTCTTGTTCCATCACATACATATATAGAAGCCACTTAAAAATGTAAGGGAAAGTCTTTATTCCAGTTGTTTAAAAAAAAATCTAACAATGCCTGAGTGCCTTGAACATAATCCATGAGTATGTGTTTCAAGTTTATTAAATTGAATTGTAGATAAGAAACTATGTTGAGCCTTAGTTTAATCCCTAGAAATGAAAAATATAATGTACAGTTTTCAAATGGTAGCCTTTATTAGCAAATGTGAACTTCCTTTTATTTTTAATGCATTAGCATAACAGAAACAAACCAAAAACAAAAACAAAAACAAAGACATGGGGTAAGTACTACCTTCCACATTTCTATATTTCAAATGCCTGGAATGTGCTCCGTATATAAGTCTTGAATGAATGTATAATAATTTTTTGAGTGTATCTTAATGGTAAAGAAATGAGAAAATATAATGGTTAATTTTGGAGGGTTGTTTTTTCCATGAAGTGTTTAATCCTAGTGTTTAGGAGGTGGGCTCTTGACCCAGATCATTGGGGTTTGAAATCTGCTCTGTCACTTAGTGGCTATAATACCTTGAGCAAGTTTCTTAATCTCCCTATTCACCCTCTGGTTCCCCATCCATGAATGAAGACAATAATCATTACACCTATCTTATGGGGTGGTAAAAAGGATTAAATTACACCTTATAAGCAACATACTATAGAGTAGTGCCAGCACATGGTGAAGGTTCAATAAACCTTACCTGCTGCTACTGTAGTTATTATCATTTTTGTCTTGATATTGAACAGTCGGTGTGAGCTTTCTATATATACTCACCAACTCAACAATAATGAACGACAGAAATGAAACACGCAACACCATCTAGAACTTTGGCACTCTTGACTTATTCTCACTCTAAGATTTGTGTTTACTGTTATCTTGAACTTTGTTTAATGATGAGCTTTAATAAATGGTTGTTAGGGTCCAAAGAGCTATTCTGTGTGTATTGTGCAACTGTGCAGGACCAGTGGGGAAGACTGATGCGTCTGAAGGGTCTCTCATTCTCTCACTCTGTGTAACAGGAGAGGAGGGAATGGCTTCTAAAGACACACTGCAGCCTCAAACCTTCCTTCTAATGCCTGTGAAAGGCAAGAGAGTATTCTGAGGCACTTGAAGAGGTTTCTGAGGCTGGAATATTATGAGAACTACCTTGATTTAAAAAAACAATGAAAGACTAGACAGTATGATCTATGACAGTGGCAATCACATCAATCTTGTTTTCTGCCTTGTCCCCAAGCACCTAACACATAGTAGGTGCTTTATAAGTGATTCATGAAATAACTGATTGAGTTATTGGAATGAATCATTGCTAGTGCAATCTGTAAGTGAAAACTAGGTCACCTTATATGCATCGATGATGTGTAGGTACAATGACATTATATTTCCAAAGAAGAAAGTGTCTAAACCATAATACTAGAAACAAAATGTTGAACTTCTGAGTGTTTCCTCTCCCCACCCCAGCATGTTATTTGAGGGAAATTTTTAAAAAATGTCTTGAGCATATTTCTTTATCAAAATCCAGTCGTCGATGCTGAAAATGACATACTTCTATTTATTAAACATGTTAAAAAACTCAGAAGGTTTGCTTTGGGCTTACGCCTATAAACATCTATATTGTAGTCTAGATAGACCATTTTCCCAGATTTAGCTGCCAAAAACAATCGACAGACTTAAATTTGTGTAAACTCAACAACATTTTGGGTTAACTTACTGGTTAAAAAAACATTAAGAGGTAAGAAATGGCTTACATTTCACTTTCCCATTTGCTGTTAGAGTCTAACACCCATTAACACTATCAGTATTTTGCAGAATGCTTTTTTCTTTTGTTTCTCCTTCCCTCTTTACTCTTTCGGCAAATGAATAGTATCCGTAAAATGTCTAAGAGAACGACGTACCCGGCAATACAGTGTTAAAGTGCTGCTTGAGTTGTTCAAGAGTTAGTGGGCAGGTATTACAATTCACTGTAGCTGTAATAAAGGGTAATGTCACTTTAAGACATGTGATACTTTACAGAGGAGGGATGTATTGAAAGAGACTATTGCTACTTACAGCGCCATATAGCAGCCCTGCTCCTACATTTTGCTGCCTTACTCTGCCCTGAATGCACTGGAGTGGGGATGGCCCCTCATTAACTATAAACTGATTCTCACCAGGAAACTGCACATTATCTCACCATCACTTCAAAGGTCTCGTCAGGCAGAGGTGACGCCAGGAGATGATTTAAAGGTGAAAATGACAAGGTTTCCAGCCCTCAAACCTTGGTTCCTTTTCTGACAATACAGTCTGAATGAACCCAATGTCTTCTTTACTGTGGGAGTAGCATCGGAAGAGAAAAACATATTTTTTAAATCCTGATAAAGAAGATTATTGGGAAGCTCTTTTTAAAAAAATCTCCAATTGTGGCACAGATGGATTTTAGAAAGTGTTAGAGCTTTCCAATGAACACTAATAGAGTACTCTGCTCTTGGCTGGATTTTTCAGGTAAGAAGCCTCTTTAAGGATTTAAGATTCAGAAAGCAGATTTCAAACCTATTCAGTCAGGTCTAGAGAACTATGTAGGGCTGAATGCATTATTTTGGGGGGGGAAACACCTATTACCATAGAGACAACCTCTTGGTAAGAGAGTGAGCAAAGAGAGCTATATGCAGGAACCTTGGAAGTAATGCTGAGAATTAAAGAAAGTTAAATGAAAAAAAGGAAAAGAAGGAAAATACTGCAAACGTCAAGTCACAGCAATCTTTTTGAGTGCTAATATCTGTGTGGAAAGCTGTCATTGAAAAACTGTTGTTTTGATTGTGGTAGGCTTTCTTCAAGTTTAGATGAATTCCTAGTGCATTTTAACTGAAATTCACAAGCAATCATTGCATGCCACAGTCACCTCTATTTTGTCTTTCTGTAATTTGCAGGGTATTTTGAAAAGGCACCCAAATGCATTCATTCCAGAATTCATAGGAGGGGTGTTGCTCTTTATCTTTACTGAAGAGAATGCATCTGTGGTACACTGATAGTTCTGAAGACAATGAGGTTAAATCCGTTGTACACAAAAGTAAACAGTGGGCTGTGAAACTAATTATAAAGTGAATGGTCTATGTGAATCACAGACCCGGGCATGAAAGGCACCATGCTGTTGAAAATAATGTTTTCCTACTTTGCACTTAATTATGGTTGTCACCATTTGTCTATTATAGTTCTAAAACCCTGCTTAAAGACTACATCTCTCTCTCTCCTAAAACCCATAAATTATCTTGTATTATGTCTATATACACACACACATATAATGTATATGTTTTGCTTGCTGAACATCACAGCTTTGGAAAGAGTACCAATTTCCACGAATAAAGAAGCCACACTGGGAGGTCACTAGGAGGTTTTAAATGTAGCGTTGAAATACTTGAAGTGTATGATTTGACAGTGGAAAGGTGAAAAAAAGAAAGAAACAATCTAGGTTCCAAAGCTCTATCTAGGAGAAAAGCATATACTTAACTGGATTCCTGTATAGAAAATGCTTCCATGCCACTGGCTAAGGGTGATGCTTCAAGTTTGACTAATTTGACAAATATGAAATGCAGCATAAGGTGTTGTTTGAGAAACTGGACAATATGCAGCGCAGTTGAGCCTTTGTAGCTCCTAAGATTCTCATAGGTGCCGAGAAGACTGTCAAAGTTTCAGCGCTTAAGAAAAGGTGGATGTTCATCCATAAATACATATACCACCTGTATATGCATATTCATCAACACTACAACAAATGCCACGATAGGATCTTAGGAGGCAAAGCAATATTGTAAATTATGGTTTGCTCTAGGAGAGGCGCTTAGATCTTGTATCCGAAACTCATTTTGGCTGAAGATAATTCCTTCTGGTTTTAAGTCCAGCCAAAAAGACCAGCTCTTTTAGGAGATTACAACATGCCTCTGAGAAATGATTACTTAGTTTAGGCGACAGCATTGGAATTAAAAATTCATGACTGTAGAATTAAAAAAAAAAAAAAAAAGAATCCACTATTTCCTTCCAGGCTTATGTCAGACTTGCAATGAAGTTAGAATGAACAGGAGCGTGCAGCCTTTCAATGCCTGGAATAACTATAGCTTAAAGATCATTGTGTAAAACTGCATGTTTAGTCAGGATACAGTGTTTCAAACTGCCTAACAGATAGTCAAAAACTTTATTTCTGTATTTTGGCCATCCTAAGAGTTTGGTTTTGAATAATTTCAAAAATGGATTCATGATCTCGTGGAGAGTGACCTCCCTCAATCCCACTTTGTGGCATGACCTCTGCTGGGTCATTAATTCTAACCAGCAAAGTAGCAAAGGCACATGACGTCTGAGACCCCCCCTTCTCTCACCAGTGGGACTGACGGAGCTGGGGGCTCAAACCCGGGGGTAATCCTTCCTGTCTAATGTTCTCTTTAGAGAATGGCAATGGTCTCTGCGATGCCCTGGGTCCTGTATTTGTGGATAAGTGCTTGTGCGATGCTGCTCTGCCATGGATCCCTTCAGCACACTTTCCAGCACCATCACCTGCGCAGACCAGGTAAGTTGGAAGCTGGCTTCACAGCAGCCTCCCGTCTCACCGCTGTCTTTTAACAGACGGTTGAAGGCAACTGACAGAAAGTGCTACAGGGTGGGCAGCTTGCCTCTGAATCTCAAGACTTGTTGGCTGGATGCTTTGGGGCAAGAGGGGAAACACTCAAATGTCTTGGAGGTATTTCTAATAACTTCTCAGAAAAGGTGGTTTTCTCTAAGAGTCCTGCCACCCCTTGGCACACACCTTAAAAAGTAGAAGTCGTTTGTTTTGGGATACTTTGGCCAAGAGCGAAATATTCTGCAAAAGGTGGGATAACTTTCAAGACTTGAGGAATTTTTAAGGAGGCAAAATATGATCTTTGCAACCAAGAAAATAATGTGTCCGTGTTCCCGGGATGCATTTTTATCTGGCATAGATACCATAATCTTGGTGTGTATGTGGCTAGAGATTTTGTGCGGATGTCAGTGCCAAAATTAATTTTGTAAGTAGTTTTTCAGTGAAAAAGAAATTAAAAAGTAACTTACTATTTCTTGTCTGGTTTGTCTCCTCTCCTTTCTCCCTTCTTTCACTTTGTTCTTGCGGTATGCTCGATGCCTTTTTTTTTTTTTTTTTCACTATCTCTCCGCATTTTCCGGGGCAAGTTCTCTTTAGCGTGGTTTTTTTTTTTTTCTTATATCGAATTTTGAGTTCCAGACGCATTTTGCTTTCTTCGGTTTTCTGTTCAAAGTATATTTCTTACCCTTCCATGGCCTCACTCTTCAATCAGGATTTTTCTCTCCTTCTGTGCCTCTCCAGCTTTCTCATTATTGTTCCCCAGCTCGATTGTCCTCACCCGCCCTGGTTCTCGGAAAGGTTGCCTTCCATTTTCTGCTTAGCTTCAGCCTTTGCATCCATTTACTCCACCCGTCACCTTCACCGCACCCCTCCCCCTCCCCCTCCCCCTCCCCCTCCCCCTCCCCCTCCCACCCGATCGCCAAGACCGGGCTCTGGGGACCAGTTGCGCGCCCAGGCTCCGGATCCTTAGTTCTCTAGTGCTCCCAGCTCTCCATCCTCACCCCTCCTTCCTTCCAAATCCCTTCCTGGCCTCCTCCCATCCGCCAGGCTTCCTCCAGCTGCGTTGTCTAGCCTTTGCCTTTTTCTGGCTCTGCAGCCAGCCTGGGCACCGATCCTGGGCTCCTCGGCATTCTCCTCCAGCAACACCTCCCAGGGCGCTCGCTGCTTGCTGCTTTCCCGGGTTCTGCTTCCCGGCTGGGGGCAGGATCGAAAGAGTACGTGTACAGCCCGGGTCCTCCCACGCGGGCTGCAGTGGAGCGCGCCAGCTTGCTGGATGCTAGACCTTGGGTCGCTCCGGGAGGAGGGGTTTGGCGGGGGCTGAGCTTGGGGCACAGGCCCAGGGCTGCCTCTGGGCCTCAGCCGCCCTCTTTCTCAAAGCCCTGAATCCGGGAGGGAAGGCGAGGGGAGGTTGGTGCCCCTGCGGGAGGGCATGGAAACGGCTCTGCCGATGCTGCGCGCTGGTGTTTCTGCCTCGCGTGTCCTGAGCCTGGATCAGCCACTGCCAGAGTCCGAGACTCCAGTGCCGAGTTGGAGGGGAAAAAAAAAAAAAAATACAAAAAACGTGGAATCCCCAAGTTACCTCCAGTCAGTAGATCTCCAATCTGTTCTGGCAAAAAACGTCTTTGACTTATTACAGTAATACAAATAACGCGAGAAATCTGCATTTAGTGTAATACTCAACGATAAACACACGAAACAAAAACAACTAATGTGAGTGTTTTAGGCACACTATTAAGGTTAATTCACCTTGCTTGGCTTAATTCTTATTCAAGTAGGTGTAATTTCTCACCCTGTTGCTCAGGAGACTGAAGTTCTGAGGGTCTGAGCGACTTGCCTGAGGTCACACAGCTAATACCTGCCATGGGGGACTTTGGTCTGATTTCATCTCCAGAGCTTGTTTCCCAAGGAGGAACGAATGGCTCCCAGTACAGAGCACAATCTTGCCAAGGAGCCTTTTTGAAGAGATGTGAGCACCTTCACGTAATTCGTGAAAATTTTCAAGTTATGTCAATACACGGACTCATTTGAACTGCAGACCCATTCTGAAAGGTGGCCATGGCAGAAGTGGTGAGGGGTGGCACTTGAGGATGGCAGAACTTAGGCTGGGCCATCATCTCTATCACTTAACATTAGTGACATGACCTTGGGCAAGTCATTTTTCTTCTCTGGGCCCAATTTCCCATTTAGGGATATTGTGGGGAGTGTAAATAAAATAATCTTCATGAAAGTGCTTTGTAAAATGTAAAGCTCTTCAGAAAGATCAGGAATTACTGGCATCCCCACTTAGTAGACTACAAATGTGCATATCACAGATGTTGAATGAGTGACGTTTTGCTGTTCACACAGCTAATTATCCACATAGTGACAACAATCTTGTTTTTAATCTTGCTGTCATTTTTAACTATGTGGTACCTGGCTAGAATATAAGACCAAATGCTACCTGTCTTATTTTGTGCCCTGTGCGTACAGTCAAGAAATACGGTACAGTTTGCAATGAGCTTTCACGTAGACTGTCTCTCTTTATCAGTAAATATATTAGATTTTTTTGGTGGAGGGTTATGGCTATGCTACTTATAAAAATTAAACTTATGTCTTTATGGGGCTTATTATCAAAATACAGTAATTTTAAACTGGGAAATACATCATTGGGTTCTGTCTGCAATTAAACTCAGTATTTTTTTTCCTTTGTCTCCTCTTAGTAATTGCTTATTATTGTCAGTGCGTGGTTCATCTGTACCTCAAATACCCCAAAAAACTGCAGCACTGAAGCCAGTTTCAACCCCAAGCGTTTATATATTTGAGACCCATTTCAGATTCATCGATGAAATGAAAACAACTATAAATACTCCCTTCTAGATGCAGAAAGATGAAAATGATATTAACTAAAGTCCAATGGTTCTAGGTATTAGGTTTATTCAACTTTCTTGGGTTTTTCAACAATCACTGCAAAGATTAAAGCAATAGATCTTGGACATAGCAATATTCTAGATTATTAAAGTCAGAAATACAATCTTCTTTAATGCAATCTTAGGTTTTGATTTTAAGAGTAAATATATGCTTTTTGTGATGAGACTTGTGATGTTTCCCTTCGTAGGTCTTAAATCTTCAGGGACACTAATGAAATGTGTATGAAAACAAGAGAGAAATCAAGGCTAGTTATCTGTGATAATCCCCCCTTCAATGAGCAAATAAATAAATAAATAACTGGATAAATGAGCAAAAAGGAAAAACATAATCTCATTTTCTCAAATCGGTTAAAACAAGTGACATGATGAGAAAAAATGAGACGCCAGCAGACCCTGAGCTTTGCCACATTTGCCTAAGCTTGAAAAATCGCCTCTTTCATAAAGCAGGAGCAGGCAGACACCATGTGCATATCAAGTATCTGGGAAATGTGAAAAATGACACATCTTTCACTCAAAGCCTTGGATGGAGTGAAGGCTTTACAGCTGCCTCCTCACCTGCTTAGGAACGGCTGGTCCCCCTCTTTCCAGGCTTTTACAGGCAGCTTCACGTCCCCTACGTGGTAAGATGGATGGTGCTCTGATCCCAAGCAGCCAATCTCAGTATCTCAAGAAATAATCCACTACACTGACAGATGAGTGGAATTTGACGTGATGTTCCCCTTGTTCAGACTGTACCGCACCTGGACGGCACCAGCCAGTCAGGGTCCTTTAGGGGAAATGGTTAGAGCTTTGGGCCAATTTTTGCTGTCAGAACATGATATCAGGACAATGTTTCTGTGAGGCTGCAAATTTGTGATCTGTCTTCTCCATGCACTGGGTTTGCACACAAACAGAATGAGAATATGTTAACTAGAAAACGGACTGATTTTAATGTATTCCCCTGCAGTCCCTAAGTACTTCCTATTTTTCATATTTATCGTATTAGGATTGCACCATTTATTTTCAGTGACTCACTAGTTAAGGAAGATTAAAACAGTCAATCAAATGAAAGTGAATTTTAAAATTACACAAATAAGTAAAATGTGCTCTAGATTAACAGATTTGTAATATCAATAATTTAATATTTGGCTAAATCAAGTTTTTTATTTTGGGAACGATGTAGGAAATTACCTGAATAACTTGAAGAATACTCATGACTTTAAAAGAAATACGTACAGTGAAGCTAGAAGAAGGACACTTAATTTAAAAAAGATAGACCGAACAATGCAAACTCAGAGTGGTGTTCCATTGTTTCAGGATATTAAAATAGACAGCTTCAACTCTTTATAATCACTAGTTGTTGTATAACAGGTAAAAAAAGATGAATGGTTTGCTAAACGCAACTTTCTAATATAGGATTAGTTTTTTCCCCCTACGGGTATACAAATTTTCACAGCGATTTTAATGGTTACTTAATTTTGAATGTGGCTGGGGTGTGGGGGTTGTCCTTGAAACTTAATAAAATATGGATGACTTCACAGTACTTTAGTGAGAAAAGATCTTTGGGGTTCTTTAGTAATTTAAAATTATAAAGATAAATTACATGAGACAAGAAGTTGTAAATGCCTTATGAATCATTTATTCTTGAGTCGATGCTATTTTATTGACAAGGGTGTATGGAAGTATAAAAAGATGACTCTGAATAGAATTGTCTGTGTAACTTATCCTCGGCCTGATTTAAAGCTTTATGAAGCCAACTGTGTATTTAGAGGTATCCGTTTGTGACTTATTACATACTGAGCATCACCATCCATTTTAAAGCGTGATTTTTTTTTTTGGTAAATATTAAAAAAACATTCTTACATGCCTTATAATTATTTTTGCTTACTGTTCAATATCACTTTATTGAAAGCTGCCTAAGGAATATGCATTAGAATACCAAGCTTCCTTACAATAAAGGATTGTTTTATAACTGTAGTATAAAAGAAATAGTGAGAATAACAGTGGTTGCATATTGGCTTTCTCAGAATATGTACCAATACTAGATTGCTAAGTGTAGTGAACTGGTCTAAGGATTGGAGCAGACAGGTTGTTATTTGGTGTAACTGGTGCTGGTGATAATCCATTGATCATCTGATTGATGATATTGACCTCACCCTAGAGTCAGAGTGCAGCCATGGGCATTTGATAAGACCCCAAAATATCAAAATCAGGTAGAGATGCAAATAAAGATCTTCTGACCATCCCGTGAACTTATAAGAGAATTATTACAATGCTATCAAAGTAGTTACTTATGTGAGCTCAAGCCCATGGCCTCAATTTTATACGACACTGCGAACAGATTTTTAGAACTGGCACTAATGAACATTAGTCTTCAATTGTTCATTTCTTAAAGTTCATTTAAGATGAAAACTCAACTCCTTTTTAGTCTTCCAATTTTGAACTCTGTGTAAAAATTTCAAAGCTTGAGTGTATAAATTGGTACATCGTTTTTTTGAAAACAGTTTTGCGGTGTTTTCCAAAATGTAAAATGTGCCAGTCCTGATACAATTCCATTTTTAGATGCTTATCCTAAGAAAGTGATTGGACAGGTTTAAAAGGATGTATGTTTAAGGTTTAGTCACTGCAACAATAATTTTAATGGCAAAAAATTAGAGAGGAGTTTCATCTCCATCAAAAGGGGACTGGTAAAATAATCATGGTGAATCTGCTCAATGGCATTCAATGTAGCCATTGCAGTGGATGAGATATGTTCATATGTACTCTTGTGGAAAAGTGCCCATGATTTACTGCCGAGTGAAGAAGACAAGGAACAGAATACTCAGCTTCAAAATAGTTTGGAGAAAATAAATATTTGCACATGTATGAAAAATGTCAGAAGAGATATAAACATTCTTTATACAGTGTTAGTTAAACCTGGTGGGAGGACTGGATTGACTTAGACTTTTTATTTCCTACAATTTTGAAATTTTTTCAGGTTCATTCCTAGGATGGATATATATTGATTTTTAATGAAAAGCTTAAAGTATTTGCTATAGAGAGTTTTATGATTAAATTAGAAATGTATCAATGTTCCCAGTTTAAGGAAAAAGAAGGAAATATAGGTAGCAAAGTATCAGGAGCCCCTTTTCCTTCTAAGAGCCTTAATCCTATAAAATGTTTAGGCCAGCATTTCCCAGTTCACAAAGCACTGTCCCCTCAAAATGCTCATTGGAAAAAAGCTACTAACTGTTGGGGAAGCACTCACGGCATGGTATGTTCTTCTCTTAGAGATTTTCAGTGCATGTGTGTGTATGAAAGTTCTGGAAAGATTTGCAGATAGGAATCCTGATTGTGTTTAACTAAAATTTTCCAAACTTCTTTTATTTGGACAACAGCTACAGTGCCTATTCATATCACATGCTTTGAGAAGTGTGAGCCAAGATAATCCTGGAATCCTATAAAATTCATCTTTTTATCTCTTGCTTCTAGTAAGGAACTTGGCATGTAGTAGGTGCTCAGAAAATATGTGTTAAATTATTAAGGAAAGAAGGAATGACTATTCTGGTGGAATCTTGAACTCTCCCTTATTTTTTCCTACTTGTGTGTGAGTATTTGTGTGTATATGGTTGGATGCATGTGTATCTGTATGTGTGTTTATAAAAAGGAGATACCTCAAATGGAGAGTGGTATAAACACTAAATTGTCACTGTAACATATGCACGTACATATGTGTGTATCTGTGCAGTATCTTTGGGTAGATATTTGACTGTATTTGATATTTGACAGCCATTACATTAATCAAAATGGTCCAAAGAACATAACTTACAAAAGCAGTAAAAAATTAAATCCCTAAGGTTTTCAGTCACAGCATGAGGTTTTTGGGTTTTTTTTTCTATAGATTAGAAAATACTATAGGTGTGGCCTTGAGGATCTGAAAAGGAAACTTCACTTAGCAAATAGGGAAAGGCCTTTTGCTTTCAAATCTTTTGATAACAAGAAAAAAATTCACTTCATCTTTGCAGAAGGGAGAAAATAACACCAGACAAGCAATTTTTCCTTTCTTTAGGATAAAAAGAAGATGAATTATTTTGTTAACAGTTTGTATAAATTAATTGGATTCTCCAAAGATAATGTCCTCAAAGCATTTAGGGAACCCTCTTGGCCCACTGTTTCTTTCTCTTTCCCGAACTTTATATAATAAAATTCCAGAGAAAGAGAAGAGAAAGAATATTATCACAGCAATTTTCTCTCAGAAGATGCATAGATATGCAGAGTGATCTGCTTACTCATTAAGTGAATCCATCCTCCATGCAAGGAAGGAGACCAACCAAACTTCCCCCTCAGTCTAGAAGGGAGGACGACCTCCCCTCAGCAAAGGCCATTGTTCTGTTGTTAGAATTACCTGTGTTTACCTTTACTATGCCCTTACTAGACCTTCACTTCTAGGCATGCTTCCTTTATACCCAAGAATAAATACAAACTGAGTCTTTGTACATCCAAAGGGTTTTTCTGATTTCGCATTCATGTGGATGAAGAATGGACCTATTGAGTCATATGCTTTGAAGTGAATAAATGCCAGCTTCCAGATTTAGATGAATTGCCACACGGGGTCAGGGGTTGGGGCGGGGGGGGGGGGGGGGGGGGCGTGGCGCGGACGGGGAAAGGGTTTCAATGCTCCTGAAATTGACAACAGATCCTGGATGAGAGTCAGCAGGCCAGCAGGTCATCCTTCCCACTGAATAAATATTGTGTAGGTATTCAATCAATATTTGCTGATCAACTAGGCAAGAATTTTCTGTCTTTAAAAAATGCAAATATTGGTGGGAAAGCACCACATTAAGCCTTTTTTTATACCTAATGGTGATGAAGAAAGAGCACCAGGGTAGGAGTAGGACGCTGGCGCTTTCAGCGTCTCACGTTAAGCTGTCAATTGCAAGGCTCCAGATGAGAAAGTTGGAGGGAATCAACGGTTTTCATATCGTTCCTAGCAGCTCCGAGGAGGTGATCTATGCATTCCACAAATAGTGAAGTATATTCTGCCAAATAAAGATGCTTTAAGCTGCCCAAGGAATTGATTCATTGACTTCATCCATTTGATAGAGCAAGAAGCTGTACAAAATCACCTTTGTATATTTAAAAAGCCCTCTGCTAAAGCTATTTGAAAACTTTCTGGATGATTTCATAGATGAAGAAGGCAAATAGCTTCACAGACCAGGTCGTTAACAAAAATAATTGGATCAGCCTAGAGGCCAGACATTATAAAATGCTGAAAACTGTGGCAACTTGAGAGCATATGCACATCTAGAGGACACAGCGCATCCTTAGCTACACCTGAGATGGGCTCAAGGTGACCAGATCATCTGATATTTCAAGGCAAGTCAGAAACCTAGAATTTTATCTGTAATTTCTTTATCTTTTAAATGTCAGGTGGGCCAAACAAAACTTGATTCAGGGATATATCCCACCTGCAGGCTGTCAGTGTGTGACCTCAGATAAGACTATCCCCAGCTCCAACATTTTATGATTCCTAATGAATTTATGCAAGCACAGTGGAGAGAGGTGGAGGCGATGGGGCTAAAAGGGGAACTTCTATGCAGATCTGTTTTGGCCTGCTTTAAAATTATGCCCACAGGTGAGTCTTACTCTGAGTTATAACCGACATACTAAAATGCTGTGTGTCTCTGAGCCTTTTATATGCAGCTAACTGGTATTACTGGGGGGTCTGATAAAATTAGTGGTACGAGGCCAATGGCCTAAACAGAGGTCTCATTTGAATCTTGGCTAAAAATCAATTAACTTTCCTTTAGATTAAGGCTAGGGAGAAAGAGTAATCTGTAAATGTAATAAAACCGAGGGAAGTATCAGGCAGCATAGTGATGCCTATATAAAACCCTTTATTTAATACTTTATTAAACTTCTCAAAATCTAGTCTGTAGTCCACTAGAGGGTTATAAATTTTTCTCGAAACCCAAGGGGTTTTGTTTTTGCTGTTGTTGTTATTCTTTTGGGCAAATGATTTAAGATTTTATGTACATTCATTTTGTATATGAACATAGGCTACTTATTAGTATACCGACTGAGTTATCATTCTACTAGAACGACACGTAACTAAGGTTTACTGAGCTTCCTTAATTCAGTATTCTGCTAAGAAAACTGGCTGTAGCTCTTGGAAACATTGCAAAGTGCCTGCATGCAAATAATTAGAATTCATGCAATTTGGGGAAGGATAATTTGCTATCAGTGCATCTTGAGTGTTGTTTGAGTTGTTAGTGATTTTCCATTGCTGTGGTCCTTGCTTTTTAATTATAAATTAGTGTTGCTTTAGTTTCATCATTATCAATTAAGTTTGCTGTGGGCTGTTTCATTAACCCTATAGTCTGTAATGATGCATATTTGCATATTTAGGCCTTTAAATTTGCTAAGGATTAGACTTAGAGATATTCTTGAGTTGTGGTTCAGAAATGGTTCATCCATATTCTTATTGTAAAACATGTATATGTAATCACTCTCAAACTTATTTGTATGGTGATACTTGTCTAGTGACATTGTTTATATACTGCCCATGAACCTATGCAACATAAATTCTCAAGGAGTAACATTTTTGGATTATTTTTATGTCTGTAGGGCATCGTTTTATAACATATTAGCATATTAATAAGCTTAACTTATTTTATAAAAACAATGAGTGATTCATGAGTGATTCATAAATGCATCTTTCCAAGTATTTATTACCTAAGTATTTATTATCTAAATATTTTCCTACTGAAAGTGGAAACAGGTAGGAATTGGATATTTCACCTCCTTGGGGTGCTGTAATCAGGAAAATTTGAACATCACTGTTCTATGAAGAAACTGTATCTAGAGACCAGCCCTACTGAAACTCTGAATTAAAAAATGTGTGAGATGGCAAAAAATTTTTAAAAGCCCATTTTTTCTGAAATAAACTAAGATGTAAAACAGGAGAAGATATTGTTTGGAAGCTTCTCAGATGAGACCTTATTAACTTGAATTGTTTTTGTATCTTCTTAAATCTCTTTATCTGATGAAAAAGCAAGATGCCATGTACTGGACATGTGCTTGAGAAACTAGGTCACTGGGTGAACATTTGTAGGGCAACATTTTTGACAGCTAGTCCCAGGATCGTTTAGAATTAAAAGCAGATTTATGGCATACACATGCTGCCAGTCTCCAACCCTCTATCTATCACAGGCCTAGGGAATCAATCACAGTGTTTGTTCCCGCAGAGCCTAGATGTGATTTCAGAAACTTTTTCAGTCCTTCTCTGGGCACCACCTATCAATTGATTGACGCAGGCATGCAAGTTGAGAGTCTTTGACTGTCCCTGTTGGTTCATTGACTGACCATCTCTAGGATCCCTCTCCTATCCAAAAATGCATGCCATGAAACATTTCATTTAAAAAATAAGAAAAAGGTCCAAAAGTGTGATTAAATCAAATTTAAATGGCCACAAATGTCTAGTAACTATGGTTTAAAATAGTGGATCTTTAGCAATTCTCTCAACTGCTAAGAGTTGCAGAACTTTCTTTTTATTATGTCCAGAAATTTTTGATTCCTTTCCCTATTCTCCTCTTACTCTATGTCAGTGATGCAAAGCTGCTTGTTATAAGAGCTCTAACCAAGCAGGTGCTCTTGATCGTAAAACATGAAACAATTCACTCTGATGAGAGAGGATTTGGGAAGCCCTCATAAAGGACTGGATTTTGTGTTGGGCTTTGAATGTTGGGTAGGAATTGAGTTTGTGGGAGAGGATCAAGGGGTAGCATACCGAACTGGAGGGAACAGGACAATTAAAGTCTTATTGGCAAGTAAGGGGGGACGAGGTAGGGCAGTGACCTAAATGTCTATATGCCCTAAGCTAGCTGGAGAAACTTTATATTATTGCAATTAAAGGGAAAGCAAGATTTTATTGTTGTTGTTACTGTTTTGTAATCTAAAGGCTGCCTTACCAATGTACACTGATGATCACAGATGAACAGCTAGTTAAAATGGAAGAAAGAAGCCCTGTTTCCACAATTTGAGTCTCTGTGGAAAGCAAGTCAGTTAATTAACAACAAATGCAGCAACTGTGTTCTGGCCAGACTCTCTGGGTCCCATGAGGCCCTTCACACCTTTGAATTATTGTTACCTTTGTGTAATACAAGACAACATATGTTACTACCGTTGATTTTTAAAATCTGGTTATTATATTAGAGGAAACTGCATATCTCTAAATCAAATCCTAAGGATAATAATTTTTATTTTTAATATACAACAAATTTAATATGTTATTCAACAAATGTTTATGGTCCACCTACTAGGTGCAGAAAACTACGCTTCCCACTAGTAATAGCAATGCCTCTTTAGTATAATTACTGGTTTAACACTGCCTTTCCTGATCAGATCATCAATTCTGTGAGGGTGGGGAACCCAGCAGTCTGGGGATGCCTGACTCAGTGTCTGGCTCATGGTGAGGGTCAAATAAATACTTGAATGAATGAATGATCCTAAGCATTTGATGTTTCATTGAATCTTTACAGTTACCTTATGAGTTAGAACATCTTTCCATTTTACTCATAAGGAATATCTTTTTTTTTTTTTTTTTTAAATTATTTTATTTTATTTTTTTTTTTAAATTTATGGTTGTGTTGGGTCTTCGTTTCTGTGTGAGGGCTTTCTCTAGTTGCGGCAAGTGGGGGCCACTCTTCATCGCAGTGCGCAGACCTCTCACTATGGCAGCCTCTCTTGTTGCGGAGCACAGGCTCCAGATGCGCAGGCTCAGTAACTGTGGCTCACGGGCCTAGTTGCTCCGTGGCATGTGGGATCTTCCCAGACCAGGGCTCGAACCCGTGTCCCCTGCATTGGCAGGCAGATTCTCAACCACTGCGCCACCAGGGAAGCCCAGGAATATCTTAAAGAATAAGATAATTGATTTGTTCAAGGTCATCTAGCTTGGGAGGGTAAGGTTGAGAATTTTGTTGGGTCCTGAGTAATGGCTCAGGTTCCTGAGTCTCTACTGTGTATAGTCTCTGCTATGGACGGTTCCTTCCCATATGACACGTGATCTGTATCACAACCCTACGCGTCAGTTCTGTTATCCTCATTATATAAAACACTGCAAACTGTGGATAGTAATTAAAAGCTGAGAGGAAAACTTCGGTTATGCCTTGACTTTCAGTCAGGTGCTCTTTCCATTGCAACCAAGTACTACTTTTAGGAATATCAGCAAGTTAGTCTTGGTTTAATTTAATTACAAAACAGATTTCTATGTTATGGGGCGTTGTTCTACATCAGCAGGCAACTAACTGTGTCTTGGGCTTGGCTATATCATGCAATAATTTTAATTTAATGTGGCTGAATAATGCTTTAGTCTTAATGTTGCTTTGCAAACAGGTCTGGCTGAGAGCATACTTTCGTTGCTTATTGGATTAACAGCACCTCATTTTCAAGTATTTTTTACAGAACTATTGTCTCCTGATAAGTTTTTTTAGACTTTGGAGGCCCTTTCTGTGCTCTAGGCGAGGAAGCAGCAGCATAGGATAAACTTGCATTTATTAGACTCAGTCTTAGTGTAGTTTTTCTGTTTTACTTAAAATGAAGTTACAAATCATTCACACTGGAAAAGAATTCTCTCTAACGGCAATTTAACTTTCTGATAAGATTTTTTGGCATTTACCATGTTGAGACTTAATAAATTATCTAGAATGTTGTAAAGTGGGCTGACCTTTCGGGTAAGTGGTTTGATCATTTGCAGCAGTATTTTTTGCTAAAATATGGAATTTGCTGTCTTTCAAATAAAACTTGCTAGACCCGTAACTCAATAACATGTTTGGTAGAAATTGCTTACATAATCAGACCTGAAGTCTCCCTTTCACATTCCTCTCATCATCAGAACAAATCCTCTTGTTTGTTCTAAAATATGCCCATGGCCAGTGATGGCAAATTCCTGACACACAGCCCACTCTTCCTATGATCATGCGTTGTGGACATGACTGCTAATCACTTATGGCACTCTTTGTACTTTTACCCACACTCACCCTGTGAACCCTTCCAAGCACAGTGCTCCAATCCCTGAGTCGTTAAACAAGGTAGTATTTCAAAAACAACCACAATAACCACTGCCAGAACCATCATCGTTCAACACCTACAATGTCAAATACTGTGCAGAGTGCCTTCCCTGGACTTACCCGTTCAATTTTGAGATGAGACGAGTTGTCCATTCTTGATCTAGGCTGTTTTTATACGTAACTGAATTGCAGGTTCTTTGCCTGACCTCACCCTCATTGTCACCAGTGATTCTTGGCCAAAGAAGCTGTAGGAATTAGAGCAGTCTGGTGTACCAGGCAAACCAGGGGCTCCCGTCCGAGGTATACCACTCTTAGCTCCAAGTGTGGGCAAATCATGGTAACTCTCCCTGCCACACTCATAAAATGGGGATTCCTGTTTATATAATTCCTACCTTTCAGGCTTGAGTAAGGTATAGAGATGGTGTCTGTTTATATCTGACATAGAGTAGGTATCCAGCACAAGGCATCTCGTTATATTGTCATGTACATATATGAATGTCAAAGCAAAGATGATATAGAAGGACTGCTTTATACTAACACATATACCCATAATATTTTATTCTATAAAAATGGTGCATATAGCAACTTTACAACTTAGACTTATTTAGTCACTTTATGATCACATCTGAGACTTCTGACAATAAAATCCATCTACTCAGAACAGACAAAAGATAGGGATTTTATGGCTAGTCTCTACTCTGGAATACGTAAGGGTTAGCCATGAGTTCTAAGTCAATATGACCAGGTCAATACTCACAGTATCCTTCCTTTCAACAGCAGGTTGTGTAGGTAATTACTGATGAAGGTGCTCTAATCAATAAGTTTGGTAGTCTGTATGCTGCCACATAATAGGGAAGTTTGGTTAATTAATTTAAACATCTGGCCAATAATTCATTAACAAGAAGTGGTCCAAAAGTCAGCATTGGTGCTTTGTGATTCTCAGAATGGGTTATAATTCTATTAAAACTCTATTAAAATAGCCACTAGTCAACTGAAATCTTATACGATTTATCCATACTTCCTCAGGTGTTTCTTTTTCCATTAATAGTGTTGCCCTTACAATAACCCTTCACCTCTATCATAGGACCCAACAGCTAAAGGAAGAAACCCAGGTATATACTGATAAGCACATTAGTACCTAAATGTCCATGGGTTTCATCCCAGGGTACCATTTTTGTGTACTCTTATGTGTACCCTATATTTTTACTCTGAATACAAAATGATGTCTTTGTGTATCAGTGACTGCTTAAGTAGCATGGTGTCTAATGTTTTGAGCCTTAGCAAAAGCAACAACAAAAAAATGAAGTGCCAATGGTCAGTTTCTTACGTTTTAAGACTCCAGGGAATTTGAATTAGCATGAGAGAATAGCCTATACAGTTAGAAGCATGGATTAAAGATATAAGATGATGATAAATTTGCAATTAGTGTTTCAGAGTCCCTTAAGAACCATATCTAACTTGCAAGAGCTCTCTACTGAAGAGGTCAAAGCCTTACAGAAGTCTTGACGAATCATTTGATAAAACTTTATTATCTCTTTTTTACTGTTCTCATTAACATACTTCAAAAATGCTGTTCAGTATTTCTGGCGAGCAGAGCATCAGACTAATTTTACAGTAGTGTAAAGGATTTATTAATTATAATCTTTTCATGAGCCTATTTATATTCAATTGTGACATTAATAGGTTGCCAAAACAAACTAGAGTTAATTGTATTTAATTAAATTGTTGAAAACGTGTAAGGGTAGTTTATTATTATTGTAAGCAGAAAGCTCTATTGATGTACTTATTTGTGTGAATAAGATCTGGTGTAAAGTTCTTTCTAGTGGGTATGGTAGTATTCATCAACAGAAAGCAATATAAAAATGCTAATTTGAGAAAGTTGTCATTATAATAGAACATTTGGAAGTGGAGGCTTCACGTAGTGTTTGTCATCTTATAGCCAGTGTTAGATAAATATAGTGGGGTTCCTGCCAAGACAGACATTACCCTGTTGTCCTACTAAAGCACCCTGAGGAGCTCCAAGACCATCTATTCATCCCCTTCCTTCCTTGGAGGGGTTATTTGGTGGAGGAAAGGTCTAAGATCTGAGTCAAGTCTTCCATGAAAAAAAAATGCTTTAAATGAGACCGGGAAAAGTAGAAAGGGTCAGACCAAGAGTTAGGGATGGACTTCGGACAGCAAAGAATTCCAGGTAAAGATAACAGCATTATGAAGGTCTGGAGTCAGAAAGGAAGATGCATTAGAAAAATGTGAAGGTCAGAGAAGATCAGGTAAAAGGCACTCCTTTGTCATGGATTAGTGCATGTAAGTGCTTTGAAGATAGCAGGAGACAAAGAGTGTAAGCTGCTTTTAAAAAGTTAATTTAGCACTCCTGGTCCTTGATTGTGTCTAAGATTTATCAGTATATACACACTAAATATAGATTTTTACTATGTACTATGTGCCTGGCACTGTGCTAAGAATTCTGTATTATTTCATTAATCCTTACGCTTACCACTGTGAGGCAGCTACTTTGTTCTCTTCTTTCTACCAGTGAGGGAAATAAGGTTCAGAGAGTTTGAATAACTTGCTCAAAGTGCACAGCTAATAGGTAGTGAAGCTAGGATTTGAACTAGGGTAATCTGGTTCCAGATCCCATGCTCTTAATGACTATAATACTAAAATTCTTCGCCTCTCCCAGTATCATTAGTTTTAGTTGTGATGGACAGAATTAAGAAGGAAATGAATGTGTTTCAGAGTAGGCTAGGTGATGCTATGATAACCAATCAGCTCCAAATTTCAATGGCTTAAGGCAATAGAAGTTATTTCTTGCTTGTGGTACTGTCCCCTGGGGTTGGCTGGAGTCTGTGCTCCATGCTATTTTCAATCCAGAATTAGGAGGAGCATCTACTATTCATCATGGAAGAAAAAACAGAGTCTGAACATAACATTAGCAAATAAATGCTTCAGCTTGGAAGTGACACATGTCACAACTCATCGGCCAGACCTGGTCTTGTGGTTCAACCCAATGGCAAGAGGCTGCAGAGTGCAAGCCTACCATGTTCCCAGAAGGCAGATAGCAGGAGATGTTTGGTGAGCAGCATTCATGGTAACCACAAAATGCCTTAGTGGTTAGGAAATAATATTTTTTTTTGTTGCAGTACTCTTTCATTCTTAGATATCCAAGCTTAGATATCTTCGTTTATTTTAGTATTTGGATAAGACTCCAGAAATTTCAGTTATTCAGTCTATAAAGAAGAGAGTAATCCAGTTAGTGAATCCAAAAAGCAAAACAAAACCAAATGCAATGTGACACCAAGCATCCAGTTTTGTTTTGTTCCGTTTTCACACAGCTGACTTTTGAATGAATAGGTGTCACAAGACCCAGTTCCTCATGTAAGTGAATGTGAAGCAAACCTTCGGGGCCATGGGAGATCCTGCACTTTCCTCCACTGAGTCCTTTCCTATAGCAATCACCTAAGGCTCTTGCTTGCTCACTCTCTCCCCTTCCCTCCCTCCACCCTCTCATTTGCGTGAGTCTAATCTGTGAACTGATCCCTGTTTTAAGAAGAATTGCTGCCTGTGACGGAAAGGTCAAAGCATTCAATACTCTACCATCTGGGATGCTGCTCTTGGCTGTAGATGAAATATTTATATGGCATATTTAGTAAGTAGATGTTATTTTTATGTTATCCTAGGTATTTTTTATTCTTCTTATTTTCATTTTCAGAACTGTATCTGTTTCTAGTTGGCAGGCGGAGAAATCAGTTATGGATCAAATGCACCCATTTGTCATGGATTAATGCTTAAAATGCTCTGATGACAGCAGGAGAGAAAGGTTTGTAAGGATGGACGCTGACTTTGGAAGAAAAAAAATTAATGAAGCTAGGAAAACAGTGATAGCAGAGAACATTGCAATTGCAGGCGCTAAATGACTTATTTTCAAACCCTAGGAGTATGGTAATATTATTCCTCTCCTCCTTCCTTTAATGAAGCACTCTCATAATCCATAGTGACCCCAGCTGAAGAAAAGTTGTTTTAAGGAGAGTTAGGCTTCCTGGGAGCTGTTATTTAACAAACAGGGTTTTTTTTTTCTTATTAGCTAAAAAAGTGTGTGTTGATGGGCAGAAAAAACTGTAATTCACCACTGTGTGTCTAAAGGAAGAGAAGAAAAAGATAGGAAGACTAGCTGGGTCCATCAACACTTTTGTCACAAATGTCATTAGCAACTGTTGTTTCCCATGGATGGTTCAGGAAGACGACACACATATCAGGTTTAGTTCTGTTAAACTTGGCTTTGGTATCTAACCTCCCACCTCTTAGAGGTGGAATAAGGCTGAGGGAATTATTTTGTCAGGATTTTAAAGAACTTTCCAGACTGTCTCCTTGGTACATGCATGCATGCGGGCACAGACACACACACACACTCCATTATACATCGTTAAATTACTGAAAAATCATACTTAGGTAACTTAAGAGTTAGAAATTACTTTAGCAGTTGTCTAGACCAAGGTTTCATGAGACACTTCATTTGCCTCAAATACGTCACCTGCCAAGCGGTTGTGGATTCACTGGTTGGGTCCTCCGAAGTATTGTTTTGGGGCATGCTGAAATTGGGACTCCTTTTTTGACCTAGGTAAAATTCTTTTAATCATAAAACTGATCTGCCCCCATCCCCAAGCCTCTTCCATCCATAGTTTTTTTCATCTCAGTTAATGGCAATTCCATCCTTCCCATCCTTCTCATCAAAAACCTAGGAATTGCCCTCCACTCCCTTCTTTCTCTCAAATTTCATGTTCAGTCCATCAGCAAAACTATTACTTCCCTGAATGAATGTATGCATATGTATAACTGAATCACTATGCTGTACACCTGAAAGTAACATTGTAACTCAACTATTCTCCAATAAAATAAAAAAAAAAAGACTATTACTTCCCTAACTTCAGAATATATCCAAACTCCAGCCACTTCTCACCTTTCCCCTATTGCCTCTGGGACAGCTCTTCCTACTGTCTTCCTTGCTCATCTCCTACATCCCCACTGGCCTCCTTGTTGTCCCTTCAAAGACAGATACACTTCTATGTTTGTTGGTTATTGCTCTGCCTGGAAAGCTCTTCCCCAGATATCTACATGGAATACATTCTCGCCCCCTTCAAGTCTCTACTCGAGTATTGCCTCCCCTGTGAGGTCTCACATAACCACTTTATATTAATTGTTAATTTCACCCTCCTCCCAGCACTTCAGATCCTGTACCCTGCTCTCCTTTTGAGGTAGCATTTGTTGTCTTTTAACATAATACGTCATTCCCTTATTTGTTAACATTATTATTTGTCTCTCCCCATTAGAATCTAAGTTCCACAGGGCAGAGATTTTTTTTTTTTAATCAATTTTAGTCCCTGATGTATCACAGGGCACAAAGAAGGTCCTTAAGACACATATGTTAACTAAATGAATAAATAAATAAAAGAAATTTTAGGACCTCGTGAGATGGAGATCATTCCTTCTACTCCCCATCAAATGTTACATAATATGTATTCACATACTCCCCACTACAGGCCTCAGCCCTGTGCTGAAAAGGAAATTCTGTGCTAGCTTCAGTGGTCCTGGTCCCCTGAACTGGCATGACTCTGTTGGCCACAGGAGTGAGCACAGGGGTTGGCCTGAAGCCCACAGTCCATGGCCAGACCCTGCAACAATAACTTGAGGAAGTAGGAACATTTATTATCCCAATTTTCCAGATGAAGAAATAGAAGCTCAGAGAGGTTAGGAATTTGCCCAACGTCACACAGCTAGCAAATGACAGAGCTAGGATTCAAACCCAGATAACAGTTTATACTCCTGACTACTGCCCTAACTCTTGCTTGTGTGACCTTGTTTCTGGAAAGGGGTACACAGTTATCTTGGGATGTCACTCTTATGGAAAATGAACAATATTCTCAGACTTTTTTGAGTCTCCTCTAAGACCTGGGATGTTTTACCTTTTATGGTAGCCTTTTTCAATACCGGATAGCTGAAATGATTCGATTTCTACCCCACCATGATGCTTAGCAGAATCCTGGGGAAGAACATCCGGATGGTTTTTAGTTTTGTGGCAGCCTTCAGAACAAGCTCAGTATGTCTTCTGTAAAAGAACCATTTAGATGTAAAGACCATATATCTCTCCTAGGTCATCCTTTTCCAGGCTAATTGATTGTCATGTGAATTAGTGCGGCTGTGAGCTAAGCCAGGACTATTGCTTGTGGAACCCCAATTTTTATTTAAACAGCCCAAGGTCACAGTAGCTGTTTTGGCAGTTCTACCAACCTGCCAACTCAGATTGAGTTTATCATCAGTGAAAACCCCCAGGTCTCTTTCACACACCACAGTGAAGTCATATCTCCTCAAGTCTCTGTTTTCACAGTTGGCTGTTTGGACCCAAGTGTGGACTTTAAATTTGTCCCTGTTACTTTCTATCTTGTTAGATTTCAACCTTCATTTCATCTTACTGGAAACTTTCAAAATTCCAATTCTCTCATCTCATACATTAACTAGACTGTCCAGCTTAATGATTTTGAATGAATAGAAAAATCTACAAATTAAATATTAAAAAATTAATTCCTAAACATGAATTGAACACTCCTATGTTCTAGGAGTGGTGGTAGCATGTTAACATTTCATCATTTTGTGAATTTAAGAGTTTTAAGCTTCTTCTTACATATGTGACCTAAGAGATGGAAATTCCATGAAAAATATTATTTGGAAAGATAGCTAATCTCTGAGACCTTATTCTCTAGTCGTATAGTACAATAGAAATACAATGAGAGCCACATAGGTAATTCTAAATGTTCTAGTAGCCACATTACTGAAACTTAAAAAAAAACCCAGAAAATTAATTTTAATAATGTTTTTAACACTACATATCCAAAATATGGCTGTGTAACAAGTTACCAGAGACTGGGTTGCTTAAAACAATAGAAATTTATTCTTCCACAGTTTTGGAGGCCAGACATTCAAGCTCGAGGTGTTGGCAGGGTCACACTCCCTCTGAAAGCCTTAGAGAAGAATCCCTTCTTTGCGTCTCCCGGCTTCTCATGGCTGTGGGTGTTCCCTGGCTTGTGGCCACCTCTCTCCAATCTCTGCCTTGCCTCCTCCTCTCCTGTCTGTCAAACATCTCTTGGCCTCACTCTTAAAAGGACACTTGTCTTCGGAATTAGAGCTCACCTGGATAATCCAGCGTAAGTGCCACCTCTCAAGATTCTTAATCACATGTGTTTTGCCGTGTAAGGTAGCGTTCCCTCATTTACACATGATTCTGGAGGTTAGGACGTGGCCATATCTTTTGGGAGAATACCATTCAGCCCGCTACAATTATCATGCCCATTTGTAATCAACATAAAGACTTGTTAATGAGATAGTTTACATTCTTTTTTCTGTACTAAGTCTTTGAAATCTGGTGTGTGTTTTATACTTACAGCACATCTCAATTCAGACCCTACGTTTTCATTGGAAAGACTTGATCTCTGTTTAGATTTTATAAAATTTAAAGTTGAAAAAATTGGTCCACATACTTGAGTTGTTTCACAGGTATTGAAAGTTTTCTAGTAAGAAATCACACACCAGTTTTAAAATTTAAATTAAGTAAATTAAATAAAATTTGAAATTCTTTTCCTTGGTCTTACTAGCTACATTTCACGTGCTCAGTAGTCACATATGGCTGGTGTATTGCACAACACAGTGCTAGAGCTTACTTCAGTTATTAAATATTAATTGTAATGCATAATAGCTGGTGTACTCTGTTCTATAGTGCTGACAACTTTAAGAAGCATTAAGTTTTGTCATTTACTGTGCAAGTATATTTGAGTGCCTTCAGTGTGTCAGGACTTGGAAGTACGGCATTAAACAAGATGGACAAAATCTCTCCCTCATGGGGTTTTCTGTCTGAATTCACATTGGTTTTCTTACCTTGCCTGTGTGCCAGTTGAGATGAATTGGTTTGGGATGATAGGGAAGGAAACGAATGGAAAATACATCTGAAAATGTTTGCTTAAGAGGCCAGTTGAGTCTAAAGTGTTACTATGCTCAGAACCTTGGCAGAACTTTGTTTTGCACTTTCCATCAAGCGTGATCTGAATGCCCTCTAAGTTCCTCTAATTAACTTCTTTTCAGGACATTAACTTGATGTTTTGTAAGATGAAGAAATAAGAGAATATACTTAAAATGTCAAGAGAATGAATGTAACTGGAAGTAAAATGGATAGCATTATTAATAATGGCAAAAAGTAATGTCACATCAGTAAAACAACTTATAAAGATAAAACAAATTTATGCCTTTCTTTGACCAGCACACATCTTAATGGAGTTTTAAGTTATCTATCTTTTATATAGTACATTTTGCCTGAGAGTTTTCCCAGATAAGATGCTGATTGTTTGTAATAGCAATCCTAGGCTGAAATATACCTGTCTTAGGAAGAGAAAGGATGTCCTCTTTTTAGTGGTTTTGAAAAGACCACAAGTCAGCTTATATACCATATTACAAGAACTTAGATTCAATACCAGAAAGAATTGCACCAACAAAAACTATTGTGGCTTTTGAGATGGTCAGGCTACTAGAACCTGTTGCAACTATTTGGCTGGCATGCATCAATTCCAAACTTTGAAATTGTTTCTTAACTCACAATTTCCTATTTAGAATCAATTCCCAGCAAATTTTAGGGGGGGGGGGAAGTTTATTTAGGAGCAGAAACCTGCAGTCAGTTGGAAATAGTTTAATACAATCATTATTGGAAAAGGATAAATATTCAGTAGGTATCTGGGTCTGGAATTATCCATATGGAGAGACTGATGTTAAAATAATTTTCTAGTGGGATGTCTGGTGACTTATTTTATGTTCTACCTGGATTCCAGTTTCCTCTTTCCAACATTTACGTGGTCCTGTGCTATCACCATTAGGTACTGAAAGAGAAGATGAATAAAATTAGACCTTATCACCAAAACTCTTACAATGTAGTGAAGGATGCCTAAGGAATGGACAGTTATATAAGGCAAGGAGGAGGAAGGGCTGAATAGAGGTGTGAGGAGGAGAAAAGAATAATGATTCTAACCTAGAGTTAGACCAAGGTTAGAGGGAAGACCTCATTCA
The DNA here is from genome assembly GCF_028023285.1 of Balaenoptera ricei. Taxonomy (NCBI): domain Eukaryota; kingdom Metazoa; phylum Chordata; class Mammalia; order Artiodactyla; family Balaenopteridae; genus Balaenoptera; species Balaenoptera ricei. The sequence continues at coordinate 84,646,481 of NC_082649.1, forward strand.
TGGAGTAGATGGCAGATGAGAGGACTGGGCAGATAGATGAGATAATCATTTCCATTTGTCTAGTTGTCCCTGTTTGGGGGGGCTTGTCATAAATCTCAAAACCTAGCATCACAGAGTGGCCGATAGTTAAAAAAGAGTCGTGAATGAATGAAAACAGCAATTTAAAAGTTTTATTTAAAAAACACTTCAGGCTTCTTTGTGTAAACAGCCATTCCAAACAATGCAGAGCTATACTATCTTGTCAGAGGGTTCATTTCAGTGACTTGTGTCTTCTGTTATATTTCCTGTGGCCTCTATTTTCAGTTCTAATCTAAATACTGCTTGAGTCATATTCCATTGTGATAAACCGAGCCAGAATTGAGGAGACACGGTTTTCCTACTTAATCTCTAAATTATACCTATTTGAATCTTCTTATAGATTTTCCTTCTCTAAGCTGCAGGTTTTATTTACTTATTGGACACACGAAAAATTGAGTCTCGGTATTTTTGTTTTCTCTCAGATTTCATTGTGTTTTTAATCTTAAGCCTCAGGCAGGTACTGTCGCATCTTTTCAGACAGTTTTTGGGTTTGGGCGGCCTCCTCTTGGCAGAACGAACCAAGGGCTTATATTGAGATTCACCAGTTGAAGCTCTCAGAATACTTTCATATTTTTACAGAGTTCTAGAAGGTAGACAAATCTCGCGGGATGAGCAAGTGCACACACACACAAAAAAAAAAGAGAGAGAGAGGAAATATACAAGAAGATACTCGTGCTAAAATTATGAAACAAGGGCAAGTTCAGTCTGCTGTTGTTTTGATCTCTTATTCCTAACACGTCCCACCTTCTGCCCCTCACCCCATATAAATTGTGGACATCTAGCTCCCATCCAAAAGCCCATCTCATCCCACTAACGCATCTAAAAGAAATGCCAATCGGATAACAAAAGTTTTAGAAGGTAATGCATACCTTTGCTGACAGACAGCATCTTGCAGAGGTAATACAAAGAGAATTAACACCTTTTAACGTGGAGTGAGACTATTCCAATCCTTCTTTTCAGCGCAGTCCTCCCAGCAGCTGCCTGTGTCCTTGTCCATGTTTTTCCAAACCCCAAACCACTCCTGTTCCCCATCACCTGGCTCCGCTTCCCTCTCCACCCTCCCTCCCCTCTCTTGCCTCTGCTTCTCCCCTCCAGGCTCGTCTGTTTCCATCAGGGGAACCCCAAGCCATTTCTCAAGTACAGAAATCTCTTCCTCTGGAGACTAACCCTCATACCATCCTGCTCAGTATAACAAAAGGATCTTTCTTAGGACACATATGTCTAACACTTCTTAACACTTGTAAATTCATCATTTGCTCTGTTGCTTTTCCTTCTTCACCTCCTCACCCTTATGCCTTCTCTCCCCGCCTCCCAATTCTTCATTCCATTCCTTTGCTTTCCTGTGTGTAATATCCTTTTATTTCTTCCAAAATTAAGTCCGAGGAAAGAACATTGATATATAGAGTCGATGAAAAATATGTACACTTAACGGTCATTTAGGAAGGCAATGTCTAGTTGTGAAACACTTTTACAATCATGAAAAAGTGGCTAAATTGCCTTCAATTTTCAACAGGAATAGATAGCATCTCTTGTAATTTTCCACATTTTTCCATTGACTCAGTTGCTATTTGACTGTATGAATGTGGGGACTCATACATTTTTTTGCGTCTGAGCTTTCATACTCACTTCCTTGTCTGCCAACTTGCTCAGCTGTTCCAATCTTCACCTTCTCTCTGTCCTCACAGTTGGGGACTGTACTTTTGCTTTCAACACCTGAAATATCTGGAACAATCTATCTCAAAGTCATTCATCTTTTTATCTTTTAGGAACCCTGGATTACTAGGGGTCTGTTTTTTAGATGTGTGGGGTTTTTTTGGCGGTATGTTTTTGAAGGCATTCATAATGCAAGTATTTAGCTTCTGATGTTGATATTAACATTGCATTATATGTTAGACATTTCTCTTTTAGACAAGAATATTCTCCATTCAATTTTAATGTCCGTCTGATAGCATATACTTTTGTATACATATAAGCCAACATGATATGACAAACATCAGTTTATGACTTGTTAAATTAATGTATGCTGGGTACTTCCTTACTAAGGCAATAGATAGAATAGAAAAATTCACGTCTAAAGAATTTTTTGAAAGTGGCCAGTATTTATTCTTCAGTGTAACTGAAATATGTTTCCCTGTCAAAAAACCTTTAGTAGAGGACACATTTATCAGTGTATAAAAGCTGGAAATATACTTTATATTCTCCCTTGGGTTAGAGTAGGTGAACAAATAGGCAGTATGTTTGGATTTCTGATGGAAACTTTCAGTTTGGAGTTTGGTGTACTTTTCAAATCAGTTATTTTAAGAGCAGAATGGGCATGTGACAGTATCACTGTAAAACAAATGGGAACGTGAGCAGACTAAAGAAGAGTAAAGCAACATAGTCAGAAGCAAAAATGCGAAGTGGCCTCTCACCTTTGATCTACTAACTAGATACAGCAGTGTCTTTTGTAGGTATAGCACTGCCTCCTTGCAAACCTATACCTACCTTTAGTGCAGGTGTTACCTAATTTATAGATTGAGCCAAATAAATAGGACCTTGGACTTACAGAAAAAATAAAGGCATGTGATTTTAGCATGAAAGGGGACTTAGGCCCTAGAATATTTCCTTCACTTGATAAATGATGATATTAATTATGATAATAATAATCAACTTAAAACTATAAGAGCTAACATGCAACACATCATGTTCCAGGCACTACTCTAATCTCCTTACCTGTATAAATTCATTGAATCCTCACCACAAACCTATAAAGTACTAATATTATTAACCCCATTTTACTTAACAGGAACCTGCAACACAATTCTTTATTGTTTTGCCCAGCAACATCACATGCCCAGTATGTGGGGGGAGAGGGATTTGAGCCCAAACAGTCTGATTCCAGACCCCAGGCTCTTAAAGATGACCTTAAATGGGCTACTCCAGCCTGGCCTATTGCAGGAAACCCAGAACAGTTTCTTTATGAAGTGGTGCTTTCAGCTTCTAGTTCTTGTCTTTTTTGGGATGGAGAATGAGAAAGTCACTATTATCCTTTCATGTCCTTGCTTGGTGAGTGAGAACCCTTTCTGTTCCACGATGTAACCCCCAAGGCCGCTCTGTCTCTGTCCATGTGATAGTTTGGAGGAGAGAGAGACTGAGAATATTATCTAATGGGGAGGGCAGGAATGCAGGGAGGAATGTTTGCCTGAAAGCGTGGGCTGGCAACTACATGACATTGTCTTAGAAAGGGGAAATAAACAAATCTGCACGCCAAAGCAGATGTCGTATCTATTCATTACTGCTTACACATCCACCCTTATACTGGTGTCCAGGTTGGAGGCATCTTGGCTGATCGCAAATCCTCTTTATTTCTACGTGAAGATTATGCCTCTGAGTCACCCATCCAACATTTACAGATAAGGCTGCTGATATAGTGGACTTTGATATGTTCTCTATTCCACCAGGACCCTAGCTTGGCTTTTTAAAAAAGCCTTTAATTGTAATTCCTTTCCCAGACCTTCCCTTATTTCAGACAGATTTTAAGAAACCAAGCATCTTTCTGATTTATCATTTGAAATCAGACCTTTCTTTCCAGACACTTGTGGTCCAGTCCGGCCTGTGGTCTTAACACCATGACTACTGTTTCTTCCATGCATTGTTGAGACATTTCTCACTTAGCACAAAGCTTCACCTATAATCATATTCTCTGTCTTCTTAAACCCCAGACTCTCTATGTATATATTTCCTCACATTTTCCTTATATCATTAAATATTTAATGTATTTGGTAAAAAGAACACTCTCCATTGTTGCTGTATCATTGCTCCAGTAACTTATTTTATCATACTTTAGATAATTTCTGTTTAAAATGTCACCTACTGTTTCCAAGTATACCATCTCAAAGATCCTGTGACTAGAATGGCCAAATCCAAAACAGACAAACAAACAAACCCCCAAACCTGGCAATACCCAAGTGCTGGTAAGGATGTGGAGCAACTGTACAGGAATGAAAAATGCACACTTTCTTCAGAAAACAGTTTAGCAGTTTCTTATAAAATTGAACATACACTTTCTTCATGACTCAGCAATCCCACTTCTAGGTATTTGCCCAAGAGAATGAAACTTATGTTCACACAAAAACCATACATGAATATTTATAGAAGTTTTCTTCACAGTCACTAACAAAGGAAAATACTCCAAATGTCCTTTAATGGGCTAGGGGACATAAAATTGTGGTACAACTACACAGTGGAACAGCAATAAAATGGGGCAAACTACTGAAATGTACAATAACATGGCAGACTCTTAACTACATTGCGGTAAGTAAAAGAAGCCAGATACAAAGGACGAAATCCTGTGTGATACCACTTATAGGACATCCCGGAAAAGGCAAAACTATAGGGACAAAAAACTGACCAGAGCTGTCCAGGGCCAGGGTTGGGTAGGGGTTAACTATAAAGGGGCAGCATGAGGAAATTTTCCGAGAGGTAATGGAAATGCTCTGTATTGTGATAGTGGTGGAGGTTGCATGACTATTAATTTGTCAAAACTCATAGAATAGTTCACCAAAAAGAATACATTTTACCATAAGCAAATTTGAAAATAGTGAATAAAATATAAAACAAAAAGATGCCTTGCCATTATTTATAAGTTGATTGTATATTTTGCCTAAAGTCATGGAGCCTGTCACCTATCTTTATTTTAACCTTCTATCTTTTGAGTTGGATAAAACGCTGAGTCCACCAATTCCTGCATGTGCCATTGTTTCGATGTAGGTGACCTTCAGATCGGGAGGGCTTGGTGTGTTCCTGCGAGGCCAGGCTAATTGCCCAAGTACTGGTGAAGGTGGACCACCTACCTTTAGTCTCCTACTCATCTATCTGCTCTGTCCCCCCTAGGTCTTTCCCTTTTCTCCATAGTAAATGTTAGAGCACAGAGTTTACTTTGTGGATCTCCCCAAAATTATTGGCTTCTAGGATAATCCTTCCCATTTCTTTGCCAGTATGGTTCCCAGAAATCCGGAAATTTTTATAATAAAAAAATAAGAAGAACCTAGTCTGAGAATACTATGCTGAGTCAGAGAGAGAAAGACAGATACTATAGATCACTCATATGTGGATTTTAAAAAATAATACAAATAACTGTATATACAAAACTGAAACAAGCTCACAGACATAGAAAACAAACTTATGGTTACCAAAGGGGAAAGGAGGACAGGGGGTGGGGGAAAGGGCAAATGAAGAGTATGGGATTAACAAATACAAACTACTATACTTTTTAGGAAACAAAAGAAAGAAGAACCTAGTCTGTGGTCATTCTGAAATCAACAAGATTTTGAATACATTCCTGCCACATTGGAATTCCTTTATTTTTTCATTTGTACAATTATTCATTTATTGAACGCTTATCAAGCACCACTGAGTGCCAAGTCCTGGGGTAGGAACTTATGAAGTGGAACTAAGTCCTGCCCTCTGAAGTCCCTAGTCAGGTGGGGCAGACATGCAATGGTTAGATGCAGCATGAAAACTGCAGGATTGCAAAGAACTAGGAGGAGGCTGTGATTAGTTGTTGTTTTTTTTCCCCTGGGAGAGGTTAGGGCAGAGTTAACCAAAATGATGGCAGCTGCAGTGAGTCTTGAAGCATGAGTACTTGTTTTCCAGGCAAAGAAAGGTGGGAGGAGGGTACTCCAGACAGAGGGAAGAACCAGTAGAGAAGCACCAGGGCATGAACAAGCGCAGTGTGTTTCTGGAAATGTGATAGTGTGGAATTGCCAGAAGGTGACATACACAGGGGCTTGCGTCTGGAGATGATGTCAAAGAGGTGAGGGCCAGATTTACAGTGCCTAGTATATCATGCCAAGGAATTTGTACTTTTATCTTGCAAGTCTGTGATAAGTAACCCATAAGCCACAAGTCCCATACGACTCTACCTGAGCCCACAATCCAGTTTCAGGATGAAAGATCAGAAAGCTACCCTCCAAAAATGTCTAGGTATTAAATTTTTATGGATAAACTGCAGCTTCCATCTTTCCCAATGACATTCTCCTGTTCAATAAAGTAGGTAATCCATTTCTGGGAAGAATATACAGTGCATGTATGAGCTTTGGTAAAATTATTTTCAGTTGTAGTGGAAAAAAAAATTCAGCCCGTTAAGTATTTTAATCTTTTCCTGCGGTAGGTGGAAGGGGTCCTTTTAAATGGTTTTCGGCAGGGAAGAGACACAGTGATATGTGCGTTTTAGAAAGATCATGCCAGAGGCAATGTGGAGAGGGAAGGTCTCTGGCAAGATGTATTTTACTGCTCTGGAGGCTTAATTTAAGTAAATCCTTTTTCAGCATCTTATAGCCAGACAGGACGACACAGGAAGAAAACACATTCTCACTCTATTCCATGCTATGCTGGTGGGAACGCGATCTGAACAACAGATCTCTCTCTTTCCTTCTCTCTGAAACACAGAAGTAAGGAAAAGGCAAAGAAAACCACAAAGAACCTTTCCATATAATTGCATAAAAGCCTGATGTCATTTGAATTATTATTATATTATACATGATTCTCAACTGATTGTACCATTAACAGACCACAGAAGAAGCATTAGGAAATTCCAGAGCAATGCTGAATTTTGCCTGCAGTATATTTAGCTTAATGTACTCTTGTTTTGCCTTGTAGAATACTTTACCATATTTTATCATAATTTTAAAGACCATCATTTTCACATTTAAGAACAATAGATCACTGAGTCTGAAAAGTCTTCCTTGGGCTTTTTCAATGAGTCACTTTGGGAAGGTGGTGGGAAAGAAAGAATTTGAAAAAAATTGAGACAAGTAATTAAAAGTTTTTGAAAACCAAGGTCTTGTGTCACAGGAATCTCTAGTCAATGTTGTTGGAAAGGTCTAGTTTCAGTATAACCAATGTAGAATTTTCTATTGAGGTCAGTATAATAATTTATCCAATTATCCAGCTTTGCATAATCAGTCTTCTTTCCTGGACTGTAAGCTCTGTGAAGCTAGGATCCACATCTCTCTCTGCTTACAGCTGAATGCACAACATGTGGCAATAGAGCATGGACTCTAGCAGAAACTCAGGAAATGTCAATTGTATGAATAAATGATGCCTGGATGGCTGCAGACTTGGTCTAACCACTGAATGGTTCAAAACAATGATGAGATAAGAAAAGGAAAAGCTAAAATATGATGTGGAGTAAGATGGCAGTTGGTCAAATTATGAACTACAAGTAGTTTAAAGTAGAAGCTGTCTTTAAAAAAAAAACTTAAGAACTAAACAAGGGTCAAGCCTTGTAGGAAAAAATTTACATTAACGGTAGAAAAATAAACAGTTCTACTTCCTTGTAGATGTTTAACCAAGATGGTGTTGAATGACTCTCACTACCCAGGATCATTACTGTTATCATATCATCATATAACCTCCTGTCTTCTTTACAATGCATCAACATATTTGTTTTCACATTTGTTTTTCTGATAATGGGATGCTATTGTACAAACTGTTTAGTAGCCTATTTTTCTACTGATCTATCAGAAATATCTGCATTTAGTTCATTTATAACTTGCACTGTGTGTGATTCTACCTCAGTGTCTTTCTTCCTCAATAGACTGTAAACTCTAGGTGGGCAGGAACTGTACCTCCCCAGTCCTCAGCTCTGTATCCAGGCCCGGCATCAGCACTGGTTGATTGATGACTACTGTTTTTTTGTATTGATTGCATGGTTTCTTATTTTCTGAAAATACCATCATTCATATGTTTAATCTTCTACTGTTAGAATCTTAGACTTTTAATATATGTTTTTCACAGGAGCATCTATGAGTGCTTTTATTCATATAAATATTAGGAATTACACATACTTTAAATTATTTTAGTAATTATTAATTATAGAATAATGCATGAATACATTCACCGTATAAAAATGAGTATATTATAAATAATGCCTAATTATTTTTAACCAACCACGTCTCCTTGAAGGGAGGGTCGTGGCTATCTCTTTGATTTGAATCTTTTTTTTATTGAGGTATAATGGACTTACAATACTCTATTCTTTTCAGGTGTACCACATAGTGATTAAATATTTTTATACAGTATGAAATATCACCACAGTAAGTCTAGTTACCATCTGTCATCATACAAAGCTATTAAAACATTATTGACTATATTCCTTATGCTGTACATTACATCTCTGTGACTTTACATCTTAATTTTACAGCTGGAAGTTTGTACCTTTTAATCCTCTTACCCTATTTCACTCATCCCTCCCCCCCCCCCACCTCCCACACCTCTGGCAACCACCAGCGTTCTCTGTATATATGAGTCTGTTTCCATTTTGTTATGTTTGATTTTTGTTTTGTTTTTTAGATTACACATATAAGTGAAATCATACAGTATTTGTCTTTGTCTGACTTACTTCACGTAGCATAATACCCTCTAGGTCCATCCATGTTGTTGCAAATGGCAAGATTTCATTCTTTTTTTATAGCTGAGTAATGTTTCATTGTGTGTATGTATATTTATATACATACACACACACCACTTTTTATCCATTCATTTATCAACAGACACATTACTTCTATGTCTTAGCTACTGTAAATAAGGCTGCAATGAACATAGTGGTGCATATATCTTTTCTAATTAGTATTTTTGTTTTTTTTGGATAAACCCAGGAGTGGAATTGCTGGGTCATATGGTAGTTCTATTTTTAACTTTTTGGGGAATCTACATACTGTTTACCATAGTGGCTGTGCTAATTTATATTCCCACCAGCAGTGCATGAAGGTTTCCATTTCTCCTCATCCTCACCAACATTTGTTATTTCTTGTCTTTTTGACAATAGCTACTCTGAGAGGTGTGAGGTGATATCTCATTATAGTTGTGACTTGCATTTCCCTGGTGATTAGTGATGTTGAACATCTTTTCATGTCCCCATTAGCCATCTGTATGTCTTCTTCGGAAAAATGTCTATTCAAGTCCTCTGCCCGTTTTTAATTGGACTGTTTTTCTGGTACTGAGTTGTATGAGTTATTTATATATATCGGATATTAACCCATTATCAGACATATCATTTACAAATATCTTTTCTCATTCAGTGGGTTGCCTTTTCATTTTGTTGATGACTTCCTTCACTGTGTAAAAGCTTTTAGGTTTGATGTAGTCCCATTTGTTTATTTTTGCTTTTGTTGCCCTTGTCTGAAGTGACAGATCCAGAAAAATGTTGCTAAGACCTATGTCACAAAGCATACTTACTGTGTTTCTTCTAGTAGTTTTATCGTTTTAGGTCTTACGTTGAGGTCTTCAATCCATTTTGAGTTTATTTTTGCATATGGTATAAGAAAGTGGTCTGTTTTCATTCTTTTGCGTGTAGCTGTCCAGTCTCACAGCACCATTTTTTGAAGAAACTGTCTTGTCTTTGAGTATTCTTGCCTCCTTTGTCATAGATTAATTGATCATATAAGTGTGGGCTTATTTCTAAGCTCCTTAATCTGTTCTGTTGATCTATATGTCTGCTTTTGTGCCAGCATCATATAGTTTTATATACTATAGCTTTGAATTCATGAAGTGTGATACCTATAGCTTCCTCAGATAACGTCTCTTCTTTCTTAAGATTGCTTTGGCTATTTGGATCTTTTGTGGACCATACAAATTTTAGTATTATTTGTTCTAGTTCTGTGAAAAATGACATGGGTATTTTAATAGGGATTGCATTGAATCTGTAGATTGCTTTGGGTACTGTGGACATTTTAATAATATTAACTCTTCCAGTCCATGAGTGTGTATATCTTTCCATTTATTTGTGTCATCTTCAGTTTCTCTCATCAGTGTCTTATAGTTTTCAAAGTACAGATTTTTCACTTCCTTGGTTAAATTTATTCACAGGTATTTTATTATTTTCGATGCACTTGTAAATGGGATTATTTCCTTAATTTCTCTTTCTGCTAGTTTGTTATTAGTGTATAGAAATGCAACAGATTTCTGCATACTAATTTTGTATCCTGCAACTTTACTGAATTCATTTATTAGTTCTAATAGTTTTTTGGTGAAGTCTTGAGTGTTTTCTATATACAGTATCATGTCATCTGAAAATAGTGTCAATTTTACTTCTTCCTTTCCAATTTGGATGTCTTTTATTTCCTTTTCTCGTCTGATTGCTGTGGTGGGAACTTCCAATACTGTGTTGAATAAAAGTGGCAAGAGTGGGCATTCTTGTCTTGTTCCTGATCTTAGAGGAAAACTTTTAGCTTTTCACCATTGAATATGATGTTAGCTCTGAGCTTGTCATTTATAGCCTTTATTATGTTGAGGTATGTTCCCTCTATACCCCTTTCTTTAGAGTTTTTATCATACATGAATGTTGTATTTTGTTAAATGTTTTTTCTGCATATATCGCGATGATCATATGATTTTTATCCTTTATTTCTTAACATGGTGTATCACATTGATTTTTTTTTTTTTTCAGATATTGAACCATTTTTGCATCTCTGGAATAAATCTCACTTGATCATGATGTATGATCCGTTTAATATATTGTTGAATTCAGTTTGCTAATATTTTGTTGAGGCTTTTTGCATCTATGTTCATTAGGGATATTGGCCTGTAATTTTTTTTTTTTTTTTTTTGTAATGTCTTTGCCTGGTTTTGGTATTAGGGTAATGCTGGCCTTGTAAAATCAGTCTGGAGTTGTTCTTTACACTTCAGTTTTTTGGAATAATTTGAGAAGGACAAGTATTGATTTTCTTTGAATGTTTGGCAGAATTCACCTGTGAAGCCTCTGGACAAGGATTTTGCTGGTTGGGCATTTTTTGATTTTTTTTTTTTTTTTTTTTTTTTAAATTTTTATTTATTTATTTATTTATTTATGGCTGTGTTGGGTCTTCGTTTCTGTGCGAGGGCTTTCTCCAGTTGTGGCAAGCGGGGGCCACTCTTCATCGCGGTGCGCGGGCCTCTCACTATCGCGGCCTCTCTTGTTGCGGAGCACAGGCTCCAGACGCGCAGGCTCAGTAATTGTGGCTCACGGGCCTAGTTGCTCCACGGCATGTGGGATCTTCCCGGACCAGGGCTCGAACCCGTGTCCCCTGCATTGGCAGGCAGATTCTCAACCACTGCGCCACCAGGGAAGCCCCATTTTTTGATTTTTGATTCAGATTTCATCACTAGTAATTAGTTTGTTTAGATTTTCTATTTCTTCCTGATTTAGTCTTGGAACATTGTATGTTTCTAGGAATTTATCCATTTCTTCGAAGTTGTCCAATTTGTTGGCATATAATTGTTTGTAGTAGTCTCTTATGATTCTTTGTGTATCTGTGGTGTTGGTTGTAACTCTCTTTCATTTCTGATTTTATTTATTTATGCCTTCTCTCTTTTTTTTTCTTGAGAAGTCTGGCTAAAGGTTTATTTATTTTGTTTATCTTTCAAAGAATCAGCTCCTAGTTTTATTGATATTTTCTCTTGCTTTTTAGTCCCTATTTCATTTATTTCTGCTCTGATCTTTGTTATTTCATTCCTTCTATTAACTTTGGGTTTTGTTCTTCTTTGTCTAGTTCCTTTAGGTGTAAGCTTAGATTATTTATTTGGGATTTTTCTTGTTTTTGAAGTAAGCCTGTATCACTATGAACTTCTCTTTTAGAACTGCTTTTACTGCATCCCACAGATTTTAGAAATTTGGGTTTCCATTTTCATTTTCTCAAGGTAATTTTTGATCTTCTCTTTGATTTTTTTTATTGACCCATGGGTTGTTTAGTAGCATGTCATTTAATTTCCATGTTTTTGTATTTTCTCCAGTTTCCTTTCTGTAATTGATTTCTAATTTCATACTGTTGTGGTCAGAAAAGATGATTTCAGTGTTCTCAAATTTATTGAGAATTTTTTTGAGGCTTAACATGTCATCTGTCCTAGAGAATGTTCCATGTGCACTTGAAAAGAATGTGTATTCTGCAATTTTTGCATAAAATGTTCTGTATATATTAAGTCCATCTGTCTAATGTGTCATTTAAGATCAAGGTTTCCTTATTCATTTTCTGTCTGGATGATCTATCAATTGATGTAAGTTAAGTATTAAAGTCCCTACTATTCTTGTATTACTGTTAATTTTTTCCTTTATGTCTGTTAATATTTGCTTTACATATTTAGGTGTTCCTATGTTGGGTTCATACATATTTATGAATGTCATATCCTCTTCTTGGATTGACGCCTTTATCATTATGCAATGCCCTTCTTTTTCTTTTGTTATAGTCTTTGTTTGAAAGTTTATTTTGTCTGATATGAGTATTGCTACTCCAGCTTTCTTTTTTTTTTCCATTTGCATGAAATATCTTTTTCCATACCTTCACTTTCAGTCTCTATGTGTCTTTAGATCTGAAGTGAGTTTCTTGTAGGCAGCATGTAGATGGGTTTTTTAAAAAATACCTTCATACACTCTATATCTTTTGATTGGTGCATTTAGTCCATTTACATTTAAAGTGATTATTGATAGGTATGTACTTATTGTCATTTATTAATTGTTTTCTTGCTGTTTTTGTAGTCCTTCTCGGTTTTATTCTATTTTTAAATTTTTTTTAAATTTATTTATTTTTGGTTGCGTTGGGTCTTTGTTGCTGCACGCAGGCTTTCTCTAGTTGCAGAGAGCGGGGACTACTCTTCGTTGCGGTGCACAGGCTTCTCATTGCAGTGGCTTCTCTTGCTGCGGAGCACTGGCTCTAGGCACGCAGGCTTCAGTAGTTGTGGCGCACGGGCTTAGTTGCTCCGCGGCATGTGGGATCTCCCCAGACCAGGGCTCGAATCCATGTCCCCTGAATTGGCAGGTGGATTCTTAACCACTGTGCCACCGGGGAAGCCCCTCAGTTTTATTCTTTTTGATGATTTTCTTTAGAGTTATGTTTGGGTTCCCTTGTCATTATTTTTTGTGTATTTATTGTGGGTTTTGGTTTGTGGTGACCATGAGGTTCATTAATATCAACCTATATATATATGTAGGAGTATATTTTAAGCTGATAGTTGCTTAAGTTTGAATGCAATCTAAAAGCACTGGATTTTTACTTCCCACCTCATGTTTTATATTTTTACATCATATTTTTTATCTTTTGATTTTTTATATCCCTTAACTACTTATTGTAGTTATAGTTGACTTTACTTCTTTTGTGTTTTAGCCTTTGATCTAGAATTTTTAAGTGGCTGATCCACTGCCTTTGCTATGTATTTGCCTTTCCCAGTGAGAGTTTTTATTTCATATATTTTCTTATTTCTATTTATGGCCTTTACTTTTTGGCTTAAAGAAGATCCATTAACATTTCTTATAAGTGCTGATGAACTTCTTTAGTTTTTGCTTATCTGGGCAGCTCTTTATCTCTATTTCACATGATTTATAATCTTGTATGATAGAGTATTCCTGATTGTAAGTGATTTTTTTCTTTCAGAACTTTAAATATATCTTGCCCCTCCCTTCTGGCTTGCAAAGTTTCTGCTGAAAAATCAGCTGATAGTCTTATGAGGGTTCCCTTGTATGTGACTAGTTGTTTTTCTCCTGCTATGTTTAAATTTTTCTCTTTAACTTTTAAAATTTTGATTATTATATGTGTTGGTTGGATCTCTTTGGGTTGGTCTTGTTTGGGACTCTCTGTGATTCCTGAACGTGGATATCTGTTTCTTTACCCAGGTTAGGGACGTTTTCAGCCATTATTTCTTCAAATGATTTTTCTGCCACTTTCTCTCTGTTCTCCTTCTGGGAACCCTATAATGTGAATGTTAGCATGATTGATGATGTCTCTGAGGTCCCTTAAACTATCTTCATTTCTTAAAATTCTTTTTTCTTTTTACTGTTCTTATTGGGTGATTTTCACTATTCTGTCTTCTAGATCACTGACTTCTTCTTCTGTATTACCTATTCTGCTGTTGATCCCCTGTAGTGTATTTTTTCACTTCATTTATTGTATTCTTCAGCTCTGATTGGCTCTTTCTTATATTTTCTAACTTTATCTTGGAGTTCTCATGTGTTCCTCCTTTCTTCACCTGAGTTCAGTGTTACATCTATTATTTAGATGCTTTATCAGGTAAGTTACTTATCTCCTTTTCATTAAGTTTTCTTGGGCAGGGAGGGCATTTATCCTGTTCTTTCATTTGGAGCATATTTCATTTGGAGCATATTCCTCTGTCTACTTATATTTTTGGCTTTCTGTGTTTGTGAATTAAGTCAAAGAGCTACCTGCATCAGTCTTGAAGACATGTCCTTGTGTGAGATGATCCTCTGTGTAGACTGTGTGTGTGTTAAGCAGCTTTGGAAGACACACTGGAGCCAGAGCAGGTGCAGTCCATGAGGGGCAGAGGGGGGATCTTGGGGCACACTGTGTCAGGACTGCCTTGGTGGGATGGCTAGAGTTGGAGCAGGTGTGAGCCAGTTGAGCAGGGGGTCCTGAAGTGCATGGTGCCCAGGCTGCCTTGATAGGATGGATGAAGCTGAGGTGGCCATGCCAGGGCTGCTTTGGAGGGGGTGGCTCTAGATTGTGTGGGCCATGTACCTGGGTGCACTGGGACAGCCTTGGCAACCTAACAACAGGGCCTGGGTTGTGTTCCTATCCACTCTATCAAGGTAAAGGGAGAAGGCAAAAAATGGCACCCTCTGCTGCCTCCAGTGCCTCTGACCTCAAAGAGAGTTCCAGCAGTTCCCTGCCCATTTGGCAGGTGGTATAGGGTTAGTAAATAAATTTACTTCAGGTATAATCTAGCTGCCCTTTGAACCACTGTTTTTTTCCACTGTGCCCCAGGCAGGCAAGTCTGCATGTGGACCCCTAGTGGTATCCCTCCCTGCTGCAAGTCATTGAGTCAGGGAAGGGGTTCCCATCATACGTGTCTCTGTTTCTCCTACCCATCTCTCTGTGGTTCCTCTGTTGTTTTTTGTGCAGAAGCTGTTCAATCAGCCCTCATCTCTTCCTCAGGAGGAGCTGCTCCATATGTAGGTGTAGATTCAACACGTCCACAGGAGGAGTTGAGTTCAGGGTCTACCTACGCTGCCATCTTGGACCTCTCTCTAATTTGAATTTTTGTAGATCACATTCTTGGCTTTTACTTAATATACACTCATAAAATTATATACTATTGTTTTGTGTATATGTGTTTTATATAACTAATATAATGTCATCATTCTTATTTGACAAATTTCTACCCACTCAATGATTATGTTGGATTTTATTTTGTAATTATATGGTGATAGACAATTCATTTTTCTTTCTTACCACTTAAAACAATGTTTCAGTGAACAACTGGGTTCCCCCAGATGCAGACCTTGAAACAAGGATTGAAGTGCAGATAGTTTCCTTGGAGGTGATTGGTTATCTCAGGAAACACCAGAAGGGGAGTGGGGAAAGGAGACAAGAAAGGGGAGGAAGCCAGTGTGTCGCTTGCATAGCAGATCATTGCTCAAGACAACTGGGACTCAATTCCACTACAGCCTTCTGGGGGATGGTGTAGAACATGTCTCCGAGAAGTCCTAGTTAAGGGTGGACAAACAGGTATGAATCCATCAACTCCAGCTTGTTATTGGCTGGGGCTGCTCCCAGGGGTATTAACTCCACAGTACTTCTGACCTGTCCTGTGAATGGGCTGAGCATGTCCCTGCATTCATGTCTGTAGAAAATTCCCCATCAGGTGCTCACAGGAGGAAACTGTCAGCATGATGGCATAGTGGTTACTGAAAGAATATGGGCAGGGCATGGAGAACATCTGCTACAACATCTCTGTGCATGCATTCTTGTGAGTTTGTGTCCTTGTCTCAATACATATTTCGGGGAAAATTTTTGAAATTATTCGTTTAGTACTTTTAACTGGACCCTACATCTTGGCTCAGTGTGTTTTCTTGTGGAAAATACTCTTTAGCAAGGCAATCTTACTCACCTGCTGCATTGTTCAGTTCTATGCAGAACTGTTTCTATTCCTTTTGAGCTTCCTCCCCTGCTGAGTCAGTCATTCACTTTAATTGTCTTGAAACACTCTCTGGACCTCCTGATAAACAATCCAACTCTGTACCTTTCTCCCAGGGGAGGTTTACTGCTCCTATAGGTGGGTTTCAAGTGAATAGTCAAAAAATGCAGTCACTGCTTTAATGACTCTGAAGCTGAATGCAAACTGTGTGTCCAAGAAAGTGTCTTTTTTAGTACTGACTAAGCAGAATGTAATTTTTGCTGGTGTTCCAATGGTGGATTAATGATTTATCCATAGCCACTACAGCTTCATTTTGAAAAGGGTGTTAGGTTTCCTCTAGTCTGGGGGCTCATGAAGTGTGGTCCTCATACCAGCAGCGTCAATATCACCTGGGAATTTACTTGAGGTGCACATTCTTGGGCTCTCCCTCCTTCACACCTACCAAGTCAGAATCTCCTGGGGTGGGACTCAACAATCTGTTTTAACAACCTCTCCAGGAGATTTTGATGAGCACAGTTGTAGCTGTTTACATTTTACATTTGTCCAAGTATTTATGGCCAATTAAGTTTTATAAAGTAAAATTTCTTTTTTTGAGGAAAATAGCAAATTCATTCCCATTCTAACAACTTCTTTTTAAAAAATATTTATTTATTGATTTTCGGCTGCATCAGATCTTAGTTGGGCACACGGGATCTTTTGTTGTGGCATGTGGGCTTCTCTCTAGTTGTGGCATGGGGCCTCCAGCGTGCGGGCTCAGTAGTTGTGGCGGGCGGGCTTAGTTGCCTCGCAGCATGTGGGATGTTAGTTACCTGACCAGGGATCGAACCCCTGCACTGGAAGGCGGATTCTCAATGACTGGACCACCAGGGAAGTCCCACAACTTTTCTTTTTTTCATAACACATCACTAATGAAGATTTCATCCAGTGCCTTTAATCTCTGCACATTTATGGACTATGCAACTGTGAAAACAGTGTTATTTTGAAAATCATATTAAGCCAATGCCTCTGTTTTTCCCAGCACATCAAGGATTATTGCAACCGTAAAAATTATCTCATGATTATATCTTTTAAATTATTTTAATAAAATGGCATGATTATATTTGCAAGTATCATGGCTAGTAATAATAAAGGCATGTGTCTCACTATAAAAAAAAAAAATCTGTAGTCCAAAACCAAAACACTTTTATTTCAGCACCTTTCCCCACCATTGTATCTGATCATTCATATTCCAAATAGTCTCTTTGTTGAGGTTCTTTTACATAAAGCATATACTTCTTGCTTGTCAAATGATCTGGTTAAAAAATAATGAAAGTAACTGATTTGGTTTACCAAAATTCAATTTATATGCTTTCCAAGAGTTTATACATGGATTAAAGTAAGAGAAGACGTGTATTTGACTTTGAGTTTGTCTGGAAGCACACTTGTTGAGAACATGAAGACATTCATCAACATGATTTCATGAATCTTTGCTCTATCCTCATGAAAGATACATTCTTTGTCTCTCATTTTCCTAATATGAATAGATATGAATAACTCAACTGTGGAGAGGCTTAGAAAATGCACCTGCGTTGAAAAGGTTTGGAACCTAACACTTTGCTCATTGCATCATTCAGTTGAAAAATATTTATTGAGCGTCTACTGTATTAGGCATTGTGTGGGGTACTGGGGCTGCGTGGTGAAAGAGGACAGACACAGAGTAAGCTTCCATTCCGAGATGGGAAAAAACCATGCTCCCTTGTGCTTTCCCCCCTACACACCAGCGTTCTTCCAACTTCTTACAAGCGTTGAACCCATTGATTCAAAATATATCTTATCTAGAAGATAAAATTTGAGTTACTCTGGAGAAAGGGAATATAAGGGACTCAAGAAGGTATGGTTTGTTGAACACAAGCCATGATTCCTAATCTCCCAGCCTAGCTGTTGATCTTCCATGGAGTATGGTTTGAAAACTATTGACCTAGCCTGGACGTGGCAAACATATCTCACAGAGAGCTTTTGTTGGATACTATCAGCATTGTCATCATATTAAAAAATTTCAAATTATTTGCTGATATTTTAAAAATTCAGACAGATCCAGGGTTCTAGCTTTTCTGGAAAAACTGGCAGATCTGGCCACAATGAACTTTCATCTCCCCACATTTGACTGTAATTCACCATGGACTCCACCACTCCCGGTTTAATGACTACTCTTCTCTTACCCTAATTTTTACCACCTGCCTTGAGCCTGTGGCGTATTCTGTTTCATTTCCTATCTGGGAACCAAAACAATACCTAATATTCACAATTGCTTGAGATCATAATAAACCTTTACATTTATCTAGTGATGACATTCCTGTGAGTTATGCATAGCAGATATTGTTTTCAATTTTGAAAAATGGAACCATAGAATTTTACTTTTTTTATATTTAAATAGAGCATCAGCTATAGTTTGCATTACCTATATATGTGAGTATACTCGTTTAATCCTAACTACACGTCTCTTATAATATATCTATTTTTCTCTCGTTCTACAGATGAAAGGTACGAAAGCTTATGACTGTGGTTTTAGTCCCCAAAGCTTCATGCATACATTAATTTCCATTTCAATCACCATTTATATTGTGCTTTTCTGAGTTTACATGTTAACAGAAAGAGAGTGGAGTATTTCATGTGAAAAACTAGCAGGTTTCATTTTTGCCTCACTGTTTGCTGTATGGCTCTGTTACTGTTACTGCCAGGTAAATTTATAAGTAAACCAAGGTCCAGGGAAATTATGTAACATAGCTGGCTAGACAGCCAGCAAGTAGCAGAGCTGGGAACTAAATGTAGGTAGACTGATTCCAGATCCTGAGCTGTGGTTGCATGACCATAATAAGGTAAAATCTGTTGATATGAATTTATCCTTTGTGAGTAGTAGCACTTACAGCATTAGATCTGCCCAGTTCCCCTGAGTCTCTTTAAGTTCTATTTGGGGTGAGAGAAGAACTGTTTTTAAGAATTGATTGGAAGATTAACTTGCTAAAAGAATTTCTTCCAAGATAAAGAGCTATCCAGATAGAATAGGCAATATTATTCATTTTCTAAGAAATTACTCACAAGTTTTTATTTTTGGTGAAATATGTATTTGGTGAAATACTTATTTTAATGTTTTCAAGAAAAATGATTAAAAGATTAGCCAAGCCAAAACACATAAGCATTTAGTCCTTTAGAAACTAAACTCGTTTCCCTTAATACGTATCAGAATTCTTCAAAGTGGATTGATTTTGCTTTTGCTTCTGAAGAAAAAGCCAAATTCACAACATGAAAAGTAAAAATATGAGTTCATTATTCATAGAATTATCTATCAGTTCTTTTTCTCTGACATCTAAAAGTAAGGGTGGAGTTTTGCTTTTTTTCCTTCTGGATCCTAAAAATGGCTGGTGCTCCTTGTAGGATTCAAACATTTTTTCTCTCCGAGATTTCTTTCTTCCTGGGCCATTCTATATAGGATGCTGCTTGCCAGAGTCAAAAACTGCCTATGTTGTTGCTGTTGGCATTCATTTTGAAGTAAGCTATTTCTAAGGGATACATACAGTATGGGCATTTTTCAAGGAAAACTCATTCCTGATTTCTGACCTGGATCCCTGTCCCATCATCCCAGCCACCCTTTCCACTCAAGTAAAAAGGTAAGAAAATTCATAGCCCTCAGTATTATGATTCTACTCTTTAAAGATTCACATTTGGTACCATGGATGACAAACATGTCATGTGCTTTGATTTGGATGCGAATCGTTTCTATCAGTTTGTTCATTCATTTGTTCATTTATTCATTCATTCAACCCCTGTCTACTCCAGGATCTCAAAGAATTATGTACTTCTTCCTTCTAGACCATGACAGTTCTATTTTTGCCTTAATTTTTGGTTCTTCAATTAGTATCTTGCTCTCATTCCCTGCACTGTAAACCTGATGATGCTAAGGACTTTTGTACCTTATTGCTCACCATTGGAAACCTAATGCCTATCAAGGTGCTTATTAAACATCTACTGAGTGAATACATGGATGAGCACATTCTTTTTTCCCCATTTCTTGGCCCTCCATTTTGCTCTGAACTTTCTCTATGGCCTGAGAGGCCCTGGATAACTGAGCCCTGGTCATCTCCCTGACTTCTAGTCTTACTACCTATTTTCCCCTTTGCACACTTCAGCTTTGAGCTGTGTTTTCTTATGGTTAAAGAAACATATGTATTTTCTTCAGGGAAATTTTATTGTTTCACATTGATATATTGATATTGATAGCTAGATAAAAAAAAAAAAAGAGAGAGAGAGAGAATAAGTCTGGTGTTTAAGAAGGAACATGGGTTTTGGGAATTGGACCAGAATTCAAACCATAGACCAGCCACTTACTAGTTGTTGGAACTTGGGCCCGTCTTTAAAACTCATTGTGTCTCATTCCCCAATCTCTAAAATGGGAATAGTAGTACTGTTGTTGCAGAAATGTTGTGAGGATTAGAAATAAAATGGCAGAATGCCTGGCATATAGAAGTTATCTGAGATAGTAATCATCACGTCATCATATGCATCATAATTATATTAATCCGCTGCTGCTGTGTAGAAAATATCCACATAACCTCGGGGCATGAAATATTAGCATTGTTTTCCTTCAAACTTCTATGGATTAACTGGGGGCACCTTACAATTGATCTTAGCTAGCCCACTGATGCAACTGGGAGTCAGCTGATCTTGGCTGGGAGGTTTGGCTCAGAGTTGTGAAACCAGTCTGCTCAGACAAATTATGTTTCACAAGGGCACTAGACAGGGGAGTGGCAGTACAGGTGATTTGTATTTATTATTTATTGTGATTTATTTGTCACTTGGCTACTGGATGATCTCTTAAATCCTTTTTAGCTCTCTAATCATTCATTTTCTTATTTCCCAAGTTTTATTCCATTTTGAAAATGTGCTAAAATTAGCAAAGGGGAACATGCTTATGGTGAGAACACCTTGTATTCCAGAGAAAATTTCATTCATAAATGACTTTAAACTGTAAATAATCTGAAGTAGTATTCTAGTGATATTGTCATAAATTAATTACTAAAGTTTGGGGAATTAGCTTAGTGACATGTTTTAATTAACTTGCCCCATTGGCAGCACATTTTCCCTAATAGGTTTACAGTTCCTCTTAGGCTTACAGTAATTCCTTCATTTTTCCCTTATCTCCATTATTTGTGTAAGCCATATTCCCATCGAGGATATTTGCTTTTGCAACCGCAGAAGTTGGATGGGATACAGTTATTTTGGCAGTGGTTTTCAGTATTTGAAACAAGTCCGTATCTTTATTTAATTTCTCTACTACATGAAAAATTGAAATGCAGGTCTAGATAAATTTTTTTGCATTGTTGTCTATAACGATAAGGTTATGTTTAAGTGACTAATTGCAGAGAATAAAATAATTCATCCTTGAAGACATGGCTAAGTAGACCTTTGGAAGTTGTAGCTTCCTTAATCTGAGAATTTACTTAATTTCAACTTTATTTAAAACATTTTTTCATTATTAGAACAATCTCCCATAGCTGTTACTGATTTTGCAATCATACACTTTCAACTTTTTAAGCAATTGATTGGTTATAAATAAGCATTCTAGAAATAAATCAACAAAATTGACCAAGTTAGGGTCTAATTGTCTTACTGTTAAGATCAATATTGAGTAGGTTGATTCTTTGATGATAGTAAATATTGACTAAGTGCTTACTATGTTCAAGCATCATGATAAATGTGGTCTGTGACTTACCTCATTTAATTCAGACAACACCCTATATGGTAGGTATGCCAGGTAAATTTATAAGTAAACCAAGGTCCAGGGAAATTATGTAACTTAGCTGGCTAGACAGCCAGCAAGTAGCAGAGCTGGGAACTAAATGTAGGTAGACTGATTCCAGATCCTGAGCTGTGGTTGCATGACCATAATAAGGTAAAATCTGTTGATATGAATTTATCCTTTGTAAGTAATATCACATACAGCATATTGATTTTTAAAATAAAAGTACAGGTAAATGTGCACCAGTTGTATCATAATTTTTAGACATATAATGTAAGTGCTGTACTTAATAAAAATTAGGGAATAGCTTTTGCCTCATTAGTCATTCTAGTGTAATATATATGAAAAGCTGTTTTAGTATTTTAAAGAGTTTTATCTCCTTAATATCTCCATCTTCATGAAGGTAAGCAAGCTGTGGGTTGCACACATTAGCTCCATAAAGTATTTACACTTAGGACACGTTTCCTCTCCTTCCAATAACTCTAAGGTATGATATGGGGTACTGTCACATCTTTCAACATACAAAGCTCCTGTACAGATTCAAACTGACCCTTTTCAGATGGCAACATAAATTCACATCCCTGAACTCAGGTATGAGACAATTCTGAAACAATCTTCCAATTGAAGTAAAACACACAGACAATATGAGAAAAATAAATAAATTCAAGACAGAGTTCATCACAAAGAATTAAACTTTCCCCACAAGGGAAAGTTTATTTTATATGAGTAGCAGGTACTTTTAATGAGAACCGAAAGCCCTCACCTCTGGAATGCACCAGAATTCATGGATTCTGTTCTTTCTTTTGAAATGCCGTGTAATTTCATTGGATTCAAACGGCAGTGGGAGAAACATTCCTTTCTGGTAGCAGCCAACTGAGTTTTTATAGCAATTTGGTTACAAGGAACAGAAGCTCACTTTAGTTACATTAAGTAATAGACGATGTGGATATACCAGAAAAATTTACATTTGCAGAACCAAGGAATAAAATAACCAGGCTCCAGGAAGATACCACCTCTTGGGTGATTTTAGGTATGTGATAGCCCTACAAACTTCAGAAACCTAAACTTCTCACTCTACTACAAGTGAGGGGCACTCAATCACTGTAAGGGCCTCTCAGTTTAAGTGAATGGATAAAGGTGGCCAGGTGTTTTTGATAGATGATGCTGAGAGCTGTGGTAGCCATTTTGTGACCACGAGGCAGAAGCTAAGGTAATTGCAGAGGAACCAACCCAGAGCCCTGATATCCTGGAATCATTAAGGTAACAAACTCTAGAATGCCCTGTTTCCTTTCTTCCTGCTTTATGAAATATAACTGCCATTAGTTGAGTACTCTGTTACTGCCAAGTGGAAGCATTCTGATACTCTTTCTGAAAATCACTAATACTAAAGAATACAATAGTTATGATTACATGAATGTATTGGGCAAGGCAAATATATATAGGGTTCATGGACCTTGGAAATGGGTTTAAGGCAGGGGTGCCATGTAGAGTCAGACAGATTTTCACTGCACAATTGTAAGGAACACCAGTCTCACAGTCTACAATGTACAACTCTGTGTATTGGCCCTGGCTGAGTTCCTTATTTTCTCTTTCTGATGAGACCACTCATGTTCTCAGAAATCTGCTTTTTATAACACATGGGCTATTAAAAGAAAATAAACCCCAAACCTTTGCCTGTAGTGCCTGGGATAGGGGCAAGTCAGAGGTGTCTATTAAAGAAGGAATTTTCCCCTTGGGGAGCAGCTCTTAGCCACCAGGCAGGATGTATGCGTGACAGACAGCATGATTTCAGTGATTCTCGTTATATGAGGATTGTGGGCTGTGCATGAGGAATTATGGTACTGGTAATATCAATCAAATGTGTGATTTTTTAATCCCTAAGAAAAAAGGGAATGATAGTCTGTTTTCCCACACTGAAGAGGAATAGAAATGTGATTTGTGTTGGTGGGCACACATGGATTCTGCATCTCAGTAATGGAATCTGCACAGAGTTTCATAGCTATTATAAGGCCCGGGGAAATGGTAGCCCCAGTTGTTTACTTGGAGCTTAAGGGAGTATTCCGGGTCATGGCTGGTAATGGAGCACAAGCAAAGGGAGGGTATAGATGTTACTTTCTAAGACTAGAGAGAGAAAAATTTGCCTATGTCCCTCTCTCTCAGGTGATGGCACGGAAATTGACTGTCCCTCCTAGATAGGGAGGGGAAGAAGCAGAAAGAAGGCATCCTCTGTGTGTGTGTGTGTGTGTGTGTGTGTGTGTGTGTGTTTGTGTTTCTCCCTGAAATGACTTTCATCCCTCCCAAAACAAGCTCTGAGATAGTGTTGATGGTTATCTATTTTTCCTGCATAGTAGAGAAAGGAGAACAGGAATATCCAGAATGCCCCCATAAGTGGCTATTACTTGGGAGTGGTTTGGCTAAGAGTGTGGACTCTGGAGCCAGATGGCCAGGTTCAAATCCTGATACCACCGATTACCAGCTGTGTGACGTTGGGCTACATACATAACCTCCCTGGACCTTAGTTTTCTACCTAAAAAAATGGCAGAAATTTTAATTCCCTGAGACATAGAATCTGAGATAAGAATTCAAGTACAGGTAGCTTATTTGGGAAATGTTTCTAGGAAACATAGGTTGGGAAATGGGGAAGTGAGAGAGGGAAGGGAGAAAGCCAACAGAAGATGTGTTATCAAACCTGTTACCCCTGTGGGAAACAGGGAACTTGGAGAGTGAGTATAGAAGAGACCTCAAATATATTCCATGACAGGGGTAAAGACCCTGAAGAATTTATTGCTAAGCTGTTGAAGGTTGCTTCTGTGTCACTTATCCTCTGGTGCTTCCCACTTGCCCTGTGCTTGGGCCAAATATGCTCCCAAGGCAAGGGAAGAAAAGCCCTCACTGTGTAGACGTGAATGCTGAGGGGATGTGGGCTGGGCACCAACAGCATCTGCTACGGCACGTCATAATGCCTCATTAGGTTATTCAGAGGATTAAATGAGTTTACACATATGGATGCTTATAGGAGCAGCTGGCACATGGTAAGCTCCAGCTCTGTGCTGCCGCCCCTGCTGTTGTGCTTAACAGAGCTCTGTGGGTTAGAGCCTGGGTGTGGCACTGGGCTGGGTTCAAGTTCTGGCTCTACCGCTTACCATTGGAGAGACCAGCGCCTCAGCCTCTAAACAGGGACTTTGTGTAAAAGGTCAGATGGTAATTCTTTTCATCTTTGTGAGCCCAACAGTCTCTTGTCTCAACTGCTCAACCTGCCTTTCCAGAGTAAAAGCAGTCTCAGACAAAACATAAATGAATGGGCGTGGCTGTGTCCCAATAAAAGTTTGCTTACTAAAAGAGGTGATGTGCTAGATTTGACCCATTGACCGTTGTTTGGCCCATGAGCCAATTAATCTTTTTCCATAGCTGTCAAATGTGAAATAAAAACAGTGTTTACTTCACAGGAGACAGTAGAGCATGGACCGTAAAATTAGAATCTGTATCAGCCTGCCTGGTTCTGTATCTCAGCTGTTATACTTTCTACTTTGATGATTTTATGCAAAGCATTTATTCTCTGTAACCCTCAGCATTTTCATCTATAAAATGGGCATGATAAGAGTACCTGACCCATAGGGTTGTTGTGAGGATTAAATGAGTTAATCCATGTTCTAGGCTTAGCATAGTGTTTGACACATAATGAGAACTCAGTGTTTCCCATACATTCATTTTGATTTCTATTACTGCTCTGTGTTTTCATTGGAAGAATCCACTAGAATTCTGTTTGGGGAAAAGATAACAAGATAGTTCTTGAGATCCTTGCTGAGATTCAGATCTTGGACAAATATTTACTAGTTAAATTTGAATAACCTATTAGAACTGCATGGGCTTAGGTCAGTGGTTCTTAACTAGGGGTGATTTTGCCCCTAAGGGGTGATATGGCAACGTCTGGAAAATTTTTGAGTTGTCCTAATTAGGGGAGAGGAAACTACTGGCATCTCGTGGGTAGAGACAAGTGTGCTGCTAAACATCCCACAATGTACAGGATAGTTCTGTACAGCAAAGGCTTATCTGACCCAAAATGTCACTAGTGCTGAGGTCAAGAAACCCTGGTTTAGATAGAATATGTCACTTCTAAACTTTTACCCTCTAACATTTGGCAATATATATGTCACAATTTTTCACATGAGTTTTACATTATCATCATGATTTGTCTGGTTCACAGGCTTCAAAAAGATGCATGGAAATATTTTGTCAAGATAAATAGATTTAGGTGTGGAGTGCTATATTTTTGAAAGACATTATCATTTAAAAAAATACACTAGGTGCCTAGTTGACAAAACCACATACTTTATTTTTTTCTAAAACAATTTTAACTGTTGAAGAATCTTTTTAACAATACGAATGATGTTCTTTACATTCCATATCTTTCTATCAATCTAGGACAGTTTGAGATCTTAGAGGACAGCCTCTCAAATCCGTCATCTTCCTTGTGATTTAAAGAAGCCTTTTCTCCATAAATTACCAAGATATCTGGCAATGAGAAGTGTGCAAGGCTATTATTTATACCTGTTTAACTCTCAATATTATGACAGCATGGTTTTTGAAACAGACTATCTCAATTCAGAATGCTATCTGTTATGAATTTCACCACATTGGAGTGATGGTTAATGGCTCTTCACTGTCGAGAAATCACCATGACTTCTTCTTTCTCTTATTTTTAAGTGTTGAGATCTTCTTTCAACTTGACAAATGAATTTGCTAGAGAATTTTTATTAAAAAAAAACAGCTCTAAATCGGCCATCTCCATCAAAACATCCCTTCTCAGTGACAGTCTCTTGTTGTGGTGTTCAACTTTCATCTAAATCTCTGCAGATTTCCATGACTGCTCTGGGTCTTCCAGTGGCCTCACAGTGTTCTTGCATCCCCCCACCCCCAAGTCCATGTAGAACATTTGAGCCACTTAAAGAAAGGTATCCTTTACTCTGAGAAAATACATCCCCATGAACCAGTACACAGAGCCTTGAATGGGAGCTCTTGAACAGTGTGCAACTTGTACACTCTTACAGGGCACTCCTGAAAGTTATATTGTAGCTAGGCTTGTACCCTGGCCTTCCATCCTGTTGGGACATCACCAGTTATTTTATTTGTTCATTTATTTATTTCACTGACAAATATTTATTGAGTTCCTTCTATGTGCCTGGCACAACACTGAACAAGACAGAATCCCCTATCTGGTTGACTTCTGAATCTTGTGTCTAGTGGTAAAGGATAATTTATAAAAAGATAAAACCATTATGTGATGCCCACACAAATACAAAATGAACACGTCAAAGATTTTATTTAACTCATTAATTAACGAGGGAACCAATAACATTTAACAATTGGTTCAAATGAGAATTGGATTTGCAGAGATTTATAATCTCTACCAGACAATATTCATTTGCCTTGTCACAAGCAGGAATAATTTGCCTTGTTCTCTAAAGAAAAGATTTATTTCACCAGCATCATCTAAAATTTAACTTTTTCTTCTCACAATTGCAAAACAGGTTGGTGAAAAACAATCAAAGGTGTAAACTCCATGTAATCAGATTATTTCTGAGGGATCCACTCGACATCCTCCAGCACTCTACAGCAGTCATTTTTTTGTCCATTTCAAAGTCTTCACAACTTCTCTTAACACTAGCAGGAACAATTTTCAAATACACAGTCATTTCAGATAATCATGAGCATAGTGACAAACAAAGCAGTGTGCTGTGCAAGAGGATGGTTTGGTGGAGGTGGCACAATTTTTAGATGGCAGAGCCAAGAGAATCTAACTGAGAACGGTTTAAAGTAATACTCCCAGCATTGCCTATTTAAATTTTAACAGCTCTGATAAAAAACTTACTCTACAAGCGGATAATGTTGACATTTAAGGCATAATTGTAAGCTGCTAGTGGAGTCTATTGGCACTTTTTTCAATAGAAATAAAAACAAAATCAGGTTTACTGACAGGTCACTGAAACTTGGTGTCCATATTTTTTTTTATAGCTGTTAACACAATTTTGTTTTATTTATTTTTGGTACATTGGTAAATATGTAGCAATACCTTAAAATTGTCTTAAATTTTATTAATGATTGCTTCTAAGGTTGAGCATGTTTTCCATAGGATAATTTGCCATTTTTATGCATAAAATTAAAATATCTGCTTATTATTTTTTAGTAGTGAAATTAGAAAACTATTAAATTTTATTTATCTTGTTAGTTTTATTAATGCTATTTTAATTATCTTATCTCTATTGGAGATAGAGGGATTAAACATGTGAAAAAGGAGCAGGTTTAGGGGAATTCCCTGGCGGTCCAGTGGTTAGGACTCTGCACTCTCACTGCCGAGAACCCGGGATCAATCCCTGGTGGGGGAATTAAGATCCCACAAGTCTGTGGTGTAGCCCCCCCAAAAAAAAAAAAAAAAAAAAAAGAAAAAAAGGAGCAGGCTTAGTTAACAGTTGTTTGAGAAGTTTTATTTTTTAAGTTTTATTTTATTTTATTTTTTAGATTTATTTATTAATTTTTAATTGAGGTATAGTTGATTTAAAATATTATATAAGTTTCAGGTGTATTTAGTTTATTTTTATGTAATGGAATACGTCTCTGCTGTTTATTTTGTAAAGTTTATTTTACAGTAGTTTGTGTGGTATAGAAATACCCAAATGGCAACTTAAGCTTTCAGCAAAGCAGGGCAACCAAAAATGAGAAAATCTGTTTTTTTTTTTTTAAATTTACATTTTAAAAAGTATCAGAATAGCCATCAGAATTTCTTCTGGACTTCTTTTCACTTATTTGGAGTTTTGGTATGGTTTTAATTTTGATTTGCACCAAGGTTTGGCAAACTATGGCCCATGAGCCAAATTGGCCTGCTCCTTTTATTCTAAATTAAATTTTATTGGAGCACAACTTACACTCGTTTGTTTACATCTTATCTATGACTGCATTCACATTACAACAGCAGAGATGGCTGGTTTTGGTGGAGACTGTGTGACCTACAAAGCCTAAAATATTTATGATCCAGCCCTCTATAGGCAAAGTTTTGCCAACTCCTGGGCTGCTTAATTGGTGGGAGTTAATCTTTTCATTTATCATTTGTTTCTTCACTTATTGAACAAATATTTGATAAGTAGCTACTATGTGCCAGACACTATTCTAAGATCTGGGGTTACAGCATAGTGGGAGAAAAAATTTTATGGTCTTCAGGTTCTTAATCTGGTACTAAATATGTTTCTCTTTTTTCTTTTAATTTTTGGGATGAGAGATTTAAAGAATCTGCTCTAAAGTTTTAGTAATGAGATCTTTGCCTCCATGCTATGGTTTGGGATCTCCCCGAAGCAGACTCTCAGGCAAGGATTTGGGTGCAAATATTTTATTTGTTAAAGAAAACACCCCCAGGAGTGGGGAAGTAAGAAAGGGGAGGGAAGGCAGTCAATAGAAGGGGCATTACTAAGCCACCTCTCATTGTAGTTCCAGAAAGAAAAAAAAAGCCTTTCAGGCCCAGGGATGCAGAGATTGGCAGCTGAAATTTGATTGGAGACACTAAAAGATCTGGAAGATATGAGTGAGGCAATACAACATTTATTAAACCTCTCACCCCTGGCAGTACTCAGATCCATTTATGACCCATGATAGGTTGACTTTGTTATAGTAAGGGATTGGCTGGACACAAGTTACAACAAGAGGTTTAATGGGAAAAAGCTACATTCTTGGCTGTTAGACTTGAGCCACAATTGAAGTCCATCATCTCTGTCCTCTCCCACCTATTTTAGATTTTTTTCACTCTTGGCCAGCAATTCTGTTGGTCCCAGTTTTTCCTCCAGTGAGGGTAGAGCATCCTTTCCTGTATCAGAATCGATGAATAGTCCACAACCCTGAATTGGGAGCCAAGGATAGACATACATCGTTTACAGATTTGCCACTGTTATAACTCAAGTAGTGTCTAATGATTTGTAACTAGAGACATTACAGTTAGCTGTACCATGAGGCCAAATGCCATCACTTGAAATAGAGCCCCACCCAAGCCAGCCTCCTCTCATTAGTGTTGGAAGAGGTGATGCTATATATTTTCCTCACTCCTCTGCTGCTGACCACATAAATAATTCTACTGTCTTGGTGAGAGCATGTCAATTTCACTGCCTCATTTAAACATGAATCTTTGTCACAGAAAAGATGGTAGGATGGGAGCAATTTACTTCCTTTCCATTTTTATATATTAGGAACAATTCTTCAGTTGTAATTTTATAACATGGCAATGGAAGGGTATGGTAGGCAAAAAAATAGCTCCCCCAAAGATGTTCACATCCTAATCCACGGAAGCTGCGAATATGTTACCTTACATGGCAAAAGGGACTTGGCAGATGTGATTGAATTAAGGATCTTGATATGGGGAGATGATCCTGGATTATCTCGGTAGACCCAATATAATCACAAGTGTCCTAAGAGTGGGGCTCTAGTCAGAGTCAGAGAAGATGTGTTGATGGAAGAGTAGTTAGAGTGATGTGACTGATGACTTTGAAGATGGAGGAAAGTGTCATGAGTCAGGCAGTGGGGGCAGCCTCTAGAAGCTGGAGAAGGCAAACAATGAATTTTCCCTGGAACCTTCAGAAAAAATGCAGCCCTGCTAACACCATGATTTTAGCCCCATAAGACCCATTTCAGATTTCTGACCTCCAGAACTGTAAGATAATTTATTTACATTGTTTAGACCACTAGGTTTGTGGTAGTTTGTTACAGCAGCAAGAGGAAACAGATACAC
Organism: Balaenoptera ricei; assembly: GCF_028023285.1. NCBI lineage: Eukaryota > Metazoa > Chordata > Mammalia > Artiodactyla > Balaenopteridae > Balaenoptera > Balaenoptera ricei. The sequence goes on from NC_082649.1 coordinate 84,676,975, forward strand.
AGGGTATAACAGATTACAGTCATCTTTGGAGCTAAAGTGGAGACAGGGATGTTTCTATTTCTAGTAGAAGTATAGTATATATGCTGAAAATCTAGAGATTGAATTCAAGTTCCATGCCTCTAAGGCTTATTTGCAATGTGACCTTCAGAAAGTTATGTAACAATTTTGAGTCTTGGTTCCCTCATCTGTAAAATGGCAATCCCACCGATATATGTCTCATAGTGTTATGAGCAAAAACAAGATGATCTATACAGTGCATTTAAAAGAATTCCTGGAGCATAATAAGAGCACAAAAACATTGACTATTATTCTTGTAATCTAAAAATAATGATCTTTATGGTTGTGATGATCTCATAGTTTACAGTGTCCTTCTATATATGACCTTAAACATAAGTTAATCCTGTGAGATTGTTTCCCCCTTTCTCTCCCTCACCATCTTCCAGAGGGACACACAGAATCATGGAGGGGATAATGGATATTCACAAGGTCTTTGAGACATTAACAGGCATGGCTGAGACTGGCTCCTAACCCAGTGCCCTTTTTCACTCCTGAGTTGATGTTGAAAACATGATGAAATAAGTGCTACATTTCAGAGGTAAAGAAAACACAAATGTGCTTCAAAAATGGTACATGCAAAGCCTCACACATTTACTAAAGTCTCAGAATGAAGTTGGCTTCTGTTTATTGGGTAGAGCTGTATACCGATATCTAAGTTTTCTGACTTTTGAAACTTTACAGTTTGGTTACTTTTAAATGAATAGGCCCTAGAAAAGGGCTCATATAATATTCCAAGTAACTGTTCTATCTTTGAGTTCAGTCACTGACTACCTAGAGAGTTGAGCTCTGGTGGCAGGAAAAAAAATGTCATAAATTGAGAAGTTTCAGGATCAGAAGCCACCAGTGATTGCTGAAGACGGGACCAAATTGTGGAGAAGTTTGCTATTTTATATAAAATCCCCACATGCTAAGTAATAAGTAATTGTTCCTATCACTTTCAGGGTATGAATGGTATCAAAATGCCTGCTTTCCTGATGCCTCATATTTCCTACAGGAGCTGTATTTAATGCCATTTACAATAATAGTAGCAAGAGCTAATGCTTACGGAGTCTTTGGAAAGTGCCAGGGACTGGTCTAATCGTGTTTTAAATATGTAAATACATTTATTCCTCACAACAATCCTGTAAAGTGGGAACTATTAGTTGTCTGACTTTACAGATGAAGAAACTGAGGCAGAGAGGCTAAATAACTTAGAAGTCACAGAGTTAATAAGTGGCAGAAGTGGGATTTGAACTCAAGTGACCTGGCCCCAGAGCCTACATTCCTACCCACTAATAAGTTACTTTGAAAGGTAGAGAACAAATTTCTGAGAGAGCAGAATACAGGATAGGTGAGTTTTAAGAGCCAAAAGAGGGTACGCTGGGCAGAGAGTACAGACTCAGATAAGGTACCATCACAGGGTCCCTGAACTCTGTGGTAAGCAAGGGCCACTCAGTGTATGTTTGTGCAATGACAGAATGAACCTAGAGGTAGGGAAGCAAATTGAGAGAAGAGGCCCCATGGAGAATCCTTGTCTATTCCACAAGTTAGCCAAGGGATGGCCCTAACTAAATAACTTTAAGATTCAGAGGAAATATGGTCTCAGTAAAAAGGTGCTCGTATGATTTACTGACTCAGTTGGGAATAATTAACCCAAGTGCCATGGCAGAGGGAGCGTAATTGTTTTTACTTAGAAGAGCACCTGAGCCTAAATTGCTGGGTGCAGATAAATCTATTTCTGTGAGGCAGTGGTGGGCTCCAAAGACTCGTTCCTGGCTTCCTCATGTGGGAGCTAGATGAACCAGCAGTACTCACATTCCATTCAGGAGACTAAAGCGAGAGAATTTGCTCCGAATGCTTAAGAGGGCTTGCGCCTTTGATAATTAAGGCTTGCCCAATCAAAACTGGTAAGGAAGAGAAGTTTACCTTTGATGCCTCCATATTATCCTGTAACCTACATGTTCCATTGCCTCAGAAGTCCCCCACTGCAACCATATGTATGTGTGCTTACATACATACAGCGTCCCACGTTCCCTTGTTCCTCTTTATCACTGCTCTTATACCAGCTGGTTGGCATTCACATGTGCAGATGTTGGGTATACAATGATTAATGCAACTTCAAGTTGTTACCACCAGGATGGGTATTTTTATTTCAAAAGACGTTGTTGGACAGAAGCTAGAATGGGGGAATTTCAGTACAGAAGCAGGTGAGTGGAGGGAATATTCTGGACCAGTAAGTGAGATTCTGAGCCCTTCCTGGGAAGTCTGTGCATTGTATTTTTATAGGGAATTTCCTTTTTGCTTATGAATCACATTTCCCTGGCCCCTGTGAATGTGGAGAAACTGGCTTCAACTGTGACCACGTCCTGGGCCTGTTCTCTGTTGAGCCGTGGGTCTATCTTATGGATGTCAAGCACATATGCCTTAGAGGCAAGGTAAAAGTGTTGGAGGGGTGGGTTTGAGAGTGGCTGTATAATTTTACTGAGCGATATTTCTTCTTTAAATTGACTCATGGATAATTCAATTAGCTGGCTTTTGATTGCTCTTCTTAGCGGGTAGGTTCTATATAATGAAAATGTGGATTCTTCAAGTCCCACTGTCACAAACCGTCTTGTCAAGATGGATGATTCATCTTGATCCCATAGTGTGCTTTGACATTGGTTCAAATTTGACATAGGTTCAAATTCCTCTTTAGCAGCATGTGCATGAGTGCTGTCTCTCTTTTCCTCTCTCTGGATGTTTTTCTCAGCTTTGTTTGGAGATAGAGCTAACAGCTGTAGAGAGTAAATATCTGCTTAAACTGAGTGGACAATTGCCAGTGCAGAGACCATGAACTCTTCCCAGTGGAAAGGTCTGTGACCTGGCCTGTGTGAGTCTGTCATTCTCATCAATGCTGGGTACAGATGGCATGTATCTGGTGGCAGAATTTGAGGACATTTATTAAGTCTCAGGTCAAGAGGTTTTACATCTTGATTATGAAAATGACATAAATACAATTTTTTAAAAAAATGTGGTGTTTGATAAATTTCTCTGTTCAAATGGGCATTCCGTACCAACAATTCTACATTCAGTCTGTATGCCCCAAGGGATAGTAGGTTTGAGGAGGAATGGTACGTACATCCACAAAATTAGAAAGGGGTCAGGCGTGGCGAATGTGCCTTTGTTTATCACATCCCTAAAAACTGAGGGTTTTGCTCAAAGCCTGAAAGTAGTGATTTAAGACTCAGAATAACGGATGCATTTTGCACAGGTCATAAGCACTATTGATCATGTACAGTGGCTTGAAAGAGAAGTAGATTCCAAAGAAGAGCAGATAAAAAAGTGAAGAATAAAACAGTAGTTTATGATTAAAGGTACATTAAAAACATTCAGGAAATATCTCTATTTTTGAGGATGAGGTCATTTTTCTCCACCAAACACCCTTCAGGGAAGGAGGGGGAAGTGGAACCTCTTGTCAAGCAGGGTTTCTCTCTTCTTATGTTTCCTGGATATATGACATTTATCCCTGATCAAAATGGGATTTGCCTCTTTACTGGCAAATGTAGAAATGACACCTCAAACAATTTGGTCTCTGTTCTCAAATTCATAGTGGGGGTTCTAATGCTTTCAGCATACATATACTAGGAACAAGAAAGTGGTATTTTATTTTGGAAGCCGTCAGTTTATCTTCTGTGACTGTGTTTCTAATAGTCAAAACCTCTTGGTGATTATCACGTACGTTGTTTTTTCTTTAATAATTTTATCTTTCTTTAGACTAGGTGGTCTCAAACCAAGATGCTTCAGAGGGGGGTGGGCAGGCAAGTAATATAGACTGTTGAAGTGGATCAAGTGCACTACAATAGGGAATGGTGAGGACTGTAGCAAACTGGAGATCATATTCCTTTGTTAAGGGAAGCTGCTACTAGTCAGTTTCAGCCAATAAGTGCCACATGGGACTGCAGGCCCAATGTTGTGATTCTGTACCAATATTTTCAAGAGATGCAAGAAATATGATCAAAGAAATGAAGTTAGTTCTGTCTCTTGAAATAATGTACAGGCCCTGAAATACTAGTTTTTTACTTCTGGAGAATAAGCTGTTAAGGAGGAAATTAACACCAAACAAATAAACAACAACAACAAAGCATCAACAAAACAGAAGTGTTCCTTGACCAAACCGATTCAAATAACATAAATAATTAAAATGACTTTCTATATATGCACAAGACCCTAGGTTTTGTCCACTGGAAAATCTAAACCGAAAGCCAAAATATGTACTCTCTACTAGCTGCATATTGAGACTGGAAGCAAATACTTCAGTTTGGAGTAGGAGAGGAGGATTTATGGGGGGTAATATTTGAATGATGATCTGAAATATAGATATGGCCTGGTTAAGAGCAAATAGATAATGAAGAAACAGTCCTAATAGTTGAATGAAGGAAAGCAAAGTCCATAGTAGGAAAAGTTACCAACTCCTTTGCTGGGACAGTGGTGACAGCATTTTGATTTGAGCAAAAAGCTCATGAAAACAGTTAGTTGAAAGCACTAGTTGTTGAGAGTCTTAAATGACAGGCTAAGGAATAAGAGCTTGATCCTCTAGCAGGGGGTTGCCAACTCAAGATGTCCACAGGGGCCAGGAAGGGAACCAAAAAGAAAACTTAATTTGCAGAAGAGGGCACTGTATCTCGATGAAAAGCAGGTTCAGTTCCAGTGGACTGTTGCCATGTAGAAATGCAGCGCCAGCATTGCCAACGAGACGTTGGAAATCCGAGTTTTTATTTGAAAGTTACGGTTTTTAAATGTTGGCAGCACATTCACATTAAAAAAGAGAAGTGTGAATCAAAGCTTATCTGGAAGCCCACATGTAAAATAAACTTAGAACGGCTGGGGGATGAGGGGAAGGTTACCCGTGTCCCAATCATGAGCCTGCATTCTCTCCCTTCTTAAGCCAATAGGGGGGCTCTCATCTTAAAGCGGATTTTAAATATTACTGCTACTGAGAATTCCCTGGTGGTCCAGTGGTTAGGACTTGGTGCTTTCACTGCCAGGGCCTGGGGTCAATCCCTGGTCAGGGAACTAAGATCCTGCAAGCCTCGCAGCCAAAAAAAAATGTATGTATTACTGCTACTGGTGATGGGAAAAGATTGAAGATATAATAAATTTGGTATGCATTGTAATTAAAAATATGTAAAACGTGCATGCATATGGACAAGAAGTATTAAATGAAGATAGTTTTTGAGTGTAAAAAGATGATTTTTTGAAAAGTTATGTTTCATAATTATAGTGTAAAATTTTAATTTAGAAACACATTAATTAAAATCTTTTTAGACGTTTAGAAAAAATTTTCTTCCAACTCAGTAGTTTAAACCAGAGAGAATTCAGGTTTGTGAACTTGAATGAAAACATAATTACATCTTTATTTCCATTATCCTCTAACCCAGCGGTCCCCAACCTTTTCGGCACCAGGGACCAAAGACAGTTGGAAGACAGTTTTTCCCTGGGGCGCGGGGAGGGCGGGAGATGGTTCAGGCAGTAATGGGAGCGATGGGGAGCCATGGGAAGCAGCAGATGAAGCTTCATTTGCTCGCCCACACTTCACCTCCTGCTGTGCGGCCTGGTTCCTACTGAGGACTGGCCGGCCAGCGGGGTGGGGACCCCTGCTTTAACCAAAGTGTAACATTTCCTTCAATTATGAAATAGTTAACAAACCACAGAAGCCTAAGTGGTACCCCTGTGACTTTGTCACCAATAGAAATCCCAGGTATTTTCATACTGTTGAAATGCAGATGGCTGGAAATCATGGTTAGGCTTATTACTACAGATACTTAAAATCACAGCAGTTAGCAGACCCGGATCATGTTCCTCAATGCATTAATAAAGAAGAAAAAGTACTACTATGTCACATATTTAAAAAATAATATTTTACCATAATTAGTTCCATTTTTAATCCCATATTTTAATTGTTAAAAATATTACATTGAGCAGGGTCCATTGGGTTTACCAGATCACCAAAGGGGTCTATGACATGAGAAAAGTTAAGAAACCCGGTTCTGAACCAGTAGATAAAAAGGTTTCCCATCCTGGAGGTGCTAGAGTTGCTTTTTGTTTTTTCTTCTGCAAGCTTTCATATCTGGGGTAAGAACAACCTTTCCAACTGGAGTTTCCTATTGCTTATAAAAATTCAGGAGCAGTTGGGATCATTCATTTCTGTGAAACAGAACAAAAAAGAATTAAAAAATTAAAATTTTTGAAAAAACTTAAATTCAAGTATATAAAAACAGAATAAAGGAGAACTGACCGAATGTTGCTGTGTGCTTGTATCTGTAGCAAACCAAAATGAGGAGATAAAAATGGGATCAAGTGGGACTTAAAGGTGGTCAAGCTAGCTCATGTAAAAGCCATCTAAGTGCACAATTTCTCCAAAAGAGAAGTAGGGCATTATATTCTGGACAGTGGCTTGGAGATAGGGAGACCTCCCTTAGCTATTTAGAAAAAGTATCTTCTGAAGCTTTTTTTTTTTTTTTTTACCTGAGTGGTGATTAAAGGACAGAGTTTCCATCTCCCGGGGAAATGTACCGACTGTGACAAAATTAGCTCTGAATTTGCTATTATTTAAATGCAGTTTCTTGTATTTATTAAAATGAAGTGACTGTCATATTAAAATTGAAAACGAGCAGTTGCACATGCAAATTAATTCTAAAGTTCAACTGCTGCTAAATGAGACGTGGTGCTCCTAAACTTAGAAATGCTTAACATAAATTATGACCTAATTAACATTTGCATGGTAATCCGGACTTCCTACAGCTTATTCTGCTAATTAACACATGACAAATGAGTATACATTAATATTTTATTGTAACATAACTTGTCCAAGAAAGCTTCTTAACTCCTTGGAAAATATTGTGTGTGTGTGTGTGTGTGTGTGTGTATGTGTGTGTGTTTTTCCATTTTCTGCCTGAGAAGTATCCTATTGTGGCTTATGCCATTACATAATTTTGATGATAAAATTGTTTCATGCTGTAAATTTAATAAGAGAGACAAAGGTGCAAGCCCTAGGAGTGCTTTCTCTTTCTTCATTTAGATTCTTTTTTCCTCACTCTTGCGGGAAATATCTGCATTTTTGAGAAGAAAAAAAATTGCCTTGGAATGTACATCTTAGCTAATTATCATTTGCCATGGTTATATACCCACATTATTGTCTCCCTGCCCTAAGGGGTCACGAGTGAATCCAGATCTGTTGAGTAGAGCAAATATATATGTAAGCTATGGATTCTGTACTTAGCAAATGATTTTCTATTGGTCATATATTCAATTAGTTTGTATGTTTTAACCAAATCACAACAGCTGTCAAGTGAGTTAGGGAGACCAGAAAGCTTCCGTCTCTAGCAGGGACAGGAAGTATCTCTGTGTCCATTACTTTCATTGTTGTTGGCTTGCAGTTTTTCAGTTTTGGTTTACCTTCCTGGTATATGGTAGGGGTTTTTGTTTGTTTTAGTTTGTTTTACTTGGGACTTACCAAGGATGATTGCCAATTGGCTTCTTACCTGATTACATAAATCTGAACATACGATCTTTGGGAGAAGATTTTCTAAACCAGAATGAGAGCAATTGACTATGGTGGGCAATGTGTTGGATGTTCTGGAAGCTCATTACAAGGGCACCTAATGAGTGATTGAGAGGGTCCCTAGTGTTTTGCCATTTGTGTTAAAGGATACCACGGGGTCATTGAACAACCTTTCTTGCCTAATGCTTGAATCTGACTCATGGTCTTTCAAACTTACTTCTTTTGACAGTGTTTTCACCTGCACTTTTGAAACCAACTGTATGAGATATTTTTCTCCACTACAACTGGTTCTCTAACTCTCTGGTCACCTACTGGATGTCCTACAATTCAATTCACTTTTGACACTGACTACTTGGGTAGAGGTTAAGGGCTTCGTCCCATAAGACTGGCCCTCCACCCTGGCAAATGCCAGTCACAAGTCCCAAGCCTCCCATACTTCTGACCAACTGGCTATAAATTGGGGGTTCCTACAACCCCCTCCTTAGACTCAAGAATTTACTAGAATGGCTCTTAGAAGTCAGGGAAACACTTTACTTACCATTATCAGTTTATTATAAGGATATTATAAAGGATAAAATGTACAACCGGATGAATAAGTACACAGGGAGAGGTCCAGCAGGTCCCCAGCACAGAAGCTCTATCCCTGCAGCATTGGAGTGTACCACCCTTCCGGCACATACATGTGTTCTCCAACGTGGAAGTTCTTCAAACCCCATTAAAAGGTTTTCGTGGAGGTTTCATTTTGTAGGCATGATTGATTAAATTATTGGCCACTGGCTCTGGACATTGGAGACTAGAGACTAAGAACTAATCCACACTAGACAAACACTTCTGACCTCAAGAAAACGTTTCAAACTGACTAGTAGGTAAGGGATAAATAACTGGTGCACATAAAATAAGAAATGCAACACGGAGCAAGATTTTGAACATGTGAATGACTGTGCTGAAGATGTCATTCTGTCCATCAAGGACTTTAATGCCCTCATGGGGTTAACTTTCTTGTAGATTTTCTCTTTCAGAATCAGACATCTATTTCTAGCTCAGACAGATTCCTCTTGTTTATGTTAGCTGGCTATTTCTGCTGTTCTGAGGCTTTAGATATCATAGTATGACAATGCTGATGATTCTAAGCTTTTAAATCTTTAATCACTCCAATTCCTGTACTGGGGGTCATGTTACTTAAGTAGGCGCCACTATTCTCAGGAACAGAGCTGCTAAAATAAAAATGTAACCATGTCTTACCTTCCCCTGTGGTTTCCCTACAATAAGCCCCAGAGAACATGGAACTGGAAACCGCAAACTTCTTCCTTCCTTCCAAATTCTTCTTTGTCTGATCAAGGAAGACCCCACATGTTATGGTTTTAGTGACATGGCTTGCTGTCCCCGTTTCCCACCTTTTGTCTTAGTGAATAGAAACATTGTTCTTGCTTCTTCCCCTTGGATCGAGCAGTAGGAAAGACAACCATAATAGCAATAGGAACTAACGTTTTGAGCATTGACTACGTGAAGAGCCATGGGTGGAGTGCGTTACCTGCCTTATTTGATTTACTCCCCCACATCTTGCACAGCTTCTTGCACAGTAAGAATCTACTATGTAGATTGCAATGCAGATATCCAGCTCTTTCCTTTGAGATTGCAGATCAGTACGTCTGGAGTAAGGTGCAGGAGTCTGCATTTTTTGGATGATTTTTAGAAAAAGAGAAACTTCAACCCTGCAGCTTTGAACATAACATGCTGGATCATTTTGATGAGGGTGCTGCTAGGATTGCACTTTGGGAAACAATGGTTTAGATGCATCATCAATCACTAGGATGGAAAACAAGGGCCTGAGACTGCCAGTAACTAGGTCTTACCAGTAAGATGGGTGGAGTGATATTAGTCAATCATGGAAGGCTCACTGGAGGAGGTGAGGTATAGTGGTTAAGAACAGAATTCTGGAGCTAGGCAGCTTGAATTCCCATTCCAGCTCTGCCATTTGCTAGTTGTGACCTTGAGTGAGTCCCTTACCCTTTTTGTGCCTCAGTTTCCTCACCTGTAAAATGAGGATAAAAATAGCCCTTGACTAATATGGTCATTGGAAGAATTGAATGTGTTCGTACTTGTAATTTGCTTAGCCTAGCACATTGTACGTACTATAATTATCTTCTCGTACTATATTTTTTTGTCATTCAAGGGTATAATCCTTGAGCTGAGGCTTAAAGGGTGAGGAGGAGTCTGCCAGGTCATTTACCAGCTGTGCTAATAGCAGGTGGCAGTCCTAGCAGAGCAGACATCACGTGCAAAATCATAGAGATGGGAACAGACGCAGGTTGCCAGACCAGAAAGTGGGGGATGTGAGGCTAGAGAAGTAGGTGAGGGTCAGGTCATGAAGGTCCTTGGGTTTTATACTGTGGATTCCTTCACAGGGATATCAGGGGGTGATATTTTTATTATTATTCTGGTGAATCTATGGAGCATGGGTTTGTAGGAAATATGACAGGCCAGGTGACTAGTTAGGAGGACCTGCGGGGATCCAGGCGACAGACGGTGAAGAGATGGAACACAAACACTAGTGAAAGCATGAAGAGAGGATATTTTAGAAATGCTTAGGAGTTTGGGATTAATATACATACACTACTATATATGACATGGGTAAATAACAAGGACGTACTGTATAGCACAGGGAACTATACTCAATATCTTGTAATAACCTATAATGGAAAAGAATCTGAAAAAGAATATATATATATATATATATATATATATATATATACACACACATAACTGAATCACTTTTCTGTACATTTGAAACTAACACAACATTGTAAATTAACTATACCTCAATAAAAATAAATTGAAAAAAAGAAATGCTTGGGAGATTCAATAGGTAGGTCTTGATTGTCTGAGGACAAGTTCAGAAAAATAGAGACAAACGTCAGGTTTCTGTCTTGAGAATTGGGTGAAGAGCAATGCCACTAGCTGAGATAAAGCATAACGGAGTGCTTACAGGTTCGGTGAGTTTGGTTTTGGACTGTGCGGTTTGTGGCGCCCGGGGAATGTCCACACAGAGATGTCTACAGCCATTTGGACATTATGGGTCTAAAGTCTGAGACATTGGTTTGGTCTGAAGTTTGGAACACATGACCTAATGTATGAAAGCTCAGGTCAACTGAAAAGAACACTACAAATATAAAGCATTCAGAGCAGTGTTTTCCCATCCCTGCAGTTTTCAGCAATAAGTAATTTATGTTAGAATACAAAGAACTCCAGTGAAATTTTTCTAAAAAGGAACAATATGCTCTTCCCCCAGCTCATTAGAAGGATTTCTGGAGAGAAAACACTGTGTGCAGTGACATGCGTCTAAATTCTAGACTTCCAAAGGAAGTTTTCAGACAGACCATCCTCTTGGTTAATTAGAAAATAAGATAAACCAGGAGAAGAGACCTTCTTTGGGTAGATTTTTCCATTTGTTGTGGGCTTCTGGGAGGATTACTTAGACCTATGACTTTATTATAAGAAAAAGGCATTTTTATGGATTTACAGAATATTAGAGTTAGAAACAACCTGATAGTGTATTATCTGTGATTAAAAAAAAAAAAGAGACCCCCTGAGGCTGACTGATTTACTTTAGATTTCATAGCAAATATATGACAGGACCAGGCTCTAAGAGTGAAGTCCACTGGATTGGGGCAGTGAGTGTCTCCAGGCTTCCAGCTGACCCTCATTTTTCAATATTGAAATATCTCTATCTCTATCCCTATCTATCTATCTATCTATCTATCTATCTATCTATCTATCTAATCTTTGCACCCCTTGATTCTTTTCTCCCCTTTCTATTATTTACCTTATATCTAAGGAGAATATAAAAATATGAATAACAATAGCACTACCAGGGTGGGCATGTTGACCTGGAAAGTTCTCTTCAGTGAAACATGACATACTTGTTTCAAACTGTCCAATAAAGTTTCAGTATAAAATTCTGTTGGATTAAAATGTTTCCATATTTTTAAAAGACAAATGTCACAATCTCCTGCACAATCCTTTTTTCCCCCGAGTATGTATTAGTTATAGCAGTGGTAGTAGAAATAGTAGTGAGTATTAGCAGGAGTCACAGTAGTAACTATAGAAGAATGCTAGTAACAGAAGTAATAACGGTAATGATGATGATGGTGAGGATGGTGATATATATTTATCAAGTGCTTTCTATAGGCCGGATACTCTATACATAAGAGGCTGTACAGAGTATAATTGAAAACTTTAATGCTCAGGTTCAAATTCCTGGGATTGTATCCCAGTGCAAACATTTCCTTAGCTATGTGACTTCGAGCAAATACATAAATTCTTGAAGTCTCAATTTTTACACCAGTAAAAATAAAAGTGCCTATATGAAAGGGATATAGTGGGATTAAAATGGAAAAAAAAAGTATATAAAGCATCTGGCAAAGCTTATAACCCAACTCTGTGAGAGAGTATTATTATCCCCATTGTACATATGAGAACACTGAGGCTCAGGGAGGTGAAATAATACCCAAGTCTGTTTTATGGTAGATCTGGAATTCAAATCCAGGTCTATATCACTCCTGAGCTTGTTCAAAACCACAGTGCATGTGTTCTTTGGATAAATTACTTCAATCTTGAATTTTGAATATTGCTTCTTAAATCTTGGAAAACCTCTTACTTAAGCATCTTTGCATTTGTTATCCCAGGACACTTTTTTAACATTTAGAATGTTCCATTTCTGATTCCTCTGGAATTGTTGCAGCAAGATGCCTCTGTTGTAAACATTATTTCTTTGGGTCATGGGTGATTGGCCTTTCCCAGGAAACTGACAGTTGACAAAAGAGACACATTTAACATGCAAGACTGAAGACTAGACAAAGTAGAGTCACAGAAGATAGATCCAGGGTCAATAAATACTGTCGTTAGAACATTTTTTATAACTATAAATCTGACTGCTTCTTTTGTATACAATATTGCGTTGAGACTGGCCAGCATTGGAATCTGCTTTATAGGGACTGTGTACTTACTGCCTTCCCTACTAATTGGCACTGGGGGTAAAATTAGCTGTTTTTTGGCTTTCCGTTGAAGTCTGGGACCCCTGTGACTGAATTTTACTCCTAGGTTAATAGACTATTAGTCACCTTCAATGAGTTTTCTTCCTCTCTGTTCCTTTTCTATAAGCTGATGCAGAAACCAACTTGTAGTTTGTGATAAGAATATTGAAAACCTAACTAGGATATTACATTCAACTCCACAAAGAAAAAATCACTTTAGTAGAATTATAATGAATTGCTTTCATTTTACGCTGTTTTAAGTCCCAAGGACTTTAACAAGGGGGTTGTTAAAAGTAAACGCTGTTTCATTACACATTGTGAAGGAGCAGCAATTAAGATATTGCCTAAGTAAGTTAGCCTTTTAACCCTTAAACATCTTCCGATTCTCTCAAGTGGATAGAAGAGTAGTCGATGTCAACATTACAGCTTGATGGACCAAGAACCATTATCTTTCATAGAAAAAAAATCCCTCCCAATCATTTAAGAAAAATCTCCATGAGCAGAATTAAACGAGCATCATGGAAATGTTGTGAGATGTTTTCGTTGTTCTTCTATTGCCCTTTGAGCATTCTTAGTGAAGGTTGAATGGAAGAGCTGGGACCCGAGACCAGGCCTTTTGACTCTTAGTTGAGTTGTCTTTGGGTATCAGAGTTTGATAAAAGAGAGCAACATACCAAAATGCCCTCACAAAAACCAATAAGCCATCAGGAGTCTTTGCATTATTCCTATTTCCTAATTAAAAGTATTCCTCATTTTTATTCCTGGAGCAATTTATATAAACCTGAAATATAGGAGACACATCAATACAGTGGTTATAAGCCTGAACTTTGCTGGCAGATAAACCTGGGTTCAGGCTCTAAGCATGACATGGTCTAGCTTGTGACATCAAATAATTATTAGTCTCTCAAAGTCTTGTTTCCACATCTGTAAACTGGGGCCATTGATAGCGCCTGAACTCTTTTCGTTGTTTGAGAACTGAAAGATAGAATTCAAGTGAGAAAATAGGACAGTGCTAAAGCATACCCAAGTGTTGATGATGATGTTGACAATGACAAAGAGGAAGATGATGATGATTTCCTTTGTACAGTGTGTTATAATAATTTGTTTCTGTCTGCCTGTCCCACTAAACAGTGAAAGCCTTAAAGTAGGAACGAATTGTATTTCTGCTGTACCTCCAGAGATGACACAATGGTGGGCTATCTTGGAAGTATCTAATAAATATAGGACTGAATTGAATAAATTAGAGTTTAAGAGCAATTAAGGCCTAGCTTGTCATTACTGATTATGCTGCTGTTTGACACTGAAGAAGTCACTGCCTCCCTTTATCCATTTATCCGTATATAAGGAGGAGGTATCCTACCTGTCCTTCAGACATGCTATAAGAGTGCATTTAACGTTTAATGGAATCGTACCTTAATTTGTGAGGGATTAATATTTAATATTAATGAAGTTCATAGCCTTCCATTTCACTCCTTTCATTTTTTTTTTTTTGTAGTTACAAAGTGCTTACCAGCATAAAGGAGCCCGAATGAAACGGTGTGAAGGCCATGCCTTACATCACATACATACCAAATGAGAGAGTGCCTCTCAAATCAGAGGAGAGATCTATTGAGGCATAAAAAGCATTGCAAGCAGTAAGAAAGTTAATTGAGGCACTTAACTTCACCAAGCCCCAAACCCTCACCTATTCATTTCTAAGTAGTTAAGTATTTTAGGTGATCATCACTTTTGTTGTTTCTTAAATTATCTGGATTTTAATTGCCTGTTTTCTATAGATTTTATGTGAAAATCATTTAAAAGAAAATTATACGTCAAAAAGACCATAGATGAATACCCCCAAATGATCATTATGTGTGAGTAGTGAGATTTCAAGTGATTTCTTTGTTCTTTCTTATTGTAAACGTGCCTTAACTTAGGCTCTTTTAGTGGCATGGAACAGATTTATTCAGGCTGGAGCAACTGAGTGAGTGATTACGGCCATGAGGCCAGTGCAGTGCTCCTGAGAATCTGAACACGCATTGTTACACTGTTGAGGTTCTCGAGAAATGGAGATGAATTCAAAGCATCACTGCAGACCTCTGCAATCATTCCTTCTTCCCTCTGGCAGCTACAGGCTTCAACCACTATGTTGGTCTTGGCTTCTTTTGGTGTTTTTTCTTGCTTCTGGTCCATTATCAACTAGCCTTTATTCAGTCTTCGTCTGGTATTTTTCTCTCTCTGCTTCTGTTTCCTCATGGTCTCTGCTTTTTCATCACTTCAGCTCACTCACCAAAACAGATTCAAATATGAATCTTGCAGGTTATTACTACTCCTGACCCTTACAAGAGACTGAAGATGAAGATACTGCTTTCTGCAGAGCTCAGAAGTGAATTTTGTTGTTTTTACATTTTATCCATTTCAAAGAGTGTATCTACCTATGCCTATAAATGCAAGTTTCTGTCACATATTTAGAATTCACTAGAACGACCTAGTCACTCAGAGACTAGAGAAAGGGTTTATTACAACTTTAGATATTCTGTAGTTTGAGCAGGTTATCAGTAAATGCCCCCAATCTGGGGACTTTGATAATCATTCTTTGAAAGTGTTCTTATGGGGGCTGTGCTTTCCCCCAAATCTTTTTCCACATTGATGTGCCAGTTGACGGGCAACTACAGCACCACAGCCATCCCTGCTGGAGCAGATGTGCCCAACGTGGATAATTCTAGCCACAGGTCTTGATCTTTATTGCAAAGCTGAGCAATAATTCTAGTATTTGAGAAAACCAACATCTGATGCTTGAAATTCAGAGTTCTCTCTCCTGCCCTGAAGCGATTTCTCTGTCCACAAGAGGCACAGTCCATTTGTAAATATGAAAATGGCCAGTCATTAATCAAGACATCTGGTAGTGGAGGGTTACCTGATGTTCTGATTTGACTAGTAGTCCAGAATGAAGACCTTGTAAGGTCACTTCCTCTTCTTTCCCAAAGTGTTCTATGGTCATATACATTGCCAGAATATGATCCAGGTTATAGGGGGCACTGATCATCGCCTTCATCCAGGAGAGAGTCCTTACCAGTGTCAGATGTCAATTACTGTCTAGGGTCCTGTGTATGTCTGGAGCGTCTTAGAGATGCTGGTTATTTTCTGGGTGGTCCATACAACTTGCAGACTTCTCACCTTTCTCTCTGCCTTTCATTTCAGCAGTGTGAGCTGTGAATTGTATATGTCTCTATTGTCTGATTGCTGTAAGTGTCTCTGACTGTTGCATGTTAAAACAGCATTCTTGCTTCTCATATTCATTTATTCTTAAGTCATAAGATTGACCAACTGCATAAAAAAACATCCTGACAATAATTTCCCCTTCTGATTTCAAAATTTGTATCTGAATTCTTGGTTTATTATTTTTTTTAACTCTTTATTCTGTAATGTGAAAGTGGGAAAGGGAAGATGAGATAACTTTATTTACTTTTAATTTAGCCTAAAGAGTGATGGCAGCTTGTTGCCAATAATACGTGATTTTGAAGTTTCAGACTCGTGGCCACATAGCCTATTGTGATATAGACGCATTTTCCCAGACAGTGGCCCATTGGAGAGGAATTCTTTGATGTTATTGGATAACAGAAGGCTTTAAGTAGTGTTCTCTTAAATGACTTACAGAATCTTTCTCCTTGATCAGGATCATTGAGATGTTAGGGCATTATTCTTCTTGCAAGATCATCATTTTATCAAAATAAAAAGAGTCTTCAACAAGACACCTGACAGATCCCAAGACAATAATTACACTCTTGCAACTGGAAATCTTGCATGTTTGCAGACATTTTAGAGTTCGGCATTTGTGGCTCTTCACACACTATGAAATATTTATGCATTGTTCAAATAACCCTGCTTAGTTACCATTGGATACCTACTGTTGTACAGGAATTGCATTTAGAAAGGAACTGGATCTGATTTGCAAAATCCATAAAGCTCCCATACCCAGATACTTCAATAGAAATCTTTCTGAGACAATAGTTGAAAATACTGGTTAATAGATGTTCATTTGGTTTGGAGGATTTTTTTGTTATTTGTGGCAATAAAAGAAAATAATTACTCTCAGTATTTCGCATTTGGTTCATAAGACATGAGGTTGCCAATAAAATTTGACTCTCTATTCCAGATATTTTTTAAAACAATGATTAATGTCCATACAAGTAATCAATTTTATTAATGCAAAAACATAAAAATAAGCCATAGATTATTTATAACTATCACCTAGAGAAAACATTTTAGAAAATATCTTTCCAGATTTATTTTTGTTGTTTTTCTTCCTTTACTTATCTCCTTTCCTTCCTTCCTTCCTTCCTTCCCTCCTTCCTTCCTTCCTTCCTTCCCTCCTTCCTTCCTTTCTTCCTTCCTTCCTCCTGGTCTTCTTCCATCCCACCTTCCTGTCCAACCATTCATCCATCCTTGTATTTAAAACATGGTGTTATATTAAACATAAACTTTTTACAATTTGCTTTTGTAACGAAGCAGCATACTTTGAGTGTCTTCCAAGACAATAAATATACTTCTACTTCACAGGGATTTTATTTCATTGTATAAATGTTCCATAAATTATATATCCAATGTCTTACTACTGGGCATTTATATTGTTTCTAATTTTTGCCTATTACAAATATTTCTGTGATAAACAAAACTCATTAATTCATTTATTCAATAAATATTTATTGAGCTGACACTATGTGCCACATACTGGGGTTACAGCAATGTCAGAAACAGCTCATGTTCCTGTCTTTCTATAAGCCCATGATAAATAAATAAAACAAGATCATTTAAATTTAGTTTAGAGTATCATTTGTTTTTACTGAGACAGTCTTTATCATCCATTAGAAGGTTAATACTTCTGGTTATTATTTTCCAAGGCCATTAAAAGGTTTTATATAAATGACATTATAATACAGACTTGGAAATAATGTATACTCACAGAGCATAACCTCTATTAATTTAACTGAAAAATAATATAACAATTCTATTAATTGACTGTATCCACAGCCAGGGTGAACTGGTAATATCAGGCAAATACACAGAATTTATCTTTCCATTGATTTTGGTTTTATTGATCATCTGTGGTTCTGACACATCTAGAGGTTTCCATTCCTAGTCACAAGGTAGGTGGAGACAGTGTGACATCATGTATAAAGCACTGGCCAGGAGCTGGGGATCCTTAGTATGAAATTGAGTTCAACTGCTTCTTAGCTACTTGACCCTTGGCAGTCATCAAATATTCCTAAGCTTCAGTTTCCTGCTCTGTAAATGAGAACATAGGTAATTTCTCCGTTTCTACCAATCTTGCAATTCTAAACTTGTAGGCTTTTCATTGTTTCTACTGGAAGTTACCACTGAAATGGTCTGGGACCCTATTATGAATATTGATTCCATCTATCAGAGCTATGCTAAGAGATAGGGATGACAAAATAAATACAGCAAGAACTTTGGACCAAGGAGTGACTTGATATTTGAAATTTTGAAAAGTTACTATCACTCTGTGTGTTTGAATGGGGTATAGAAAGTCAAACGTGGAAGTGGAAAGACCACTTAGAAAGCAGTTACAGTTGACAAGGTGAGAGGTGACTGTGTTATCACTGGAGATGGTGAGAAATGGTCTCATTCTGGATCTATTTGGAAGGTGGAGGGAACTGTATATGCTGATGGCTAGGATGTCAGGTGAGAGGGAAAGAGATGTTCAGGTGGACTCTATAGTTTTTGGCCTGAGAGACTAGGTTGTCAGTCACTGGTTGTCATCACTGAATTGGGGGATAGGAGGGAGCAAAGGTTTCGTGGAGGTAGAGGGGAGGGTAGTTAACATTTTGGCTGTGAGGTGCTTATTAGACTTATAGCTGGAGATGTTCAAGTGTGAAACTGGATGTATGAGTCAAACTCAAGAGAGAGAGTAAAGCAACTAGACTCCGATAAAAATTAATGAAAAATATTTTTAAAAAAAGAGAGAGAGAGGTCAGGGTGGGAAAGTTAAATTTGGGACTTATCAGCATTGGCTAAGTGATCTTAATCAAGGCAGTTAATCTTTCTGTGACTCAATTTAATCATCTCTAAGATGGGTATAATGCTTTTTTATAAAAGTTAAATGAAATAATATAAATTTTATAAAATTTTCAGCACACTGCCTGTTATATGGTAAGTAGATAATAAGCATTAGCTCCTCCTCCTCATTATGATGATGGATGGATAGGTGGATGGATGCATTGTTGATAAATTAACATGAACACTTTTAAAACCCAATTCAGAGGCTCGTCCCACTTTTGAGAAGATGGTTTCAGTGTAAGGTATGGAGGATATAGGAGAAAAAGCAGATCCTAAAATGTATTTAGATTAGAGGTTTAGTAAATATGGGTTATTAATTACACTTTCCAGGGAAACCAAGCCGTGAATCCCAGGGTTCCTATTATCACAGTTGACTATGCCAACTCTAATCTTTGTGGTTGAAGTGCGGTCCTGACCTTCCTTGCCTAGATGGAAATGTTAACTAGAAAAGCCTTGTGTAGTCCTTGAGGTGCTCGGAGAGAATCCTTTTAATAATTCAGCCAACTGTATTTACATGGTCCCTCGATGTCTGGGCTAGGCCTCTTTAGGAATAAAGGATAAAATATTAAAGAGAGAAATACAAACAATCCTGACATGAATTACAATTTCTAGTTAAAAAACGTGTTCATGACTCACAGAGGCTATTATTTGTGTGACCTCTGAAAATGGAGTTAGCTGGCTGACCTCCTAAAAGCCCCTCTTCAACACTAAGTGAACATTTCACTATAATGACCAAGTCTTTGCCGTTGAGGTTAGCAGCCTGAGCCTGCCTACTCACTAAGAATTTGTGCTCATTCATTCAATCACCGAAGCTGTGAAGACCAATTAATATGAGCCAGACATCCTAGTAGCTGAGAATTGCAGTTTTTGAAGTTGTGATGGCTGAGTTGTCTGATAACTCAGAAGTCTTCTCTCCAACACATGAAACAAATTCCTGCAAGATATGTGTGGCATTTTTAAAAAATTAAACATTTATTTTGAGATACTTGCAGATTTGCATACAAAAAGATCCTGTGTACCCTTCACCCATTTCCCCCCAATGGTATCATCTTGCAAAAACACAGCCAGGATATTGACAATTCATTTTTACATTAAGAAATGGAATTTTAAGACTACATCAAGATTTGAATCATTGGAATTACAAATGTAAGATTTAAATCTACAACTCTAAAGGCATGCAAAGACATCTCAGCTAATGATATTTTCCCTATTTTGTACCCTATGCTGCTCCCCTCCATCTGTGACCCTATGAGTCTGGATAGGCCTTCTTTATGTTGCTCTAGTGGTCCGTGTGTACCTCTCCTTTTGTAACACAGCTCACAGGTAATTCCTTGTTCAGCATCTGCTTTCTTTTGTGACTATGACATCAGAAGGCAAAAATTACATCTACTCTTCACTCCTGTTTCTATGGCATCTGGCAAATTATCTGACGCTAAGAGAGTCTGGATGAGTTTTATTTGGATGAGAGAATCAGTCAGTCCACCCTGTGACAAGTCATAGAAAACTAGGATGTTAGTGGTGATGCTACTTCAAAAATCAGTGTCAGTAAGACCTTTGCTTCTTTGATCCCAAATCTCTTCCTCAGAAAGATTTCCATCCACCAAAACAACCGAAATACTTACGTGTTCTAACACATGTAAAAAAGTTATTATTCTTTGAAACAATCTAATCTGAGTTAAATATCAATCCGCCAACTACTGAAATGTCTTGACATCAGGTGTGAAAAACAATCTATTCCAGAATAGTTTTCTTAATGAAGGATTTTTTTTTTTTTTTTTGGTTCTCCAATGTTCTAATTTACTAGACCATGATAGTTGAATGCTTTCCCCTTTTAAATGACAATATAAGTTAATGGTTCTCCAACCTTCCTTGTGATCACCCAGGGCACCCACAGGCTTCTCTTTAGGGATACTGGAACATTGATAATTTGGCATTTTAAATAGCTTGGCAGGTTATCTGAAACAGATAGCATAATAAAGAAATATACTCTACTGGCTAGCTTCTGAGAACATATCTTAAAAAGTTTACACTGAGAAGTTTTGCTTTTTGGAGTCTGGAATAACTGGCTGACTTTCCAACCATTCTCATTTCTTCAATGCTCTGAGCTGTAAGATTTAACATGATTATCAGCGTCTGATTTGAGACCTTCCAAGATTTCTCAGTCTGCTGGGTGCTTTGTTCCTTGGCGGTGAGCAGTCACTTGGGATAAAATGAAGAGCCAGTTAGACATGGTATCTATCTTTATAGTGCTCATTTTCTACTATAAAGAACAGACAAAATATCAAGTAAGCAGACCAATGAATTAAATAATTATCAATTTTGATAAACCTCTACAAGTGAGTGGAAGAATGAACATTCACAGAGAAAAACAGCCCTGAGAGGCAGAAGCTGGCCTCACACACACACAGGTGGGCCTTGGTGTGCTCGTGTTGAACATAAAGAATTTCACAAAACATCAACATCAGGCAAGGCCTTTCTGTGACTGTAACTGATCAAGACAATGACCCTGTAATCATTTTGTCTGACCCTGTATCAGACAAAAACATAAACATTGTCTAAACCACAAAAATGACCAAACATTTCTCTATGATAGTTAATACAAGCGACTGCTGCTTTTTTACAAATCAGTTTTAGCCTTGCACTAGGTTCTCACATTCTAGGTAAGAATTATTAGGATACCCAATCATAGAATTATCCCAGCTTCCTGGCAGTTTCCCAGGCAGACCAAAGTCCCATTTCCTTGAATTATCTCCCAAATGACCTAATTCCAAATCCTATAATGAGCCCTTTCCAACACCTTTCCCACCCCTCTTAGCCATGGTGTTCCCCATGGTGGAGCTCTTTCTCCTTGCCGTAAGACAATAAACCCATCATTGTTCAACTAAAAATGTGTTCTTGCTCCTCTTTAGCTTGAAGGCATTGACAAACGAATGAAAGGCAGAATTTTTTTTGGATGCCCAAAGATTTCTTCACTGATTGAACTGTTGAGTCAGATTTAGAATAAAAGGTACTAAAAGGGAAATAAATACACATGAAGAAGAAAACAGCTTAATCAACAGTAACTTGTTACAGGGGAGAAAATCAGAAAGATCTGAAGACTTAAGTGATTCTCAGAGGGGAAGGCTCTGAACAGATGGAGATCAGCATATGATTTGGGAAGAGGTCTGCATGTGTCTAGGTAGACACTATAAAGAATAGACACCAGCATGAGAAAAGACTTCAACTTATTCAAGAAGAGTTTTAGACCAGTGAGAGATCTCTTGTGACAAATGGGCAAGAAAAGAAGGAAATTGAGCCATGTTCTGCCCGTAAATTCTTCCTTCTATCTCAAGTAAATCTTTCATGGGGCTTATTAAGCAGTTTTTCTCAAAGAGTTTGTAAGCACTTCAACAGGCAAAAGAACACTTCTTCCTTCCAAAATACATCTCTCAGAAATCATAAACAGAAATGTTTAATATCTGGACACCTACCAGCATAGCAATTGCACTCCCCAAATGTGCCAAAATAAAATCAGTTGGATCCACGTGCATAAAGAATAAGGCAGGATAAATCATAATAGCTGAGTCAGTAGCCCTTTTATCTAGAGATCAAGATTTATACACTACAACTCAGTTTTATTGTCTCTAGCTGAACAAGGTTGACTGGGAATAGCTTAATTTTAGGTGTTTCACTCACTGCTCATTTTAAACAATCTCTTTCAGATTAGCTCAGTCTCTTTTATATAAATATTCACAAATTAATATTTGAAAGTCACTTTCATATATGTTTATTTCCTCTCAAAAGTTTTCCCTGTCCTTCCTCAAAATCCAAGGTGTCATTAGGTGTAGATAAAAAGCTTTTGTGTACTCATAGGTGATGGAGAAAGGAAGGCTGGAGGGAGTGAGTATGGGTAGCTGGATTGTCTCCTGGGTTCTTATTGGGCTCTATTGAGAACATTCTTGTCCAACCTGGTGACTGAACATCATTCTTTGTGTGTCTCTCAAGTTCACAGCTGCTGAAACTGTTCTTTCCACGCAATGGGCCCTAGTCGCTCTCCTTTTCACTTCTCATTTCCCGCTCTAGAACTTGGTCTCGTTTGGCTCCTCCTGGCTCAGGTGATCCTCCTGGCTCTCAGCTATGATAATGTTAAACTGATGTTCATCTTCCTCATTTCCACTCTGAGAGACACCCTACAAATTACCCTAGCAGAACCATGGCAGGTTCTTGGTTCTTAATTCTCAGCTAGCATTTGTTATACTCAAGAGATACTTTCAAATCTTTCCCATGTCATAAGCAATCCATGGATTGCTGTGTTGGGTCGGGTGAGATGCACCATGATACACTGGGGAGGTGGATCAGCCTGAAGGAGTTACCTTCTGACTATGCCATGTGGCCATTTACATTCTGTGGCAGCTTCCACATATTAGAAGGGTGCACCTTAATAGTTGCATTTTTTTCAAGTTGCAGGTAGAAATCTGCTTATGGCCTTCCCTGTCAATATATCTTGTGTTTTTATTACTCCCCTTGAGGATTGGTCCCCAAAAGTGGATAGGGGTTGATGAGAAGTAAGAACTCTAGCTCCTGGTCTCCTTGAAAGCATTCTCCATTTCCCCTTTGATGGGAACTTACATCATGTTCTATCCTGAATTTTCTCTACCCACAGCATACAGAAAAGCCCTATGGATACCATCACCAGATTTGTCTCTTGATATGGAGAGGGAGCTTTGAGAATTTTTTTTTTTTCTCTTTTGACAAGGCCTGACTCTCAGAACTATTATCTTGTTATGGACTCAAAATAAATCTAATTTGACAGTCAACCTGAAGCATAGGTTTTGTTATTCTGGATAATGCCTGCCCTTTCTCTGAGGCACTGAAACCCATTAGGGTAGGAGGGCCCCAGGGTATTGTGATTTAAGATGAATGAAAAGGACATCAGTTTAATATTTTCAAAAATATTATACCTATCAAAACTCTAATTCCATCCAGTCATGATTCCCAACTTTGATGGGTTCATGGGCCTTTAAATCATTCATCTCCTCTGAGTCAATGAATCTTTCTCTGACATCTTTAATAATTTGTTTATTTATTGAATTTATAACTTACTGTCTCACTTCTTCCTTTAGAATATAAGATCCACAAGGGCAGAGATCTTTGTTTTACTCACTGATATATGTGTCTCTGGTGCCTGGAACATAGTAGGGCCTCATAACTATTTGTTGAATGAATAAATAATGAATGAATAAAAGAAACATTTCCTTATGCCCATTTAGCAACAAATATTAAAAAGGTAGTCAGGTCTTACATATAGGTGAGAAACTAAGTTGTTGTAATAATATGCATGGAAGAATGATTAGAAAGTGTCACTTAGGTACTGAGGTTACAACATGGAACACAGAGACATGTACCGGTTCTCATGGAAGGAGAGAAGCAGAGACATTAATTGTAATCCTGGCTCTGCCAGTTATTAGCTATGTGATGAGCCTCAGTATTTGAATATATAAATTAGAGATAGGGTTATCTATCCTACAGTGTTGTGCATGGCACATCACAGGTACTCAGCGGATGTTAATTTTCTTCTCTTTCACATCCCTAGGTATCAACCTATAAAGTGATATGAAAAATCAGAGGAAAAAATGGAGGAAAAAAAAGAAATTAAACGTGGACTCTGGTCCTCAACCATAACTGGAATTTGCTTTAGCTCTATACTCTATTGAAGTATAGTTGATTTACAATGTTGTGTTAGTTTCAGATGTAGAACAAAATGATTCATATATATATATATATATATATATATATATATATATATATATATATATATATATATTCTTTTCAGATTTTTTTCCTTACAGGTTATTACAAAATTTTGAGTATAGTTCTCTGTGCTATACTGTAGGTTTTTTTTGATTATCTATTTTATATATAGTAGTGTGTATATGTTAATCTCAAACTCCTAATTTATCCCTCCCCCCCTTTCCTCTTTGATAACCATAAGTTTGTTTCCTATGTCTGTGGGTCTATTTCTGTTTTGTACATAAGTTCATTTGTATCTTTTTTTTACATTCCATATATAAGCGATATCATGATATGATATTTGTCTTTGTCTGACTTACTTCACTCAGTATGATAATCTCTAGGTCCATCCGTGTTGCTGCAAATGGTATTATTTCATTCTTTTTATGGTTGAGTAATATTCAGATATATATATATATATATATATATATATATATATCACATCTTCTTTATCCAGTCATCTATCGATGGACATTTAGGTTGCTTCCATGACTTAACTATTGTAAATAGTGCTGCAGTGAACATTAAATAAACTCAAAATGGATTAAAGACCTAAATGTAAGACTGAATACTATAAAACTCCTAGGGGAAAACGTAGGCAGAACACTCTTTGACATACATCGCAGCAATATTTTCTGGTCCTCAACCAAACTGGAATTTGCTTTAGCTTTTGGTGGTCGCTTTTCTCTGGTTAACAAGGAGTCATCCCTTAGCGTAACTGTTGGTGGTCCCATGGAATTACTCCTACAGCAGTGTATAAGGCCACCCGTCACAGAAAATGGGCTGTGACCCTCTCAGAGGCCCTTCAGTGGCTTGGCCTCAAGCAAGTGACATTCTGGTCCTTCGTCTTCAAGCCAGAGAGATCCGATTGGCTGTTTTCCAAAGTGTGTTTGCAGCTCACTGGACACTCTCGTTCTGCCCATGTTTGATAGGGCTCTTAGGTTCTAAACTCTGCTGCTTACAGAGTCTCTCATTTCTCACTTCCCATGAGATGGAATTCCTGGATCTTGATATCAGTTCAAGTGGAAACATGTCTGAGTTTCTTTTAAGTGGTCTTGCCATTAAAAAAAAGGTTTTTATTAATTCAAAGAGTAGGATTCAGAGATATTTGTGCAACGAGATACCTTTGCCTGGTGCTATTCAAGCCTGTGGACACTCAGAGTTGAAAAGCTAAGGTATATTTAGCTCCCCAAGATCTGGGCTGAAGAAACTTTTTTAAGCCATGGTCCCTGCCCTCCAGCAAATTATCAGATGATGGTAATGATAGTAACATTGACAACAGTAACACTTACTGAGCACTTAATGTGTCTCAGACCGTATGTTAAACACTATCCATGCATTAATTAATTTAGTCCGGGCAAAATGGTCAACGGATTAGGTACTCTTAGTGTCCCCATTTTACAGATGAGGAAACTGGACTCAAAGAGGCTAAATGACTTGCCAGAATAGTAGAGCAGACTTCAGAGAATTTCCTGCCTTTCGTTGTACCAAAATGTTTTAGATACATGATCTTATTCTGTTCTTCCAGCAACTCTGTTAGATAAGAACATTAGCTACATGTTTTGACTGTTGAAACTAAGGCTCAGAGAGGTTAGGTAACTTTTCCAAGGTCACACAGCTTGTAAATGGCAGAGCTAGGATTTGAAACAGCAAAGCCTGTATGCCTAAATTTTAAATTAAACTATTATAGGAACTTGATGTCTAACAAAATACTGTATTACCATGGAACAAGTCTAAATAGTGTATATACACACATACATACCCCACACCTTCAGAGTTGTAATCACAACGCACTTTTATATAGATTAGAAGTGAGAATTTTAGAAAGTTATCCTCAGAGATAATGGTGAAGAGCGGTGGTGAAGATTGGAGATTTTTAAAACACCTAATTACCATCCAGCAGGTGTCTACCCCCAGGCACACTTGGCAGGTAAAATGGTGTCTGGGGACCAGAATGAATACTTGTTTCCCTAGATGTGCTTTTCTGTCTACACCGTGTTTCTGTGAGTTGAGGGATTTAATAACAGATGCTCTGGGATCATTCTTATTAAAGCAAAAGAATTGTCGCCATAGATGCATTTCCCTTCCTGTGTTCACCATGAGCGCACCCTAAGAGAAATGATCATCTGACCCATAAGCACAGTAGAGATCACAGTGGGAAGCAGAACCCAGGGCTGGGTTTCTCGTGATGATAATGACAGAACCTCAGCTTCATTAACATAGAGTTTTACACAGGACCCTTCTTTCCCATCATAACCCTTATATGAAACGAACACCTTTCAGCCTCAAGGCCACAACACTTAATGTTCAGGTTGAAGAGGAATTAGTTTCTACTTAAGTTTGAGTAAACAAAATAAATGATCATCTCTGTTGGTTTTCCATCCCAGTCTGTGTTTGATCCTGTGTTCACTGCATGGCACACCAATACGAAACATTTCTCATTTGTCCTGAAATGAGCGTCAGATGAAATGTCTTTTTATGTAGAGCATGGGCCTATATTCTGTTGTCTCAGAACAGTTATTTGGTGCTTTGAATACAGATAGATTGAATTATCTCATCCTTCAATACTGGTAGGAGAGGGAGGAAGGAAAATGTGTCTCTTGCCTTTATATAGCTTATACTCTGGCAGAAGGACAGATCAGGATATCTTATTGGTCTTGTTACTGCTGTGCCCAGTGCCTGGCACTTAATAAGTGCTCAACGAATACTTGTTGCCTGAGTATACTCACAGTGAAGTATAGTAAGGACTATGATAGCGGGATGACCAGAGAGCCATGGAAATATATGGCCCTGGACTGATTTCCCCAACGGAGACATGAGGTGGAAGCTCTCTCTGCCGTCCTTCATAGCCTTGCTGGAGGAGACCCCCCACAGCATGGCAACTCAGAACATGCCACTGCTCTCAGATAAATACGGATCCAGGTCCTGCTTCCCCTCATGTGAAGCATGAAAGCGTTGACAGGCTGTCCCTCCTGTTTTCCCATGTGAAACGGTAAATGATTCATGTGATGCTCTTAGTGACCAGCACACGCTAAGCCATCAATACCCATAATTGCCACTGTCTTCCGAGGATCGGCTGGGTTCTCATTGTGCAGAGCCATGTTATTCCTTTCAGGTGAAACTCTGCAGTGGATTCAGTGTTTTAACAGAGTCATGATGGAAGTCAATCACTGAATGCCTCAAATAGAAAAAAGAAAAAAAACATCACAACCTCCCAACTCTAGACATTTAAAAATGTGATTAGTTTTTAAAGGTTTCTATTAAATGCATCCAAACGACTAGTGTTTCTTAAGAAGAGCAGAATTTTCTACTACTCTGTGCTGCTTCCCCCACCCCCTTGTGATTTGTGGGTAGCCATCGGAACTTCCTGAGCTTTAGCTCTCAAAGCAACGAAATGCAGAGAATAAAAATAAATGTGTAAAGGCATTTACTTTTCTACCTCAGAGAGTTTTTAGGAACCTATGTCTGCCTAGGGTCTGCTTCATTGATTCATAGAGTCATCAAATACTTATTGGTCACTATTTATGTGCAATGCATCATGCCAGCCATAAGTTGGGATATATGCCTTGAAGAAGCATGTGGTAGGGAGGTGGAGGGAAATAGACATGTGTACACATTATTATAAGGGAGGATAGTTATGGCCGAGAGAGATGCTAAGAGTGACAGTCATGTATAAAGAGGCTCTTGGCTCAGCCTGGGACTGTCAGGTCCACCAGATGGATCCTGTGCTTTCCTAAGCCCAACCCCAAATTCAGTGTTTGATACTGCTTGTCAGTAGGTCTGCTGTGAATGTTTAGACTGCATTCAGCTCAATTCAAATCTAAGCATTCTTTCCCCAGTCATCATTCATTATTCCAGCTATTTACCCAACAGCAATCTATTAATGAATAAAGGGATATTTCATGATATTCCTTTCAATGAATCAATAAAGGTCTATTTCCTGAGCATGTATTGCATTTCTGATACTCTGAAATCAGCGATAAGTGAAATTCGACCCTTCTCCTTAAAAAGCTCCCAGTTTGGGCTTCCCTGGTGGCGCAGTGGTTAAGAATCCACCTGCCAATGCAGGAGACACGGGTTCGAGCCCTGGTCCGGGAAGATCCCACATGCCGCGGAGCAACTAAGCCCATGTGCCACAACTACTGAGCCCGCGCTCTAGAGCCCGCAAGCCACAACTACTGAAGCCCGCGCGCCTAGAGCCTGTGCTCCGCAACAAGAGAAGCCACTGCAATGAGAAGCCCGTGCACCACAACGAAGAGTAGCCCCTGCTCGCCACAACTAGAGAAAGCCTGCGTGCAGCAACGAAGACCCAACGCAGCCAAAAATAAATAAATAAATTTATAAAAACAAAAGCAAAAACAAAAAAAAAGCTCCCAGTTTAAGAAATCATGTGGGAAAAATGCAGATTGCTGTAGCCTGAGTCAGAATACGGTAAGACCTGAAGCAGAAACAGAAGGCTGGGAAACAACTGAAGCTGGTGTTTTCACCATGTGCTTAGTGACGTGCCCAACCACTCCAGGCCCTGGAGATGTAGACCCTGTCCTGGCTATGGGAAAGACACCAGGTAAGTCTCTAAAGAGAAGGGAGATGTCAAAGGTCTCAGATGCCAAAATAGAAAGGTTATTCAGTAGGAAGAGCCTCCCACATTTTTAAAGCAGAGAGGAAAGGGGAGCAGGAGCGGAACTAGAAAGCAGCACTGCCCGGCTCTTGTGAGAAGGCTGAGGGTGAAATACAGCTGAGAAGTGGTGGTGTTGCTAGGTTCTATTTGGGGTGGTTTCTCTTAAGGGGTTTCAGGCATTTCAGAGAGGAACCATTTCAGACTTCGGCAACTTCCCCTACATCCAAGCAGACAGTCCCTCAGCTTCGGACAGCTCCGGATGCCTATGTGGCCAGTTCCTCTTGAAACACCTTTCTGGGGCCCAAGTTCACCCAGATCTCAAAGTGGTCAACTCTGAGGTGGAGGAGCTTTCATGAGAAGTGCTAAAAGAGCCTAGATTTTTCTGCAGAGTGGGGTAGGGTCAGAGTAATTTAAAAATCAAATGCCTTGTCAAAGACAAAAATGCATCCCAGACTGTGTTTCACTTTCTACAAGAATAAAGGTAAAGGTGTTCTAGTAACTAATAACTTTTTGTCATTTCTATCCTGGAAGTTATGGCTTTAGATTCAGCGGGGATGCTTCCTTTCTTTCTTTTGGTGCTAATTCATTTCAGGTAGAAACATCAAGATTGTCTTGAGATTTGAGGCTGTTGGGATCTCTTAAAGTTTAGAAGGCTTTAAATTCTCCCCCAGCAAATGTTCTAAAACCACCTTCCAATTCTTTAAATATCTTGTGCTTAGGATTTAAAAGCCTGTTGCTTTTCTACCATTCAATTTTCTACCTCTCAGGTAACTGTGATATTACAATTTTGCAACATCCTGTAGCGCTGCCCAAGCATTCACTTCTGTGTAAAGCAGGGTTGTACACTGCCCTAATTAATAGGGGAACTGGGTGGAGACATTAATGTCAGTTAACTCATAACATGCATAGGAAGCTGGTTCTCATTGTTTCCCCTACACACACACACTAAATTGCTATCTATCCACATAAAACTTTACCTAGGACTGAGTCTCAGACGCATGCTTACATAAAAAAATCTGCAATTGGCTGTTCTATGTTATGATTATCAGAACTTTACTGATCAGTTTCTGGGAAGATGAGAAAAAGATGCCTGGACTCGCAAGGTATTTTAGTTAAGAATCTACTTCAACCACTTGCCAGGAAGAAAGTCACATAAATCTCTGGTTCTTAGACTTTTCATCACTTACTTATAGTCAATACCATCCTCCCACCCAGGCCAGGTAGCCCTGCTCTAGGGTTTGGTCTTTGGGGTCCAGCTCTGCCCTCTGCTGGTTGTGCCCCTCCCCTTGGGAATCTTCAGGCAGAGGGCTGTGTCCATCCAGAACCCGTGCCCTCCCTCCCACCCCAGAGTCTGGATATTTGAGACTCTAGGATTCTCAGTACACGTGGCCCTGAACCTGTTTTCAGGCTTTTTCCTGAGTTTATTCTTTCAAGATAAGGAAATGATGTTAAGGGTGTGCAAACATGGTGTGACCAAAGGGTAGATATTTCTGGGATGGAGACGAAGGGCTTTGGTGTCCGAAATCACGTGCTCAACTCTTTACAGTGGAGGCTGGTGTTAGGGGAGAGGGGAGGAAGGTGGGCTGGGGAGGAGATCTCCATTTGTACTCTTGCTTCAGGCCCTGTGAGTGGGCCGGCTTGCTTAGACCTCTGAGTACCCACTCTTTAGGAGGAGATGTGGGGGAATTAGCCACAGGAAGGGTAGCCTAACACTTTGGAGGAGGAAGTGCTGTGGGGTAAGTGTGTTTAAAGGTTTTCTTGTTCTCAAAGGTGCTTATTAACTACATGTCACAGTGATGTCAGCCTTAGCAGTTCATTCCTCTAGTTTTGACATTGAATATTTGCTGAAATATGGATAATTCTTCAGGGGTGCAAATACATCTATATTTTTCACCAGCAGCAGTTAACATTGTTGTATGCATTTCTTCCATTAGCCAGTCACCTACCAAGGCTCACAGGAAACACACGGATTTAGTAAGTTTCATTGGTGGTGAATTAGTAAGTGTTTGGAAGAGTATTAGAATTCCCTGAATTTCTAAGTTACAGGCTTCAGCACTATAATAATAAGTAGCATTAGTAGTCAATATTCACAGAAGATTTGCTATGTACCAGGTTCTGTTCTAAGCACCTTACATAGATCATATCATTCAATCCTCATAGAACATAGGAAGTAGGCTTTTTTCTTACCCCTATTGTAAAGATGAGAAAAATTGAGGCTCAGAGAGTATAAATGAGCCCCAAATCCCAGAGTTAATAAGTAGCAGGGTCAGACTTTGAACCCAAGTCTCTGATTACTCCTTCCCATTGGCTTAGGACTCCCACTTTATTTACATGTGTCTCTTGTCAACCTAACCTAACCAATTTTTCATTCATGTGTCTCCAGCACACTACATGAATTTGAAGTCTAACATTAGGCCATCTTACGTTTCATAATTAATCTTTATTGCCTTTATTATTATAATTGTTCCACTCTAAACTCAGTAGCCACTGTTATACCAGCCTCCTATTCTGGTCATTAAGAGGCTTGGGAGATTGCCAAAAATTCATACTAATATGCGTCTGCTATGTTTATTTAGCTAACCACCGAAGTGATAAACTGGCATCGGACAATTACAAGGACAATTCCCTGAGAAATATTACATCATTCAATTAAGTCTTTATTGTTTTTCAAAATGTATGGGGAAATATAGAATTTTTAAATGAGAAAAAGACATGTAAATTTTGTGAAATACATTAACAGAAAAGTGCATTACTTTTATATTGTGATTAAAAATATCACAGTCCTAGAATATATAGTCACCTTTAAAGGAAATGAATTACCTTTATATTTCATTTATTTTTACACAAATTACATTGGAATGAGCTTTCTGTCTTTTGATGAAGTGGGAGGGAAGAACTATAACTCTAAACCAGGGGCCAGATCAGCCCCACAACCTGTTTTTATAAGTAAAGTTTTATAGAAAAACAACTAAGCTCATTTGTTTACATATTGTCTAGGGCTATTTTTGGGCTACAGCAACAGAGTTCAGTACTTGTGATAGAGATTATCTGGCATGCAAAGACTAAGATAGTTACTATTTAGTCCTTTATAGAAAAAGTTTAAAGATTCCTACTCTAAACAATTTTCCAAACTAAAATGTTGGTTGATATATATTTCAATAATAATTTAAGAGTGTCGTCTAACTGGAGACATTCAATATTGACTAAAACTCAGTTGTGTCAAAAAAATTTTTGGTCTCTAAAATGTTCAGCCAGTTAAAAAAAGCACGTTTTATTCTATCGCCACATTGATTTGAAAAAGCTTGCAAAATCAAGGTGAGGTTCCCTCAATCCTACAGTTGCTCTTTAAGCAAAAATATGTTTATCAAATTCACTTACTAACAGGAAATGGAAGGCTACAGAAACCATGGGAGGTTTTGTGATAAAACCAAGAATCAAGTGTTTACTTTTTTCTCTAAAGCAGAATTAAAATGGGAAAAGTTCATGTGAGGAAATATATTTTTTTCTACTAAATAAACTTATTTAAAGTAAAAAGAAAGCCACTAGCACCTGTTTCCCACTAATAAAGGTCTGTTTGCAGAGGTGCATTTCTATACAAAAAAGGGCAAAGTGATATTTTCCTACTTTGATTAGATTATTCAATTTGTTTCTTTGCAAGAGGCAGAATTTCCCTTGCATTTGAGCTGCCTCCCTGTGTAAACCAGGCCTAATCTACCTGGTACTCACAGATTAATCCCTTAAAGCCTAGCAGATAGAATGTCAGAAACAGATATTGATTCAGTAGACAAAAGGCAGTAGAGAATGCAACTTTCACCTAGTAAATATGGTGGCCCTAACTCAGCCATGGCTTTTGGCCTCTAATATTTTATCCCCAGGTATGCCTTTTTTTGAAAGAAGTCTTAAAAATGCCAAAGGGAAAGCCTTGTGTCTAACTTTTACACACAAAGATTGTTATGGTAGTAAAAAGGAAAGTAGATTTCAAAAATGTTGCTGGAACAATTTGAAATCCATAAGCAAAAACAAACAAAAACTCTACCTATACCTCACACCATACACAAAAATTGACTTGAAATATATCAGAGGCTAAATGTAAAACCTAAAACTCTGGAATTTCTAGGAAAGTAATGTCCAAAAGGAACAGTGGACCATAATGGAAATGTTCAATAGCTGTTCTGTCTGATATGATAGCCACTAGCCAATAAGGTTACTGAGAACTTGAAATATGGTTAGTGCAACTTAGGAACTGAAGTCTTAACTTTAATTTTAATGAATTTGAACCTAAATTAAAATATCGACATGTGGCTGGTGGCTATTGTACTGGACATCTGAATTTTAGAAGAAATTACAGGAACAAATATTTGTAACTGGAATTTGGCAAAGATTTCTTAGGATAAAAAAGCAGAATCAATAAATAAAAAAATGAGAAATTGGACTTCATCAATACTAAAAACTTGTAATTTTTAAAAGACACTTGTAAGAAAATGAAATGATAATTCACTGACAGAGAAAATATTTACAAATACCTGAAAAAGGACTTATACTGAGAATATATAAAAATTCTCCAAATGCAATGATAAGAAAACAAAATGGGCAAATGATTTGAACAGACACTTCAAAAAAAAAAGAGGTACAAAGGCAAATAAGCACAAGAAAAGGTGTTCAACGTAATTAGTCATTAGAGAAAGTTACATTAAAACCGCAATGTTATAATATTACATGCCTGATAGAATGGCTAAGATAAATTGTTTAAAAACCTGAACAATAATAAATGCCAGCTAGAATGTAGAGCAACTGGAACTCTCATACACTGCTGATGCGAATGTGACATGTCAAAGCCCCTTTGGAAAATAGCTGGGCAGTTTCTTATAAAGTAAAATACACACTTATGACCAGAGCTCTGTTGGAGTCCGTCCTTACTGCTCATTCAACTCCACATTTAGTGATGCCACATTGGAAGCTTGAAATAGGCTAGGTGGGTGTATTTACACTACAGAGAGTGGCAAGTGCTACAAATAAAAGTTTTTTTGAGGGGAAACAACTATTAAATATCTACCATTACAGCACTGCATATAGCCTAGAAATTGTAGTCCTAGAGAAATTAAAACATATGTCCATCCTAATACTTATACATTAAAGTTTTTGGTAGCTTTATTCATACTTGCCCCAAACTGGAAACAAACAAAATGTTTATCAGTTGGTGAATGGATAAGCAAACTGTGGTACATCCGTAAATGAAATACTACTCAGCAGCAAAAAGGAATGAACTGCTGATAAATGCAGTAACATGAATGCATCTCAAAAGCATTAGGCTGAGAGAAGCCACAAAAGATGACATTTTATATGATTCCACTTATATAACATTCTGGAACAGGCAAAATTATAGAGACATAAATAAAAGTAGTAGTTGTAGGAGCTGAGAGTGGGGGAAGAGGATTAACTACAAAGGAACCTGAAGAAATTTGGGGGTGATGAGACTATATTACATATATCTCTTTCAAAATGTATAGAACTATACACTTCAAACAGGTGCATTTTTTATTGTATTTAAATTATATCTCACTAAGCCTCACTTTGAGGAAAAGAACAGATTTCCTATGGAAAAATATCTGTGTTGTACTTTTCGGTTCTCAGGCAGAGAAACTGTTCTGAAAACTTATATGAGAGCAATCACAACATATAAGAGAAGTTGAGAGTTTGGTGAGGGAATCTCTCTCTATCTCTGTGTGTCTCTCATTTAAAAAGAAAACTACAAACATGAATTAAGCTAAATATTTCCCTTGGGACCTGAATCTACAATATTTTCTTCCAGTAGGTTCCACATTGCCCCAATTCTTTGAGCATGACAGGTATTCCTGAATTACCAGGCAGGCTATAGTTGCTATTAACCCATCAAATGTGTTTTTAGAGACATGCCACATCTTACACCAAACTAAAGAGATCAGAATTCTCCCTCTTTATCAAGTTCCTAGGAGGGATTTGATTTCATACGATTTCTGATACTCAGACAAGAGCATCAAATAACAAAGTCTAGTTTCAAATCCAAATTCAAAGAGCTAAAGTCTCTTAGCACATAATTTAGTGTCTGTTCTACTCATGTTTTTATTGATTTTACAGGGGCCCTTGGTACTAATTCTATCAAACACTTATTATGAACCAAATTATCTATTCATGCCTAACCCCTGGTGATTCAGTGCTAAAATGTATGGGTCAGGCAATACAGAGATTAACAGGCTGATTGGACTTTTTTCAATATTTCCGGACAAGTTTTTCAAGAATTTGGGTTAGTAAAAGCAAAATCACCTTTAGTAAATAATTATTTGATAGCTGTATGGGATGTTTGTGACAGTATATGATAGCTTATTATTTTTCTTCTCTAAAGTGTTTATTTTATACCATAAAATGCAGAAACTTACTCAGACAAGGGCTGTGGCAGCTGTTTTTTTAATGAGGTCTACCAGTTGAACTGAGTAGTAATAAGTATTGGGTTGGCCAAAAACTTCATTCAGGTTTTTCGATGTTATGGAAAAACCCAAATGAACTTTTTGATCAATCCAATAATGTGTTTTTCTAATGCATCGATAGATCCAAAACCCCCCAAAATAGACCAAAGTATGCTCAAACTAGGTAACCTTTCTTTCTGGAATGTCCAGTTTAATAAAGCCAAGATAAGGTAGTGGGAAAGACATCTGATTTGAAAATTTTTTATGCAATAGAGTTAAGCATTACGATACGCTCTAGCCTCTGGCTGCCATTCATGCCTACCTATTTGTGCTTGGGATATCACAGCTTTGGTTGGTGAGTGGTGAGTTTCCTGGAAGAGCTTGCCAGACTAGACATGAAGTGGGAAGAACAAATTAATCTAGACAGCATAAAGCCTTACAAGTGTATTAGTAATTTTTAACACCTTGAGAGTAGTGTCATTCCTGATTAGATGAAGATGTAAAAATACAACTAAATGAGATGTTCAAAATTAAATAGGATATGATATTTTAAATTTCTGAGTAGCTTTTTTGGTCTTTTGTTATTATAAAAACATATAGAATAAAATATTAAAACAGAGATATAGAAATAGAAAATAATAATTTTTGCCCAATGCCAGTTTCACTCAGTAACACAAGTTACACATATATACTTATATAAAGAGATCTATTTTTAAAATAAAGGCTTTATCATTTTATACATCTACAATTTTTTTTCAGTGAAAAGCTTATTAACTTCTTCTATGAAAATACCTACAGGTCTTCCTCAAGGCAACATATAATTAAGCTCTAAGATACATTGTAATATACTTAGCTGAACCTCTCAGAGAATATTTAGTTTTTTCCATTTTTTTCCCTATCACAGTGTACATTTTGTACCAATTATTTGCTTACTAATATGACTGTTTCTTTGGATGTATTACTAGTAGAAGATTTTTTTTCTTTGGTTGAAAAATGCTGTTTTCTTGGGAAGGAAATTGGGTGGTATCAAATGAGAGATTTGGAATGAAGGATAAAAGGGAAGGATGAAGTCATAAGACCATGACTGGATTAATGATTTATGTGTGATATACAGAGCTCTGTATTCTGAGTTTCAGCAAATATATTTAGAATATCTTCTATGTGCCAGCATTCTGTCACATGCTTTTATATGTTCTTCCTTTCTTTTTGTTGGCTTAGCTTTATAAACAATTATGACATTTTCAACAGTGTCTCCTCTATAGACAAAAAAGGTCTTTTCACATTATCTTTGACTGAGGTTTGTTTCATGGAATAAAAAGCGTAATTTCAGAGAGCGGTAAATTCTATGAACAAAATTAAATGAAGCAATGCACAAGAGCTGCTGAGAGAGGAGGACTTTATATGGGATGATGAGTGAGGGACTCCTGTAAGAGGTAACACTCAAGGAGAACTTGAGTGACCAAGAGGAGCCAGCCATGAGATGTACTGAGGAAGCTGTTTTTTCAGATAAAGGAAACTGTGAGTACACAGCAACTAAGGCAGGAACTAAGTTGGATTATTCGTAAAAAAATAATATTCTAGTATGTCTAGAGAGAAAGGTAGGGTCCAGACCACAGAATGGCTTGAAGGTCAGGGTAAAAAGTTTGCATGTTAGAAAAACAGGGCACTCCAAGTTCAGTGGGAAGCTCTTAGAGACGTGTAAACTGGGAGCCTTATAATCTGGTTTATGTGATTGTGTGGCTGACTGTAAATGTTTGGTGAATGGACCACGGAAGGCAAGAGTGGAAACAAGGAAACAAGGTAGGATGATATTGAGGTCACGCAGGGAAGAGGTGATGGGGGCATTGCAGATCGAGAGCAGACAAAGGTAAAGGATACATTGTGGAGGCAGAACATAAGGCCTACTAATGAACTCATTGTGAATGTGATGGAAAGAGATAAATTGTCACCATCTTCCATCTAGAAGAGGAGGTTCTCTGATGCAGAAGTACTTCAAACAGTCTATAGCACTGGGGAGATGGAAAAAGTTGGAGTCTGGAACCCACCAGGGTTGGATTCGATTAGAAACACTTTATTCTTTGGACTGGGCTGCTGAAGGGTGGCATCCTGGGAGTGAAGATGAGCCACAGGTAAACCAGATGTCACATAGACTGTATCATAGTATGAGTTGTTTGAGTGACCCCCAAAATCTCAGTCCCTAACACTAGAATTAATGCAATCCTAAATTGCTAGGGTCCAGATGCCAGGCTGAAAAAAAGAAGATTCTCTTCCTGGAGAAATATAGGATATTTCTAAAGCTCAAATTATTTCTACAAATGACATTTTAAATAAAATTTCCCTAACACAATCAAAGATAACCAGGCACATAAGAAGATATAATATGCTGGGTTTCCTGGGCCACATTTTGGGCAGGAAATATCTGCTAGCAGACTTCTTAACAGAATTAATGGAAGCCAGAGAACAATGAAATAATAACCTCAGTGTACCAAAAGAAAAAAAAAAATGCTGCCAATCATGAATTCTATGGTCAATAAAAATATCCTTCAAAAGGAAAGCTAAAATAAAGATATTAATAGATAAGAGTGAGTGATTTTTCGATAATACCCAAACTAAAAACTAAAGGAAATTCTACAGATGGAAGAAAACTGTTCCCGGAGAGAATGTTGGAGAATTAAGAAGGAATAAAGAACGAGTGAAGTGGTAAATAGATTATGAATATAAACTGTATATATAGAGTTAAAATATATAGTAATTATAGCATATAGGTCATGCGAGGGTCAATTGGGCTAATGTATTCTAAAATTCTTGAATTCCTTGGGAAGACGGTGTAAATTAAAATACCAATTAACATTAAATTAAAATATGCTAAAATACATGTTTTAATCTCTGGGTAACCCTTAAAATAATTGCAAAAAGTATAATGTTTAAAAAGAATAGTAAAATAAACATAAAAAGGGAGAGGGAGAGAGAAGGAAAGAGAAAGAAGAAACATAGGGCAGGACAAATTTAAAGCACTAACAAGACAGTAGATTATTTAAGCACAAATATATCAGTAATTGCATTGAGTGCTCCAGTTAAAAGCCAGTCATTTTTCAGATGGCTATTTTACTGAAACAATAGGAAAATATACTCCATAAAACACTAAGTAGAGCTGGTATAGCTATAGTAATACATAAATATAAAACCAACTATAAAACAACATTACCAGAGGCAAAAGGGGAACGGTATTAAAATAAAACACTCAATTCACCAGGAAGATATAACAATTCTAAATTTGTGTGCATTTAGGAAGATGGCTGAAAATACATAAAGAAAAGTGATTACAGTTATGAGCAGAAATAATCACACAATCATAGTGTGTGATTAAAAAACTTGTCTCAAGTATATTCTTTAACAATCCTTGTCCTTTTTGGTTTTTTTCCATGCTATTTTTCTGGTGAACAAACAGCATCCTTCATCCTGTGGAACGCCCATATTCTGTATCTGACTAATTGCTTCTTCATAATGTTGTTTACCCTTGTTTTTCTACCTTTCATTTCCCAGTAAATAGGTAGGTAGTTCTGGAGACTTGATTTGACTCAAGTTCAATTTATTTTAGAGTAGATTTCTTCTGGGATGGTGCAATATACCTTTTACTGCAACTCTTCATGAGGCATATGATTAATCAGTGGGTTCTGGTGAACAGTGGAAAATTTTAACACCTCTTGTTCAGCAACTAATATAATAAGCAGACCACATATCAGTAAGGGTAAAGAAGATTTGAAAAACTCAGTGGATATATTTAACACTATGCCCGATAACTGCAGGAAACACCTTTTTTTTCCCCAGGCACATATAGTGCAGTTATAACATTTTCATTATTTTAGAATATGTAAGTTAAAACAGATTTCAAAAAAATAACATAGAGGGTATATGTCCTCTGACTAGAGTTTAATTAACTTAGAAATTGAGGACAAAAAGGTAGCAAACTTATAGGAGAAATTTTAAGCATTTCACCATTAAGTAAGTAAATGATCTACTTGTGTTTTAGTTGAATATAATATATGAGATTAAAGAAATTCTCTTTCTGTTGTTTCCTAAGAATCTTTGAAACTATGAAATAACATTTAATTTTGTCACTTTTTCTGAATTAATTGAAATGACTTCCCTCTTTTATTCTGTTAATTTGGTATATTGCACTTAAAATCAATCAACTTAAGCAACTTTGAATTGCTGAATAAACCCTACATGGCATGATATATGGCTGGAATCAGTTTGTTAATGTTTGTTTAGGATTTCTGCATCTATACTATGAATAAGACTGCCCTATAATTTACCTTTTCTGTAATTCCCTTTCTGGGGGCTTTGGCTGGTTTAACAGGCCTCCTTTGGGAACTGGGTATTGTTGCAACCTTTTTTATTTTGTGGAAGAATTTAAGATTATTATTACTTCTTTCCTAAATGTTTGGTTGAATTACTTGATGGAAAAATCCAGGCATCAAGGAAACTAAACAAAATTAAATGTTATAGTTTTAAAAATTCTTAGGAAGTAAAAGAGAATTTAATCTAATGCATTCTATTCACAGAAAACACAAGTAGATATTATACTTAGTGGTTAAGTGCTGAAAATTTATCCTTTGAGTTTGTTTTAAGTCACTAAGTTGTGGAAGAGTTGGTCAGTCAGCGACAGTTAACCGGAAATAAGTCAATAGAGTTAAACGGGTCCTGCACACCAGAGCATATACGAATGACCAATAAGCATATGACGAATTGAGTGTAAGAAGATGCTCAATCTCATTACTCATTAGGGAAATACAAGACCACAATGAGAGTCCTATCAGGATGGCTAAAGTGAAAGATTAACAATGCCAGTGCTGATAAAGATATGGAGCAACTTCAGTTTTCACATGGCACTGGTTGTAATGTAAAGTGACACAATACACTTTGACAAAACACATTGGCATTAACTAACACAAATGAAAATACAAATACCTTGTTGATCAGCAATTTCATTTCTAGATACACATTTAAAAGAAAAATGTGCATTTGTATACTAAGACATATACAAGAATGTTCAATTCAGCATAATGTATATTAGTCTTAAATTGATAACAACCCAAATATCCATCAATTTGTAAAAATGTACTGATACATTCTTACAGTGGAATACTATATAATTATGAAAAACTACAGTTCGGAAAAAGAAACTACAGTTAAAACAGCAACTTGATGAATTGGGTAACAGAAGTCAGATATATACTCTATATTATATAATTGGAAGAATGTATATTATATTCTTCTGATTATATAAAGCTCAAAAATAGGCAAAACTAAACTAGTGTAATTTAAAGTTCATAGATGACCAAAGTATAAAGAAAAGCAAAGAAATGGTAAGTATAAAAGTCAGAACAGTGGTTACATTTTTCAGGGAGGGAGGGACCTGTAATTGGGAAGGGGCACCCAGGAGCCTTCTAGGATGCTGGCAAAGTTTTATTTCTTAGCTTGAGTGACAGTTACATGAAGCCATACTATGTGGTAATTTATTAATCAATACAGTAATGTATTAGGCTCTTTCTGTGAACATGTTCTATTTCACAATTGAAATGTTAGAGACAGAGAAGCATCATGGGAGTTCAAGAGTGTCAGGTGTGAATCTGTTGCTGAAACCCAACGACCCTGTTACTGCTCCCCCTGCTGTTACCACGACTACTTTGTCTATGAAGCAAAAATTTGGTTGACCAGATGGATTTAAGTCCTCCTTTAGCATTTTGGGATGTTAGGTGCTAAAGTGAATGCTAGTACATCCATATTCAAGGATTTCATTTACCCGTGGATGTGGAACCTGCGAATAGAGAAGGTGGACAGTTTTGCGTGCTTTTATGTAAGGAACTTCAGCATCCATGGATTTTGGTGTATGTAGGGTGTCGTATTTTGACACACAATCCAAATAGTGAGCCCCAGAATTCGTGAGAAATGACATCTGATGGACCAAGTTGAGGTTTTAATGTGATCTGAACAACAACCTACATTAGCCAAGGTGCCCTTAGAGCGCTTTGCTCCATGCTTCCTGGGCGGCTTGAGTCATGCTACAGGTGTGTTCCTCCCTGCCTCTCAGCCTCAGACTTGTCAGCAGAAATCATGGCGGGATGCAAATTAGAAGGTGCCTATATCTTATCAGTTCATTCCCCATGTACTGCTCCTCTATCTCATATTTTTGTGACAAGAACATTGTTTATTGCGTAGTTCAAAGCCTGCTCAGTATATCTAAGATGATTTAGAATTGTTTGTAATACTTGTGTAACACATGTCCTATTGTTACCATAAAACATTCCTGGTAAAAATAAAATTGGGGAAGGAATTACTCTATAGTACTCATATGTAAAGTTATCCTCTAATAAAAATATCTCAGTCTGAGAAATTCTTAAATACTAACATGGAATTTATATCATACATGTAATGCAAATGTAGTTTTCTTATGTGAGTGACATGTAAATATTTGTAAATATTCCTATCAGCCATGCTATTTATAGTGCACATGTGTTGTCCTTTGTGTGTTGAGGAAGCTAATTCATTAGTAGTTCATTGATTCAATTTTTCTATTTCTCCTTTCTCCATCAGTGAAATTAACATTAATAATTTAATTATTCTCAACCATACCTATAGAAACAAAGGTTGTTTGACCAGCTTTCTCACCTGCAGAACTTTTTAAAAAGTAATGCTCCCCAGGCTCTACCCTCCACCCATTGAATGAAAATTTTTCTCAGCTGAAGTTCTGTAATGTGGATTTTTGACAATCTGTTGACTTGCCAGGTCGAAAACCATTAGTTTGGAAGATTTTGAAGCAATCTCTTTTTAAAAGGAGATAACTCCATATCATTTAATATTATTTGAAACATCTTTGTTTCTTTATTTCTCTCTCTGTCTCTTCCCTCCCTCCTTCCCTCTTTCTTCCTTCCTTCCCTCCTTCTTTCCTTCCTCCCTCTCTCCCTCCCTCCCTCCTCCCTCTCTCTCTCCCTTTCTTTCCCTCTTTCTTTCTTTTCTTTCTCTCTCTCTCCCTTTCTTTCTTTCTTTCTTTCTTTCTTTCTTCCTTCCTTCCTTCCTTCCTTCCTTCCTTCCTTCCTTTTTCTTTCTTTCTCTCCTTTTCTATATTCCTGCTTTCTCTCTCTCTCTCTCTCTTTTGGCTTTCCCCTTGCCTCTCTGTTGGAATATAAGCTTCATGAATACAAGTCCTCTGGGCCTAGTTTACCACTATTTTTTAATATGTAGAACAGAAAGTGGCACCTATGGCCTACGGGCCAAATTCCACCCACCTGCCTATTCTTATAAATAAAGTTGTATTGGAATACAGCATTGCCCATTGATTTAAGTATTATCTATAGCTGCTTTCATGCTACAGTGGGAGAGTTGAGTAGTTAGGAGACAGAGACCACCTGGTCTGCAAAGCCTGAAATATTTACTATCTGCTCCTTTACAGAAACAGCGTGTTGATCCCTGATCTAGATCTCCATAGTTGTTGAATATTGAATAAATGAAATAATCATTTATTAGTGTCACTAAGCAACTCTCTATTGCCCAAATAAGTTTATTTTTGCTTGTTACCCTTAGTGAATTGTTTTATTATACTGTGGTCTCTCTTTGGAAACTTACTTCCCTCATCACGTTATTAAGTGCCCTTTGTTTTCCCTTGGAGCCAACGTGGAGTTTTGGTTATGCTAAAGTACAGTGAAGTATGGAAGTATGTGAATCAGTTTAAGCACAACTTCTCAGGAGTACATTAATCACACACTATGAGGTTTATTCCAGCTCTCTTTCATTCTCAGAAGAGTGGCAATAGTGTATCAGATTACGAGTTAAACGGAAAGCCAAGTAAGTAAGAATGGAATGTGGTGTGTTACAGTGGCAAGAATCACTTGTTATAATCCCCAGTAGGATTTAATGATAGTTCATCAGCATCCAGGGATGAAGCATATTATCTTTTAACAGACAGTTAACAGAAAGTACCATGTGGACTGATTTCTAGGTTTGTAATTCCATTAGCTGTTTATAAACTTGGGCAGTAGATCACTTCCCCAATTGAATGTTCCTTGGTTTCCTCCTTAGTAACTAAAAAAAAAAATCTAGGTTAGTTGATATTTATAGTT
Organism: Balaenoptera ricei; assembly: GCF_028023285.1. Lineage (NCBI taxonomy): Eukaryota > Metazoa > Chordata > Mammalia > Artiodactyla > Balaenopteridae > Balaenoptera > Balaenoptera ricei. The sequence goes on from NC_082649.1 coordinate 84,720,588, forward strand.
CCTTATAACTTTATTGATTTATAAGTAGGAAACTTGATAATAGCCAGAAAATATAGTAGAATCACAATTTAATGTAAGAGTTAGGTTTTAGAGGTTTTCATTACTGCATAATAGAAAATTTTGTATAGTCAAAATTACCTTTGATTTTTCCTTAAGTGACCCATGTAATTTTTTTTTAAATTCTGGTAAAATACACGTCACGTAAAATTTACCATCAAACAGTTTTTAAGTGTGCAATTCAGCAGTGTTAAGTATATTCACATTGTTGTGCAACCAATCTCCAGAACTTTTTCATCTTTCAAAGCTGAAACTCCATGCCATTAGTGACAATGCTACATTTCCCTCTCTACCTAGCCTCTTGCAATCACCATTCTACTTTCTTTCTTTATGAATTTGATTCCTCGTATAAGAGGAATCACGCTATCTTTGTCCTTTTGTTACTGACTTATTTCTCTTAGCACCATGTCCTCAAGGTTCATTCATGTTTTAGCATGTGTCAGAATTTCCTTCCTTTCTAAGCTGAATAATATTCCATTGTGTATGTACCACACTTTGTTTTTCCATTCATCCTTCAACGGACACTTGTGTTGCTTCCACCTTTTTGATAATGCGAATAATGCTACTATGCACATGGGTGTACAAATATCTCTTTGAGACTCTGCTTTCAGTTCTTTTGGGCATATACTCAGATGTGTAATTGCCAGATCATATGGTATTCTATTTTTAATTTTCTGAAGAACTTCCATACCGTTTTCCATAATGGATGCACCATTTTTCCTTCCCACCAACAGTACACAAGTGTTCCAGATTCTATCACTAATACTTGCTATTTTCTGTCTTTTTTAAAAAAATAGTAGCTGTCTTAATGGATGTGAAGTGGTATCTCTTTGTGGTTTTGGTTTGCATTTCCCTAATAATTAATAATGTTGAGCATCTTTTCAAGTGCATGTTGACCATTTGTACAACTTTTTAGAAAATATCTAATCAAGACCTTTGCCCATTTTTAAATTGAGTTGTTTTGTTGTTGTTGTTATTGAGTGATAGGGGTTCTTTTTTTCTTTTAACATCTTTATTAGAGTATAATTGCTTTACAGTGGTATTATAAAGGTGGGGGCTCTTTATATATTCTGCATATTAACCCCTTATCGGGGGTTTGTAAATATTTTTGTGATTTGTGACCTGTAAATATTTTCTCCCATTCCACTGGTTGCCTTTTCACTCTGTGAAGTGTGTCTTTGATGTACAATTCATAATTTTCATGCAGTCCTATTTATCTATTTTTATTTTTATTTCTTGTGCTTTTGGTGTCATATCCAGAAAATCATTGCCAAATCCAATGTCAAGAAGACTTTCCCCTATGTTTTCTTCTAAGAGCTTTATTTTTTTTTTAGCTCATATTTTTAAGTCTGACCCATTTTGAGTTAATTTTTGTATATGGTATAAAGTAAGGATCAAACTTTATTCTTTGGAATGCCGATATCCAGTTTTCCCAAAAGTATTTGTTGAAAAGACTGTCCTTTTTGCATTGAATAATCTTGGCACCCTATTTGACCATATATGCAAGAGTTTATCTCTGGGTTTTCTGTTCTGTTCTATTGGTCTGTATGTCTGTTTTTATGCCAGTATCACACTGTTTTGATTACTGTAGCTTTGTAATAAGTTTTGAAATCAGGACGTGTGAGACCTCCACCTTTGTTTTTCTCTTTCATATTATTTTGACTATTTTGGGTCACCCATACAGTTTAATGTGCATCGTTTCTTGCAAGCCTATAAGGAAAATTTAGGTTTATAGGACTACTGATTTAGGTTAAAAAGGGGGAAAAATGAGGTCCATATACAAATGTCTGGTAGGAGTTTTCAATCCATTCTTCCTTTAAGAGAAGTGTGAAATCCTAAATACCAGGGAGTGGGTGAAGAATACTCATGTAGCCCTTTTTGCCTTCAATATTTTGCCAGTCAGTTTTTATAGTAAGCCTCCAAGCCTTAGCATTTGCATCTAGATCTGTTTACACTAGTGAGGGTTACAGAGATGATATGGCTTCGTTGATAACCTTGGGGTAAAGGGCCATTTGAAGACACCACTGTCCATCTTCGTGTTTCTATGCCACAGATATGGATCTGCTCTTTTATGAGAATTCATGGAGGAAGCTTGTTTTTCCATGAGTCTTTGGGGATCGTTATTCTAGAATCTATGGCAATAGATACTTACAGGGGACTTAGTTCTCCTAAGAAAATGAAAAGGACTGTATGAAGTACTAAAATGGTTAATACACTTTTCCCAAGGACCTGTCACCTTTGGAAATGTGAGGATCTGGCTCCATTTTTTTACTGACAAATGCCTGAAAAGCTACTTAAAAACCATTTAAGAACTTTATATGTAGCTTGTATTGAGAGCTAAATTGCAATTCAAATCGTGCATGGAGTGAATAGTCTCTTCTTTCTTCCAGTAACTTTTTGTTTTGTCTCAGCTAATCTCCATTACTGAGTCAGCAGTATTGGAATAACAAGCCAGGGTGTAAATTTCTCCAATTCTTAATAAAGAGAAGTATATTTTAGTTCCTGTGCTAATAATGTTTCAGTGTAGGCTAAAAATGCTTTTTATAATACATTTCATCCTAATTATTCATAGGATATGATTTGATTTACAATTTTCAAATGTACATGAATGTATATATAGATAGATAGATAGATAGCCCTCACTAAAACTGGGGCCTCATATGAGTGAACTCAGGACATTCTGGCTCTATAATTATTAAATGATGGAGAAGAAATATGAATATTTCCCTCTGTTTTTAAAAACCGTAGCAGAACTCATTATTCTGTGTCAGTGGATCTTTCACGTATGCAAGCTTATTTTTGGTGTTCCAAGAAATCTGAAGTTCTCTAACAAGGTTTTTGAAGAACACTCTTGAACTGAATGTATGAGCTGTAATTGAATAAGAACAGTATGTGTTTGGAGTGCGAATGAACCAGCTGGGATACAAAGTTCTCCATGGTGCCCCTAATTCAATAATCGTTGTTTTCCATTTCTCTCAAAATGAGGCAGTGTTCATGGTTGAATATAAAAATATTATCACAAATGGACATAATTTACTATTTTGTTCAATGTCGTACCTCTGTCATCTAGATCAATTAAAATAGAGCATATACTGTGATTTCTAACAACAAATGACAGTGAATTTAAAATGGGAGTGTCCTTCACTTGAGAAGCTTAAGTATGATTCTTGATATGAGCCTGAATTTTGCAGGGAATCATCATTTGGAAGCATAGAGAGAAGGTTAATTGTAGGAGGTTTATATGTTGGTCCTTTGTATCTATAATAATACCAGCTAATGTTTCTAGAGTACTCATGTGCCAAGCATTCTGCTACGCCCTTAGGTGTATAGTCCATTTATATTCACATCTATCTCATGAAGTAGGTGTTCTTTTTATCTCCGTTTTATGAAGAAGAAAGCTGAGGTCTGCTAATAAGTCATGGGTCTGGAGTTCAAGTCATTTCATCTAACTCCAGAGTTGAATTTTAATGATGCTCCTACTGTGTCTGGGACTTTGATACAACTCTTCTTTATATTATTTATTTCTGAGGCTCTCTGTATAACTTAGCTCTCCTAATGATTTTGAGGATTTCCCATTGAAGTATACAGCCAGTTTTTCATCTCCTCCATGGCAATGACACCAATACTGGGAGGAGTTATCCTTGTCATGTATAGATTTCATCCTATTTATCGATGCACTGGCCCAGAGGGAGTTTTGTCTTCTATGCAGTGTAAATTAGAAAGGATTAAATAATCACATAAATCCCAGGAGAAGCACAGATTGGAAAAGAATCGTAAATGAGATGAAGATAATAGAATGAGCAGATTATATGGAGCTAAACATAAGCAATCCACATGGCAGGAACACTTACTGCTGTGTGAGGAGAGAAAATGAGTTAAATGTGAAGTTAGGACCATGTTTTAATGAAAACCAATGTCAAGATTAACCTAGTAGTTTGCCATTGGCATAGTTTATGTGTTTATCATAAAATGCAAAGCCTGGAAAAAAGCAAGTTGCTTAAAATTCCATAAGCAGAACATGAAATAAATGAGAAATTTATTTATTCTTCTTTTTTTTTTTAAATTTATTTTATTTTTATTTTTGGCTGTGTTGGGTCTTCGTTGCTGCGCATAGGCTTTCGCTAGTTGCAGCGAGCAGGGACTACTCTTTGTTGCGGTGTGCGGCTCCTCATTGCGGTGGCTTCTCTTGTTGCGGAGCACGAGCTCTAGGCTCTAGGTGCGGTGGCTTCTCTTGTTGCGGAGCACGGGCTCTAGGGCTTCAGTAGTTGTGGCACGAGGGCTCAGTAGTTGTGGCACACAGGCTTAGTTGCTTCGTGGCATGTGGGATCTTCCCCGACCAGGGTTCGAACCCGTGTCCCCTGCATTGGCAGGTGGACTCTTAACCACTGCGCCACCAGGGAAGCCTGAGAAATTTATTTATTCTTATATTAAGACTTCAGTAGCTTTTATTCACCATAATTTGCTTCATAGCATTAATGTGTGTGTGCATGTGTGTGTGCGTGTGTGTGTGTCTCACTGAAATTTCATGGCTCATTGGATAGTGGGGACTGACCCACTGGAAATAGCAGTAAAGAAAATAACAAGGTTTAGAACCTTTTCTTTCAAAGATATTTCTGTAGATTTATTCCTTTCTTACCCCCTTCCTTCCTCCCCTCCCTACCCCAGACAGCTCTTGCACAAGAGTTTCCTCTTGCTATAGGAAAGTGTGTTATTTTTCTCCCTTGTCAACACTCCTTCAAACTCATTTTCGGGTTCACTTGTGTAGATGCTAAGATGTGTTTTGAGTGCAGAAAAGTTAAGATGGTTAGAGGTATTCACTGAGGATCAGGGTTGCCAAGAAGCATAGAAAGAATGGACTGCTGCCTTTAGGATACTGTTTACAAGTTTGCCAAAGGCTCCATATAGTTTGAATATTTCCCAGAGAACCTGAGAGGGATGTTGCCTAATAGGAAGAGGTGGATGAAGGACACTGAAGAGAACGATGGGGTGACTGAAAAACAGTCATTTCCTCTTGCACACCTTGCCCAGGCCTACAGGGGTCCTGCCTGAGATGATTCAGAACTTTCTGTATTGTATGCCCAAGACAGTATGGTGGATAGTCATGTTTGCAGTGACCTCCAGGTCTGGTAAGATGTCTCTACTTGTCTGAAATGGCAGATGGTCTGTTCTTGATGATAGACCTATCATCTGTCATCAAGAACAGACCGTTGGTTGAACTGATTTCATTCAGCAGGAGTGCATCTCTTCCCAGTTAATACAATGGCTTGGTCTGGAGTTGGTTTAATAACCAACTAGTCTAATGGTGTGTCCACTGGAAATATTTCTAAATCCATATAGTTGTTCACCTGAAATTTGGTTGTAGACTTGATAATAAAGAGTGATTGTACTGCTGCTCCGGGCCACCTTTGCTTTCTTAACCAGCTGTGCTATAAGAATATTTACACTGCTTTTGTATTCTGATTATGGACAACATTTTTTAAATGAAAAATGTGTTTGATTCACTAGAAACTTTAGGAATCTGTCCTTGAGCTCTCTTGGGTTTTGTCATAATTTCCTTAAGTCAAACTATTGCACAAGTCAAGTATGAGGATCCAGAGTCCTTGTAGTGTTGAACCCTTGTAATATTTGCTGACCTATGTTAATCACTATGTATAAATGGTTTTTTTTTAATACGTTAATGTTGCCTTCGGCTTAATTAATTAAAATTTTAATTGTGCTGGCTGTAAGCTTCACCACTCACTGGTAATAAGTGTTTTATAATTAGTAGGGGCTAAAAAATGAGAAAAGCTTCTTCTTTTTTTTTCCTTTCTGTTCCCACTGCTCTTAGCAGTTGCAGCCTCCGGTCGCCCTATATTTTCTTTTTCTTTTTTTAAAATTAATTAATTAATTAATTTTTGGCTGCATTGGGTCTTCGTTGCTGCACGCAGGCTTTCTCTAGTTGCGGCGAGCAGGGCCTACTCTTCATTGTGGTGCGTGGGCTTCTCATTGCAGTGGCCTCTCTTGTTGCGGGGCACGGGCTCTAGGCACGTGGGCTTCAGTAGTTGTGGCATGGGGGCTCAGTAGTTGTGGCTCGCAGACTCTAGAGCGCAGGCTCAGTAGTTGTGGCGCACGGGCTTAGTTGCTCCGCGGCATGTGGGATCTTCCCGTACCAGGGCTCGCACCCGTGTTCCCTGCATTGGCAGGCGGATTCTTAATCATTGCACCACCAGGGAAGTCCCCACCCTATATTTTCTGAAACACTTCCTTGGGTAAGATTTCCTGTGGACTGGCTAATAGAGGAAATGTCTTCACAGGTTCTACCTAGAGATATCCCTTTGTAGACCATGGGGATGCTTAGTGAGTTGTGATGTCTCTGAGACTGTATGAAGTTATGGGTATATGCTCATTTGTGAGGGAAGGCTGTCCATAGCGTCATGAACTCTTAAATGGAAACATGATCCTCTAAGTTACGAGCATGAGCTCCTTTCACAAAGAACATGTGGCGGTGGAGAAAATAATGGTAATGGCCAATGCTTTCCATGTTTAAAGACACTGTGCTGTAGAATTTACAAATATTATCTCATACATTAGGCACCGTTATAATGCCCATGTTGCAGGTAAGGAAACCAATGCTTTGGAGAACTTACGTGAAATCAGGATTTGAACCCAGGAAGTGTGAGTCCAGAGCCTGAGCTCCTAGCCCTTTTATTGAACAGGGGTTCTGGAACCTGCTCTGTCACTACCCAGCTATGATGTGTCACCACCCAAGAGAGCAGAACTTTTGTTATGTGGCAACATCTGTTAATATAGATATGAGGGTAAGAATAAGGGGTGAAATGTTGCGGTTGAGTTCTCAACTGGTGAGCTCTGTATTTCCTCTCAGTTCTGGAACAAAAGCACACTAAGTCTGCCTCCACCAAGCATTGACTGAGGCTCTTGTGGTATCTGAAAACTCTTGATTGCATACTAGAAATAGATAGGAAAAGGATGCAGATGATTGGAATGGGAACGATGCCTGGGTTTTCCATTAGGCTTAGACAGATAGAATGATGTGGTGAGTACAGAATCTGGAATCTGACTGGGTAGGTTTGAATCTTTGCCCTGCATCTCACTAGCTGTTTCGCCCTGGGCATATCTTATAATTTTGCTGTGCCTTAGTTGCCTCATCTGTAAAATGGGGATGATAATAATGGTGCCTATGTCACTGAATTATTGTGAGGATTAAAACATATGGTCTTTGTATAGCACTTAGATCAGAGCCTGGTACATAGAGTGATTTGTGATGCTATTGTTATTTTTGCTATTATTATTACTACCATTTTGTTGTTGTTACCTTGAAAAATTAGCATTTAATACGCTTTAAGAAGTGAAAGTGAATCTTATCACCAAAGCTGTTTATTTGGTCTGTGGCCGTGAGCTGAAGGATGTTCTAAATGGGCGAGAGAAACATGGTCCCTGTCGGTGGACATGCGGAATCAGAGATGCGGAAGCCCTTTGTCTTTTTAAGCTCCCATACAGGATTTTGGCATAGGGCCAGTCACTAAAGCAGGCATTCATTAAAAGCTTAGTAAAAGAATGACTGTCACTCTGTCTTTGGCGTCCCATGTCACATTCCCTCAGCTTACCCCTCATTCTAGCCACAGCTGTGGTGCGCATTGCCTTGGGGGCTCGGATTCACTTCGTGCTGACAGCACCTGCCTCAGGTGCACTCAGGTTGTCTGATGCAAGGTCTTTTCCAACACTGAGGGAGCCTGTGTGTAACGGTAGCCCCAGAGAAATCCTTAACCAATGGGCATACCTCTCATCTTCCAGGTGGACAATTACAGAAGGTGCTCTGCCTGCTTCTCAGAGGCACCTACTGCCCACACCAGAGACATTCAAAACACTCCCTAATATTAGGTGTTCTCTTTCATTGTATTATTCTCCCTGCTCTCTCCCTTCTGTCTCACAGAATTACCTTCCAAATAAATTACCTGCATATAAGTGCTTGTCTCAGCCTCTGATTTCTGGTACCCAAACTAAGACACGTGCTGTTCTAAAACCCTAATGCCAAAGCCAGTGTCATTGCACAAATCTCCTGTAAACTCCATTTCTTCTATTCGCTGCTGAGTTCCCAGTGCCTAGCATGGCATCTGATACACCATAGGCACTCAGTAAATGCTAGTTGAATGACTGAATTAATGAGCAAATGAATAATCATGCTTCTTAGAACTTGATAGTGAGCATATAGGTTGGGTACCACTCAATTTTATTTACTAAATGCTGTACCAGAAGCATGGTGACAGGTTGTCAAAATCTTCCTTGGAGGGTTTATGTCTTAACTGGTTACTTCCATCTTTTGTCCTAGAAAACATTCAGTTTTCCCCTGCAATCCTGAAGGGGAAAAAAATGATCAATTTGATGGTTCTCTAGCTTTACAAAAAATATATATTTCCAAAGATAAAAATGTTTTACATGTCAGCAAATTTTCATTGGTCTTCTGTTATAGACCCTGCTCCAGGCTGGGATAACAGACAAGGATGAACTGTTTGATGCAAACCTTGCAAGAGGGAGCTTATAGACCAGATGCATAGTCAGTACTACCACGGGGCAATGTTTGGGCGCCAGGAGGTTATAATGTAAGGCGCATCATGTTATATGCAGGCTTGTTTGACCACACACCTCACTCGCTAACAATAGTAACACAACAGCCCTCCCCGTCTGACTTGAGAATGTGGAATACTCTTCAATGTGTGGTCATGTTCCTGCTTCATTACACAAGTTCATTTGCATGAACTCCTCAATGCAACAGATCCATAATTTCAGCCTTTCTAAAGGGAGAAGATTTGAGTTTTAGAACATTTAATCTGCAGAATCTGATGAACTCAGTGTTTTTGGATATTGATTTCAAACAATGATATTACTACCTAGCCTGAAAATACAAAATGTGTACAACAGGGCTTCAGTGCAAGAACAATTAGTACAAGCTGGAAACTCATGAATGAGTTTTATTAATTGACTTTTGACTTGATCAGACCACAAGCAATATTCACTAATCAGAAGTCTGGAGTTCCTGAGCAGATCTATGACTCACTGGGTCACTAAAGAGGAGGGGGAAGTCTGTATAGATAAACCTTAAAAAGAGAATGAGTCTTATTTAGTGATTCATAATGAAATATTAAGGCCATTGACAATGTGAGAGACAGAAAAATGGACTAAGGGCAGGACATTTGAATTAAGCTATCTAAAAAAGACAAAAATGGGAGGCGTTAAAGACCTCCGCTAGCTGCCACAGTGGCTTTTGCTTAATGTCTTGTTAGCTTTCAAGCTGCTTTTAGTTGTAAGAAAGAAAACTTGAGCATAGGTGAAATGGATATGGGAGAAAAGAAAGATATTTGGATTCAAGAAGAAGAGACAGAGACATTAAGTGGGTCTTAAAGCATTGGACTAATGGGTTTGGGGGGACCATGGCATTTTTGTTGTTGCTGCTGCTGCTGTTATAAAGCTATTGGTGGTGATGAAGATGATGATGATGATGGTGGTGATGACGAGGGTGCTGCTGACCATGGTGTAATGGTGATGAGGGAATTATGGTGGTGCTGATGGTGGAGATAATGGTGATAGTGGTGATGGTGATGAGGATGGTGGTGATAACAGTGATAGCTAGTATTTATAATCCAGGGACTATGTTTCTCTTTTAATTCTTATAACCACTCACTGAAGGAGGGTAGATATCATCATTATTATAATTATTTTTCAAGTCTTTAAGCTGAACAAACAGGCTGACAGAGGTCACACAGTTAATAGTGGAGCCAAGGCTCAAACCCAGGCAGGCTGTCTCCAAAGGCCAGACACTTAATTCCACATAGTCTTTATACAAACGTACATCTTGTGCTCCAATTTAAACTCACCAAGATCAGAGACCTTCCAAATTCAATTCTAAACAAGACCCTACATGCCGCTGCTAAGGGACTTCAGAGTGTAATGAACAGAAAGCTGCACTCAAGTCCTGAAGTTAATGGCTAAGAGGCAGGGCTTCAACCACAACTTTATTAACAAGGCAACAATTTCATTAAGTAGACAAGCAACTTGCAGAAGGACTGTGAACAAGATGATATTGTGTTTTAAAGGTCAAAACTGGTTTCCTGTAGATCTAACGAAGGCAAGAATGAAGTGTGATTTGAAATCACAGCTTTCTTCATAGTCAGCGCAGACCCCTCCCCACACATGCACAGACGTCGTTCCTGATTGTCTAGCAAGTCTCATCATCTGTCCTCCCTGTTCTTATCTCCCCCTGATATAATGTAGATCTGCTCCATGGAGAGGAAATCTCTGGTACTTAGAGCAGTGCTTTGGGTGTCATTTAGCCATCGGCGGCTATGTCCTTAACTCTCCCTAGGATTCCAGTTTTCCTCATATAACTCAGGCACAGTGAGTTAACCCCAAACCCAGTGTTCCCAGATTTGAAAAAGAAAAAAAAAAAGAAAAAGAGAAAGAACGGCTTTTACTCAAAGCTGGTTTCTAGAAAAAGAGTTTCCCCAGATTAAGTGATTACGTGCAGCTTTTGTCCTGTGTCATTTAAGCCTTGACTTTGACATCAGAATAAATCATGCTAATTCAAAACTCTGAAAGGGGTACAACTTTTCCTCATCTTTTGGGAGCCAACATCCCCTCAGGAGCATCTTCCCCTCAAAAATACCAAATTACACAAACGATATTGTACAAAATAATAAGACCACACATTTAAGAGGCCACTCCCATTTTTGCCAGGAGCTGGGCTAAGTACCTGACTTGTATTGTTCCATTTCATCCTCATGACAAGCCTAAGGGTGGATGGGGTCATTGCTGTCATCTGTCAGGTGCAGATAAGTTAGCCAGGGATCAGAGAAGTTAAGTGACTCACCTAACATGACACAGTTGGTAAGTGCTAAAGATGGGATTTAAACCCCTGACTGCCTTGCTCTGCTCTTTGCTGGTTAGAATTAGAACAGAAGTCACACTAGCCTAACCACTGCTATATCTCATCCCAGCATTTAAAAAGAGCCATCTGGTATAATGCTTAAAAGTACACATGTTGGTTAGCCATCAGCTGGATGAATTTATGCAGGTAACTCAACCTCTTCCAGGCCCAGTTTTCTCATCTGTTAAATGGGGATCATAATGGCTCCTTCAGAGGCTTCCTGCTTGTTGGATTCAGGAAGACTGGATTCCCAAGATGTCTTACCTAAGCCCCCGTTTTCATTCCCTTCTGTCACCAGTACATTATGTTTTTGGTGCCCAGGCAAGATGTTGACTCCCTAACCTGGTAACTCCCTAACCTGTGCAACATATTTTCTCTCCTGGAAGATTTTGTATTTTAGAAGGTCTTCTGGTGTCTCAGTAACAGTCTTTTACATGTCTATAATACTATGTTTGACAGATTGTGTTCCACAGAAGTTGTAACCAGGTGGTTTGAAAGAAAAATTTCCTTCTTGAAATAAGTGAGAAATACAGTACTCTATTGGTGATTCATTAATTCACCAAAGAGCCATATGTATTAATGCATTAAAGGTCCTGATAAGTCCTGCAGTATAGGAGCCTATACATGTATTTGACTATGAAATGCTTATTTTTATATTTTCTGAACAAATATGTTTCAGTTTGGGAAATACTGGCATGGAGGCTTAAAGGCTTTTACTTTATTTATTATTCACTAATTAAATTTTCACGACACCCTGCCAGGTAGCCGGGGTTATACATGTAGAGCCCAATAAGCTTCAGTGAGGTTAAAGAGTCAACTTACAACAAAGCAGCCATTCATGTAGGAAGCTGAAGCTGGAAGTGAAACTACTTAATGTCTTCATCTTGAATTAGATTTGAACATAACTCTTTATCTTTTTAATTATTTAATCCCCCAAATTTCAGCCGTTAGAGCAATTTGCTGCTGACATTTGGAGTAGTGAAGCCTTTGGGCAAAAGGCACAATTTATTCTTTTTCCAAGATACAGCGCAAACCTTTTCATTTATTTCCATTTCTGCTGCTGCCACACTCACCCAAGCCACCTGGGCCTCCACTGAAGCCTCCTAACAAGTCTCCCTGTTTCTCTTCTTGTTCCACCAAGTACTCCTTTTCCACCCAGAAGCTAAGCAGCAATCTGCAGCACAGCATGGTGTTCTCTCATACGACCCTCTAAAACTTTGCTTTTCTTAGAATAAAATGCCAAGTTTGTTCCCGGGCCTACAAAGTTCTTGCTATCTGGCTCCTGTCCATGTCCAACTCCCCTCATGTCAGTTTCCCTGTCTTACTATATTCTAGTCACATTTTTCTTCCTCAAGCACATCAGAACTCTCTTCTGCCTCAGGGCCTTTGCACATTTAGATTCCCCTGCTTGAAAGATTCTCTGCACACCAGATCTTTGCAGAGGTGGTTCCGTCCCATCCTGGATGTCTCAGCTCAAATGTTACCTTCCCCATAAAACCCTCCCTGTCACCTCCCCAGGCCCTTTCTAGCCCATTGCACTGTCCATTTCCTTTATAACACCTTCATTTTCTTCATCCATTGGTTGGCTTGTTGGTTACCTACCTCTTCCAAATAAAAGAGAAGCTCCATGAAGGTAGACACATTTTTTTTAAACATCTTTATTGGAGTATAATTACTTTACATTGGTGTAGACACATTTTTTGACTGTTCATCATTTCATCCTTAGTGCCTGCATAACACATAGCACATAGTGGCTCTTAATAAATATTTTAAGGGAAAAAATCCATGCGGAATGAATGAATTGCTGAATTACACTCTCCCAAGATAATTGCTTGCACTATATATGACTGGTCACACATGTGATCTTTGAAACCATCATTAAGTGGTAGTTATTTTGCGTACTCATCAGTGGCTCTGTTATAGCTCCCCTTAGGGGATCCCGCATTCTCTCACACTCTGGGTAATGTGTAGTGTCGTCTGTCCACAGTCATTCCTGGAAACACACACTCACCCCAAAAAGAAGAGTCTGACTTTAAGATGGGTGTCAGAACTGTTTAAGCTGGCCAATTAGTTGACTTCTGTTCTCCCTGGAGGAAGAGTGTAAGTTAATTACCTTCAAGTTTCACCCTTCCTGCATCTTAATTTTTATTTTTAGACTTCCCACCATCATGCTGCTGCCCGTGGTCAGTTTGCTGCTTACTTATTAGTGCTGCTCTGAGGTAGATTAAGCAAACTTTTTAGCTGTTGCTGTGAGCTGTTAAATCCACAAAGAGTAAGTCAGGCATAGCTGCTGAGCAGGCTGAGGTGGACGGTTCGTGAGTCCCGCTACATGGGGCCGGCTGCACAGAACCTTCAGCAGCCAAGCTCTGCATTAGAATTACTGTACATCGTGGGTGGAGTTCAGTTTTTAGAGCCCAAGGGCCCGGTCGGGCGTCCTGGCTCTGCCATTTACCAGATGCGGACTGGGGTATGTTATTTAGTTTCTGTGCCTCGGTTTCTTCACCTGTGAAATAGGAATAATTATAGAACCTCCCCATCTGCTGAGAGGCAACATATGAAAGAAAACATTTAAGACAGTATCTGGCGTGTACTAAGCACTCAAAATATGACTTAGGAAGCAGTTAACACTGACATTTCTTTGGGTCATATGTGTTTCTACTTCCTACTCGTAGAAGCTACCTTGTTCCCAATCTCAAAGAAAGTAAGATCCCAAAGCAAACAGTCAAATTGCCCTCAGTTAACAAAAGCTTATTTGGGGTATTAGGCACCATACCAGCAAGTGGGGGTCAGAGAGGTAGAGGACACTGTCCTTGCCCTCAAAGACCTTAGAAACCAGCTGAGGGGACATGATTTTCATATAGAAAATGACAGCTGTCAGTAAAGATACAATTGATTGGACAGAGGATTAAGGAAAGAAGGAATGACAAAAGCTGGAGACATTTCTGAGGTTATAGGGGTCAGACTGGCCTCTTGGAGAGTGTGGGATTTGGGCTGGGCCTCAGAACAGAGGTAGAAATTAGTTGAAATGGCCAGTGCAGAATGATAACTAGCAAGGAAATCTATGATTGATTGATTGTTTGATAAAATGATTGATTGATTGGCATAAAGGGAGAGCTAAAATTGTTGACCTTGCAAAACTGACCTTTGATTGATTTGTATAATCAAGGCCACCAATATTTACTGATTGAATACATCTCATGTAGCAGATACAATGCCAAGCAAGTTCATCTGTGACCTCTAATATTCCCATCAACTGCATGAGGTTGTGTTTTTGGTGTTCCCATTACCACTGGGGAGACTGTGGCTTTAGAGAAGATTCTATGGCTGTAGAGGAAAGCCTTCTAGAATGGCATGTGCAAAAGGAAAGAGAGAGAATGCAAACTAGGCACTGGGGTGGAGGGGAATTTGGAGATTTCAACAGCAAATAGATCTGCTGGTCTGAAGAGGAACAAGGACACAGTTCTGTAAAGGAAGGAGGGGGTTAAATCAGATCAGTGCTCAAGTTGCATTCAAATTCTTAGTGGGCTGAGTTTCTGAAAATACCTCTGATGTGTGTATGTGTCTGTATAAAAAGATGTTTCTTTGCCAAGTGTAATTTAAAGATCCACAGACCTCCTTTGTGAGCCACTGTTGTTTAGAGGGACAAATTTCATTTTGGGTTGTGTTTGCTTCAGGTTAAGGAACAGTTGGTCCTTGCTGTCAGTCAGTGTTAGTGGCCTGCTGGAGTCTGTCCAGATTACATGTTTTCTTATAGTTAATTTAAACTGGGTTTAGCTTTAAAATGACATTCAGAAAGTTAGACCTTCCTTGGTACTTCTAAAATATCTACTTGGTTTAAGTAAACAAGTAGCCATAGACCTCGTGTTATTTATATGGAAAATTCTAGGTGCTGGGGGAGATATAAAAGTAGATATAAGAGGCAGGGTCTCTAACCTCCAGGAGATTATCATCTTACTGGGAAGACAAGGATATGGATCCGGAGTTTTTTTCTCTCTCCTATTCTAGCAACATATGTTTTAGTTGGGGCTGGTTTTGACTTTGTATAACAGAAACCCCAAATAATAGTGGCTTAAATAAGGTACAGGTAACTTTCTTTTATGTAACTTGAAGCTTGGACTTGAAGAATCATTGTCTTCAGGTCTGGGAAGTTTCTTAGCATGTGGTTTCCACCTTCTGAGTTGCTTTATGATTGTGATTTGTCACTCACCTTTCAACCATTGAATGTGTGTTCTAGATGGTAAGAACAAGGCAGGTAGAAAAGCTAAAAGGGCACATGTCAGCCAAATAGAACCCTTTTAAAAAGGTTTGCTGAGAAGTTTACCCAAAGCTTCTGATTACATCTCACTAGACACACATATCTGTAAGAGAGCCTGGCAAACACAGTTGTTTAGCTGGGCACATTGCCACCTCTTAGTAAAGGGGAGGGGAGATGGATTTCAAGGAGTCATCTACCAATATCAGCCATAACATATGTCCTGGGTACCTAGCTCTGGCCAAACAAAACCTATAATTTCTTCTCTGACATTGTCCCAATACTCAGTGCTGGGTCACGTACTTTGCATGACTGAGGTCCTGCATTTGAATTTTGGCATTTCCTGATTTCCAGGCAGCATGGAGGAAGAAGAGCAGACCCCAGAGTATACAAGACCCAGGTTTAAACCCTCGCTGTGACTACAGTATGAAAGAAAAAGCTTGGGCAAATTGCTTAACCACTCTAAGTCTCTATTTTCTTTTTTATAATCCACCATCTCATAGAGTAACTTTGAGGAGCAAATGCAGTTCTGACTCTAAAGGATCTAGCCTTGTGCTTGGAATATAATAGATGCTTAAGAAATTTCAGTGATATCTGTTGAATGCTCAGAGTTGGAAGCTGATTCTTTAGGACTTAGACCATTTGAGCTTGCTGAATAGCAGTTTATTTACACAGTTCTTATTGAAACACAATCACAGTTTCCTCTTTCCTTTCAACCTATCAAGATTTTTCTTTTTCTTTTTTATTTAAACAACCATAGACATGATTACAGATGGATGTTTCACACATGTTTGGGAGGTAAGTGTGTATCTCCTGTGCACATAAATATATTTCCTTTCACTGAAACTCAGGCAGTTATGCTGAAGTGTAATAAAGGAACCTAAATTTGCTTACTTATTCTTTAAATAAGTCTCAACCAGCACAGAAAAGATTACATTTCAGAAAGATGAACTTGTATATATTGCTCTGATTTTGGCTGATGCCTCTTTTCAAGAATGAGAGACAAACTAGTGGTTACCAGAGGGGAGAGGGAAAGGGGGAGGGGCAACATAAGAGTTTGGGCTTGAGGTACAAACTACTAGGTATAAAATAAGCTACAAGTATATATTGTACAACATGGGGAATATAGCCAATATTTTATAGTAACTATAAATGGAATATAACCTTTAAAAATTGTGAATCACAGTACTGTACACTGGTAATTTATATAATGTTGTATATCAACTGTACTTCAATAAAAAAAAAGAATGAGAGAAAGTATAACTAAGGCAGCACATGATGGACCTATGTTTTACTCACACTGGGAAAGGTCAGGAGGCAGAATTCAACAGGTTTATCCCACTGTAAGAAAACCCAGAAGGAGAAAAACAAATACCATATGCTAACACATATATATGGAACCTAAAAAAAAAAAACTGGTTCTGAAGAACCTAGGGGCAGGACAGGAATAAAGACGCAGCGTAGAGAATGGACTTCAGGACACGGGGAGGGGGAAGGGTAAGCTGGGACGAAGTGAGAGAGTGGCATTGACATATATACACTACCAAATGTAAAATAGATAGCTAGTGGGAAGCAGCGGCATAGCGCAGGGAGATCAGCTTGGTGCTTTGTGACCACCTAGAGGGGTGGGATAGGGAGGGTGGGAGGGAGACGCAAGAGGGAGGGGATACGGGGATATATGTATACATATAGCTGATTCACTTTGTTATACAGCAGAAACTAACACACCATTGTAAAGCAATTATACTCCAATAAAGATGTTAAAAAGAAAAAGAAAACCCAATACCTTGAAACCTTATTTAGGAGGGGAAAAGTCTTTAAACAAAGGATTGCCATTAGGGTTCTATTAAATATGACACTGTGTACATGCTTTTGAAATATGCTTTGATTTAAATCCAAATAGGGCGCAGCTCTTCTGTAAAGCAAGGCACACTCACAAAAGGACAGAGCCTTTTCTGGAGACCTACAGAATTGGGTTGTATTTAAGTTAGTGGTGGCAGAAATTATAACCTCTCTGGGGCTGCTGCAGCATTTCTGCTGACAAGGTGCACACCACTTTTCTGTAGTGACTATTCTTTACCTGGAACAGGTTCTCCATGGCAACCCCATTCACAGGGTGCCTTCATTACTTCTCTCTTTGTAAATGAACACACTGGAAAGGAAGTAGAATGTATAAGTTTTGAGTTCATAAAGGAGAAAGGGAGGGACATCAGACACTGGGTAAATAGCAGAGGATTTTTTTTTCCTTATCTCAATTTGCCTCCTTCTTGGATGGATATGGGTCAAAAAGAAATGATTAAAAATCACGTGGTGTGTTGGATTCTCTGTTCCATCAGTGAATATCCTGATGAGATATGGTTTGGATCAATTCATTTGGATTGCAGTTAATACTAAGTTTTGGCCCAGTGGTTTGCTGAAATTTCAGTCTCCTTTTCACCTGTTCATTGAGGACTGTCCTCAGGTACCCAGGCCCAGAGCATCTGGTTGAGGGGAAAATCTCAAAATAGTGTTTTTAAGGATATAAATTTTCAAAAGAAAAAAGTGAAAGCACTAGAATGAATGATTTTCCCATTATGTTGGGGAATACTGTTTTTTAAACTCTTTTCCCAAGGTCTAGAAATAGGAGTACTTTGTAGGAAAATCTCTCTCTTTACATGGTATAATTTAAGAGGCTCCTCTAAACAGAAAAACAAAGCAAAAACCCTCAAGAATTCAGTCACTTTACACTACTTCATACAAATGCCCTGATTTTTTTCCCCCAAATCTTCTATTTTTCTAAATTCTTTCAATTTTATGATTAAATGGTGGAGCAAGCATTGACTATGTATTGACCTTCCTTCAATGCTGTGGGTTTCTTAAATAATTTATCCCATCAGATGATATTCAGCCAAAGAGAGTTGGCATTTCAATCAAGAAAGTATATTCCACATTGCAGCATGCCTGTAAGTAACAACAGCAGTAGGGGATGCAATATTGCATGAAAGAAAGTTCTAGAAAATAGGAAGTCCTGGAGTATACAAAAAGCAAAAGAAACTCAGATCAGTAAATTGGTGGATGGAGAGCTTTTCCTGCTCTAAGGTCTTGGCTCTAGAGTGAAGTAGAGAAGGATGCCTATCATACAAGTTATCTCCCCTGATGTAAATGCCCTTTGGGCCTGTAGTTGTGTTAGTCAGCTGTGTGTGGTTAGAAAGTGAGGGCGTGCACAGTAAATCATGGGAGGGATGTAAGAAGAGACCTGAATGAGGCATCTTCACGTCTGGCTGACACTTAAGCTTGATATTTTCCCATAAACAATGTTGAGCAAAAATTGGACCTGCGATATTTGGCAAGAAATGGCAATGTTGTTGTGTTGGTAATAGGGTAATAAAGATGTCCAAACCCATTTCTTGTCACCCCACAGATACGTTTATTAAAGGTATTTTCTTGTTGCCAAATATCCTTACTGCCAACACATATGACTAATCTTCACCATTTAGAGTGAAAAAAAAAAAAAAATGTGGATTCAACGAACAGATAATTACCTCCCAAATACTAGGGCAAAGAACTTGAAAATGCATAACGCAGTATGTTTGCAAGTGCTCAAGGTATAAGTCTCCTCCTACTTAGGAATCAGGAAAAGAGTTACACGATAGAGACATTTGATATTCACCAAATACCCATGAGTCTCACCCCAACATTTTCCAATCTCCTTGCAGTTGGGTAGCATCATGTGACTTGTTTTGGCCAATGGGTTAAGAGCAGGACTGGTGTGTTCTCTGTGGGCTGAAGCATTTAAGAGCCAGTGCAAGATCCCCCAGGTTTTACTTCCCTTGCCATGGGAATCATGCATGCTACATGGTGAAGCCACAAGGTAGAAGGATAGAACACATACTGAAAATATATACATAAAAGTATGGAATACAGAAGTCCAGGAAAGGTGCCTATCTTGCATCACATTCTGTGGCTTAAGTCAGAGACACTAGGGTTAGTCCGTTACCACAGCACAGCTTCTTCTACCCTGACTAATAAACTTAAAATGTTTATTACCCAGTTTGAATTTCTTCAGCCACTTGTTTAGTATAAAGGAGGTTATAGAGCAGTCGTTAAGGTTGTAGACTTTGGAGTTAAACAGAGCTGGATCGGAATCCTAACTCTACCACTTACGAGCTAATAGATGATAGGCAAGTGATTTACTATCTGGGGGCCTCAGTTTTTTCATGTGTAATATAGAAACTCCTTACACATGAGCAGTTTATATGAAAAACTAGTGTAAGGCACTTAACATTTACTGCTGATCACATGATGTGTCTTCGGTAATATTGGTTAGTTGTCCTTGTTGTTCTTATCAATAGTTGGTTTCTGTGATAGTGAAGCTGCATTTATTAGGGAACTAAATCATTGCAAATCTTTTCAGGGTAGAATTAGGATAGGTTTGACATTGCTGGAAGTCGCTAGAACTGGTGGAATTGGGACTCTAAATGCCACCGTCAAAGGGAGAAATTCCGAATGAACCAGCCTGTGACAATTCCTCTGCTCTCTGAATTACTGCCCTTGAGCGTGACCATGTAGAATCAGATTGTTTTCATCTTAGATTTGCACTGACATACCTTCAGAATTCTGGGAACCATCAACATATTTCAGTTGTTAAGGAGTTCCACTGGGAAGTGAATTTCTACTTTGTTGTTACATCCATCGTTATATATAATATTTATTTATGTTAACCCATGCAAACATTGACATACCAAATACCAGATCAATTAACCTTAGAAATTGTGTATTTAAATAGCAGTAAGTGAAGAAATATGCACCATTGGAAATTAGAGTTGGGAATAGGTTCTGTAAAGTGAGCACTGTTTCAATAATATGTGGGAATGAATAATTCCCCTTGAAACACCAAAGTAATAATGTACTGTAAGCATTGCTTTCCTCTGCAGAATTTGCCAGGAATTAAGTGGGAGACAAGTAATATTATGGGAAAATATCGATTCACTGTGGGCACAGTGAGTCTAGTTATGATGAAGACAGAGTCTGTGACCATTTCTTTTCTCATTTTATTCTTATTTTGAAACTAAATATATGGAATTGCTTACTGTAATTGGAATATTTATGTTACTTCCTTTTATGGGATAAACTAGAAAATTCCTTGGGCCTCAACAATTTTTTTATGATATAGATATCTTAAGGTCATGAAAAAGTTGAGCTCATGCAATTACGCCAGATCTGGCTTTTGCATTTTGATTATGCCTGAAGTATGGTATAGGAATCTTTTCCAATCAATAGCAAGACTCATCTTACTTATTTGCCCTCATCTCCTGCTCTGTCTCAGTCCATGTCAACATGGGAAACTGAACATTTAGTGGTTAAGAATATAAGCTCTCCATCATTGGCTGGCTCCTCTGCTTCCTAGCTCTATGTGACTTGGGACCAGATCCCTCAGCGAGCCTCATTTTTCTTATCTGTAAAATGGAGATAATACTAGTACTTAACCCCTGGGGGCAGTTGTCAGGACTAAATGAAAGAATGCATGTGAAATTCTAAATAAATCCTCCATAAACACTAGGTGTCGCTAGTACTTTCTATGGTACACTGTAGCACACTATGGTACGCTGGACTGACTTTCACTCTTGCATCTCAAATTGCAGTGAATAACACATAATAGACATGAGTGAAAGCAGTCTCATGTTCCAACCTGTTATACCATCCTTCTCTTCACAGCTTAGTTGGGAGGGTTATTTGGTGACAGAAGCACTTGACATAGATCATCAAAGTTGATTCAGAAGATGCAGCTGGTTTTGGGGCCAGTGCCCCTCTTCAGCCATTGCATATGAAGGTGATCTGCTCCTAAAGCTTTGAAGGATGAGGACCAGGCATTTTTTCAGAGGTAGTGGAGTATGATGCAGTCTTAGTAGAATCACGAAACAAATCTCCTCTTCCAGAAAGCCGTTGCAGATGAAACTATTGCATTTCCCAATCAAGAATCGTCTGAAATGATATCTACTACTTTGGGATTGTACATTTCTTAATGGAAGTGCATGTATCACCACCTCTTCCCGTCTGTGAACCTTCTTTGATAGCCTACTATGCATGAGGCCCTATGCTGAATACTTTCCTGCCACTTACTGGAGGGGCAACCTTGGTCAAGTTCCTGACCCCACTGTGTCACCATCTGTAAAATGGAGATAATAATAGTACCTACCTCACGGAATTTGGTATGAGGATTCAATGCATGAAAGCTTATTTTTAAAGTAGGTGTGGGGCAAACTGAAAATGCTCAGTGGGCAGTAGCCACTGTTACCATGATCTCTATTTAAAGAAGAGGAAATGGTCTCAGGAGAGTTAGACAATTTGCTTAGGGATTTGGAGCCCACTCTGCCTACCTGTAAAGTCTCAGCATTTAGCACTTTTACTACCCTGCTTCATAGCTTCCACTGTACTAACTACGAGTCCAGGGACTGCCATCCCTAAAAGCCCCTTACTGTCAGCTGAAGTGACCCCAGTGAGCTTAAGAAGAAATGTACAAAACCTGTGTCGGAAAAAGACATAGCAGAAATGTCCTAGAATAAGTTCAAATTCTGCTCACCTATAAGATTATCAGACCATGGAGTTAGCTTGGAATATTGTACCTAAGCTAAGTCTCCTCTTCTTGCTTTAACAACCTGAGCTCTTCGGAGTCTGAGAATAACCAAAGGGGAGCCAAAGGTCAGTGGCCGGCAGGAACTCTTGAGGGTCTACTTTTCTCATGCAGCCACAAAACTGCTCCACGAGAGACAGGCGACATGGCGCACAGCACCTATTTCCAAGGAGGACAATTTAAGATGAGACTTGAATAGCTCACAAGAAACTTCTTCCAGTCCAGCTGTGCATAATCTGTTCTCATTTCAACCCCTGCTCAACACAATTCCATAACCACCACACACTATAAAAGGAGGAAAGAAAGGAGACAAGCCCTTTATCAAGAAAGAGAACTTGGGTCAGCAAGTGCAGTGGGTGCTTTTGTTTTTGCCTGACTGGCGTCTCTTCTACCTTTTCCTGGTTACTCCTCTGCCCTCTCAGTCTACTTGGTTCAGGTGTGGTGCCGACTGCTGGAGGAGGCACACGACCCAGGCCTGAGCAAATCAGACTAAATCCTGAGACTTTCACCAGAGTGATTGGGAAAGATATATTTAGGGCTGCTCGCCTTGACAGTGAAAGAATGTATGTTTGGAGCTCCCGGGGGTCACAACTGCAGAGGGCTTTGCTGAGAGCGAAGCCAACACAAAAGAAAGCAAAGCCAAGAGATGGAAAGGCAGATTCCCAACGATCTCTTTTGAGCAACTGATTACTGCCTAGCCTGAAGCTTTCCCCCGGGCTTCTTGTCTATGATAAGAGTTGATAGATGTCTTTCTATTTATTCCTTCATGCAGTTTTAGTGACTTTCAATCACCTGCCACTGGAAGAGACCAGTTCAGCAAATTTTACCCTCATTCCAAGATATCTGCCCCGCTAGGTCACTTTTATCTTCTTGTGAGTGCTTGGAATTTTGTGAGAATCCATCAGTTGTCTTTGCAGAGTCTGAGGTCACTGAGATTCTTGACTCTTGCATTTTGCTGAGAATTCCCAAGATCATGCAAGTTATATTGGGAAAAGGTGAAAAGTCTTCAAGTCAAAGAGATTAGAGATCATCTCCAGAATAGTTCTGTTTCATACATGAGGAAATACTAATAACTAATAGAAAATTTCTTCATATCTCATTCAAGCTACACAAAGTCTCAAAAGAGAGGTATTATTATCAATTTCTATTGCATATGGGGAAAAAGCAGAACTTGGACAAATTAAACAAGCTGCCCAAGATGACATAGTTAATAGCTGGTGTATCTGGGATTTGAAACCATATAATCTTATTTGCACGTGACAGAAAGGCAAGCTGGAAAACTGTGACCTTCTTCATGCTGGGGTACCTTTAATCCAGACCTGATGCTTTGGTGTGGAGCCCAGAGCTCTTCCCTCACTTCTGTTTCCATGGTGCATCCTGCATCTACATTCCTTGAACGTTCTTGCATTTGTTGGGGGTGGGAATCCTTTCTCCAGACCTCAGCTTCAGATGCTGCCCACCCAACCATCTGTGGCAACAGATTTGTGTGTTATCAATTAAAGTCTAAAGGAAGTTGGCAAAACCTCCTACTCTAACAGGATGGGCTAAAGCAGTTCCTGTTAAAACAGAAATGGGTTGTGTCTGTGATATTGGTAGTTGGTAGCTCTCCAAGAGCACTTTAAATACACCCCATGCCATGAATTGCTCAGCTCTGATTCTCTTTAAGACATTCCTCTCAGAGGTGGCTCATTTCCGAGGACTGGACCAGTGCATAACTAAAAAGGGTTGCTCTTGTGGAAAGCAAAGCAACATCCACAATTAGGAGAATCTGGCCCTATGATTTTAACTTTGGGACTCACTTTGGAAACCACAATTTTTTTTTTTTAATCTACAAAATCTTCATGCATATGACGTGATGTGCCCCATTTACAGTCACAAAGACTCCTTGGTGCTCTGGAAGATTATCCATCTTTTGTGAGAGGACTCACCCAGGGACCCCAAAATATCATGTGTACGAAATAGCCTGTAATTTTAAGATAGACCATCTCTAGCACATACCCCTAATTTTGTGAAAATCTGTCTAGCTGTTTTCACAGAACTAGATGATTTGACTTTTACATAGGGATTTGCAAAAAACAAAAAAACAAAAAACTACTATATGCCATTCCATGTGAAGGCGCTGGGGAAACAGAAATTAACTGTGTATGGTTCCTGCCTTCATGAAACTTACTATCCAATAGCTAAGACTGGCTAGTCAGTAGAGAATTAGGTCATTCTGACTACCAAAAAAAAAGGGTTCCACATTATCTTATGAAGAAATGTGTTTCTGAACTGTGGAACTTTAGTCCTACTATAGGTAGGTCCTTGTATTGTACAGCAATATGCAAGGAATGACGCCCTCGCCTTCTCTCTTCTGTAAGTTTCTCAACTCCACATGTTCACTTTGGGACCAGATAATTCTTTCTTGTAGCGCTATCCTGGGTGTTGTACGGTGTTTAGCGGCATCTCTGACCTCTACCTACTAGATGCCAGTAGCAATCTCCTCTCCAGTTGCAACAATAAAAAAAGTATCCAGACATTGTCAAATTTCCTCTGGGTGGCTGGCTGCGGGGGAGGAAGGACAAAGTCACTCTCAGTTGATAACTAAGACCAAGAGTAGGTACGTAAGAGTGGAGAAGTTTTCAGGTGCCAATCCACAGAAAAATCTGCTTCCCAATATTCTTTAAAAGAGAATGAATTTGTTCTATGGTGGTCAAAATTAATGGGGAAAGGTGAGTCCTTCCTGGAGACAGAGGAGTGGACTAACTGACCTCCCAAGATCCCTACTGACCCTAGAGTTCTTGGACACTGTTTCCCATGACCTGGCCTAATTCCTCTCTATCCCTGTGGGCCTGTACTAATGATAGTGCTTGTCAGCAGCCCACCATCCAGCATGCCCTTTATGTCAGCAGGAAGCCTGGAGGAGACTTTCTTTTTTTAAGTTTGTATTTTTGTTGTTGTTTTTTCTTTTTGAGAAAACTTGGCAGAAACTTTTTTTTTTTTTTTTTTTGAAAGAGAGAGAAGAAAAATTAAATCTAAGGGCTGTGGAAAAATAACTTTCTGTGCTCTTAGGTACCAAAATCGACCATTTGTTTGAACCAAATGTCTGCTAAAGTGTGAAAAATTCTTGGAAGGCATTTTCTCAATTTTGTCATTGTTGTTTTATCGGTTCATTTCCATGAGCACTCCCGTTTGCTGTCTGTCAAATATCCAGGCTGAGCTGGGCAACGGAAAAGTGTACCTCTCATATTTTATTCTTAAGGTCCTAACGTTTATCTGATGTTTGGGAAGAGGGTGGTGCCACAGTGGAAGAAGCTCAGGATTTCAGGGTTTTAAGACCTGGTTTTGAACCTTATCACAATCACTTCTGGCCTTTGAGATTTTAAGAAATATTCTTAAATTTTTCTGCCTAAATCTGTCCCTAAAAATGGAGATGGTAAAGCTTTCCACTAGACTGCTGTGAGGATAAAACAGAGAGTAGCTATTGGTAGATTTCAAAATGACTCTGCAAATTATTTGTCAACGTGATTAGACATTGTAATCATGTAGCAAATGTTTGTTTCACCATTGTCCACTTATGCAGGGCTCTTAATTTCAAATTGGGAAAAACCAAGACCATGTCCCCTAAAAACATATTCTAGCCACACTTTTTAGAATTAATCTCTCTTGTCAAATATAATCCCTAGTAATTTCCCACCTCAGTATTCTATCCTATAGATTTTTTTAATCCAGTTTTTCTGTAGTAAGAACATACTCTCTGGAGTTAGATTTAGAACCAAATCCGAACTCTGCTATTTGATCTTGAACATGACATCCTTTATAAACCTTAGGAACCGCCAGGTCCTTATCAGCAAATGGGGATGAGAACAGATTGTGTCTTACAGTATTATATTGATAATGTAAAATAATGACTGTAAAATGGCATCAAGATGCCTGAACCCTATTAAGTGCTCAAAAAGTGTTAACTATTATTGATAAACTCAAATTAATAAAAGCTCTTTGACAAAAATGATATCCCAAGGCTCTATCTTCCACATAGTATAGTGTCAATTTTGAAAATACTTCTTGGGTTTATATAACTCTAGGGACACTGTGCACATTATGTTCTATGTGCCTGGCACCCCCCTGGAGCTGTATAGCCACAGCCCTGGCTTTTCCTGTCTTTTGGTGGAATGTTGAAGATACACAGCAGAAGAACATACTGTTGACGCACAAAGGTTTCCACAAAGCCGGAATGATGAAAGCCAGGAAGGGGTTTTAAAAATGGTAGATTAGAGCAGGGCTTCTTAAATTTTAATGCATCTATGACTCCCTTGAGGATCTTGTCAAAATACAGAGTCTGGTTTCATGGGTCTGGAATGGGACCTGAGATTCTACATCTAACAATTTCCCTGGGCTGCCAGTGAGGCTGGTGCCAGGACCACACTGTGTCACGAGGTTCTAGACTAGAAAGGTTGTCTTCATCAGATCGTTTTTCTTTAGATGGTGTCCTTCTTTTTAGGAGATGCCTTACGGCTCTTACTGAATTCAGACTCCATCAAAATATCCCTTCTCCTCTCCCACAATTCATTTTGTCAACGTGGAACAAGAGTCCCAGGAGATGTTCAACACCCAAAGGACTCCAGAGTGAAATAAATTTGCTAAACACTACAAACTTCCCATCTTGGAGACCCACATGATGCATGAATTTTTTAAAAGCTCTAAGAAATCCTACTACAAAGAAACTAGCAAACAAACAAAAACATTGTACATGGTTCAATGTAGAATTTCCCTTACAAGTTCTGCAAGTATCTTTACTGGATCGATTATATCAGAGTCTTAGGGGTGGAATCCAGACATCATTTGTTTTTGAACTCTCCCCAGGTGATTCCAAAATGTAGCGAGGACACTGGGGACGGAGGAGGACATTCTATTAGCAGAGCTCACATGGGGACAACCCAGTAGCTGAAATACTTCAACTGACAACACAATGTTGATCAAATGCTAAAGATGATAACTCCTGAAGTGTTAGGCCTACATTTATACAATAGGTGTCTGTTTAAACAGATTTAAATGTCTTAAATCAGGCTGGGAATATGGGGACGCTGGAACTGACAGGTTGGGTGGGGAAAGAGCACAAGGACTTTGAAACAGCTTCAAACCCTCTATACTAATAAATGCCTGTCTCTGTGTCTACTATAGGCTCTGACCTGAGAATTTCCTTACCATCCTTAAAATATTGGAAAGGGAGATATTCTTCATAGCTATACTGGACATGAGTTCCACGCTTGGCTCCTTTATCCATTTAATGATAGACATTTAGCAAAGACATTTAGTTCCTCTCGTTGTCATGTTCCTTGGGTATAATGTGGGGTTCGCACCTGCCCTGTCTGCTTCTCAGACCTATTGCGCAAAGTAAATGAGACCTCATATGCAGAGAAAACACTTGGTAAACTATTGTACCAAACACATGTAAAATATTGTGAAATATTCTTGTCGTTGTGAAAGAAAAATTTCATATACCTTTCTGAGAATTAAGTGCATTGTTTGATACCTTTGATTATTTGCTGCAGAAATCTTTTTGAGTAAAAGTAGGACTCTGTGCTTCTGCCAGTCTTCTTGTATTTGACTTCTGCCCAGTACCTGGGTACAAATTGGCTCTACATGGAAGAGGCAAGAGAGATTTTGTTACCTGGTGTTTCTAATGAAGAGCCACAGATAGACTTGCTTATCATTTGCTTCTCTTATAGATTACTGGTTTCTGACCAATGGATCATGTCCAAAGATGGATCCATATTGTGCTACAAATTTACCCTATCACTGACAAAAATATGACCTTTGAATGACCTTTTCAAGTAGATGACAGCAGTCTCTACCTTGCTAGAAGGCTTATATATTCAGCCTCTCTCTCCCGTGTCATTTTGAACAAGCATTTTCTACCTGCTGGGTCCCTCACTAATGGGCAATATACTTTGACACATGTTCAGATTAGTTTGTCTAAGAAATTTTGTGTTGGCATGACTGTGTATTTGCATTGTCCTTTCTTCCTAAATTTCAGGGATAGGAACCAAAATACTTAACATCAAGGCAGACCCTTGACCTCTCACCTGTGAAATGATGGGCACTTGAGAAAGTCGGTTCTTGGGAGTGTCACAGAGGTTTCGGAAAAGCGTTTGGCCTGTCTCCCTGTACCTTCTCAGCTCTGTCTCCATCACATCCTCTGCTGTGTTCAGCTTTTCTCCCAACTCTGGTAGCTTTTCTAAAGCAGACTCCCAATTCATCCTCATCAAGTAGCTAGAGAATTCCATGTGTAGCTCTGGCCAGCCCTCCTTTGGGGAGGTAGAGCTCGAGGGCCTCCCAGCAATGCACAGAGCATCCCGTCATACAAGGGATTTTTATCAAGATTACATTTATTCAAGTCCAAGATACTTTGTAAAACTCCAGCCCCACAATAGTATCTGCATCAGAATACCCAAATGAAAAAAAAAAGTCTTCTAAGTAAATTATAAGCCCAAGACTTGGGATTTTTACACACTGACACACATACACACTTTAAAAATTTACAATATTAGTTTATTTTGTCTATTTGATGTACAGTGGCTGTCATTACTGTGTCTACTACTGACTAGAATATGGAGTGTTTCACGTGTACCTGCACGTAATGCACTTCACATGCATTATCTCATTTCACTGTCTTGACAACCATATGTGATAGGTGATGTTTTTACCCCCATTTTATGGTTAAGGAAACTGAGGCTTGGAGATGTTAATAGTTAGACATTCACTCAGTGCTTCCTCAGTGCCAGCCATTACTTGAAGCCCTTTACATGCATGAACTCAATCTTAATTAATTCAAACTTCTCAACCTTGTGAGGTAGCACTATTATTATCCCATTTAATGGATGAAGACATTGAGGCATAGACATAGAAAACTTACCTCAGTTTTCTAGGTAGCAACGCTAAAATTGGACCCAGCGTATGTGTTTCTAAAGCTTGTGTGTAATAAGCTCACTTCTCTCTTGACAGGGAAGTAGCACTTGGAGGCATGGAGACAGAACTGGGGCCTAGGTTGTCTGCCATACACTATGGTCCTTTACCCTGAGGTTCAACTCCACCTGAAAAACTGTGATTTATTTCATTGGAGGTGCTGCAAAGGAAATGAAGCAAAATCTCTAGTGCTGAGAGGCAAATACTCTAATCATCCACATGACTTGATTCTTTATTCCAGTAATATGAAAATTTTCAATTATGGATGAATTACAGATGCTACGGATACCTGTAATTTGCGGCTGCAGTTTTGTAAACACATGCAGCTGCCTTTAGTTTTATTTTACCACTCATGTAATTCATTAACACACACCTGCAATTACCGAAGATACGGAGACTAATGAAGGTGGTTTTCAGGTTCCACTATTTATGTTTAGTACACCTCTCTGTTTAATTACCACACTCAGAGGTTGAGAAATTGGTTAAAAACAGATGCATCCTAAGAAGAAGCCTAGTGATTATCCTTTAAGAACGTACTCAAAGCCCCACCTCAGCCATTAACTTAAATCATTGCTTTACCAGCCGAAGCCCAGCCATTTTGGAAAAGGAGAGAATTGTGGAATTGATTTTTTTTTTTTTTTTTTTTTTTTGCAACTGTTATGGCAGCAAAGGCTAATCATTAAAAAGTGGATTTGGGAGATAGCCGTTGGAGATCCATTAACATCAAAGCCATTGTTGGTGCTGGTGGATTCTTCCTGCTCCACCATGTGCCTGGGCAAAAGCCAACCTAGGAAATGAGGTCTTGCAACACTGGACTGTCAGGAAGTACTTTTTTTAAGACTTTCTTGTCTTCATTTCTTTTCCCACTTATTGAAATTAATGGCTTTGGTTCTTTCTGATTGTTTCTTCTCCTCACTCTCATGTCTGTAGAAATATGAAATACTTTGTATGTTTTTTTTCTGCGAAAATTTACCCTCATCTTGCCAGTTATTTTTTAAAAATAATATCTCCACAGTAAAACCACAGTAATAACAATAATAGCACATTCATCATATGTCAAGCATTCTATTAAACATTTTACATCATGTATTTCGTTGAGTCCTCAACACAACCTGACAAGATTGGCTTCATTTTCCTCAGTTTAAACACTGGAAACCAGAAGCTAAGTGTCTTATCAATGTGATGGCACGTCTACTAAATGGGGCCTCAGTAATTTAAACCCAGGACAATTGGTGCTCCTTCAAAGCCATATCAGGGTGCCATATAGACCTGTACCTTGTACAGGTATTCTTATTTCCTCCACAACTTTCACCATTAACATCCTCCCTTGTATATCTATGCCTGTTATAGAAGCTGCTAAACCAGTTCCATTGCCTTACTCACTTCCCTGTGTAGGCCATTGTTTTTTAATGTACAAAACTTTTCAGTAAGGACTAAAATTATATTGGTAAGCTTAATGTCCTAAGTGGCTTTAGGCAAGATAATAGGTAAGGTAAGCATTTTTTTTTCTTGGTATTTTCCTGTCCTTTGTACATCAGAAGGTTTATCAGGCTGAGCCTACGTCTTTTCCACAAGAAAACTTATATATCCTGTGTCTCATTGCTACAAGGTCTTATATGTTTCTAGATTCTAATTAGTAATAATTGGTTGATCTGAGGAGCTAATCCATGTAAACGAATTACCAGTAGGTACCATTGTTGGAGCCTTATGGTATGACAAGCTCTGTGCTAAATACTTTATAAACGTTATCTTGCAAAGCCCTCTATGATAGCTTTATTATCTTCATTTGTAAATTAGGAAGCTGAAGCGTAGAAAGATTAAGCCATTTGTCCAAGGTATAGCCTGTAGGCAGTAGAAACAGGATGTGAAATTCATTTGTACATCATTTTAGTCCCTGAGTTCCGATCCCCTTGTACATTTCTACTTCATAGAGTCTGGCTACCTGTATCAGAATCATCTAGGCTGCTTGTCGAAACTGGTGATTTGTGGAGTGCTCAAAAGACATCCTAAATCAGAATCTAGCCACGTGGGGCTTAGGAATCTGCAATTTTTACAATTTTGCCAACTCTCCCTGGAATCCATATAACTTTTAATCCAAAAAGCTCATGACTTTTTGGAAAGTCCCTCAAGAAGTAATCACCACTATGGTGACACTGGTACAAATCAGTGAGTGAGACAATTTTGGACAGCTAAAAATAAATGATAACCGAATACACCACCGCCATGAAAATCTGACCCTAACGCTATCAGTTTAATTCAGCCCCATGATATCAGATTTGCTGCTTTTAGAGAAACCTAATTCCAACTGGATGAAGCATAAAAAGTAATTTATTTGCTTATGTACAATACAGCTCGATCCAGGTGCTCAGACACAATCACCATGAATTGTGCTTTGGCTCACCCCTCCTCTGTTTGGGCTGCATTGTTAGCTAGCCACTTCCAAGTAGTAAAGAGGCGGCCTCCACCACCTCCAGGTTTTTGTGCTGCCAGGTTAGAATTTCCAGCGGGAAGAGTACATCTTTCATTGTAATTCCTTCAAACCCAGATTACTACCATAACCTCCCTGAACCAAAGAGAAGACAGGGGATGGCATACTCCTTAAGTCTGGCCGCACTTGGATCCTGTCCACGGTCCTGAAACTGGGAGGAGGAGGGACTGAAAGGTGGAATCATAAGAACTGAGAGTGAGGGAGGCTTTGTTCCCCAAAGGAAAGCTGGGTCTGAGTACTGCGAGTACAGGGAATGATGGGCAGCAAATCAGTAGTTATCCTTTTTACCCACCAGTAGGTAAAACAAGCCACACTCTGCCCATAGCTCTGCTGTCACTTGCTCCTTGGTGTTTAGACGTAGCATAATTTTCTTCGCAAATCTTTTTAAATGTTATCAAATCTAATGTGATCCAGTGCTCTGTTAGGTGTGTCTCCCTATAGATCAATAGTGAACTATTCACATCAGACCCAATTAGGGTTCTGATAGAATTTATTTCCCAGATGCTTCAGATCAGTGAAATGGATAAAGTGGTTTGTGACATGCCATAGGACACATTCAAGGAGCAGTTACAAACTGCTGCAGGTTGAGGAGAACAGGATGGTCATAACTAGAAGCTGAGAAAGTAGCAAGATGAGGGGCTGGAGAGAATGGGGACTTTGTTGGGAAAGCTGAAAGACATGGATAGAAATGACGGTGTTTCTTAGATATAATTTGAAAAGCTCTCCTGTAGCTTTGAAGGGCTTTGGAATTGAGCTCTCAAAGACAAGTTTATTTTGTTTGTTCATATTTTATTTATTTTAAACCTCCAGGTATTGGCATCATACATATTTTCAGAGAGCACTTCATGGGGTGGTTAAGATTCAGATGCTGTTCTGACCAATCCGTGGTGTTCTCCTGGTAGGGTGGCTGAGACGACCACTCTAACCTTGACATTTTTCTTGAGTGAGAGAACCCTATCACATGACTCTAATGAATTAGTTACTAGAACAACCCATGGTGCTAAAATACTTTCCTTTTATAATGCCTATTGCCCATATGTTACTTAGACTGTTGCGAAGAAAATCCAATTTTTGTAATAATAAAACTATGTACAAACTTAGGTGTGTGTCATATCATATTTGACATATTCCTTAAATTAATTTTGTTTCTATCCTCCACATTTTAGAGCTGATGAAAAATTCTATGTCAGGTGTTTTATCAGAGTAATTAATGCTAGCCATTGTAATAAACAGCATCCAATTCTTCGTGGCTTAATATCATATACATTTATATGTCTCAGTCTTATCGTAGTTTCATTGCATATTTGGGAAATGACTTTTCATGGAGTGGTTCAGGGTCCCTGGATCCTTCTATCCATTTTCTAAGACATCTTCAGATTCTCCAACTGTATCCTATGCATTCAATCAGCTAGTGAGTGAAGAGAAAGAGCCCAGTACCTCACCGGAAGAGTTCCAGAGACCTGGAAGGTGTGCGCACCGCTTCTGCCCATATGCCATTGGCCAGATCTGGTAAAGGTAATTTCTTTGTCCACCCAAGAAAAAGAAATGGGTTTAATGAGTGTTCAGCCACTTCCTGCTACCATCATTACTGGGGCTTTCTTTCGCTTCTAGATTGTAGTAAGATCTAGGGAATTTAAATGCCTATTATGATTGCAGCTGGCAACCGTCTTATCCTCTCACTTAAGCCCTTGCCTTTTGCTTGAGGCTCCTGTTTCTCTTCTCTCATCCCCATGTGGCGATTCATGCTGAGAGTGGAAACCATCCTTCTTAGGGGAGCCATACAGGCATCTATCCAGTCTTTTTGCTACTGCTCTAGGCTTTGCCAAGGAAAACAAGTGGATTTTCCTGCTTTGGAGGCCCACAGACGTCTTTTCTCCTTACTGTCCTGGGAGTAGCTCTCCTCTCCCTTTTCTTGAACTTTGGTCATTCTCAAATAACTTCTCCGCTAACCTTCAACACACACACACACACACACACACACACACACACACACACATCTAGTATCATCTGTCCAGTGAACTTGGGACATTTAGTGCCTTATTGCATTTAATCATCAAACCAACCCTACGAACTAGGTAACATTTCTCTTCATTTTCAGATGTGGAAACTGAGACTTGAAGAAGTTACGCTACTGGTCCCTGGACGTACACCTCATTAGGTGGCAGGAACTCATGTACAATAGACTGTTGAGCTGCTAACAACTATATCACGCTATAGTACCTGATTGGTGGGGAAGCTATAGCTATGACAGAGCCTCAGTAGAAGGATTGCCAATCCGCTGAGCTATGCAGATATTAGCAGACAGTGGTGGCACTTTAACATTGATCAGGTATCGACTTTGTGTGCCAGACATTGGGTCAGTGAATTTGTAGACTCTATCTTGCTTACTTTCTCCAGAGTTAATATTATCCCTACTTTACAGAGGAGGAAATGGAGGCTGAGTGAAGTTATCACTTGCCCAGTTATTTAAGGTCAAAGCCAGGACTCACACCCTAAAGTGTATGACCCCCTTGTCCATAATCCACTGCACTCCCCTGTACCTCACTGAAGACCTATTACAGCGTGGCCCAAGGGAGAAGTCATCCTCCCTCGTGGTCTATGAGAGGAAAAACCATAATCTTTTTCAGTCTTGGGCCACAAATTGGAAATTAACAAATCATATAATTAACCACAGGTAAATAGTATGAGTTGAGCATACACAAGATATATGAGGATTGAGTTAGATCCAAACCTGAAAAAAATACTTACAGAAACCTTATTTGCAGCTATTTTCCTTTATTTGCTGCAATCCTCTACTACATCTCAGTTTCATGAAGTAATTTTGAAGTTATTAAACGTGAACAGCTTAAAGTTATATAATTAATTGCATTCAGCTTCGGTTACAGTTACTAACTGATCCAAGCCTGCCAGCTTAGCACCTGGCAGCAGTCAGGAACACAACAGTGATGGCAGGCAGGTGGTTGCAATAATTAGGTTGTTACTCCCCGCACCCCCTTCAAGTACCAGGCGGTCTAAAGCCCTGGGTCAGGCAGATTGCGTTTGGCCCAAGGGCGCCATTTCTGATTCTGGAGTTTTTTGAAGAAACTAAGAGCTATGACAGAACACGCTAGTGGATGAGAATAGGGTAAATAAAGCCTAAGTACCTAACCAGCTTTCCTGAGGCAGAACTGGGGACGATCCTGAGATAAGGTCCGGAGAAAGGGAGAGACTGTTAGAACAGCAGTCGTTGTATCTCTGAGCTTTTGACCTTCAAGCTTACCTCTTCAAACCAGAGTCTCGGAAGCAAGGAAGAAGACCCAAAGGTAGGCGTGCAATCTGAATTTATAGGCAATGTTACTTAGTGCTCATAAACGTTGATTTGAAATGGATGCTTTTGTCCATTTATTGCCGTATTTTGCTTGTTAGTTTGTTTGCTTGCTCAGTTCGGGGCTTTTTATTTCTCCTGGATTTGCTTCATATTAAATGTGAGACTTTAGGAAAATTTTATGACTTTTTCGGGCCTCAGTTTTTCTTATCTGCAAAATGGAAATGGAATATATGGCTGTTGTCCCCACTAAATGAGAAAATGATTAAATGTTTCTTAGCACGGCGTCTGCTGTATAGTAAATTGCTCCATTAATGTTAACCTGTTTTAACTGTATTGTCTCCAAAAGAGGAAACCTACATTTTGAGCTAGGATGACTGACAATAAATTTAAACTTTGAAATGCTAAACATTATCATCATCTTCCTTTTTATAATAATGAGTCACATAATTTATTGAGTATAAATTATGTGCCAGGGAAAAAATTAAGTCTTGTGTCACCTTTAATTCATGTTATCTTTAAACTTAAGGTAGATATTAACATGCCCATTTTATAGGGAAAAACCGAGGCACAGAGGTTGTTATTTCTCTCAGGTTTATACCTATTTTTAACTACTAAATGAGGGAGGTGTGTTAGAACTCAAATTTTTTTGGTTCTATCACCATTAACTGGTTGTGCTTTTCTGACTTCGTAAAAGCAGTGTTCTCGGGTTCTTTTTTGTAATCTGAACAAACTTTTATGTTGGGGTGCCAGGTAATGCTAGTTCAACGTGGGTGTTAAAATTCAGTATAACTTCAGAAGCCATCAGTAGGTTTTGAAAACACGCATTCAGAGCATATTCAGAAAGGATCTGGGAAAATTAGTTATTTATTACATTTATTTTTTAGTAGCTTTTCTCTATTTTTGTTTGCTGTCTCTGTGCTTTAAAACATGCTCTTGATCATCCCGTCGAAATCCATGCTGAAGTCAGTGTTCAGTGGCGGGCAGGAAACTTTGATAGGTCTGTGATCTTAAATCAGAAAGTCATTGCCACAAGATATTAAAAATAACTGCAAAAGAGGTGATCACTGTTCTATCAAGAACATCTGATAAATTAACATTTTCTTCACTGGAAATGGAATTCTCCCAACTGCTGTAGAGAGGAAAGCAAAAAAACCTTGCTTGGAAGGCACACAAACAGGAAAAATTACAGTTTGTTTTTTAAATAGTTTGGCGTCCTTTTGGAGCTGTCTTCCAATCGATAGAAATGACTAAAAAGTCCTATGGTCTCATCTCTCAGGTTTTATGTTTCCCATTTATTTAACCAAGATAATAAAAACTCATGTGGTCTCTTCAGTCCTTTCCAAATAGGACTGGCATCTTTAGTTTATCTCCAAATAGCTTTGGCTGCAGATTTCATTTTAGAACTGTCCTTATCATATTCACCTGCTGCTTGGATAGCCAGACACCACCTTTGGTTTTCTTATTAACAGGAATAAGGCTCTTTGGTTGAAAAGCCTGGGGTTATAATCATGAAAAATTGTATCTTGTTTTTTGGCCCACAGGGAGCCCCTTGAGACCTGGGCAGCTTTCACATTTTGAGTCTTTTCACTCTCAGATATATCCTCTCAGCCTTAAATTTAACAAGTTCCAGACATCAATACCTTCAGTAAGAATCGGCTGTAATTAAAATGTGTGTTGAGGCTTCACACAACCCCGTTACAAAACCTGGCCTTAAGAGCAGCCCAAATACCCAGGACCCAGTCAAATGGTTTTGCCAGTCCATTATTCTCCTGACAGCCGAGATTGATAGGAAGTAGGCTTCAGACTTTAGCACATCTTTTTCACTGGCATTCATCCTGCTGAAGTTTGCTTTGTGGCATTGCCGGTTCAGAAGTGCCTGCCCACTGTATTGTGTGGTCCAAACAGCTAGCTCCCCAGCGTTCCATGAGAGTCCCTACTTCTCCATGAGTCTGCCAACCTTGAACATGTGATGTGTACAATGTTGTGGAATGGCTTCTATTCCAGGTGTTGACTTCAAATTCAACTTGCAATGTGTAAAATGGATAAATTGCTCATAAAGGTGATGTCAATTTCTCCTTATTGAATGTTGATGACATGATACTATATACATATGGCCATATTTATGCCAGATTGGAGATGGATATGAGGGCTCATCAAACGAAAAGTCCTACCAAGACAAATTATCAGGGTTAGTCAACTTTACTCTTTCTTCCATTAAATATAAGATGACAGTCGTTGGCTTGCATAGAGGTCATGTGGAATGAAAAATACACTCTTAAACCCTGGAATCTTTGAGATGAGGTGACCTAAATTTGAGAGGAGTTCAGGAATTTGCAACCAAATTATTTTTCTCATCTCCTTTTTTCTCCCATTTGCACATTCCTTTTTCTCTTTTACAAAGTAAGCACCTTTGATTTCATGTTATTTAAGTAAATGTATGCTATAACTTCATATATGCAGAGAGCATTTTGCATGCATAGAGGTAAAGAGAGAATCCTGTAGTTTCAATGGGAAATACCTGCATCTTTGAAGTTAGCCAAGCCAGTGCTGACTGAAGGAAGGAATGCCAAACACTGGGAAAGGGCCTGACTTTTGTTCAATCACCTACTCACTCAACAAGCAATTACTGAGCACCTGCCCTACTGTAAGCTTTGTTAATTAGCTGGGGACAGAGATGAGAAGGATGCAAACTTTGGTCTCTAAAAGCTCACAGTCTAGTCTGAAGGAGGAAAGGCTTGGTAGACAGCAGGGAAGCCATGTGACTAGAAGAATCTGTGGGCGCACTGGATAAAGGGTAAAAGTGTGCAGCCTGGGGGTGGTCGGGGAGCCCCTTGAGATCCATGGTTTTTAGTCCTCTGGAGCAGGAGTCAGCCAACGACAGCTGGCCCACCAGTTGTTTTCGTAAATAAAGATTTATTGGAGCAAAGTCACGCTCATTTGTGTCAGTATCATCTATGAGCAGCTGATTTGACACTGCAACAGCAGAACTGAATAGTTGAAACAGGTTATACGGCCCGCAGAGCAGGAATTCTTTATTATTTGACCTTTTCCAGAAAATGTTTGCCAATCACTGGTCTGGAGGCAGCAGATGTCTCACGTCACTTTTGATGGATAAACTAGCAGAAGAGAGAGCCCTTAACTTCAGTGTCCTAATCGTAACTTCAGTAAGGCTCCTCCACTCTCTTCTGCATGTTTCTCAGTGTGCTGGACGACTGTTCATGTCAGGACTATCATTTTTTCCACCTGAATCAGTAAAAGCTAAGTTTATTTTCCCCTTCCCCTCTGGCTCAATAGTGTGCCCTCTGTCAGCATTCTGACCTTCAGATTACCTCAATTAAGTATTTTTGAGTCATTCTCTGCAGGTGTTGTTAACTATGTGCGTACCAATCTGACAGAGTGAAATTCTGAAAACACTCCACGAGGAAGGTTTTGAGCCCAGACAGGCATCAAAACAGGAAATATACTCTTGCCTCTATGATTATGTTATCTGAAAAACCTAAAGTGTTTTATAGTGAGCTCTGTGTCCAAACTCAGAATGACGAATGACAAAATTTTTAGATAAACTGGTTTGTGAAATATTTATGTGCACTTTAGTGACACAGACAGGAGGTAATCTATTTTGTATTGAATCAGCTTGGGACAGAAAAAAGAAGCACAACATTAATGAGATTTTTTAAAGCCACTTTTAAATTCATGTTGGCAAAAGACAAATAGTCAAGACTTTTAATTTCTATAAACTTAATGGCTAGAGAACAAATAAAGCTTTATTAACGTAAATAAAAGTAGCTTTCCTTTCAAGGGCATAGCAATTTTTCTTCCCGTGTAATCTTCTGAAGGACTGTTCTTGTCTATGTATTGATCAGTCTTTTCCAGTGCGTTTAGTTGAATTTAAACAAACTACTGTTGATTTTGAAAAAACAAGAAAAAGAAAGAAACATAGGATGATTGCAGCTTGATGCAGTGGGCAAGTCTTTGATTTGGATGTTAGCCAACAAGCATCTTCATACTATTTCTGCTATGGTCTTGCCATAGAACCTTGATTAGACTACATTTCAGTGCAGCAGTCACATTATTAATCACTGAGGTAAAGTGTGAACAAAATTAGTTTCAAGTAATTTAAAGTAATTGGACCACCATTTCCGTTGCTTTCACCACATCAGACATGACAGGTCGATGCCTGTACATACCTTCTTTCTCCGTAGAGCCAGTCTCAAACTTTTTCTCCAGTGATGTTCTGAGCAGCTAGTATCAAGGAATAGGAGCTCCTATGTAAATTGATACCATTTGCCGATAAACAAGTAGATGGTCTCTGACTCCTTTGATGGTGTGTAGGATCATAGTAATGTTTTTTTCTCATGTATATTCTGTAGTTTCACCTTGTGCTAATAAACCCACGTTTTAAAGACTGCATATGTTAAGATACGGATAGAACCCAGAAGAATGAATAATCACCCTTTGGTTATTTTGGGGAAAAGAAAATTACAATTAAAGTTTTCACTTTGCCTTGTCCTTAAAAAACTTCCTGGGAGATAATGGGAGATAAAGCAATTACATTTGTTAAAATACATTTACTATTGGTCACTGTTGAAGCATGATCCCCACATGCAGCTCTGATTAAGTACTGTATACTCTGTTTGAAACACATTGCTTAATATATTAAATTGAAAACCTCGTCTAATGTTCAAAAGATTATGGGGATAAAGAACTTAACCCCCTGCTATATTAGTGTCTTGGTAAAATTATTTTTCATATTATATAGACCATATTTTGAGAAATACTTCTGTACTTACTGAAAAAGTATTTTCTACCTGAAATCTGTTTTATAGATATTTCTCTTCTGTTTCCGGTTTTCTGTATTGGGTTGGGGGGTGTGTGTGTGTGCAGAGGAATCCCTTAATATATAATGGAAAACTACCAACAGATGTTGACATATCAGAAGGTGCCCCTAGAGGTTCCTGAATTCACTAATTAATAGGACCCAGAGGTGAAAGACACAGCCTACATGTTTAAGAAATCAACAGAATGTGTCATTTCAGTACATACGCTTGAACTGAACTGTAATGTTGGCACTATTACATGAGTAGTGCATACTTCTCTTTACTGGTGCATGATTTTCTGTACTGGAGACCTAAATTAAGGAGCACATTGGCGAACTAAAAAGAGAAAATTCTCTTCATCTGAAATGGTTCCCACCCATGGCTATTTTGGTGCGTGCTTGATAATTTCTTGATCCCTCATTGTTCAGTGCCTATCTTGGAGGATTGTTGGGAGAAATCTGAATGATGAATGTAAAATCCTATCAGAGTGCCTGGCAGCAGTAAGTGCTCAACAAATGATAGCTATTATTTTGTTGTTGATGTTGTCCTTGCCATCTTTTGTGTCTTCTAAATATCTCTTCTGCAACAAATATTTCACTAGTATTTCAATCAGGTCAGTTAAGATTTTTTTTTATAACCTCTTTTTTTTTTTTAATTATTTTATTTTATTTTTTTTAATTTATGGTTGTGTTGGGTCTTCGTTTCTGTGCGAGGGCTTTCTCTAGTTGCGGCAAGTGGGGGCCACTCTTCATCGCGGTGCGCAGACCTCTCACTATGGCAGCCTCTCTTGTTGCGGAGCACAGGCTCCAGATGCGCAGGCTCAGTAACTGTGGCTCACGGGCCTAGTTGCTCCGTGGCATGTGGGATCTTCCCAGACCAGGGCTCGAACCCGTGTCCCCTGCATTGGCAGGCAGATTCTCAACCACTGCGCCACCAGGGAAGCCCAGGTCAGTTAAGATTTAATGACTTCCTTTAACCCTGGATCTACTGCTTTCCCTGGCTGACTTTGACACTACTTAATGGTCAAGCTCTGTGATCTTGAGAAAATTACTTAACTCAGTTCCTTAGATGTGAAATGGAAGGTGATAGTAGTATCTACTCTTAGGGTCACTGGGAAAATAATTAATATAATTATTATTATCCCATTTAGCTGAGACAATAAAGTCTGTTAGTATTATTGCAGTTGTCTCTAAATTTGCATTCTGACCACACTCACTCCTGCCCTTTTAGTTTCCGTTCTCATGCTTGCCTCCTTAGGATGGCTTTCCTGATTACTCCACAGGAGAGAGACCATTCACCTGCATCAGCCTTAACTAGGCTACAAAATACCAAAAATTCCTTTAAAACGGGAAATACATCTTATACCTAGGTTCTCTTCTGCCTACTGTGCCTAGCGTAGCGATACCCTCCAAGGAAACATCTCTTTTAATTAATAACCTCAAGGCCCTTCTACAAACAGATGGCTCTGAAATCAAAACCACAAAGAGGAAGAGAGCAGTGCTTCTCAGTATCTGCATGCTTAAGGACCTTCTAGTGCTTGATAAAAATGCAAATTCTCATCGTTCTTCCTGATTGACTGGGTCTACGGTGGGATCTGGGTATCTTTATGTTTAACAGTCATCCGAGAACTGCACTCTGAAATTTGGTAGCCAGTAGCTACTCGTGATTTGTCTTAGTCCATTCCAGCTTCTATACCAAGATACCTACAGACAGGGTGGCTGATAAACAATAGACATTTATTTCTCTCAGTTCTGGAGGCTGGAAGTGTGAGATCAGGGTGCTAACATGATGCACTAAGGGCCCCATTCTGGGTCTCAGACTTCTCGTTGGATGATCAAATAGCAGAAGAGGTGGGGCTAAGAATCTCTCTGGAGCCTCTTCTGTCAGGCATAACCCACTCACGAGGGCTCCACCCTCATGACTTCACCATCTCTTGAAGGCCCCACCTCCTATTATCATCATCTTTGGGGATTAGGATTTCAACGTATGAATTTGTGAGGGACACAAGCATTCAGACCATAGCATGGTTATCTAACTTAATATTTAAGATGAAATGAAATTAAAAATTCAAATCTTCTTTCACAGTGGCCACATCTTAAGCATTCAATAACCACGTGTAGCTTATTTACTATATAAATAATTTCATCATAGCAGAAAGTTTATTCTGCCTTATACTATTTTGATGAACCGTCTCCTTCAATCATAATACATTAAGAAATGTAGGAATAGAGGCGGATCTATGAAAACTCTCCTGTACCTGGTGACTTCAAATTGAAGAACCATGATTACTTATGTCTAATAATATTGGTAAGCATAGCGACTGCAACAGCAGATGTGATACTGCAGGTACCATTTTATTGAGGGTGCTCTCCATTCTCCATCAGGTGCATCACATACATTATTTTCTTCAAATCTCCAAGTGTTCATATGAGTTGCCATTATTATTCCTATTTCATAAG
The DNA here is from genome assembly GCF_028023285.1 of Balaenoptera ricei. NCBI lineage: Eukaryota > Metazoa > Chordata > Mammalia > Artiodactyla > Balaenopteridae > Balaenoptera > Balaenoptera ricei. Next base: position 84,762,441 of record NC_082649.1, read on the forward strand.
AACTCAAGGCTAAGAAGCTTGCTCAGGGTCATTCAACTAGTAAATAGTGAGCCAGCCTGCAGTCCTGGTGTGATTCTAAGGCCAGTGCTTAATCTCTTCCCCATCACCAGCTGGTTCTACCCATATATAGGTGTTAAACTGATTTTAATGTCTGAAGTTGATGCTGCAGTTTGAACTTGTTAATCTTTCTAGAAAAGTGTGCTAAAGGTGAAGTCAACGCTAAGATCCTTAAGTCAAAGCTTAAACCTTTCATTTCATTGACCTCCTTCAACCCAGGTCAAATATCCCATCTCTGCATTCCCATAGTCTTCTCTACTTACTCATCTCTATTGTTGCACAATTCACTCTGGGCTGAAATTAGTTGTGTGTTGGCTGCATTCCACTGTAAACTATGACATTCTTGAGGGTAGGGGCTGGTCTTGATTATCAGGGTATCCCAAGTACCTGGTGTACGATAGATGCTAAAGAAATTTCAGATAGATGAGCTAATTAAAGAGACAATTTTTGTTAATGAACTGGGAAGATCTACTGTAAGGATAGGAATGACCATGTAAACAGCACCAAAATCTGCCAGGGGCCGTGCTAAAGAACACCCTCTGGAACATGTAAGGCAAAAAGAGACTGAATCCAATTTGGCGTTCCACAGCTCAAATGCTTAGGCCTCTAAACTGTGTAATCCCTTTAAAATTTTCTGACCTTATCTCCCAATCTTGCTATTTATGCAAAAAAACCCCTTTCTGCTGACCACTGGCAAAATGCTTTAGCTTGGGTAGCTGAATGTTCTTATTTTTTTATTTTTTATCAGATATACTAATCTCAGATGATGCATTTCAGCTCTGGCATCATTAAAATACTATCCCATTGCCATTCTGCAATTCACTGCTGAGTCAGCACCTTCATTACAATCTCTCTTTTCCAGGCTTTCTAATTTGGCCACAAAAATTCACTCAGGGTAGAAACTTACCATAGGTGGCCTTGCTTCTGAATGGGCATATTTTAAAACAGAATCTCGAAGTACATTGTTGAACGTATGTGAACTATTGTGGGGTTCACAAACATTCCAGTGGAATTCTGAAAAGGGCCTTTAGGGCGTTGTAACTTATGCTGTTACCTGAAATGTTGACACTTCATCATGGAGGTGTCATCAGGCAAGTTTTGAATAGATACTTTTCTCCCCTCTTGGGTAATTGCCCAGGGTATATTATGTAGACTACTCCTAGTTTTTGTAAACTCAACAAAGTCTCATTTTTGCAGAATCTCTTCTTTTTCATTGCATTCTCTCTGCCTTTTCCATTTGCTTTTGCTCTTATTCAGCTTTTTCCTCATGGTCTCATCTACCATGTTCATTCTCTTTGCAAAACGTGTACGTGTGTGTGTGTAAGAGGTGCCTACATGGAGAATTAAATCAGTATCTAGTGCTTATGGTCAGCTCTCAAAATTTCACAGGTGATTACCCCCTTGATGAATTGTGTATGATATTTTTTCCTACAATTTTACTTTTCCCCATTTATCTGGATTATAACCAAATTGCCTCTTTCCCTCACTTGAACACATTTAGTGACTGAAAAGTCCTTTGTAGATCCTCTGAGATATGTCATCTGAGGAATGTATTTTGTCTTCCAAACTCCTTAAAATACGTTGAAAGTCAGTTGTTTAAATGCTTCTGTGAATATGCCATCACCTTGCAGTATCTGGAACCCCTTCTTTGAATATTAGGAATAAACAAACGGTGGCTGTTCATACTTGAACTCTTGGCCCAAGTGTTCATAATGGATAGCAAGGAGGATCAAGTTCAGGCCATGGTGCAGCAGCCCAAAAGAGTTCAAAAATAGGTGGACAGCCGAGAAAGCTATGCAGTTTTGTGCATGGAGAACCATCAACTGTTGGAATGTTAGAATCTTCTACGTGATGAGTGACTCCCCAAATCAACCAACCCTCCTAATACTGAAAAATATTGGTGAGTTTGCAGCAGTCTCTATGGCAAACAGTGGGTACCCCAAAGCCCTTTCTGCCACCAACCAAGCTGCCTAATCGGCAGCAATGAGACCCCCATGCACAGACTCTGCCTATTCCCACATCTGTCTGAAGGCCTGAAGTTAGAAAAAGACTTCTAAGGGTAACACTTTGATCTTAAGCTGTCTCAGGATGAATAATTATCAAAGTTGGCCAACTAGCTTCTGAATATAAAGTGCATGGAATGTAGCTAGAGCAATAAGCTTACATAGTTTTAATTTATTCAAGAGCATCTGCTCCATGCCAGGTACGTGGCTCTGCTCTGCAGGTGCAAGCGGTAAAGAAGATGTGGCCTCTACCCTCAAATTGCCTGTGGTCTGTTACACAAAACAGATAGCTGACCAGCATCCTTTAGTACAATTTAGTATTAAAGTAAAGCCTTCTTTATTCTGCAAACATTCATTAGGTGTTTTCTGCAAACATTTATTAGGTGTTTTCTATGTGCCGGGCAGTGTTCTAGGCTGTGGGAATATGGTGATGCACTAAATAAACAAGACCCTGCTCTCCTGTCTCCCAGGAAAAACAGACAACACGCAAGTCATTAAGCTTAGGAGGCAGGTGGCTTTGTTTTGCTCACTGCTATATTCCCAGCATCTAGGACAGTGCCTGGCACATAATATATACTCAATAAATATTGGGAAACTTGAATAAACATAATTATGAGTAAAACAAGGTTACAGGTGCTTCAAACGGAGAACTGTTTACCTGGTGAAGGTGATCAGGGAACACTGAAGAGGGGATAGTTCATTCTGTCTGCAGGGGCTGGAGAAAGAAAAGAGAGAGGGGAAGCAGCAATGGCAGATGGTAGAGGAAAAAGTCCAAGCAGAGGCAGGTGTGAAAGACCATACCTCGTTCTAGACACTGAAATTCATTGTGACCAGAGCTCAGAGACCAGACAGGTCGGTTGGAAGTTGATTGTGAAGGTCTTATTTCCCACAGACAAGGTTTTGCTGTTGTAAGGAGGTTGGGGACCCCTGAAGGTTTTTAAGCAAGGTGGGTCTTGAACCCATCTGCATTTCAGGGTTCCTTCTTTCCTGAGCCACTTTCCACATCATAGTTGGTGGTGTTTTTCCCTTCTCTTAGTGCATTTTGTCCCTCACCTGTCAGCCAATCACACAACCTATCCTTCTTTTGAGGCTTTTTCAGACCACCCCCTTACAATGAGCAGAGTTTCATCACGCGTCCCCTTGTTGGACAATAACGAAACAACTTGCCATCTTGAGATCTCTAGCAAGGAAAAGCCACCTTTCTGGAGCAGCTAAAGGGGCGCATTGCATAGTGGGTGAAAGGCCTGCTGCACAATCAGTAACATAAAGAAAGCCAGCGGAGTCTGGCTTCCCACATTAAAAATTAACAGTGTGCAGTATACAGCAAAGCCTGCCATGCTCCTCCTTTGTGGAGCTCGTAATGGGACAAAGCACCCCTCCCCGGAGGATGGGAAGGGAACATTTCCATACAGAGGTGCCAGTTGAATCATCAAAGGGAAGTTCTGCGTATCAGATGGAGGGTAGAACTCTCAGGAAGAGGCTGGAGGTTTAATTGCCCATGTGTGAGGCCTGAAATCCCCTTACAGGATTGTATATAGGCCAGGGGAAGTACATCCGCCATGAAGCCTTATGCAGAGTAAACGTGCAGTAAATATCTTCTAAATGATAAATAAGATTGAGGATGTAAACTGGCCACCTCTGGCAGGTGCCTCAGCAGTAAGAATATTCTAAATATCATTTATGGAGGCCTTACGATTTACAAAGGCTTTCATTAATGTTGCCTCTTTTGTCTTCAGCACTAACCAGCACAAGACAGAAATTTGCACCACGATGAGGAGTCTTAGGAAGGTTAAAGGAACCACTGAAGGTCACATGGCTAGTTAGTGCTGTGGCTGGGACATGAACTCGGGTCTGCTGAATCAAAATGTAGGCCGTTCCTTCTCTGCTCTGAGAGTGTAACTCCCATATACTCTAATTCTCAAAGTGTAGTCTTAGACGATTGCTTCAAAGTCAGCTGGTAGGAAGTAAAATGCAAATTTGAGGCCCTCCCCCAATCAACCTCTCTGGAAATAGGGTCCCAGGAATCGCATCTTTAACAACAACACTTGAGAAAGTTCTTACCACAGAAAATTGTGAGAACCACTGCACCAAGAAACACCTAACATAGGCTGAGATATGAACTAGTGAAAGTTCTAAAAGTCTAAATAATTCCCAGGATAAATCTTAGAAGCAAAGGAGAATCTGTATAAAACTGCAAAGTGACACTTGGAATAGAGCTAAAGATCAATTTTAGGGTCATTGGTTAGAGGACAGAGTCCTGTATTATTCAGGTTTGTCTGCAAATTTTCTAATTTGGAGGGCAATTGATTACTATTACGAATTTAGAAAATTTTGTCTGTTGGTCGTAATAAACTTCTCAGATACAAAAGAAGATAGGCTTGATTTGTTGTGTTCAACAGCAAATGGTAACAATTGCTACAGCTTGTTTTGAATTCTGTTCTTCTTAGCTGGGTAGCGTTTGCTGTAACCATAGGCCTTTTAACTTCAAAATTTGATGAATAAGTGTGTGCCTGTGAACAAACTTGGCGTTGTTGGAGCAATGCACTTACTGAAGTCTCAGAATGTTCAAGCAGATGATGTAGTAAGCACATCTTCATTCTCCATTTTATGTTTATATATTTTCCAGGGTTCCAAGCAATCAGTTAAAAACTATACAGCTTTGTGTGTCTAGAGAGAGTCATAATTTAAATGTTGATTGCTGGTAAGCAGTATCTGGTTAATCTTTACTCCAGTCTAGGAAAGTGGAAATTCAGAAGACCGTGGTTTTTCTTTAGATACTGGTGAAAGATTATAATTGTGGTCAATAACTTCTGGTCTCAATGGTTTAGCTAAAATTATCTGTGGTAGTTTGAAGTTGCTTGGCCCACCATGAGGTTAAAAGTCTTTTGATAAAACCTTAGTTCAAGAAGTCTAAATCTGCTTTTGGCCTAAGAAATTCAAATAAGCACATTTCCTTTCTATCTGAAAAGGAATTTATTGGAACTACTAAACAGATAACTGTTTTCTGATTTCTCAGTCATAGCCAAGGGTCCCTCTCAGTCCAAACCCCCTGTTAAAGAGGTTGGATGCCATCTCTACCGTCTCTGAATTCTCAGAGTATATAATCTTTCCTTCATTAACAACACATCATTTATCTGTAATAGTATTGTTACTGGAACACATGCCCCTTCATCCACAGGGTCTCTAGCAAAATAGGTATTGTAGCAGTAAGCCTGTATCATGTCCTCAAATGATTCATGTCTCTATGTATTTGTGTCCTTCCCACATTGAATCGGAGCTGGCATTGCATGACCAATAAAATATGCCAAATGTGGTGATGCGTGACTTCCATAGCAAGGCCATAAAAGGCACTGGAGCTTCTTCCTTGTTCTCTTGGATCATTCACTCTGGAGAACACCAGCTGCCATGTCATGATGACACTCAAACAACCCTTTGATGAACTGGGACCCCTGAATACAAGCCAATAGTAAGCTGCCAGCCTTAAAATGGAATTACCTTGGAAGCAGATCTTCCAGACCCAGTCAACATCTGACTACAACAAAGTAGAGCCCAAGCTGGAATCATTCAACAAACCAGCTTTAATTTCCCTTTTCCACAGAAACCAGGCAGCAACAGCTGTTTAATCACATAGCCCTGAACATCATCTGTTTAATAGATAGGATTTTATGGCTAATACATGATGATAATTGCTCTAAGCCAATAAATTTTGGGCTAATTTCTATCTCAACAATAGATAAATACAGAATTTCATGGCCAAAGACAAGAGCATGACATGAAAGGTTCAAATTACTGGATGCATACCAAACTCTGTGATGATCATGAATCTATATCTCATTCTGTTGGTTTTGTGAAGAGAGAAGTTAGTTTTTAACTAGGTTTTACAAGAATAGATTATGGTGGTGAGGCAGAAAAAACAACTTAGATTTGTTGTAAATTCTCAACAGATTGAAGGCTGGTTGCCTTCAGTGGTTGGACAGAAGCCTTGCTGTCCTGGTAATGATACAGTATGTTAGTTGCAAAAAAGGTAAATTTTGAAGGTTAAGAAAGACATTTTAGGAATCCCTTGCAGAATAATGGAGTAAGGACCTCCAAAAATCTTCCTCCCCACAAAAGAAGTGCTTACTCTAGAAATGCAGCTGAATATCAGTAAGAAAAGCAAGCTTTGTGACAACTAGGGATAGAAAGCAGCTTCCTAAACCAATAAAGTACGTCTACAAACCCCCTACAGCTAACAGCACACTTAATGATCAAAGACTGAATGCTTTCTCCTCTAAGATCAGGAACAAGAGAAGGATGTCTGTTCTAACCACTTCTATACTGTTTTGGAGGTTCTAGCCATGGAAATTAGGCATGAAAATGAAATAACAGGCATACAGATTAGAAAGGAAGAAGCAAAATTATTTCCATTTGCAGATGGTATGATTTTGGTATAGAAAGTCCTAGGGAATCCACTAAAAACTTATTAGAACTGAGTCTGGCAAAGTTCCAGGATACAAGATCAATACAAAAAAAAAATTGTATTTCTATGTAGTAGTAGTGAAGTGTCCCAAGGAGAGGTTAAGAAAGAAATTCCATTTACACTAGCAACAAAAAGAATAAAATACTTAGGAATAAATTTGACAGAAGAAGTGCAAGACTTGTACACTGAAAATTACAAAACATCATTGAAAGAAATTATATACCTAAGTTAATTTAAAAGCATTATATGTCCATGATTGAAAGAGTTAATCTTGTTAAGATGAAAAAACTGTCCAAATTTATTTAGATTTAATGTAATTTCTGTCAAAATTCCAAGCTACATTTTTTGCATTTTGACACGTTGATTCTAAAATTCATATGGAAATACAAGTGACCCAGAATAGCAGAAACAAAACAGTGTGTTTCTGGAATTACTAAATAATTTCCATCCTTATGCCATACATATTATATATACCCTTATGATGTAAGATAACTTACATTTTGGTCAGTTGATTTTAACAAGGGAGCCAACTCAGTTCAGTGGGGAAAAGATTGTCTATTCAACAACTAGATAGTTTCATGCAAAAAAAAGTGAAGTTGGATCTCTACCTCATACCATCTAAAAAATTACTCATAATGGATTATAGAACTAAATGTAAGAGCTAGAACTACAAAACTTTAGAAGAAAATGAGAGTAAATCTTAGTGACTTTGTATTAGGCAATAGTTTCTTAGGTGTGACATGAAAAACAGAAGCAACAAAAGAAAAAAGATAAATTGAACTTTATTATTATTATCATTAAACTTTTGTGTTTAATGGACACCATCCAGAAGTGAAAATACAACTCCAGAATGGAGTTGAAAATAATTTAATAATTTAAAATTTATTTGAAAATAATTTCAAATCACATACGTGATAAGTATCTAGTGTCTAGAATATATAAAGAATTCATAATTCAATAATGAAAACAATAAAAAGACAATTCAATTAAAAATGGGCAAAAGATTTGAACAGACATTTCTCCAAAGAAGATTTATCAATACAAATGGCCAATAAGCCCTTGAAAAGGTGCTCAAAATCATTGGTTGTTCAGGAAATAGAAATAAAATTTACAATGAGATACCACTTCACACCCACCAAGATGGCTAATGGAAAAAGAAAGAAAATAACAAGGATTGGAAAGGATATAGAGAAACTGGAGCCCTCATACACCCATACATTACTGATTAGATTGTAAAATGGTGCAGATGCTCTAGAAAGTAGGTGGTGAATTCCTTGAAATGTTAAACATAGAGTTATCATATGACTCGGCAATTCCACTCCTAGGGGTGTACCCCAAAGAACTGAAAACATACATCCACCCAAAAATCCTATACACAAATGTTTATAGCAGCATTATTCATAATAGTCCAAAACTGGAGACAGCCCAGGTGTCCATCAACTACTGAATGGATAAAGGAAATGTGGTTTATCCTAGAAGAGTATATTATTTGACCATAGGAAGGTATAAAGTGCAGCTACGTGCTATAACATGCATAAACCTTGAAAACATTAAGTGAACACAGCCAGTCAAAACTGCTATATAATTTATGATCCTCTTTATATGAAATGTCTAGAATAGGCAAATCCATAGAGGTAGAATGTAGATTAGTGGTTTTCAGTGCTGGAGGTAGGGAGGAATAAGGAGTGACTGGCTGGTACACTAATTGATATGGGGTCTTTTGGGGGTGATGAAATGTTCTATCTCTAGATAGCAGTGATGATTGCAAGACTGAATATACTAAAAACTACTGAATTTTATACTTTAGGGTGAATTTTAGGGTTTTTGAATTGAATCTCAATAAAGGTGTGATTTAAAAAAAGAAAAACCGTTCAAACTCTTAACTAATATGTCATTATACTCTAGTAATTTGGGTTAAGTGTAGCAATTTGAATTCAGGAAGCTACAAAATCATTGCCCTGATGTGTACATTGAGCAAAACTTAATGTTTTACTGAACATGCTTGGGAGAGATTTATAACTGTCCTGTCAACTGGGGCAACACAATATCAGGGTGGACCACCATTGTGGACCAAGAATAAGGAGAACCCAACTAGAATCCTAGTTCAAGTTCTGACAGCAAGTACAGGTGTGCTATTTGACAAGTCATTTCATAATTCTGGAGTAAAATGTGGGGGTCATATTAGACAAGTGGCAGAACGATCTACTCCGGGTTGTCATCTTCAGAAGCTGAAGAAGGTGGCACACTGTGGGAAAAGTGTGAGAGGACAGGAGAGCAGAGGGACCCCATCCAGAACAGATCTGATTTATCTGTTTTTTGTGTTTTATATATTGTACAATGTTTTGATTGGCTAAAAAGAAAAGTTAAAACTTCCCAGACTAGATAACTTCTGACGGATTTTTCAGCTGTATCACTCTAAGGTCTGTATATAAGGTCTTTATATTTAAATACATATCTCTGTGTCTTAAATATTTTCTTTGAGATCCCTGTATTCCTCCCCAACAAAATCGCATGGTCCCTAAAAGGTAAACTTTAAACCATCTGAAGTACCACAAACTTTGAGTGCATATAATATTAATTAGTGTGTCTGTTTCTCTATTACTAACATTTCATTTGATGCAATGTCAAAGTCATGAATCACACACATCATTCCAAAGCCATTTTGCAAATACTTGAGTGGCAGTTCACACCTAGAAATATACGCGTTTTCTGACAAGTGGGAGATGTAATTCTTCCAATAAATACAACAGAACATGTATTCATTTCTTTAGTGCACTTAATAGCCTCTTCACTTTCCTGTGTAGGTTGATTTTTGAATCTCCCAGTACTCTTGATAAAGGTACATATTTTGAGGAAATCCTCCAAACTTAATAGCAGTGTTCTGTGTTCATTGCTTTGGTTTTATTTTTATTTTTTTCAGAGTAGAAATGAGAATCTGTAGTCACACAATGTGGCCTAATATCCACGTGATGCTTTTTCATACTCAGCTTAGGGACTACAGCTTTTAAGCCAACCCGCCTCCTAAGATTTTCTTAAAGGCAGTGGAATATCCTCATGTTGTAAAAGAGCATTTAATCATTTTGAGATGTCAAACTTGAAACAAAGAGAACCTGAGTAATAGTATATTGTGAGGTTCCTTGTTTTATCTTTTTCTAGATTTTAAATATATGGGGTTTCATATATTTATCCAGAGAGTGTATTTTGAAAACCTCAAACACTTAATAAACTTGCAGGATTCAAGATTCATTTTCCTATGAGAGTACATGTAAAGGATGGGGGATGTGAATCTTCAAATAAGTGCTTTCACCCTGCTTTTTGTCTTGTCAGCATTGATTTCTTTCTTAGGACTCTTTTCCTAGATTAGCACTGTGGTTTGTCATACTGGTTGTTTGCCTTTCCTCATGGAATTTTGAAGTGACTCTCTTCATTTCCAGAGTTATTGATTTATGGAAGGTTTTTTTTTTTTTTTAAACAGTATGACAACCATTACTGAAAGAATGTTTAGGTAACAAGTTATAGGATTTTAAATTAAAAAATCGTATCTCCAGTTTTCAACATAACATATTTCTTGGTGTGAATCTGTCACCGAACTTATATCCAAAGTGGTTTTTTTTAACTGTTTCTTTTTACCTTTTTAATTTTTTAATTTTATTTTTTTAACATCTTTATTGGAGTATAATTGCTTTCCATTGTTGCGTCAGTTGCTGCTGTATAAGAAAGTGAATCAGCTAAACGTATACATATATCCCCATATCCCCTCCCTCTTATATCTCCCTACCACCGTCCCTATCCCACCCCTCTAGGTGATCACAAAGCACCAAGCTGATCTCCCTGTGCTATGTGGCAGCTTCCCACTAGCTATCTCTTTTACATTTGGTAGTGTATATATGTCCATGCCACTCTCTCACTTCATCTCAGCTTACCCTTCCCCCTCCCCGTGTCCTGAAGTCCATTCTCTACATCTGCGTCTCTATTCCTGGTCTGCCCCAGGTTCTTCAGAACCTTTTTTTTTAGATTCCATATATATGTATTTGCTTTTCTCTTTCTGACTTACTTCACTCTGTATGACAGACTCTAGGTCCATCCACCTCACTACAGATAACTCAATTTCGTTTCTTTTCATGGCTGAGTAATATTCCATTGTATATATGTGCCACATCTTCTTTATCCATTCATCTGTCAGTGGACACTTAGGTTGCTTCCATTTCCTGGCTATTGTAAATAGTGCAGCAATGAACATTGTGGTACATGACTCTTTTTGAATTATGGTTTTCTCAGGGTATACACCCAGTAGTGGGATTGCTGGGTCAGATGGTAGCTCTATTTTTAGTTTCTTAAGGAACCTCCATACTGTTCTCCATAGAGGCTGTATCAGTTTACATTCCTACCAACAGTACAAGACGGTTCCCTTTTCTCCACAACCTCTCCAGCATTTATTGTTTATAGATTTTTTGATGATGGCCATTCTGACTGGTGTGAGGTGATACCTCATTGTAGTTTTTTTTTTTTTTTAAACATCTTTATTGAAGTATAATTGCCTTAAATGGTGTGTTAGCTTCTGCTTTATAACAAAGTGACTCAGTTATACATTTACAATATGTTCCCATTTCTCTTCCCTCTTGCATCTCCCTCCCTCCCACCCTCCCCATCCCACCCCTCTAGGTGGTCACAAAGCACCGAGCTGATCTCCCTGTGCTATGCGGCTGCTTCCCACTAGTTATCCATTCTCTAGAAGGTCTGTGTCTTTATTTCCGTCTTGCCACTAGGTTCTTCATGGCCCTTTTTTTTTTTTTTTCCTTAGATTCCGTATATATGTGTTAGCATACTGTATTTGTTTTTCTCTTTCTGACTTACTTCACTCTGTATGACAGACTCTAACTCCATCCACCTCATTACAAATACCTCTATTTCATTTCTTTTTATGGCTGAGTAATATTCCATTGTATATATGTGCCACATCTTCTTTATCCATTCATCTGTCGATGGACATTTAGGTTGCTTCCATGTCCTGGCTATTGTAAATAGAGCTGCAATGAACATTGTGGTACATGACTCTTTTTGAATTATGGTTTTCTCAGGGTATATGCCCAGTAGTGGGATTGCTGGGTCGTATGGTAGTTCTATTTGTAGTTTTTTAAGGAACCTCCATACTGTTCTCCATAGTGGCTGTATCAATTTACATTCCCACCAACAGTGCAAGAGTGTTCCCTTTCCTCCACACCCTCTCCAGCATTTATTGTTTCTAGATTTTTTTGATGATGGCCATTCTGACCGGTGTGAGATGATATCTCATTGTAGTTTTGATTTGCATTTCTCTAATGATTAATGATGTTGAGCATTCTTTCATGTGTCTGTAGGCCATCTGTATATCTTCTGTGGAGAAATGTCTATTTAGGTCTTCTGCCCAGTTTTGGATTGGGTTGTTTGTTTTTTTCATATCGAGCTGCATGAGCTGCTTGCATATTTTGGAGATTAATCCTTTATCAGTTGCTTTGTTTACAAATATTTTCTCGCATTCTGAGAGCTATCTTTTCGTCTGGTTTATGGTTTCCTTTGCTGTGCAAAAGCTTTTAAGTTTCATTAGGTCCCATTTGTTTATTTCTCTTTTTATTTCCATGTCTCTAGGAGGTGGGTCAAAAAGGATCTTCCTGTGATTTATGTCATAGAGTGTTCTGCCTATGTTTTCCTCTAAGAGTTTTATAGTGTCTGGCCTTACATTTAGACCTTTAACCCATGTGAGTTTATTTTTGTGTATGGTGTCAGGGAGTGTTCTAATTTCATTCTTTTACATGTAGCTGTCCAGTTTTCCCAGCACCACTTATTGAAGAGGCTGTCTTTTCTCCATTGTATATTCTTGCCTCCTTTATCAAAAATAAGGTGACCATATGTGCGTGGGTTTATGTCTGGGCTTTCTATCCTGTTCCATTGATCTATATTTCTGTTTTTGTGCCAGTACCATACTGTTTTGATTACTGTAGCTCTGTAGTGTAGTCTGACATCTGGGAGACTGATTCCTCCAGATCTGTTTTTCTTTCTCAAGATTGCTTTGGCTATTCGGGGTCTTTTGTGTTTCCATACAAATTGTGCAATATTTTGTTCTAGTTCTGTGAAAAATGCCAGTGGTAGTTTGATAGGGATTGCATTGAATCTGTAGATTGCTTTGGGTAGTATAGTCATTTTGACAATGTTGATTCTTCCAATCCAAGAACATGGTATATCTCTCCATCTGTTTGTATCATCTTTAATTTCTTTCATCAGTGTCTTATAGTTTTCTGCATGCAGGCCTTTTGTCTCCTTAGGTAGGTTTATTCCTAGGTATTTTATTCTTTTTCTTGCAGTGGTAAATAGTAGTGTTTCTTTCTGATTTCCCTTTCAGATTTTTCATCATTAGTGCATAGGAATGCAAGAGATTTCTGTGCATTAATTTTGTATCCTGCTACTTTACCAGTTTCATTGATTAGCTCTAGTAGTTTTCTGGAAGCATCTTTAGGAGTCTCTATGTATAGTATCATGTCATCTGCAAACAGTAACAGTTTTACTTCTTCTTTTCCGATTTGGATTCCTTTTATTTCTTTTTCATCTCTGATTGCTGTGGCTAAAATTTCCAAAACTATGTTGAATAATAGTGGTGAGAGTGGGCAACCTTGTCTTGTCCTGATCTTAGTGGAAATGGTTTCAGATTTTCACCATCGAGAACAATGTTGCTGTGGCTTTGTCATATATGTCCTTTATTATGTTGAGGTAAGTTCCCTCTATGCCTACTTTCTGGAGGGTTTTTATCATAAATGGGTGTTGAATTTTGTCAAAAGCCCTTTCTGCATCTACTGAGATAATCATATGGTTTGTATCCCTCAATTTGTTAATATGGTGTATCACATTGATTGATTTGCGTATATTGAAGAATCCTTTCATGCCTGGGATAAACCCCACTTGATCATGTTGTATGATCCTTTTAATGTGCTGCTGGATTCTGTTTGCTAGTATTTTGTTGAGGATTTTTGCATCTATGTTCATCAGTGATATTGGCCTGTGGTTTTCTTTTTTTGTGACATCTTTGTCTGGTTTTGGTATCAGGGTGATGGTGGCCTTGTAGAATGAGTTTGGGAGTGTTCCTTCCTCTGCTATATTTTGGAAGAGTTTGAGAAGGGTAGGTGTTAGCTCTTCTCTACACGTTTGTTAGAAGTCACCTGTGAAGCCATCTGGTCCTGGGCTTTTGTTGGAAGATTTTTAATCACAGTTTCAATTTCACTGCTTGTGATTGGTCTGTTTATATTTTCTATATCTTCCTGGTTCAGTCTTGGAAGGTTGTGCTTTTCTAAGAATTTGTCCATTTCTTCCAGCTTGTCCATTTTATGGGCATATAGTTGCTTGTAGTAATCTCTCATGATCCTTGTTATTTCTGCAGTGTCAGTTGTTACTTCTCCTTTTTCATTTCTAATTCTGTTGATACGAGTGTTCTCCCTTTTTTTCTTGATGAGTCTGGCTAATGGTTTATCAGTTTTGTTTATCTTCTTAAAGAACCAGCTATTAGTTTTATTGATCTTTGCTACTGTTTCCTTCATTTCTTTTTCATTTATTTCTGATCTGATCTTTATGATTTCTTTCCTTCTGCTAACTTTGGGGTTTCTTTTTGTTCTTCTTTCTCTAATTGCTTTAGGTGTAAGGTTAGGTTGTTTATTTGAGATTTTTCTTGTTTCTTGAGGTAGGATTCTACCGCTGTAAACTTCCCTCTACGAACTGCTTTTGCTGTGTCCCATAGTTTTGGGCCATCGTGTTTTCATTGTCATTTGTTTCTAGGTATTTTTTGATGTCCTCTTTGATTTCTTCAGTGATCTCATGGTTATTTAGTTGTGTATTGTTTGGCTTCCATATGTTTGTACATTTTACAGATTTTTTCCTGTAAGTGATATCTGGTCTTATAGCGTTGTGGTCGGAAAAGATACTTGATACAATTTCAATTTTCTTAAATTTACCAAGGCTTGATTTGTGATCCAAGATGATCTATCCTGGAGAATGTTCCATGAGCACTTGAGAAGAAAGTGTTTTCTGTTGTTTTTGGATGGAATGTACTATAAATATCAATTAAATCTATATGGTTTATTGTGTCATTTAAAGCTTGTATTTCCTTATTTATTTTCATTTTGGTTGATCTGTCCATTGGTGAAAGTGGGGTGTTAAAGTCCCCTACTGTAATTGTGTTACTGTTGATTTCCCCTTTTATGGCTGTTAGCATTTGTCTTATGTATTGAGGTGCTTCTATGTCGGGTGCATAAATATTTACAATTGTTATATCTTCTTCTTGGATTGATCCCTTGATCATTATGTAGTGTCCTTCTGTGTCTCTCATAATAGTCTTTATTTTATTTTATTTATTTATTTTTAACATCTTTATTGGAGTATAATTGCTTTACGATTAAAGTCTATTTTGTCTGATATGAGAATTGCTACTCCAGCTTTCTTTTGATTTCCATTTGCATGGAATATCTTTTTCCATCCCCTCACTTTCAGTCTGTATGTGTCCCTAGGTCTGAAGTGTGTGACAGCATATATACAGGTCTTGTTTTTGTATCCATTCAGCCAGTCTGTGTCTTTTGGTTGGAGCATTTAATCCATTTACATTTAAGGTAATTATTGATATGTATGTTCCTATTACCATTTCTTAATTGTTTTGGGTTTGTTATTGTAGGTCTTTTCCTTCTCTTGTGTTTCCTGCCTAGAGAAGTTCCTTTAGCAGTTGTTGTAAAGCTCGTTTGGTGGTGCTGAATTCTCTTAGCTTTTGCTTGTCTGTAAAGATTTTAATTTCTCTATCGAATCTGAATGAGATCCTTGCTGGGTAGAGTAATCTTGGTTGTAGGTTTTTCCCTTTCATCACTTTAAATATGTCCTGCCAGTCCCTTCTGGCTTGCAGAGTTTCTGCTGAAAGATCAGCTGTTAACCTTATCGGGATTCCCTTGTATGTTATTTTTTGCTTTTCCCTTGCTTCTTTTAATATTTTTTCTTTGTATTTAATTTTTGATAGTTTGATTAATATGTGTTTATGTTCATGTACATATTACATATGTAATATGTTTCTCCTTGGATTTGTCCTGTATGGGACTCTCTCTGCTTCCTGGACTTGATTGACTATTTCCTTTCCTATATTAGGGAAGTTTTTAACTATAATCTCTTCAAGCATTTTCTCAGTCCCCTTCTTTTTCTCTTCTTCTTCTGGGACCCCTATAATTCGTATGTTGGTGAGTTTAATGTTGTCGCAGAGGTCTCTGAGACTGTCCTCAACTCTTTTCATTCTTTTTTCTTTATTCTGCTCTGTGGTAGTTATTTCCACTATTTTATCTTCCAGGTCACTTATCCATTCTTCTGCCTCAGTTATTCTGCTATTGATTCCTTCTAGAGAATTTTAAATTTCATTTATTGTGTTGTTCATCATTGTTTGTTTGCTCTTTAGTTCTTCTTGGTCCTTGTTAAATGTTTCTTGTATTTTCTCCATTCTATTTCCAAGATTTTGGATCATATTTACTATCATTACTCTGAATTCTTTTTCAGGTATACTGCCTATTTCCTTTTCATTTGTTTGGTCTGGTGGGTTTTTACCTTGCTCCTTCATCTGCTGCGTATTTCTCTGTGTTCTCATTTTGCTTAACATACTGTGTTTGGGGTCTCCCTTTTGCAGGCTGCATGTTCATAGTTCCTGTTTTTTTGGTGTCTGCCCCCAGTGGGTAAGGTTGGTTCATTGGGTTGTGTAGGCTTCCTGGTGGAGGGACTGGTGCCTGTGTTCTGGTGGATGAGGCTGGATCTTGTCTTTCTGGTAGGCAGGTCCACATCTGGTGGTGTGTTTTGGGGTGTCTGTGAACTTAGTATGATTTTAGGCAGCCTCTCTGCTAATGGGTGGGGTTGTGTTCCTGTCTTGCTAGTTGTTTGCCATGGGGTGTTCAGCACTGGAGCTTGCTGGTCATTGAGTGGAGCTGGGTCTTAGCATGAGACGGAGATCTCTGGGAGAGCTCTCCCTGATTGATATTACGAGGGGCCAGGAGGTCTCTGGTGGTCCAGTGTCCTGAACTCAGCTCTCCCACCTCAGAGGCTTAGGCCTGACACCCGGCTGGAGCACCAAGACCCTGTCAGCCACACAGCTCAGAAGAAAAGGGAGAAAAAAAGAAATTAAAATAAAGTTATTAAAATAAAAAATTTAAAAATATATTATTAAAAAAATAAAAGTAATGAAAAACAAAGAGAGCAACCTCACCAGTAAACAAATCCACCAGTGATAACAACCCACTTGATTGTGGAGATTTAATCCGCTGCTCCTGAGGGTGCTGGGAGAGATTTCCCTTTCTCTTTGTTCGCACAGCTCCCGGGATTCAGCTTTGGATTTGTCCCCGCCTCTGCGTGTAGGTCACCTGAGGGCATCTGTTCTTTCTTCAGACAGGACGGTATTAAAGTAGCAGCTGATTCGGGGGCTCTGGCTCACTCAGGCCGGGGGGAGGGAGGGGTACGGATGCGGGGCGAGCCTGCAGCGGCAGAGGCCGGTGTGACGTTGCACCAGCCTGAGGTGCGCAGTGCGTTCTCCTGGGGAAGTTGTCCCCGGATCACGGGACCCTGGCCGTGGCGGGCTGCACAGGCTCCCAGGAGGGGTGATGTGGAGAGTGACCTGTGCTCACACACAGGCTTCTTGGTGGCGACAGCAGCAGCCTTAGCATCTCATGCCCGTCTCTGGGGTCCGCGCTGATAGCCGCAGCTCGCGCCTGTCTCTGCAGCTCGTTTAGGTGGTGCTCTGAATCCCCTCTCCTCGTGCACCCCGAAACAATGGTGTCTTGCCTCTTAGGGAGTTCCAGACTTTTCCCCGGACTCCCTCCCAGCCAGCTGTGGCGCACTAGCCCCCTTCAGGCTGTGTTCACGCCGCCAACCCCAGTCCTCTCCCTGAGATCCGACCTCAGAAGCCCGAGCCTCGGCTCCCAGCCCCGCCCGCCCCGGCGGGTGAGCAGACAAGCCTCTCAGGCTGGTGAGTGCTGGTCGGCGCCGAGCCTCCGTGCGGGAATCTCTCCGCTTTGCCCTCTGCACCCCTGTGGCTGCGCTCTCCTCCGTAGCTCCGAAGCTTCCCCTCTCTGCCACCCGCAGTCTCCTCCCGTGAAGGGGCTTCCTAGTGTGTGGAAACCTTTCCTCCTTCACAGCTGCCTCCTAGAGGTGCAGGTCCCATCTCTATTTTTTTGTCTCTGTTTTTCCTGTTTTCTTTTGCCCTACCCAGGGACTTGGGGAGTTTCTTGCCTTTTGGGAGGTCTGAGGTCTTCTGCCAGCTTTCAGTAGGTGTTCTGTAGGCGTTGTTCCCCATGTAGATGTATTTCTGATATATTTGTGGGGAGGAAGGTCATCTCCACGTCTTACTCCTCCACCATCTTGAAGGTCCTCCAAAGTGGTTTTTGAATGTTATAAAAATCGTAACACAGGAACTAAAATATCTTGTAAAAATTTCATTCCAAGTAAACAGTAATAAGGATCAGCGGCTTGGGAGAAATGCACAGTTCTAGGCCCCGTTACAGACATGCAGAATCAAAATGTGAATTTAACCAGATTGTGCTTGGTAAGCACACTACCATTTTCAGAAGCACTGGTTTGCATGGAACTGAAAAAAGGTGGCTGATGTTATAGTTTGAAAGCCAAATTATTGCTGTCGAAGGCAATGTAGAAAATAATGTAAATATAAATACAATTTACAGATCATTTACTCTCCATTTTCATCTTGGTAAATTTTTTAAATTGGAAGGATTTATATTATTGCAGGTGTTTTCTATTATGGCAAACACTATCACCATTTGTTGTCACTCATTAAAATTTACATAATTCATATTTTCACTAAAAGCTGCACACCCACACCTACCAATACTCTATTCCAAAAATATCCCACTAAACCCTGACCAGTGTGTTTATACATTTAGACAATGCTTCTTCTGGGATACCCAGACCATGTAAAATAGCAAAGAGTTCATTAGAGCAATGTCACCAGCATAGCGATAATTAAGGCTGTATCAGCAATTTAGGGGTTTATAACTCTGCTGTAAAGCTGTACTCCGGAATGAAACTCAGCACAAAAGCTCCACCTGGGAGTAGATTGTTTGCCAGATCTAGGAGGAATGTGGCGGAGAATTGATTTGGTTGTTTATGATTCGCTATACTTCTCATCAGATTCTTGGTGACATTTGAATTAAGATGTTTTATGGACTGGTGATCATCGTGACCTGGTATTTTCACAGGTATCTTCATAGACCTTACTCAAACTGTAAATATTACAGGAACTCAGAGGGTATCACTGTTTATATTACATAAACAGGGATGAGTATACATAGGAATGCAATTAAAAGGGAAAAAGAGTCATTCTAATTAGGCACAAATGGTAACATGTTTCACTGCAGTGGAACTCAGTGAATTCCTTTGTTGCCTCTATAGAGACACCAAGGCATGCTCCTATGGACTGTTCTGGGATATTTAATTGGTATGTCAACCTTAATGCGTAGCAGTTTTAGTGGATCTAAACTTTTCGTATGCACATTTTAGAAAACTGCTGTGCACATTTGACTTCCTGTAGATGTAGCTACAGAGCTAGTGGCTAAAGGGAAAACCTCACTAAATAAAAAAGTCCTGAGGTTCTATGCTCCTTTACTATCTATCACTTTGCTCTTTTGAAGAGGGAAACTTGACATCCTGAGGCTTCTAGCTGTAGTTATCAAGAATATAATAGGAGTGAACTCCTATTATAGTCAATTTGTGATTAGATACATCGTCATCTTGGGTACAAGTTTAAATGTGGTTTTAAGCAGTTATCTAAGATATAGTCCCAATCTAAATAATTAGGGCCTCCTGATTTTCAACAAGAGATTTAACATTAATTGTGTGTGTACTAGTTACAAACTGGAACTCTTAAGACAGAACTGGGTTCAAACGCTGTTCCTGCTCCCTGTACTATCTGTCTGGGTTTTGGGCAAATAACTTAAAGCCTTTAAACTTCTGTTTCTGTTTCTATAATGTGATGGTGATAATAGTAGCTACTTCAGAGGATTGTTATAAAAGTTAAAAAGATAACACTGCTCAGCAGAGTGCCTAGTACATGATAGCTATTATTATGTTGCTTTGCAGCAGCCGAGACAAAATGACTTTTTTTTAATTGGAGTATAACTGCTTTACAATGTTGTGTTAGTTTCTGCTGTACAAGAAAGTGAATCAGCTATATGTACCCTCCCTCTTGGACCTCCCTCCCACCCCACCCCCATCCTACCCATCTAGGTCATCACAGAGCATGGAGTTGAGCTCCCTGTGCTGTACAGCAGGTTCCCATTAGCTATCTATTAAAATGGTTTTTCAATATGTCATTTGTTCATCCACTCAGTTATACACTGCATACTTATCAATTGTTTCCATTGTGCCAGACACTCTGATTAGATGCTGGTACAATGGTGAATAGGGTAGGCAGAGTCCCTTTCTCATTTAGCCAATAATCTGGTGGAAAGAAGTAATCAGACAAATAATCATGAATTATGATAGGTATTAGGAGGCAAGCAAGCAAGGGGTTAAGATGGAAATTACCAAGGGGAGAGGGGCATGATAATTAATTCAGGATTCAGAGAAGGCTTCCAGGAGGCAGAACCTATAAAGCTAATAACTGAGAGACAAAGAGTGTTTGGAAGAACAGCTCAGGGAAAAGCATTCCTGGTGAACGATCAGCACGTGTGTATGCTTTGAGGTGGAAAGAGCTTGGTATGCCCAAGGATCTGAAAGAAGACCAGTTAGCCTACAACAGGGAAGGTGAGCCAGAATGATGAGATTAGCTTGGAGAGGGAAACTAGGGCAAGATAGCCCAGGGCTTTGTTATCCATGTAAGAAGTTTAGAAATACTAATTCAAAAAAATACTCGTAACCCAATATTCAGAGCAGCATTATTTACAATTGCCAAGACATGGAAACACCATCAATGGACATGGAAATGTCCATCAACAGATGAGTGGATAAAGAAGATGTGATATTTATGTGTGTGTGTGTGTGTGTGTATATATATATATATATATTATATATATATAAATACATATACACAATGAAATACTACTCATCCATAAAAAAGAATGACATTTTGCCATTTGCAATAACATGGGTGGACTTAGAGGGTATTATGCTAAGTGAAATAAGTCAGATAGAGAAAGACAAATCCTGTCTGATATCACTTATATGTGGAATCTAAAAATTGCAACAAACTAGTGAATATAACAAAAAAGAAACAGACACACAGATATAGAGACGCACAGATATAGAGAGCAAACTAGTGGTTACCAGCGGGGAGAGGGGAGGGGCGAGGGGCAATATAGGGGTAGGGAATTAAGAGGTATAAACTATTACATATGAAATAAGCTACGAGAGAGAGAATGTAGGAAGAAGTCCTAGGAGAGGTGGTGTGATAAGGTTGACAGTGTAAGAAGATGCTTCAAGCTGCTGCCCTATGGAGAATGGCTTGAAGAAAATCCAACGTGTCTCCCTGAGCTTCCTCCTTACTGATCAAAGGAGAGATCCTCAGACTTCCATGTTTGGGGCTATTTTGTAGCTGATGAACTCTTGAGATGTTAGATGTTTTCGTTACGCACATCTCACGGAGTGGAGAACGTGGTGCTCAGAAGGCACTTATTTGCTAAGTAAGAGTAGCTTTTTATAGCGGAACCACTCAGGATTGCACTTAACTGTTGCTTTGAGACACACCTCATCATTCATAATTTCATTAGGTCATAACTTACTTCCGGGAAAACTATTTTACATCTCCCCACCTTCCCTGCACAAAAATACCACTTTGGGTATTTTTAAATTTTAAAATTCAAGGACATGTACCAGATCAGCATATTTCTCTGATTTTCGTCTCTCTAGGTTGAAAATATTTTTAGGCATGTTACAACACTGTACTACTAAATGACCTTCAGAAGTTAATTGGAGTGCATATGTATCACAGAATGAGAGTGGGAGTCTTATTAGGATTTTTTGATTTGCACCGTGGGGTTTTTTGTCGTTTATTTTGCTCATCTTTCCCTTTTGCTCATTTTACTTTGGCTTGTATTTTTAGACAAAAAAGTTGTAAAAACCAAACTGAAGGTTTTCTTTTTTTGTACCCTTTGTGTGTTGCTGAATTATTAAGTAATAATATAATAACAAGCACTTATCTAACACCTTGTTCAAGGATTTCTTATTTGCAACTCTCCTGCTGGAGAACACTGAAAATATTTTCTTTTTATAGTTTCAAAAGGAACATCAGCTAGTCTGTCTCTTCTTGATGTACCCCTGCAGTGCTAGAATTTTCCATTTGTTAGTTATCAGATAAATGAGGTGGATGATCCACTTCCATGGAATAGAAAATAGCTTCTCTTGAATTGGGTTTGAAGTCAAATAAGGCAACTTTGCTTGGATATATGCTCTTGAAATTTGGGAGAACAGCCTCCTGTGTGTTCTTCATCTACCTCACCCATTCATTTGTGTGTTTATTTGAAGCAAATATATCATCAACCATTATTAAGCACTCTAAGCAAGTCAACTAGTGTACATCAAATTTTGACACTTGCATAAGACTTGTTCCTACCTATAGTTGAGGAAAGATAATATTTTAATCATAACTGTGAGTCTCATATTGAGCTGGGCAAATGGTAAGCAGAAATGGCAGAGGAGCTTGTAGCAAATAAAAGATAAAGGATGCTGAACAAGAACATGTAAGTAAGTTTTGTTTGGCCAGCCCATATTGTCCCATTTGAAATTCAGATGATTGGAGACAGGAACTATGATTTACAGTCTCCGTAGAAAAATCAGTCAGTTGGCAAAAATGAGCCCTCATTCCTCCTTGGCCAGCATCAGCAGGAGCTTTGTAGTGTTGGCGCCTTCTACAGGAGGCACGTACCCTCTAGTTTGCCATAGTCCCTGTCACTCCTTATTTCTCTTAGTATCTGACATGCTTTAATTATTTACGAGACTTGCCTGGCCCCGTAGCCTTTTAAGTGTCTGATCACCAGAACAGTAACATCATATGTGGTAGGCAGCTTCTGAATGACCCCCGTCCCCCAACAATCCCCTACTCCTAGTTGTCATGCCCTTGTGTCATCCCTTCCCCTTGTGTGTGGGCTGGACCTAGTGATCGTCTTCTTAAAAAAAACAAACAAACGAAAAAACCAGAATCAGCAAAAGTGATGGGCTCTGTCTTCTGAGATTAGTTTATGAAAGGCTGTGACTTACATCTTGCTGGCTCTCTCAGTCTTGCCTCCTCAGCTTGCTTGCTTTCATGAAGTAAACTGCCATGTTGACGAAACACACTAAATAGGAACCGAGGGTGACCTCTGGCCAAGAGCCAGTCAGGAACTCAGGCCCTCAGTCCAACAACCCACAAGGAATGGAATCCTCCCAACAAGCGCATGAATGAGTGGAAAAGCAGATCCTTCCCTGGTTGAGCCTTGAGATGAAACCACAGCCCTGGCTGACACCTTGAGTGTGGCCTTGTGAAAGCGACACTGAAGCAGAGGGCCCAGATTGCTGAGCAACAGAAACTTTCTGTAGTTTTAAGCTGCTCAATTTCAGAGTAATTTGTTATGCAGCAGTAGATAAATAATGTACTGTATTACTTCAGAGGAAGACAGTGCATTGACTAGTGCATACAAAAACCTTGCCTTGGGATTATATAAATCAAGGCAGTAAACTTCTCTATTCCCATGACTGTAGTTTCAGTGTAATGGCTGATGTTGGAGATACTCAGTAACTATGAAATGAATAAAGGGTAACCAATGAGGAGTTAACTGTTGCAAGAGACTGTTATGCTAAAATGTTGCTTAGAGTATTACTTTTTCAGTATTGTTTGAGTTTGTTTGTCAAGTCCCTTTAGATGTGCTTCCAAATACCCTGATGATCAAAACTATGTCTCAGACACAAAAAGGATGGAAACTATTGACCACGACAAGTTTCCAGAATACCAGACTCCTATAGGAGACTACTTGAAATGATGCAGACATTTGGGATGGGCTCCTCTTAGTAGGCACTGGGAGAAGAGTGAAGTTTGCACCTCCTTCAATCTGTAAAACAGGGTGAAATCTAAGTTAAGAAAGAAGCAGAGCAGGGCTAGAACAGAGTCTGCAAAGATCTGGATGTGATTCTTTGCTGATAAGCTGTGCAACCCTGAGTGGATTACTCAGTATCACTTTCTCAGTTGGGAAATAGGGTAGTGTTCATTTTTGTATTTAGCAAGCTTTGTGAAAGCCCCTGTATTGTACCAGTTACTGTGCTCAGTTTGGAGATTAAAATGAATCAGATATAGAGTGCTATGCACGATATCTTCAGCTTCTGAGGTTGTGATATTTGAGTTAAGGCTACGTACAATGCAGTAGTATTTTATTCAAAACTACTTTGACAGCTAAACCTGTTTGAATATCAAAATTGGGAGAAATTATTAGTGCTAGGTTGTTGCTTCAGCTTGTATCTCTGCTATTACTTAATTTCTCTGCTCTTATAGAATATTGAATTTTTCAGATTAACCTGAACATCCTTTTAAAGTGCAATGATATTCATATACACAGATTTTAATGTGCGCCTTAATGTAATGTCTTGTAGCCTTCAAACTGTTTCTTTGTATAAACCTTGCATTCCTGTAAACCTTAGGAAAAGCATATTGCTTTATGCATTATATACATTTATTAGTAATTTTGACCAGTTTAGTTTCTTGTTTAGTAATAATGTCATGCTTTATGAATGTTGTTTATATTTTATGCATGTATGTGGTGGTGATAAATATGGGTTGGATTTAATTAAAAATAAAAAGAAATATGATTTGTATGTAAGTTCAGGCAGTTCATAGATAAAATGTCATAAATCATCAAAATCATGCTTCTGTATTATCAGTTGGTTCTACAAACCCTCCCAAATAATTATTCCACCATAATATACCTGCAATATTCAACACCTTTCACCTGAGGGGTGTGTATGTCGTTTTATCATCAATCAATAGCATCCCCCGCCCCTTGCTTCAGGTGAAAATGGTCGTTTGAGAGGGCTTTCACTCTTCAAAAAATCCGTTGACTAATCGTGCTCAAGTTCACCTTTTAAAGTTTTCCTATGACCACTCATTGTCCGTTAAGTATGCGGGGTATATCAAAGGTTAACGAGTCTTAATTGGACTTCATTAAGTGATAATATAAGATCTCGAGCTCCTCATTATACCCGAGGATTGGACAGCAATGTCATAACATCAGGAAATAATGAACTAGAAGGCATGCATTACCATGCATTAGAACACTCCAGCAACTTATTATGTTTCAGATGTATTGTCTCAAGTGAGGTAAAAAGTGAGGTGCATATTAATAGCTCAGTCAAGTCCCCATTTTGAGAATGAACTATATTTTTGGTGTAATGAAGACTTTCTGATTTGAACTGTTAGGATTTGGAAGACGCTATTGGATCCCGTTTATCTTTTCATTACTATGTATTTGCTGCCCTCAACCTTGAGAGACAAGGTTACTTGCTCATTCCAGAGCCTGTGCAGTCCACTTGAAACATAGCTTTTTGGTCATGCATCACTTTTGAATTTAGCAACTGTCCATTTCTTCATTTCCTGTGTGGTTATTTCAAACGCACTTTGGTAATATAAGGGATTAAGATAGCATATTTGCTGCTAAGCACATTCTATTTAGATCAGAGTCAGTTCTATGGTTTCCTTTCACTCAGAATGGGAATCTATGCATAGAGAACAGCTGTAACTGTAGTTAACATGTTAGGGAAAATGGATGCAGAAATATGCGGTGTAGTGCCATGTAGTTCACAGATAAGCACAATGAGGGATAATGAGCTGACCGTGGCCTTCTGTAATGCAAAGCTAATATACTCAAAAAGACCCTGCCCTTCATCACAGTTTAGTGTAATTGTTCCTAATCCGTAACCTGAACATAAACGCAAACATCCTATCTAAACACTAACATTAAACTGCTTTTCTCTAGGATGTCAATATGACATTGTGCATTCGTATGTCTCAGAGAGGAAAAGGACGGCAAAAAGTGCATTATGTGCTAGTCTCCCTGAATTTTTCTATGCATTTCTGTGAGTAAGGAATCAAATGACTGAGTTGGCACTAACATTTATAACTCAGACGATTGACAGAGGATGGCTATGGTGGTGAAATAGATCATCTCCACAAGATACATCACAGCCATCTCATCCTAAATCCTACACGAAAGCAATTACCAGATTAGATGCGCCTTGCAGGGCTGGAGGCTTAGAAAATTATTATAGTTCATATTTTGGAAACACCATGGCTAGAAGGTATACCAGCATGTTTTTTCCACATTAAAGATGCTAAGCTCTGTGTGTGTGCATATATGTGACTGTATAAGAAAAACAGAATGAGAGTAGATTTTATTCTTTGTAAGTATAAAAATTATCCTTTAAGAAAATAATTCAAAATGCTACAGAGGTATTTTGAGGGATATCTTTTCTTCTATCCCTATATCAGGTCTATTGATTAGCTCCAGTGTATACTGGGAACATAGAAGCTCCCATTTGCTAACAAAGTGGGCGCTGAATAAGTATTAGGTTTGATTGAATGAGCAAAGATTAACTACTCATTCATGTGGAATTGCTCCAGGAAAAGAAAGATATCAAGCCCAAAGGATGTTGACTGTGACAGGTATAGACTTAACATTTCTCAGAGTGGCCTGTGGACCACC
Source organism: Balaenoptera ricei (assembly GCF_028023285.1). NCBI lineage: Eukaryota > Metazoa > Chordata > Mammalia > Artiodactyla > Balaenopteridae > Balaenoptera > Balaenoptera ricei. Next base: position 84,788,663 of record NC_082649.1, read on the forward strand.
ATTTCACTTCTAAAATACGCTGGTTCCTGAACCCAATGTAATGAAGCAGATTCATGGGGGCAGAAGCCTGGAAAAGGGTATTCTACACAGACACCCAGGAAATAGTTGTGTATCTTATTTGAACAACCATTGGTATAAATTCTGTTTCCTGCTTGGGATGCTGTTTCTCCCAATTCAGTTCAAATTGATGAATGTTTAACTCTGCTATGTGACTGGAACTCTCCCCAGAGAGTCATCTCAAAGCCCCTGTTCTCATGAAACTCCCAGGCTCTTAGGGAAGACAAACATCTGAATGTGCAGTAAACACGCACATGACTAATCTTTGTCAGGACAGCAGGAAAAGCAGCCCTAAAGATGTGACATTCAAAGGGCCCTTGAAGAATGAGTACAAGTCAGTCAAGGGAAGGAAAGGAGGGGAAGAGAAAACGAAGGGAGTTTTCCAAATAGAGAAAATCATATTTGTGGGCCAGAGTCAATAAAACAGGGTAGATTTGAAAGAGGGAAAGCCTTAATGGTTAGAAAAGGGAGTAAGAGAAGTTTGTGGCTTGAGAGGGGCTGGGAAGCAGTGAAAACGACAGGATGTTATAAACCTCTGTGCACCAGTGTTGGGTACTTTCATATCTGTTTCATGGTTTTGTCCACCTGAGTACCACTTGTACTTTTATTTCCTTAATACATTGCTGTACATCTGTTTACTTCTTTTCTTAAATTTATTTTAAAAGAAAGCATCACATTACTATGTATATATGACACCAACATCATCTCCCATAAACAGAAGGTCACTTTTAAAATGAACTAAATTGAAACAAAATGAAGTTGTTAAATTGCAGCTGAGCCTTGTTACCATTGGAAGATGCTGAGCGTGGAGCCTGCCCTCTGTCAAAAAGGGACCAAGTGTTAGGCAGGAGGTAAAGTTGTCCCAGCAGCAACATGAGACTTCCCCCTTGGAAAGAAAGCTAAAAACCAAACAACTTTCTCATCATGCAGTTCATAAATATTTAGTGCCTTTGTCATGTACCACCCCCTTGGAGGACTATCTACTATTAGCTTGAAGGTCTTCTATAATAATTATTACCCAACAGTGAGAAATGTATTATAAATCCTATAGATTTTGAATTTTGTCCTAAAGGCAATTAGAAACCATTGGAGGATTTTTAAGCAATTCATGGTATGCTTTCCTTTCCTAACTCTTCCAGGGAAGTGCCCAGAACTGCCGGAAGCCAGAGAAGCAAGTTGAAATGTCTTTTGTTGAAAAGAGAGCTTGAGAACTCATTCAAGTGTGATTCTGTGCTCTAAAGCATAATGCAGCCCCTTCTCATTATAATAATAATAGGTCCTTGAGTAAAAGCCCGTTTTACTTAGATGTGAGAGCAGAGATTAGGCGTTTTCTTTCACTGTTGTTCCCCTTATCACTTGCACAGAGACAGGCACAGAGTAGTGTTCAATAAACAGGTGTTAGGAAGTGAACACATTCATTGTGGCTTTTAGTGGTTGCTAACACATGCATTTTAAGGTTTCTCATGCTGAAGGAAAATATGCTTTTGAATTGTCAGTACATTGATATTTCCATATTTAAAAAGCAGTCCTTGGTGGCGTCAGTTACTAAGAAAGTGGGGCTCTGCCGTCTCCTTACTCATTCTAACCAAAGCAACTCAGCGTCTGTGTTTTACACATTAGACTGTGGGTCAGGTGTCCACTGCTGAAAAGAATTCTTGTTTCGTCCCCACCTGGAGCTGGAAATCATTGTTGATTCTACTATAGGTGTCTTTACCTCCTCTTCACCTTCCTCCTTCATCCAGGTACCTAACCTGCCTGGGCTATTTCCTGTCTTCTTTTTTCCTCCCTCCCCCTCTCTTTTTCCCTTCCTTTTCTCCTGCTTCCTTCTCTACCTTTTTCCTTGTCTCTAATTCATTCATTCATTCATTAAATATTAGTGTGTGCTAGACTCTTTACTAAGTCCTCAGGATGTATTGAATTCCTTTAGGTTTCCAAGGAAGCTCAAGCTTTTGGAAATGACATGTTAATTTCCCCCCCCCCTGGCTAGGAGTTGGCCCCTTCAAAACATACCAGTAGGCCTAGCCCACAAAGTATGCTTCTAAAAATCAAATGTCCTCCTTTCCTCTGTGGGTAATTAGCAGATCTCTGAAAATATGTAAAACTTGTGAAGGTGGTGATTCAGGCCAGTTTCCTAACTCTGCATTCCATTTTTAAGTCTTCACTCTTTGTTTCAGGCCAAACTTTCATGGAAATTTGGAGTATGTTTGCAATAATAAAACCCTCAGCCCTGCGCTAATTTGATTTTGCTTACCATTATTTGGTGTGGATACAGCATAAAACATGAGCATTACCATTTTGTCTTCTTGCCACATAATTTGATATCATTTTCTCCATATAAGCAGCCTTTCAAGGTATCTTTAAATCTTTCATTTATGGAAGTATAACACACAGAGAAGGGTATCAATCATAAATGTATAGCTTAACGAACTATCACAAAGAAAACACATAGATCTAGAAATAAAACATTATCAGTGACTCAGAAGCCTTTCTCGTGCCCCTCTTAATCACCCCCAGCCAAAGGTATTATCATAACTTTTAACCCTACAGATTGGTTTTATCTATTTTTGAACTTTATATGATGGGCTAACACATTGTGGCTCTATTTGTTCAACAAAATGTTTGTGAAATTGATTATCTTGAGTGACATAGTTTATCATTGAATGGTATGATTACATGACAGTTTCTAGATATCCTCTGTAATATTGAATTTCAGTCTGGGGCTATTATAAATAACAGTGCCATGAACTTCATTGCATGTGTGTTGGAATCATGTATTTTTATTGGGTACATACTTAGGAGTGGGATTTGAGGTCATTATATATGATAAGCATTTGTTTATCTCTAGTAGGAAATGGCAAGCATTTTTCCAACAGGCTCTGCAAGTTTACATTTATGCTAGAAGCTGTATATGATCATTCTTTTGGCTTTACATCCTTGCCAGCACTTGGTTCTGTCAGTCTTTTTAATTTTTTCTATTTTGGTGAGTATTGCAGTGGTATTTTGGCTTTAATCTGCATTTTATTAATTACTAATGAAGCTGAGCACTCGTTGATGGAGTTATTGGCCATTGGAATATTCTGTGAGATTGTTTAAATTTCTTGCCCATTTTCTACTGGGTTGTCTAGCTTTGTCTTATTGATTTGTAGAAATTGTTTTATATTCTGGGTATAAGATCTTTCTTATCTGTGTTGCATATTCTGTTCTGTGGATTGTCTTTTTATTGTCTTAAGGGTATTTGCTTGCTTGCTTTTAAAATAAATGGAATTTTTTAACTTTAATGCAGTCAGGTTTCTCAGTACTTTTCACCTCCTGTATAGGAAATCCTGACTTAGGCAGAATGCAATTTAGCTTTTCCTAACTTTCTTGGACATTGGTGAGAGCAAGTGTTAGTTCCTCATATCACTTACTAGGTTAATTATTTTAAATAGTCATTTGGCTTAAAAAAAGAATGTTGAAATAGACTATTTTCCCTTTACTCCTATTCTACATGTTTTAAAATTTTTTTAAGCAATCTTTCTAAATATTTTTCCATATAGCCATTTGAAACTAGTATCTCTTATAGTATCTCTTATATTGGTTAGTTTGTAAAGGAAACTCTGGCTCTTGCAAAGCAGTTTTTGTGTTTCCATTAAGCATTAAGTGGCACAGAGAGAAAGGAAGGTAGGTTTTCTTAACTCTGAATTGGATTCCATGCTCTTTTGCATTGAGGACAAAACCATAGATAGAGTAGGGAAAGATGAGTTTTTGATATTTGACATTATCTTATGTGCTGCTTCTTCTGGTTAATTTTTATTGTTCAAGGTAATTTTAGTGACGTACATTATTTTTTTTTTAACATCTTTATTATAGTTGCTTTACAATGGTGTGTTAGTTTATGCTGTATAATGAAGTGAATCAGCTATATGTATATACATATGCCCGTATCCCCTCCCTCTTGCGTCTCCCTCCCACCCTCCCTATCCCACCCCTCTAGGTGGTCACAAAGCACCGAGCTGATCTCCCTGTGCTATGCGGCTGCTTCCCACTAGCTATCTATTTTACATTTGGTAGTGTATATACGTCCATGCCACTCTCTCACTTCGTCTCAGCTTACCCTTCCCCCTCCCCGTGTCCTCAAGTCCATTCGCTGCCTCTGTGTCTTTATTCCTGTCCTGCCCCTAGGTTCATCAGAACCTTTTTTTTTTTTGAGATTCCATGTATATGTGTTAGCATATGGTATTTGTTTTTCTCTTTCTGACTTACTTCACTCTGTATGACAGACTCTAGGTCCATCCACCTCACTACAGATAACTCAATTTCATTTCTTTATATGGCTGAGTAATATTCCATTGTATATATGTGCCACATCTTCTTTATCCATTCATCTGTCAATGGACACTTAGGTTGCTTCCATGTCCTGGCTGTTGTAAATAGAGCTGCAATGAACATTGTGGTACATGACTCTTTCTGAATTATGATTTTCTCAGGGTATGTGCCCAGTACTGGGATTGCTGGGTCAGATGGAAGTTCTATTTTTAGTTTTTTAAGGAATCTCCATACTATTCTCCATAGTGGCTGTATCAGTTTACATTCCTACCAAGAGTACAAGACGGTTCCCTTTTCTCCACACCCTCTCCAGCATTTATTGTTTGTAGATTTTTTTAATGATGGCCATTCTGACCAGTGTGAGGTGATACCTCATTGTAGTTTTGATTTGCATTTCTCTAATGATTAGTGATGTTGAGCATCCTTTCACGTGTTTGTTGGCAATCTGTATATCTTCTTTGGAGAAGTGTCTGTTTAGGCCTTCTGCCCATTTTTGGATTGGGTTGTTTGGTTTTTTGATATTGAGCTGCATGAGCTGCTTGTATATTTTGGAGATTAATCCTTTGTCAGTTGCTTCATTTACAGATATTTTCTCCCACTCTGAGGGTTGTCTTTTCATCTTGTTTATGTTTTCCTTTGCTGTGCAAAAGGTTTAAATTTCATTAGGTCCCATTTTTTTTATTTTTGTTTTTATTTCCATTACTCTAGGAGGTGGGTCAAAAAAGATCTTGCTCTGATGTATGTCATAGAGTGTTCTGCCTATGTTTTCCTCTAAGAGTTTGATGGTGTCTGGCCTTACATTTAGGTCTTTAATCCATTTTGAGTTTATTTTTGTGTATGGTGTTAGGGAGTGTCCTAATTTCATTCTTTTACATGTAGCTGTCCAGTTTTCCCAGCACCACTTACTGAAGAGGCTGTCTTTTCTCTATTGTATATTCTTGCCTCCTTTATCAAAGATAAGGTGACCATATGTGTGTGGGTTTATCTCTGGGCTTTCTATCCTGTTCCATTGATCTACATTTCTGTTTTTGTGCCAGTACCATACTGTCTTGATTACTGTAGCTTTGTAGTATGGTCTGAAGTCAGGGAGCCTGATTCCTCCAGCTCCTTTTTTGCTTCTCAAGGTTGCTTTGGCTATTCGGGGTCTTTTGTGTTTCCATACAAATTGTGCAATTTTTTGTTCTAGTTCTGTGAAAATTGCCATTGGTAGTTTGATAAGGATTGCATTGAATCTGTAGATTGCTTTGGGTAGTATAGTCATTTACACAATGTTGATTCTTCCAATCCAAGAACATGGTATATCTCTCCATCTGTTTGTATCATCTTTAATTTCTTTCATCAGTGTCTTATAGTTTTCTGCATGCAGGTCTTTTGTCTCCTTAGGTAGGTTTATTCCCAGGTATTTTATTCTTTTTATTGCAGTGGTAAATGGGAGTGTTTCCTTAATTTCTCTTTCAGATATTTCATCATTAGGGTATAGGAATGCAAGAGATTTCTGTGCATTAATATTGTATCCTGCTACTTTACCAGTTTCATTGATTAGCTCTAGCAGTTTTCTGGTAGCATCTTTAGGAGTCTCTACATATAGTATCATGTCATCTGCAAATAGTGACAGTTTTACTTTTCTGATTTGGATTCCTTTTATTTCTGTTTCTTCTCTGATTGCTGTGGCTAAAACTTCCAAAACTATGTTGAATAATAATGGTGAGAGTGGGCAACCTTGTCTTATTCCTGATCTTAGTGGAAATGGTTTCAGGTTTTCACCATTGAGAACAATGTTGGCTGTGGGTTTGTCATATATGGCCTTTATTATGTTGAGGTAGGTTCCCTCTATGCTTACTTTCTGGAGAGATTTTATCATAAATGGATGTTGAATTTTGTCAAAAGCTTTTTCTGCATCTATTGAGATGATCATATGGTTTGTATCCCTCAGTTTGTTAATACGGTGTGTCACATTGATTGATTTGCATATATTGAAGAATCCTTGCATTCCTGTGATAAACCCCATTTGATCATGGTGTATTTTCCTTTTAATGTGCTGCTGGTTTCTGTTTGCTAGTATTTTGTTGAGGATTTTTGCATCTATGTTCATCAGTGATATTGGCCTGTGGTTTTCTTTTTTTGTGACATCTTTGTCTGCTTTTGGTATCAGGGTGATGATGGCCTCGTAGAGTGAGTTTGGGAGTGTTCCTCCCTGTGCTATATTTTGGAAGAGTTTGAGAAGGGTAGGTGTTAACTCTTCTCTAAACGTTTGTTAGAATTCGCCTGTGAAGCCATCTGGTCCTGGGCTTTTGTTGGAAGATTTTTAATCACAGTTTCAATTTCACTGCTTGCGATTGGTCTGTTTATATTTTCTATTTCTTCCTGGTTCAGTCTCAGAAGGTTGTGCTTTTCTAAGAATTTGTCCATTTCTTCCACGTTGTCCATTTTATGGGCATATAGTTGCTTGTAGTAATCTCTCATGATCCTTTGTATTTCTGCAGTGAGTGATGTACATTCTTTATGGCCTGTCATTTCTATTTCATTAATGGTTGAGACCAGGTGTATGCCATGAGATTGAGGGGTGGGGGTTAATGACCATGCTCAATTCTTTCTAGGTCCCAGCTGTAGTCATCAGTTTTAGACAAGCTCTCTTGTTCGATTACCACTGATGATTGTGTATTCAGGGGCTGATTTATACCAAATAAAATCCTTTGTAGATTGATCTAAAATCTTGGAATGCAAAATTAGAATGGAAGTTTTAAGAAGTTGTGGTCTATATCCTGTTCATCATTATATCTACAATGGCTAGTCACATGGTAGGTGCTCAGTAAATGTTAGCTCAGTGAAAGAAAGAATGAATGATATTCTAGCACTGTCTGTCCCATCCTTGATTCTTTAAATTCAGCATACCCACATGCCAGTTTTCTGATATTAGGAATGTAGCCCCAGAGAGCAACTTTTATTTTAAATGTTGCTTCATATTGATCTTTAATGACATTGAACCCTGCCCTTGTTTTTATTATCTCTGTTTCATAAATTCCTGGCTCTGTATTCCCAGTTTAAATATCAGCTCTGGGGTTGGCAACCCATTTCAGTTCATATGTCAAATATAGCTGCCCACTCAAAGCTCTAGCCAGCACCCTGATTTTATGGCCTCAGTGAAAGCTTCCCACTTCCAGAACTGGCCCTTTAGAAGTTCACAGATTGAGTCAATGACTGGCACTCTATTGAAGAAGGGGGAGCAAGTTAAGAATTATACAAGGTATATCCTACCTTCAGATAAAAATAGCCTGAATCACTGGCTCCACCTAATAACAATGTGACCTTCCTTCAAATTATTTAATCTCTCTGAGCCTCAGTTTCTTCACTTCTAAAATCAGGATAATAATTACACCTCCCTCACAGAGAAGCTTTGAACATGAAATGAGATAACGCAGAATATGGTCCTGGCAGGAAGGCAGCTGCCATTAGTATTGCTCTTGTCACTTTTGTAATTCTTATTGGCATCATTGGTGCTATTAGTCATCTGCACCAGGGGATTTCTCCTGGCATGTGAGTGAACTTTGAAGACCCAGTTACAGAGAAGACGTTTTCTTGGGGAGGATGGATTAGAAAAAAGGAAGCTGGTAAACTTCACAGATACTTATACCAAGCTACAGTGGCTAAATGAATTGTCTTTCTTCACTTGAAGGAGATTCTGTCAAAAGAACCACTGTTAGTCATGTGGAATCAGCCTGCTCCCTGCTTTCTGAATCCTAACATTTTGTCATTCCTTTTTTTTCCTTCAGTATTCACTGTTAGTCACCAAAAACTTCTTTTGTGGCTACATTACCCTGCAGTGAAAGAAATGATTAATTAGATCACAGCTTATCTGGTATTCACTACATCACAGCCTGGCAGTCTCTCTGATATGGGGAGGCTGGCTACACTTTTGGATAAGCTGTAGGTGCTACCAGCATTCCATTGGGAAAACATTTCCAAATACTTCCTGAAGGTGCTTCCACTTATCCGTTTGAACTTTATTTCCATGAGTTTTGTTTTCTGAAGAGAAAGTATTGAGGTAGGAATAGTACCCTCTTAGAGAGTCTGTGTTTCTCAGGCACAGATCACCTGCCTCAGGGTCATTTAGGATATGAGTAAAACAAGCAAATCCTAGGCTATGCTCCAGTCTTCCTGTTTTTGTTCTCTGCAATGGGAGCACCTGCATTTTTAGCAGACACCTATGTGATTCTGCTGCACGTTAAATTTGAGAACCACAGCCTTAACCCCTGATGATAGTAAATAAAGTTATGTGTGTTGAGAGAATTTTGTGAGAGCAGAATAGGCAGTTCACCACGTGAACTATTAATATTTTTCTTAATATATCTTTATGAACCAGAAAAGTATAAATTTTTATTGGAGCATAGTTGATTTAAAATGTTGTGTTAGTTTCAGGTGTACAGCAAAGTGAATCTGTTATACACATACATATATCCACTCTTTTTTTTTGGCTGCCTTGGTTCTTCGTTGCTGTACAGTCTTTTCTCTAGTTGCGGCGAGCAGGGGCTACTCTTCATTGCAGTGCATGGGCTCCTCATTGTGGTGGCTTCTCTTGTTGTGGAGCATGGGCTCTAGGCACACGGGCTCAGTAGTTGTGGCTCGCAGGCTCTAGAGCGCAGGCTCAGTAGTTGCGGTGCATGGGCTTAGTTGCTCCGCAGCATGTGGGATCTTCCTGGACCAAGGATCAAACCTGTGTCCCCTGCATTGGCAGGCAGACTCTCAGCCACTGCGCCACCAGGGAAGTCCCATATCCACTCTTTTTTAGACTCTTTTCCCATATCAGCCATTACAGAGTATTAAGTAGAATTCCCTGTGCTATACAGTAGGTCCTTATTAGTTATCTGTTTTACATATGGTAGTGTGTATGTGTCAATCCCAATCTTCTGATTTATCCCTCCCCCCCTTACCCCCTGGTAACCATAAGTTTATTTTCTACAGCTGTAATTCTACAGAAAAGTATAAATTCTTCATTTATTTCTAATTTAATATGTATCTGGTGCCTCCTCAAAGTAATATGAACTTCCAGTGAGACCTAAGTGTGAATGATATAAATAAATTATCTACCCGAAGACACAATTTTAACAAACACCTCCACCTCACACTGACATCCTACTAGTTTCAGTTACTGTGTATATTGTGGAATTTGTATCTTAGAGACCTTAAAAACTCACCTACATAGCTGGTTGAATTCAAAGATTCAGATTCAGCTAGTCCAATGAGGGGACTCCAAACATGCCCTAAAGAAAATCCCAGTGAGTCATCCTCAAATGACACTTAGAAAAGGGAGTAGTGAATGCTACTTTATGATAGTCTATGGTGTGTCTATCTTGGATTTGTTTTCTTTTGTTCTGTTTTGTTTTTTTTTCATTTTAAATTTAGTGGCAAAGGGCTTCCCTGGTGGCGCAGTGGTTGAGAATCCGCCTGCCAATGCAGGGGACACGGGTTCGAGCCCTGGTCTGGGAAGATCCCACATGCCGCGGAGCAACTGGGCCCGTGAGCCACAACTACTGAGCCTGCGCGTCTGGAGCCTGTGCTCCGCAATGAGAGAGGCCGCGACAGTGAGAGGCCCGCACACTGCGATGAAGAGTGGCCCCCACTCGCCACAACTAGAGAAAACCCTCGCACAGAAACGAAGACCCAACACAGCCAAAAATAAATAAATAAATTTATTTAAAAAAAAAAAAAATTTAGTGGCAAATACATCATAATACTTTTTATCCGTAAGGTGTACTTTCTCTTCTAATATCTCTCCTATGGAATCCCGAACAACAAGGCAAAGAGCTGAGTGTGTACTCATGGTAGCATGCATCATTGATTTAGAGTTTAAAAGCGTTTCCCACAAGACATATAGGCATATTATCTTGGAAGCATTTATTAAGCCTGTTCAAGCAGTACAAAACCATGACTACAGTCAAAGTGAATCATTTTCACAGGTAAATTGAAGCTGAATCTTGTGGTACACTAAAGACGCTATGTTGAAGTTTTATCCTATTATTTTTGTCTTTTTTGTATCTCGACTGGTTTAGTGTAGTTACTTGTAGAACTGATGGTGTGAAATGTCTGAGGAAGTGCTTGTGGACGGGTCGAGTTCCATACTAGTAAGTTGAACTTTACTCATCAGCTCTGCTTAATTCTACAGTCAACATAGAATACTTTATTATAGCAAAGACAGTAGAAATCAAGGAAGGGGAGAGAGGACTCATTACACAGGACCATTACTTGGCTTAAGGTCCCAACATGACAGATAAACTTCATGTCATGTAGGTTTGGGGTGAATACTCATGGGTCCATAAGGTACGTGGTAATGGGCACTTGGTTTTCACTATGGGCAATTTAGGAGGTCTGACTGATGTAGTCATTATCCAGGACATGATTTGATGGTGTTTAGTCATCTCCACAGTGTCGTGATAGCTGTTGAAGGAGTTTCTCACTTCCTCTGCCTCAACCATTCTTAGGTGCATTCTCATTGTCCCTATATTGCCTCGTTCTGCATTCTTTGTTTCTCTGCTTTTGCATTGGTTCCCCTGTCCTTCCCAAAGCCCTGCCTAAATGTATCATTAGCTTTAATTCCTAAGTATTTGTCTTCTGAGCTATGAGGGTTCTGTTCACTCTGGGCCAACAACTACTTATTGAGTGACTACTATGTGCCAGACTCAGGAGCTCTAAGGGAATAAGCAGCATAGCTTCTGTTCTCATGGGGATCACTTCAATTTAAAGTAAACTAATATCTTTCAGTTATGAGTAAATTCTGAGGATCTAGTGTACAACATGGTGGCTATAGCTAGTAACTGTTTTATATGCTTGAAATTTGCTAAAAGTAGATCTTAAACTTATAAAAAAGGTAACATTGTGACATGATGGATACGTTAATTTGTGGGAATCATTTCACATTGCATACATATATCAAATCATCATATTGCACACTCAAATATATTACAGTTTTATTTGTCAATTATACCTCAATAAAGCTGGAAAAAAGTAAAAAAACTGTGATTAAAATTATAATGGATGTTTTACTAAGGAAGTAAAGGAGGCTCTGAAAGCTTATAACAAGGGGCTTTATCTAGACTAAGAAAGTGAAAGCTGTGGTTCTGGAAAGAATGATGGATCATCTGAGACCTGAAACTTGACTAGGAGTTAACTTGGGCATGGAGGGACCTATGGTAATAGTCCAGCAGAGGGAACAACGCATGGAATTGCACACAATTAAGTCCAAGGTGGCTGAAAAGCAAATTGTGCAAAGTATAATAGAGAGTATCCTGGGATGAGTCTAGGTGGTGGGCAGGGGAGAGCATTCAGGGCTTCTTAAACTTTATGAAATATGCTGAGCTTTATCTTCTGGGGGCAGAGAAGCCATTGAAGTGTTTTAAGCATGAGGACTTTGTCACAGAACCTACCTCTTCCTCCTAAATAGAAAATAAACTTCAGTGTATGTCAGAATAAAAGAAGATTTGGAAAAGTCTTAATTCTATGTATCATGCTATTAACTGGCAGTTGGGGGATGGGATCTGGTAGGAGAGAGATACCTTATTTTTATTTTAGGTATTTGTCTATCATTCAAATATGTGTTACCTTTGTATCAAGAATTTTTTTAAAGTCAAGTTGAAGAGAGTAAAGCATTGTGACCAAAAATGTCAAGAAAGGGACCAGGAAGTTAAATAGAATTTACATAGAGAAAACTTGCCCCCAAAAGTTTCCTTTGAAACCTAAATAAGAAAACAAAAAAAGCTAGACTATGTGTTCTTCCAACGAGCCTTCTCCCTTTGGCATGTTTTGACACTCACAGTTTTTTTTGTACTGCCAAGGGCAAAGACTTAGGCAGAGTTCTTGAGTCTGCTGCATTCTTGAGAATATACCTTTCATTGTTATTTCGAAGACAACATTTTTCCCCAGGCAAAAACATCTCTGAAATGATTGTGAGTCAACAGGAAAATATGATTTTCTTTACAGAAATTCTGTTTTTCCCAAGTCTGTCAGGTTACCTAGACTTTAAAGCTAATTTGCAAAAAAAAAAATGAACACATCTCCTCTGTATCTATCTTATATTGTGGGTGTGTTAGTCAGGTTTCTGTTGCTCTAATGCTGTGTAACAAGGAATCCTCTGGCTCCCAGTTTCTGACAACTGTAAACATTTATTTACAGGCTCATGTGTTTGCAGTTCAGTTGTGATTCAGCTAGACTTTGATGAAAATAGCTTGGCTAGGCTCTATTTCAGTCTTTGTTTCAGGTTCAGATTGACTTTATGTGTCTTCATTCTGAGACTCAGGAAAGATTAATGTCTATCTGGCATATGCTCTTCCTTTGGCAAAGGGCTGAAGCTCAAAAGGGCTGGTGGAATCTTGCAATGCATCTTAAGACCATGGCTTAAACCCCTGCCACTTCTGCCCACTGGTTAAAGCAAATGAAATAGCCAAGCTCAAAGTCATTAGGACAGAGATGCATACTCCACTTCCAATAAGGGGACTCTTTACCAAGTCATATGACAAAGGGCATGTACAATTCTATCACAGGGAGAAAGTGAGGCATTGGTAACCATAATCCAATCTACCCTGGTGGCTAAAGTGTCATTAAATAGAAGTTTCTATTGCCTTCTCCACCTAGATTATCCCAGTGCACAAATTACAACTCTTTAACAACCGTGAAAAAATTTTAAAGAATTTGACTGAATGGAGAATTACCTTTACAGAAATGCTAATGGAAAACCTAATGACAAATGATTAAACAGCAAAAGCTGTGCTAATCATTATCAAAGATACGTTCCACTCACAAATTTTACCTAAATCATATGATCAAACAATATGATTTTTTGACCACATAATATCCATTTAAGAAAGAATGTTATTTCAGGGATAAACACTATTTGTATGCTGTAAATCCGTTAGAATTGTAAAATCAGAAATGAATCATTTTCAGAAATGATATAACATCAGGAGCCTTGTTCAAGTCACAAGCTTGTCATTTTTTGCTAATATAGGTCTTTTTACCTTGATTGAGGTTGAGTTGGGATTTCTACGGAGTAATAAGTCAAGAGTGTTATTTTTGAATGGGCAAACATGGGCTGACTCTAGTAGTACTCAGTGAATTTACTCTCCAAATTCTCTTAAAGAGAGTGATACTGCTTTTAAAAGTAGTACTAGGGTAGTCAGGACTAAGAGTCACCTTATGGGTTACCTGAGCTGAAAAAACAAAAGGAATTAAGTTCTGTTGGGTGTAGGTCATGTATCCCATTTCCCTAGACACTCTTTTATTGTACTTTGCAAATATATATATATGACCCTCATTTATGTCCCAGGGGTTTCAATTGTAATTTATAATTTAGTTTGCAAATTGAGCAGTCAGGATAGGAGAGTGAGTACAAGCCAGACTAGGACTTAGCTAAGTTTTGCAACTCTCTGGGTGTCAGATACCTCCTGTGTAAAGTGAGGATAATGATAGCACCTGGATCTCAGGGCTGTTAAGAGGATTAATAAAATGAATGAATACTTACAACACACTTAGAAAAATGTCTGGCACACAGTGTTTCTTAATAAATAAATGCTTGTTAAATAATAAGGCTTACAGGTAGAGAGTCCTCATGGGTCCTGAGTGGGGGTCCCGGTTGTGCCCTTTACTTGCTGTAGCGGATTGAATTGTGTCCCCCCGACTCCCCGCAAAAGGTACCTTGAAGTCCTAACTCGTGGTACCTGTGAATGAGATCTTATTTGGAAATAGTCTTTGCAGGTGTAATCAAGTTAAGATGAGGTCATACTGGATTAGTGATGTGCCCTATATCCAGTGACTCCAAGGGGTCTGGTGTCCTTATAAGGAGAGGATGATTTGGAGTTAGACACACACACTTGGAAGAAGGCCCTGTGAAGAGGGAGGAAGAAGTTGGAGTGTGGCAGCTACAAGCCAAGGAATGCCAAGGTTGGCTGGCAACCACCAGAAGCTAGGAAGCAGCAAGAAAGAATCTTGCCCTAGGTATTTCAGAGGGGGCATGGCCCTACCAACAACTTGATTTCAGACTTCTAGCCTCCAGAACTGTGAGAGAATAAATTTCTGTTGTTATAAGCTACCCAGTTTGGGTTGATTTGTGATGACAACTCTAGGGCCCGTACTTCAATGTATGAAACCTTAGTTTCCTCTCCTTAAAATGGCAGTAACACCAGTAGCTGTCGCATTGGGTTGGTGTAAGGTTTTGTTTGTAAAGTGCGTAGCATGGAGACTGGCGTATAGGTGATATTCATTACAGGTGGGGCTTTGTTGCCCCTGTCCTCTTCCTCCTCCTCGTCATCAATCAGTGGTAGTTGTCTTCTCCCAGATTGTTCTCTGATAGTCAATCCTTAAGTACAGCCATTTAATTTCCTATAAATCTGTTAAAAGTGGATGTGTCCCCTCTGTGCTATCTATGTCTGGGTCCTCACGTGCTTCTCTTGATGGCAGAGGAGGGTAAGTGTGTGTTTGAAGGGGTTGGGAAGATAGTCAGAAATAGCCCACAGCATTTAGAAATGTTCTTCCAGGCTTCAACTAAATTTGAGTTTATGCTGTAATATATGTGCATTTGCTTAAATATATATATGTGGGCACTCTGAATTACTATCTAGATTGCTTAATTTCCTTTTAAATCTTCAAAGGGAGAGTTCAGGCCCTGGGAAGTTGTAACATAAGGCTTCTCATTCCCATCCACTCACCCTACACCCCCAGTAAACTGCTGCAAACTCCTGGGCTTATCAACATCCTAGTTTGATCATTAGAGTTTGAGAATTTCTATGTAAGTGTTTATGACCACGTCTTTACTGGAATTCCAGATTACAGCCTTTCCATTTCTAAACTTCAGTACCTCTAGGCCAATGGTTCTCAGTCAGGAGAGCTTAGACTCCCCAGGGGACATGTGACAATGTCTGGAGGCATTTTTGCTTGTCTTAGCTGAGGATGCTACTGGTATCTAGTGCATAGAGGCCATGGATGCTGTACAAGATCCTACAGTGCGTGAGATAGTCCCACACAGCAAGAATGATCTGGCCCAAGATGTCAACAGTGTAGAGGTTGAGAAACCCTACTCTAAGCTATGCCCAGAATGATACAGTTGTGTTTGGTCATGTCAGCCATAGAGATTTCTACTTTTCACTAGGGTCATTACCATATATTTGATTTTTTTTTTCCTCTGTCTCTTCATGCAAATCCATATCTTATGTGTTTGTGTATTCCCTTTATCTCCTAGCGCTGGTCCTAGAAAACAGTAGGTTTCAGTAACTGTGTATGGATGCAATCTACTGCTATGAAAATGACCTGTGCCCATGTCGCTTGGCCACTCACAGATAGAAAAATATTTCTCTGTTCTTATGCTTCAAATAACATCAGAAATGCATAGAATTTCAGAGGCAGCAGGGTTCTTAGAAGGTGGGTCATACATCACAGATCTTAGGTTTGGGGGATAAAAATGATCCTGTACAAGGGTCAGGTGGAAACTGCTCAGGAATCAGGGAATTTCTTCTCCCCTTCGCATCTGTGTGTAAGCAGCTCCCACTGGACCCAGACATTCCTCTGTCCTACATAACTTGTTAGTTTCCCCTAAGCCCTCAAAAGGAGTTCAGTGGTAATACTATTCTCATATCAATGGGTAACTTGTGTTTAATTGATTGCTCTGTTCTCCTGTTCTCCATAAGTGGTAATAATATTCTCATATCAATGGGTAACTTTTGTTTAATTGATTGCTCTGTTCTCCAGGAAGCATTCTTGGCCTCCAGAAACACTCTCGTCAGACCCCAAATCCTCAAGGTACTCTGCGCACTGCAGTAAAGCTGTCATCACATTATATTCAAACACCTTTTTTGTATATCTTCCTTTCCCTCTCTACACTGAACTCCTAATGGGCTTGTGTCTTACCTATCTTTATAAAATAAAGATTTTCCCCAGCACCTGGAACGTGGTGGGTGATCAGTGCATGTTTGAATGGATGAATGAATCTAGCGGTCAGTCAATGTATAAATCAATCAATTAATTTGGACAATACTTATGTGGGGTCTACATTTGTTCTGGCTCACCTGTTTCCCAGTGTACATTCGGCATTCTTTTGGCTGAGGAAATAAAGTTTCAGTCAGTTTAAGGAAAAAATAAAGGGAGGATTATTGTTTGGGTTGTTTTCAAAGACCCAGCATGTAATGGCCTATGGGGAGCAAAAATGATATTGTTACAGTTCTATCTCTCATTTCTCCTCTTCTTTTTGTTTTTCTATTTTACATTTTATTTATAATTGGAACCAGGGGCTCAGACTGCTGTTGGCAGTCCTTCATGTCTCTGCCCATCTCACAGACTGGTTCTCTCAACCTAGTGGATAAGATGGTCCCCCTCAGTCCCTGCTGAGTAACAATGCCCCATAACTTTAGAACTTTAGAATGATCCAGTGTGGGTCATTCACCAGCAACTGAGCTGATCACGTTGGCCACAAGGATGGGATCATTTGATCAGAGCCAACCACAGGACCATCTCTCTGGCTCGGGGAAGTAGAGATAGCCCCAGTCAATGGCATGGAACAAATTTCAGAGGAGGAAGAGGTATATCATCACTAGGAGAAAAGGCAGAAAAAAGCTGCTGGACAAGAGAGCATAGTGGAAGCCCAGTATGTGAAATAGCCTATCACAACTTCAACATGTGTCAATCCCGTTTTCTGCAAGGCCTAAAATCATGCTTTATAGCCCAACAGTAATTGGTGAATATATATATAGCCACCAACTGAAGAAAATGTGTCATAATTTACTATGTTAGATGTTGCCAACATGCTGGTTTACTTAGGGGGATTTGCCAGCATTGTGCATGAAAATTTTTCTAGCCCATAAATAGAACATTTATGCTCTGCTAAAATATGTCTTCCCCATCATGCTGTATTGCTTTTCTTAACAATAAAATGGTGAAATGTCAGAGAACTGAGTGTATAGGGTATGGAGTATATGCCTTTATCAGATCTCAGGGGTATCTCTTGGAATTACTTGGTTTTTTAACTGGTAGGTTTGATGACAACTCATTCAGGACAAGCTCCTCTGGGGTTCAGGAAATGGAATACTCGTGTATTCCAACAGGCAACAATCGAAATTCAGGACCGTGGTGTCTCCGTGTCAGTGGCAACATCTAATTATAAAGAAGGAAAGGTCACTTTTGTTGTTCTTGTTGGCAGGGTTGTTGGATTAAATCTAATTTTGTTGACAGGGACTACTCAAGATTATCCTACAGAAATGTGTGATCAGACAAGGCATGAATATATCTTTGTCAAAAGAGCAAGCAGGGGCTCTTTGTTTAAAAACATAACAAATATTGTACCTTTAGGCTCTGATGGTAAACTGGATTCCAAATTCACTGGGGAAAGAAAATCGTTTCCAAAGCTGAGATCTGTAAGTCCTAGAATGTGATTTTGCATTCTGGGTTTAACTGTTCCTGAATATAGATGAATTGGCCGTTTCTGAGATGCACATTATCTGTAATTAAATATAATGTAACTCTGGTCCTACTAGAATGTTAGCTCAGTAGGTACAGAGATTGTTGTCTGTTTTGTTCAGTACTGCATCCTCAGGACATAACCTGTAAAAGTGGTTCAGTGCTCAGTGAATGAAAGAATGAATTGTGGTGGATCTTTTAAAATGAAAATCTTGATATGTTACTTAGTAATGTAGATTTAAACATTGGGCATACGTATATTTCCCAGAACCATAGAATCATTCATAGCATATATTCATTCAATGTATCAACACATATTTAATGAGTAACTACTTCACTGTAGCATTATACTCAGTTCTAGAGATTAAATAACGTAATTTCTGGATGTACTAATCATAACTCGATCAGAACCAAGCGACCAAGCCCCAATTCAGATTATCTTAAGTGAAGAAAAGGAGCTTATGGGTTATGTTTTGGAAAGTCCAGAGGAGGAGAAATGACCTCAGGTATAGCTAGATCCAGAGGTCCTAATGATATGACCTAGATTCTGACTCTCTCTTTCCATTTTTTATCTCTGCTTTCCTCTGGGTTGTGTTTAATTATTGGACAGGATCTCTTGGCCTAGTAGCAAAGATGGTGATGGGAAGGTCCATACTTAGATTGACTTTATAGTTAGTGATCCCAGAAAAATTAGTCTAGTCCTTCATCCCATAGATCCATATGACTCTGATTGGCCCTCTTTTGTGACGTTGCTCACCTCTGAACCAATAACTGTGGTCTGGAGGAAGGGAGGGAGGGATATTTTGATAGATCAGCCTGAATCACTGGGGCAGGAAAGGTACTGGGACTAGCTGTCCGTGGGACTCATATGGAATAGAAAAGAGGAAGATCCCAAAAGTAAAGATGAAGTAAAAGTAACAACCACCGATGTCCAGATGTCCACTGTATTCCTTCTAACAAGATTCCTATGTAGAGTTTTAATTGATTTTGATGGTGAACTTTTGCACCTCCCTTAAGAGCAAACTGAAATTGTCAAGGCTGAAGTGATTTGCTCAAGGTCATCCGGTAAGTTAATGACCAATCTATGAGATAATGAAGAGCTACAGTTTCCTAGTCTAGAGCCTATTCCCACTGTATCATTTGGCCTCCCAGGTGCCCTATAAACCCACTTCCCTTTTTTTTCTTCTCTTCAAGCATAACTATTCCCATTTAGTAAATCATATCTTATTACAGAATTATAAAGTAGATTGGCCAGTTGCAGTTCCACATACAGTGTAAAACTGACCTTGTATGTAATGAGTTGGAATTCCATAACCTGGGTGCGCCCAAGAAAATGAACCATGAATTAATAGCACTGCAGTGCAAGGATTATGTGTGGGAGGATTTCTTTTAACTTATTCTATAAGATATGGGTGGTTTTTAGACATCACACTCTTCGTGAGATGATTTAAATCGGTTCAATAACAGGGGTTTGTGCTTTATGAGCTGAAACTCTTAGTCGATAAACCCAATGGAAATCATTGCAAGAAATGAGGCTCTGGCTGTGTTCATTTCACAGCCCCTCTTAACAGTCTGTGTTGTCCAGCCAGTATCCATGGCAATATTCTGGACTTTGTCCTCAAAGCTTTATGAAGAGGTAAATGACTGTGAGGGAGTTTGGGGAATGGAAAAGAAAATAGGGCTGGGAGTCCATTGGGACTATGTGACTCTGAGCAAGGCACATCGCCTCTGAGTCTCACTTTCTCCATCTATAAAATGTGGATATTTAAAGCATACATGCTGGGCATCAGTATTTGGTAGCTAAGTTACTATCATCAGGTGAAGGTGAACTTAGAGATGGGAAAGTATCCCCAGATTATCTTTTCTTCACATCACTGTGTATGTTTGTAATTGATGTGAATTTCCACAGAAATCAATTATAAGTGACATATAAATGATTACAAGCTGTGTACCAGAAAACCAAAATTACTGTTTACCTAAGGATGGATGAAGGGAAAAGAGTCATTAGTCACAAAATTGGTCCTCTTCACACTAATAAGAAAATATATTAGGTAGCAAAATACTAACATGGAGGAAGGGTAAAAATTAAGTAATGTACAGATTTTCTGTTCAGTTGAATTGAGCTTTCGGGAAACATGCAAAAACATTCTGTGGGTACAATGCACTGGAATCCTTTGCAGTAGAAGTGAGACTATAGTCACACTGACACAGCAACCATGTGATTAAGGACACGGTCCAAAATTTCTTTATCATTCCACACGTCACAGGGAGATTGGAATGATTTTAAGTGTTGTCATTCTTTGTATTGTGTTTTATTTTTAAACCACAGATTTACACATAAACAACCAGCAGTCTTTGGTGAGTAGTAAAAAAAATTGCGGGTAGATTTTAAAATAGGTCTATCATTATTACATAAAGAGATACACTATGTGTTTATTAAGGGAGGAGGATAATGGCTGATTTGAATTTACTTCTCTATCATTGTAGAGAAGATGGCACTGTCTCAGAAAAGGAAGAATATGTAATATAACAGCCAGTGACAAACAGGTAATAGCTAGTTGACAGCCTTAAAATGAAATAAATGCTATGTTTTTTTCTCTTTAATATGTCTCTGATTTGTCATAAATGCTGTAAAATATTATCAATTATGCATTGATATTATTCATTTTATAAAAAATATAACAATTTATAAATTATATCATTCAGGACTCTTTCAGTTGTAGATTAAAAAAAAATTGGCTTAAACTGGCTTAAGGAGAAAAAGGATTTATTGACTCACATATAAAAAAAAAATGATACCAGGGCTTCAGGCATAGTTGGATCCAGTTGCTCAATGTCACCGTGAATCATGCTCCATCTCTGAGCTGTGCTGTCCTTTCAGTCAGTCTCGCTGTCTGGTGAGGTATTTCTGTG
The DNA here is from genome assembly GCF_028023285.1 of Balaenoptera ricei. NCBI lineage: Eukaryota > Metazoa > Chordata > Mammalia > Artiodactyla > Balaenopteridae > Balaenoptera > Balaenoptera ricei. Next base: position 84,809,366 of record NC_082649.1, read on the forward strand.
TGAACACAAGAGAACTATCCTCGGCTCCTGATTTACATTCTATTATCCTAATTACCCTGAGTCCAAGAGGACTTCTATTTTTCAATTCATTCCAACCAAAGTGACGGTGTTGTATCTCACTGAACCAAGCTGGACCATGTGTCTATACCTGAACCAGTTACTGTAGTTTGGAGAATGAATTATGCTGATTGGCCAGACCTAAGTCACATGACTTCCACAGACGCTGGGGTCAGTCACACACAAGCCATAGTGGCAAAGAGTGGAGATGACTTTCCCCCTCAAAGTGATAGGGATGCTTTTTCCAAGAAGGTAGGCTAGTTTAACATCAATAAAATCCAGATATTGTATGTATGTAATATGTAGTAAACTAAAAGGTTTGAGGTCAAGGTTAATACCAAGTTGCCTGGTAAGGACTACACTGAGTGTTGCCAAACTGTATGATGGATGGTTTTTAGAAAATAGGCATTGGTCAGCCCCAAATTAACAAAAATGAGGAGACTGCCCTCTATTGAATGATAAGGAGTGAACTCTTGGTAACCAAGATCCCTGCATTTACTATTGTCTGAAATTTTCGTATTCTTGAGCAGGGCTTTAAGATTTAATACATTATACTTTCTCTGTGTTTTCCAAAATAAATTATATTCAAGTGTCACAGTTAATTAAAACTGATACTGTTTCCATAGACCATCAGAAAAATTCATAAAAGCGAAAAATATCACATGTTAAAGGTTTACCTGTGCAGTAGAATATCATATGACTGCTGGGATTGACTATTTTTCCTGTTCCCTCGGTGAAGTGACAAACTTCACAGAATAGAGAGTGATCATAAACATGTCACGTCAGTTCTCAGGGCCACGCGCCAGACTTACTGAGTCAAAAATTCTGCGAGTGGGTCCCGTAGTCTGTGTTTAATCAAGCCCTCCAACTGATTCTGCTGCACACTAAAGTTTAAGAACTACCAACCGATCATTGTCAAGCAATTTGTTCTCAACAATTTTATAGCAATAAAGATTCCATTAAAATCTTTATTCTGATAGTATTAGCAGCAGCAGTAGCAGTTGTAGTAATTAATTACTAATCTCTTACTATATGTCAGATATTGTGCACATCTCATCTATAGAAGTTAGGTGCTCTCATTATTCCCATTTTACAGAAGAGGAAATTGAGGGGAAAGAGTGAAGTGTTTATTAAGGTCACATAGCTAGTAAATAACATTTCCTTTTATCATCCATCCCATTTATAATTTGTCACTTGGAAAGGTACTCTCCTCAGGAAGCAATAGAGCAATGGAGTAACAAATAGACTCAGACTTTTTAGAGATAGAAATGTCCTTTACTGTTCTGCTTTATATTCACTTGAATGTAAACCTTGTCCATTTTTATTTTTAGTTGCATGGGGAAAGAGACGGTAGAGCTATTTTTAAATACTTTATATTTTCCATGGTAAGATGCAGTATGCCAATCACTGCTGTGTCGGGGAAGCAGAGATTGGGAGCTCTCCTTTCCATCTGTGTGTGACCTGAGCACCAGTACAAACTTAGTCATTTTCTTTCAGCAACATGCAGCATCAGCAGAGCCCACCATGCTTTTATAACATTAGGGCTCACTATGTTGACTGGATCAAAGCGTTATCCAAGTTCCCGTTCCTTTCAGCAAGGTGGTTACAGCAAGCAGAAGCAGTGCTGTATATCCGGGCACAGCTTTTCTTCTGGCCCTCAGTCCTCTTCAGGGCGCATATTTCCAGAGAACCCTTTCTATACAGGTTAGGGTCTTGCCAGATTTGAGGAAAGACCCGAATCCTCTCTGCACCACTGCCCTTTTGTCACCAGTTGGGAGAAACTACTCAAACAACTTGGATTCTTTTATTCAGGAAATGACATGCTCTTGAGCTGATGTAAGCCCCAGAAAAACTTCATTTTTGTTTTAAGAAGAAAGAATATCTTCACCTCCATCTTTTCAGTGTACCAGGAAGCTCATCTCCCTAAAGAAAAAAGGACCAAGCCAGATCTCCTGGTTGCATGCACATGCCGATAGCCTGTGCTGCCCTCCTGTGCAAAAGTCCCTCCACACTGTATGCCTGTGTGGTAGGCATAATTTTAAGATGCCCCCCCACCTAAGATCCTCACTCCTGGTGTGCAAGCCCTGAAGGTAGAATCCCCTCCTCTTGAGTGTGGTGGGCTTTACTAATCAGGTAAGCCCTTTAGAAGAGGGTATAATGGTCAGAGACAGAAAAATCTGAGAAATTCAAAGCTGCAGAGATATGTATCCTATTTTTAAAAATACCATTTAATGAATAGGGCCACATGGGAAGGACCTGAATGTGACCTCTGGGTGCTGAGGTCCCCAACCAAAAGCTCACCAAAAAAAAAAAAAAGGGAACTTTAGTCATACAACTGCAAGGAAGTGAATTGTGCCAGTAACTTGAGGGAGCTTAGAAACACGACTTTGCTTGGTCAAGCTTCCAAATGAGGACACAGCCAGCGAATACCTTGATTTCATCTCTGTGAGACCCTGAGTAAACGTGCCAGACTCCCAACACACAGAAACCGTGAGGTGATAAATGTGTGTTGTTTTAAACCGCTAAATTTGAGGTAATTTGTTACGCAGTGATAGAAAACTAATACAGCCTGGAATATGCTTTACCCTCTGTCCAGAATACATATTATGTAGCGGTAATTTCCAAGATTCTTACACAAAAATGAGATAACGTGGTTTTGTAGCAAATGGAATGCAACACAGAAATGTTGTGATTCTCATAGACAATTAAGAGGGTGGCATATCACAGTATCCATTGTCCCCTCTTGCTTCTTAACCAGTTTACTCACCATTTCCCATTACACTATTATATTGTACGTCTGTTCTCTGCAGCTTCGTTAGGTTTGTGATTTTCTGGCTTCCAATGTGTTTAGACAATGATTCAAAATTGCAGTAGCGTGTTTTGATTTTTTTGAATTGTTGAAACACTAGCATCCTATTAACAAATACTGCAGCATCCCGAAGACTTTTTTCCTTGATATTGTTCATATCTGTTGTGTTAGAGAACTTATTTTTTTGTTTTATAGTACAGATACAGCCATAATAAAAAGTATAAAAGCCAACACAATTGATATATAATTTAATGTCTCAGACTGAAATTCAAAAATACGTAGTCCAAATCAAAAGACATGAAATCTATACAATTTGAAATTGTAGGCCTAACTTTTAAGCTCATTAACCTCAGTTTTTAATTTTTTTCTTAAGCATAGTGAAACATGATGTGAAATCACCATACTCCATGACAAATCTATTTTTTTTTCTTTTTGCTGCCCTGTATTTGTAATGAGCTTGTGTTTGAGAGAAAAGGAAAGGGAGAAAATAATTTGAACTATTTTTCCTATTACCACCAAGTCTGATTTCTGAAGGTTTTTCTATTATTTAACACTTTCCATTTGTTTTGCCTGAGAAGTGTGATTCAGTTATCAGAACCTGAAGAAACTGAATCTAACTTAGAAGGTTTCATCACAAACATCTCAACTCAAGTCAGGAAAACTGAGCTTGTCACAAGGCCTATTTCTTCGGGTCTTTTCTCTAAAACGAAAGTCTGCCTAAAAAGATGTCAACTCAGGGGACCATCCTGAGAGTCCAGGTATTACCACCATGATCATCAATGTTAATACACATTAATTAGGCACTTCTGTGATCAGGGGCTTTGCTAGGTGCTCATCCATTAGTGAAATCTAATGGGTGTTGTCTTGGGATTTGCTCCCCAGGTGATCATATCCTATGGGATAACCATCCTATGGGATGGTTCAGAGGCTGAACCATCTTGAAGTTCCAGTGTGCCACCTCTGTCTGCCCTTTGACTTGGCATAATGCAGGGAGCCAATTTTGATGTCCACCACACACTGTCTCAGCTTCCCTGGTCTGACCAGGACTATAAATACTAAAAAGTTTTCTTCCCTACCCTTGTACCCATTCTTCCCCAGTCCCATTTGGGTAGCCACCCTGCTGTCACTGCTATTTAATGCAGCAGCTGCTGCTAGTTACCATGTTTGTAATATTTACTATGTTCCAGACACTCTTTTGGTAGTGAATTGGTCAGCTATTGCTATATAATAATTCACCCTGAAACTTACAGCTAAAGCAACAACAAACATTTAGTATCTCACACAGTTACTCTGAGTCAACAATCCGGGACTGGCTTAGCTGGATGGTTCCAGCTCAGGGTGTCTGGCGAGGTGGCTTTGGGGCTGCAGTCTTCTGAAGCCTTGATGGGGGCTGGAGAAGCCAACTCTAAATTAGCTCACACACCTGACTGGCAAGTTGATGTTGGTTACTAGAAAAAGGCTTTAGTTCCTTACTACTCAGATCTATCCATGGAGCTGCTAAAGTCTCTTCCCAGCCTGGGAGTTAGCTTCCCTCAAAGCATGTGATCCAAGGGAAAGCAAGGCAGTCATAGCTCTATATTTTGTAACCTAGCCTTGGAAATCGTGCACCACCCTTTCTATAATATCTTACTGGTTATGTAGGTTAGCTCTACTGAGTGCAGGAGAGAACTACACAAGGGCAAGAATACCAGGTGGCAAGAATCACTGGGGGCATTTTTTTTTGTTTGTGTGTTTTTTTTTTTTTCTTGTAGTTGATTTCTAATCTCACAGTACTGTGGTCAGAAAATATGCTTGCTATAATTTCAATTTCCTTAAATTTACCAAGGGTTGTTTTGTGACATAGCATGTGATCTATCATGGAGGTTATTCCATGTTATATATATCTTAAGTTCATCTGATCTAATGTGTCATTTAAGGCCAGTGTTCTCTTACTGATTTTCTCTCTGAATCATCTGTCCATTGACGTAAGTGGGGTGTTAAAGTTCTCTACTATTATTGTGTTATTGTCAATTTCTCCCTTAATGTCTGTTAATGTTTGCTTTATGTATTTAGGTGCTCCTATGTTGGGTGCATATAATATTTTCAATTGTTATTTCTTCCTCTTTGATTGATCCCTTGATAATTATATAATGTCCTTCTTTGTCTCATCTAAAAGCTTTATTTATTTATTTATTTATTAACATCTTTATTGGAGTATAATTGTTTTACATTGTTGTATCACTGGGACCATCTTGAAAGAGGACTACCAGATGTAGGTATATCATACCATATTTTTGCTTACAAAGTATATTTTGTACATGCTTTTCTCAACTATTAGATAATTTTTCTGGCTTGAAGGATGTACTTAAGAGAGCAGATTCTGAACATACTAATTAATGCCTTCACTTTCACGATCCTAATACCTGAATCTGTCTGAATCTGGATATTTGAAAATAATTACTGAAATTTGACTGTGTCACCATTCTAGGCACCAGAGATACTCTGATGATTGAGGTAGGCAGGACACTAAGCCCTCATGGAACTTATAATCTAGGGGAGAGAGAGACTCTAAACAAGTAAATAGATGTTATGACGAGCATCATAATGAAAAGGAATAAGTGCTGAAACAGAAAATAACTGAGAAGTGGAGGTTACAAAAACAAACAAAAAAAAGAGTGGAGGTTACCTAAGATAGGGTAGCTACAGATGAATAGATAACATTTAACCCTAGACTGAAAGCATGATTATGAAAACTGTGATAGGAAAATGGGCAATTCTGGGTTGGGGAGCAGGGTCAAGTCAGATGAAAGAGCTTGGGCTTGCGCCTTTAGGGAAGAAGCTTGGCCTGTTCAAGAGCTGAAAAATACCAGTGTGGCTGAAGCACACTGAATGGAAGGGAGGGGAATAAGAGGTAAGACTGGAGAAAAAGACCAGATCACACAGGGTGCTGTGGGTCACTGCTAAATGCAAGGAGAGCCCTTGAGAAGTTTTAGTAGAGAAGCAGTGGGATGTTCTTTATATTTTGGGTTGATCAGCCTTGCCACTATTTAGCAAACAGATGGTCAGTTGCAGGTGCTGGCTTCTTCCTCTTTTTGTCTTCTTATAGGTCCATGTATCTTTAGCTTTAGAACAAGGCATGTTCACCTTGCAATGTGAAATGGCTCTTTTTTCCTCCTGCTAGTAGAATATTGTTAAAACCATAAACAGTTTTGAAAAATCAATCACTAAATGAGGCTAGCCAAAGTGAGAAGTTGAGGCAATGGTGGGGAGGTTGGAGAAGAGACAGTTGCTATGGAGATATTCATCCCTTACCCGGGTAAGCATCTTTGCTTGTTTCTTCATGTGTACACTCAACCCTGTGGTTGATCAGACACTGAGCTGCTAGATGGGATTAAAGCACACCCTCCCAGCCAAACAGGGAGCTGTCATCTTTAGAAGCTCTCAGGATAGTCCACACTCTCCCTTAGTAACATTCCTCAGGGTGCACCATCCTCAAGTTGCAAATGGTGATATTTATAAAAATATTTTAGGCAGAGGAAAAGTATAACATGAACCTAGTGATATTACCAGTTACTCTACACTTCAACAGAAATTGGTACTGTAGTTGATTCTGTTGGGTGATATAATCAGTTTTAGCACTTGATTGCCAGTAAAAAAGAAACCAACTCCAGTTAATACATGTAGAAAATGAATTTACTGGATGACGACCAGGAGACCTGGGAAATTGAAGAGAATGTTGGAAATAGAACTTTGAGGGAAAAAAAACCCCAAAAACATAAACCAGAAATCATCATCTGTCCATGAACTGAGATGTAGCATCTAGTTTAGTCTCTTCAAATTGCCAGTTCTGGAATGAATGGACTCCACCATTTTTTGTTGTTGCTGTTGTTGTTTTCCCTTTTTGCATCATTATTTTTCATATTAAAAATCTTAAGAGAGACCTTATTTAGCTTGGCAGTATGTAGTTTGGAGATGTAATATTTCAGAAGGAAATCAGGGTGCTGTTACCAGGAGTGATACTTTTCTTTACTTTCCCTTCTTCTACTCCCAAACCCCTAAGGTTCAGGAGGTAGGGTATTGGGTGTGTGAAAGATATTAAATCTTAGGGAAAATGTCATTAAGGCTATGGATTCTATCAATCCAGCCAAGAAGACACCCAACTTAATGTACTGAAGGTAATTTGATCAGTAAACTATAAAAAGTCACATGCCACGTCTTTCTGTGTAATAAACCTCCAATTTAGGAATTATACCCACAGTAAATGCTTGAGACCAGAGGGTGTTCCCAGCTTAAATCTTCTTAGCATTGGAGCCACTCAAAAAGTTCTACTTAAATCCTGAAGAGCCTTTAGCACATTCTTCCAATGTTGAGTCAATTCAGCTTTGACTTTAATAAAATACTATTTGACTTCTGCCTATCTTAACCTCAGATGGGTATTTCTATATATAAAACATGACTATATAAAAAAGAGTTAACTTCAAAGTAGAAAATATTGTTCCTAGTATCAGCTATATATGTATCTACTGTGCTGTACCATTCAGTTGTATTGAAGATATTTCTAAATTGATTCTGACTATCCCAGTCAGACACATTAGGATTGATTTCTTGGATTAACTTGTTAGAAAGAATAGATCAGCTAGGCTACTGGTCTTGTCTTTGACATACATTGACAACTCAGCATTCAACATGGTGCTGGTGCTTTTGTCTGCTTTCTCATTCCTTCTAGTTATTTGTAGAATACAATCATTTCCTTAACCTGTCAAGCATTCATGGAACAATATAGCTTACTTATAAATCCAATGAGGAATTAAACTCTATGTATAGAAGTTGTGGTGCTTTGTGGGATAGGTAACACATTTTGGGTAGTCTTCCAAAATTCTCCCGTTCAGTTCCTTAGGTGCTGTGAGATCTTTCCCTTTGCAAAAAAAACTTGGCATCATTAAAGTTCTAGTCTTCTAACTACATGATCTCCATTGGGTAGAACAGAGTGCTTCAGAGTACAGGCTTGAATTCAAATCCTTAAGCCATTTCTTTGTCAAGTTACTTAATTTCTCTGGACCTCTCTTTCCTTGCTTTCAAGTAAGTATAATAATGATAACTGAGGTTAAGTAATGTTATGTAAGTTAAGTTTTTGTTACTGTGTCTACCACACAGTAAGAGATCAGAAAGTGTTTTAAGTTATCAGCAACCGCTTCAGTTTGCCCTTACGAGTTGCTTCACAAGATGTTCCCAGTCTCCTCTTATACCAACAGTCTTTGGTTATTTATTGTACTCATGAGAATCTATTGCCCCAGCCTTTTAAATAATAAATGCCAGATGTTTTCTTTTGATGGTAGTAAGGAAAGAGAGACCCCAGGGAGCAAGTGGGGACTTTGCTACAATCTTAACTCATGTCATAATAAGGAAGAAAGTATAAGTTTTGCTTAGAGGCTGTATATACTGTTGCTGATCTGTGAAATGAAGGGCACTCAGATTTCTGCATTATTTAATCATAGCAATATAAAGCTTCATAAAACTACTTTAAATTCAGTGATGCATCATTCATCGCGTGTGCCAAGGAGGTTTCATTATGAATTAGTGTCGTTATAACTGAAATCAAAACCTAAGGTAATGTGTATGCCTAAGAGGGATAATAATAATAACAAAAACAAAACAACAACAATAATAAATGGATTGTACTCAATAGCCCCAGAGTAATTTCCATGCATTATCTCATTTAATATTCACACTAAGCAACATGGTTCTCAAAAGACATAAAAATACGCTAGGAATGTCTGATCCTCAGTTCCTACGATCTGAGTTGAAATTCAGGCTATGTAGTGTCAGCCCATTTATTCTTCACATTCCATATTTGCCGTCTGGAAAAAAGGACATAATTCTTGAAAAATGGAGGTGACACTGGGTTTAATGAAAAGTTTTTAGATAAAACACCAAAAGCATGATCCATGGGAAAATATATTGATAAACTAGGCTTTATTAAAATTAAAGCTCTGCTCTGTGAAAGACTTTGAGAATGGAAACATAAACCACAGACTGAGAGAAAATATGTGCAAAACAAATATCCAGTTAAGGACAGCAAGCCATTAGAACGGCTGAAATTCTAAAAAACGACAACAGCAACTGTTGGCAAGTATGTGGAGCAATGGGAATTCTCTTTTTATTGCTGGCGGAATTGAAAAGTGGTCCAGCCACTTTGGGAGACAGTTTGGCAGTTTCTTACAAAGCTAAGTGTTGTCTTACCATATGACCCAGCAGTCATGCCCCTAGGTATATACACAACTGATTTGAAAGTTATGTCCACACTAAAACCTGCACATAAATGTTTATAGCAGCTTTATTCATAATCACTCCAAACTGGAAGCAACCAAGATGTCCTTCAACAGGTGAATGTATAAACAAACTGTGGTATGTCTGTACCACAAAAGCCATAGCCATAAAAAGAAATGAGCTATCAAGTCACGAAAAGATAGGGAGAAAACTTAAATGCATATTGCTATGTGAAAGAAGCTAGTCTGAAAAGGTTATAGGCATGATCCCAACTATATGACATTCAGAAAAAGTAACGCTTTAGAGACAGTAAACAGATCAGTGGTTGCCAGGGACTGAGGAGGGACCAAGGTTGAATAGGTAAAGCACAGGGGATTTGTAAGAGCAGTGAAACTACTCTGTATGATACAGTAATTGTGGGTACATGACATTATGCATTTGTCAAAACCCACTGAAATTTACAAAACAAAGAGTAAAACTTAATGTGTGCAGATATATGAAAGTCATTTGAGAAGTCAGGGTAGTCCTGGATGAATGCAGAAGTGATTTAAAAAACTAATTATATTAAAATATATATCAATAAAATAGCCTCATTGAAAGGCACGGGGGAAACAACACTGACAAGTAATTTGGGGTATAAGTAAAGTTTGTAAAACACAAGGTAAAAGAAACTGTATATAAATACTGTACTCTAGTTGATAAAGATGTATCCCCAAGAGTCTGGGTTAAATGTATATATACATGGGTATACATGGTAAACACACATATATTTTCTTGCACTAGCGGTGAGCACATCTAATTCCAAGATCTTGGTTCCTAATACCACTATCTGATAAAAGGATCCAAGGATCTTTGAAGAAATGGCTAAATCAAGGACTGAGGCAGAAAATAAAAAATGATGAACCTACACCATCTCATAGTGCTAGAAAGTGAGGAAGTGCACAAAAAAAGGCAAACGCCCCACACTAACGGAGTCTAAAAGGAACACAGGCACCAACTAAAGGAGCGCCCAATGACCAAAGCTGGAAAAAACTTGAGTGAGAAAATAAAGTTGTAGTGAATTATAACTCAAAATTTAAAATAAATATCCATGAGTCCACACTGATATCAACAAATGATGGACTACATAGACAAATGGAAGACAATAGACAAATCTACCACGTAGAAGAATTCCAAATAATTTATGCAGCTACTGCACCTTCAAGGAGGTGGAGGCATAACTGCCCACGTTTTAAGTGTGGGCTGTGCATAGTGATTTCCTTCCAAAGGGAACAGTGTGGAAAAGGGGGCAGGGAAGAATAACTTTACAGTGGAGAAATATGAGTAACCTTACCTCAGCCAGGTGACCGAGGTTAACATAAACAGTGATGTCATGTTGATAGCACATACTTTTGATGGAAGAGATGAAAATGAAACCTGGTCTCTGTGGTCTGCCTCTTCAAAACCTGTAATCTCAGTCTAATCATTAGAAAAACATCAGGTAAATTTAAACTGAGGGATGTTCTACAAATTATATGACTGGTACTCTTCAAACCTGTCAAGATTATCAAAAAACAAGGAAAGTGTGAGAAACTGTGACAGCCAAGGGGAACCTAAGAAGACAGGATGCTTAAATGTTAGGTATCCTGGATGGTGTCCTAGAACAGAAGAAGGACATTGGGGATAAAACTAAGGAAGTTTGATTAAAGCATGGGCTTTAGTTAATAACAATGTGTCAGTACTGAATCACTAATTATAATAAGTGCACCATACTAATGAAAGACACTTACAATAGGGAAACTGGGTGTGGAGGATTTAGGAACTCTACTGTCTTCATAATTTTTCTGTTCAAAAAAATAAGGTTAATTTTTTTTTAAATGGAGAGTTGGTATAATTAATGTACATTCCAAACATTTTACATGTATGGATTTATTTCATTCTTGATATCTGCACTTAATATCTCATGTAATCTTCATAACACTGTACATTGCCCAACATGTTTTAGCCTGTATTATTATTATCATTTTTATTTTGAATGGTATTTAGATTTGAAGAAAATGAATACCCTTCAAGGTAAACCTCCAAAAATAGGCTAAATGCTATGTACCTATATGACTTTCTGGAAAGAGTGTCCAAAGCACTCACTGTGTCTTCAGGTCTTGAAACAGTATGTTCCCTGGAGATTTAATCAGCATCCCACAGGATATGATGGTTCAGTTATACAGCATTATTTCAAGGTAAAAAAATTCCAGCTTTTCAGGCCATAAATGTAGAAACCTAATGAAGGGTCCTAAAATTTCCATTTCCATGTATTTAAATAGATGTAGATTTCAGGTTATCTTCTCAACATTGAACGACAAGTACCTTTAAGATATAAATGGTGTTTTAAAGTCTCAGCTTACAGCATGTTTTGATGGAATGATGTGTTTAGGAGAATCAAATGTGACTTCTTAATGTAGAGGTTAATTATTACAGTTTTTAAAAGGGAAAAATTTATTCTTGATAACCCAGATGTCTGGTTTGTTGTGATTAATTTCCAAATTACCACGTGTAGTAGCAGCTGCTCCTTTTCAGGGGGTTGTTGGTCTTACAGTTTGCCATAGTGCTCCTCACTCCCATTGTGTTGTATCTTTATATCTTTATGTCTTTGTTTAATTTCATGCCTGACCCTATTGGTGTCCAACTTATGAAAGTTAGTAATAGCTACCTTCAAATATTAAAAGTGCATCCAGATAAAAGAGAGAGAGAACTTTATTCTCTGGAGTGCCAGGGAGCAAAATTTATATAAAGGTTACCACTTACACTGAGTTAAGTTTCTGCTTAATTAACCTGAGGAATATGTTGACTTATGAGGTGTAGATCTCTGCCTGCAATAGCTGGTGTAAAGGAGCATCTGAATTGGGGATGGACTGAATGAATGTCCCCTGAATTTTTTTCAAGCTTTGAGAGTGTACAGTTGTGTTTCTCTGGTAACTTTCGTTTCTTATGTCCATGACTATCACAAATATAACTTCATTTTATTTTCTCGACTCTAAATGTGAAATCCTTTTGAGTGTCCTTGATACTGCTGAAGGATGTCTAAATAGTAGTACTCAGTTCCTAAGCATTCTTTGTTTTTTGAAATTATTTTAAACCAAGATGTTCTCTAAAAGGATTTATAACTTACCATTAGAAATCCTCTTCATTGCGTTTTAGCACTTTAGGATTTTGTAGGGATTACTAAGGGGATTTCTTTTTATCACTAGGGAAATATGGCTGCGGCTATTACATCTTAAAAAAATAAATCATAGGCATAGCTTGACAATGAGAAATGAATTTATATTCCATACCAGAATAAGTTTCCTTATAACCCAAAGACATTTTTAAAAAGTATTTTAATTTGACAAGAACTACAGTAAAAGAAAACTCAGAGGAGTAAATCCACCTGCAAATGTAGTTTACTAATACAGACATTACTGAATATCAAAATACTGTTTAGAAAGCACAGTACTTAGGAAGTAGTGATACTGTAGCACTCTTTGACTCTTCTTGTTCAGCTCTGTCAACAGCAGTTGTGCATAAACACAGGTGTCTTTATAATCTCTCACTGTAGTCCTGCTTCTACATTCAGGTCCCTTCAACCAGCTTTCTTGTTGACTGTCAGACAGGAGTCACTCTGTGCCCTTAGGAGGCCCCTCTTCTCACACATGACTGTTTGCTTTCTTCTGGGCCTGCCAGAGAACATGTCTCTGATACTTCACTTTTTAAATGGGTCACCTGATTCAGTCAGTTTCATCCAGGATAATTTCCCTTTTGATTAACTCAAAGTCAACTGATTGGTAATCTAATAAGGGAATGCTATCCCGTCATATTCACTGATCCTGCCCATATTCAAGGGAAGAGAGTCTATAATGTGTATACACCAGGGTGCAGGAACCTTGGGGGCCACCCTCAATTCTGCCTGTCTCAGATAGGTACCAGGTTTGACTCAGCATTGATTATGACCAGAACAAATAGGAGACCTTGTATCTACTGGGCAAACTGAAAACAAGAGCTACAATAGTTATCAAAGCATAAGGAGGTTTTGTCCTCTCCAATCAGTTGTGGATTTAATACGAGAGTTTGTAAGTTTCACATGGCCCCTTAATTATTTATTAATTATATTATTTACCTGCGGCTTAATGGCGCAAGTCACAATACAAACCATAGTAGAGCATGAATTAGACCTTTGAAACCAAACGTTCTTAATTAGAAAGAATGCCATTTAGTTTTTAAATTCAGTTAATTTATTAACTTGATAAGACAAAATATTGTATGTTCACTGGGAGAGGTGCCCTCAAAGAGATTATCATTTTGTGATGTAAACTTATAAATAGCATCTTCAATACAGGGCTGAATGAAGTCAGTGAATGGACCTAGAGATCGTCCTATTGAGTGAAGTAAGTCAGACAGAGAAAGACAAATATATGATATTGCTCACATGTGGAATCTAAAAAAAAAAAAAGGGGTACAAATGAACTTATCTGCAAAACAGAAATAGAGTTACAGATGTAGAAAACAAACATTTGTACCAGGGGGTAAGGGGGGGAGGACTAAACTGGGAGATTGGAATTGACATATACACACTGCTATATATAAAACAGATAACTAATAAGAACCTACTGTCAAGCACAGGGAACTCTACTCAATACTCTGTAATAGCCTATATGGGAAAAGAATCTAAGAAAGAGTGGATATATGTATACGTACAACTGACTCACTTTGCTGTACACCTGAAACTAACACAACATTGTAAATCAACTCTACTCCAATAAAAATTTTAAAAAGTAAAGTGAGATCTTGTGGATCTCAGATGAGGAATTAATTCACACTGAGTTCATTCCCACTGATGTGGGAGCATTTGGGCTGAGGCTGGCAGCAGAATGGTAACAGATATATGAATAATAATCGCTGCAACTTGAGTGTGCTGAGAAGATGGAATTTCTTTAATTCGTTTATAATTAATATGATCTTTTTCCTAAATTCTGTACCCACTCATTAGTGAAGTGAAAAAAAATAACTCCAGGGGAACGTCCAATCAGGTTTACAGATCTGTCTGATCTGTTAGTTCCCACAGTCTCTTTAGGGAGATTTCAGGACCTTGTAAAGAAATGACCAGGGGGGAAAAAGCCTGCAGCTTCTCAGGTTTCCACCACCACCTCTAAGATATTCTCCGGGATGGTGTATGGGTGGAAGGGTATGGCTCTCTCAGACTCTTCGTGGAGAAGATGGGTTGAGGCCCTTGGGTCATGGTGTCCTTGGGCTCCTCTGTCCACTGAGAAATATCCCTCTTCATCTCTGTCTTGCTTGTGCTGCTGGCTTTGGGAGTGGTTGATGATAGTCTTGACTAGTCTCTTTTGGCTTCACTGGAGCTCGTGGTGCCCCTGGCTGCCTTAGCCTTACATCGTTTCCGCTGGCACCATGGATGCCTCTGCAGACCAGCTGTGACTTCCATCGAGATCCAGCTTCAGTGGTCTGCATTAGGGCCTGAGCCACAGATCTCTTACTCCTGCTACCCCACGCCTGTCAGAAGCCCTGCAGTCACATCCTCAGCAGCCTCTAGCCCTGTCTCTACCGCACAAGAATCAAGTGTGGCTCAGGGATGCTAAGCCTGAGGACTTCCCTCTACCTGCTCTTGTGTCACATGATGTCCTCAAACTGGTGTGGGAAGTGACCCCAAAGACTGTCTTGTTCCAGTACCAAATGCCATTTTTCATTTGTTCATCTGGTTATCTCCACTCATTGGGCTTTGGCTAGAGTGAAGACAGTTGGAGCCCAATTTTGCTCCCCTTCTCTGTTCTCTTTCCCTTTATTTCCTAGGGCCTAAAAAAAAAAAAAAAAAAAAAAGGTAGCTTTGTCACTATTCCTCTTCTCTCTGGATCTTCTTTATATAAAACCCTAACACAAAGAGACTAAATTGCCTCTTGATATGTTAAAAGAGAAATAAAATAATTTCAACTGTATTTTCTTAAGAAAATAGCCTGGCTTGAAAGGCAAGTGTTTTGCAACAGCATCGATTTCTTTTTTAATAATAGAAGAAGAAGCTACCTTTCTCCCTGTCTTGCTTCTGTCCCTATACTCCTAACGCCTCGCCTCTTCTACCTCAAAACAAATGGATACACTGGAACAACTAAAGTAGAAGTCAAAAAAGAGTCAAACTGAAAAGAGGAAAACACATTAATGTTTTTGAAAATCATTTCAGAGAAGGTTAAATAGTATTTCAACAAGCTGAGTATTTAGGTAGAGAGAACAGAATGAGCAAATACACAGTGGGGAGATTTTCAATGAATATAATACCCAATAAATATGATGTCACTGTGTTTTTTGATTCTTCCAATCCCTTAAGATGTGCCACTGAAAATCATAATAATTTGCCATATAAGTTGAACATAAAAATTGTTACTGATTTGTGCAGTAGGATTAGAATTCACGGTGTGTTTGTTGAACATGGAAATATAATAGGGGATGACACCTGGAGGGTGATTTGGGGCCAATTGTCGAGAGCTTATTCCCTCAAGATGAATAATGGTTGGTCCTGAGCAAGCCAAAAACCCTCTAACTTTTTCATTTTACTTTGATGATTTTATTGAGGGTGAGAAGAATGCAAGAGAAAGCCTGACTTATTCAAGCTTGTGCTTCTGATTTACAAGTGAAAAGTTAACACATGCAGCGCCATGTGTTTTTAGAAGAACGGCAGCAAGCTTAAGGAATAAAGACTGATATGGTTCAACTTGCCCTTTAGAGCAAACTTTATCTGATGTCATTGAGAAAGGAGTCTGACTTTAGATAATTGTTCTTTTCACAAGATAAATTTCACGCCAGAGAAGAAAGCGCTATATTGTCCTTCCCATCTCCTCTTCTGATAGATCTTTATTTGCAGAGTTAAAAAAGTAAGGCAATTAGAGTTGGTCAGATTGTCTCCTCTGACATCCTCTGAGTCCTATGATGAGTGGGGCTACTTTTCTTTGTATTTCCATGCCTTCTGAACCCTACCGTTTCTAGCCTAGTTTTTTTTTTTTTTTTTTCCACCTAGAGGGTATTCGATATCTATGTGATCCATTAATGTCATCGAATTCACTTTCCAGGGTTTATTTGTATAGCATCTTTTTTTCTCTCACAATCTTAATTCCCTGACAGATGATTACTCTAATTCATACCTTAAGAATTATTATTTTTTGATCAGTGAAGAGTATTGTTTTTTAAAATATGACTCATGTTTTATTGAGCATCCTTAATGATGGCATTCTTTTTTTTATCCTTAAGGCTTGATTTCCCTTTGGGAAGAAAGCAAGTCTTTCAGACCCAAGTTTGGTGACTACCGTTAAGTGATCAGGATGGGTGGTCCTCTTTCCAACTAAATAATCAGTGTGATTTCCTTGAGGGCCTATTAAATGATTTTTTAATGCACTTCCAAAGTACTTAAGGCTTGAGATAAGCAAGCCTTTCAAAATTTTCCACATACACTTGGAAGGAAATCTCTGCCAATAAGCAAGCTGGAGTTCCCACTCAAAGTGTTCTTTCAATAAGTGAGTACTTACTAATGTCCCAGACACTGTGCTAAACACTTTATACACATTGTGTTATTCAATAGAGTCATCTAGTATTTACAACTAAGGTAACTGAGCCATAGAAATGAAGCAAATTGAAAACCATTACTAATTTTTTTCAAGGGGTGTGTGTGTACATAGATATATACGCATAAGACTCTCATGCACATTTCTTATCATAGCCATGCCCTTGTAATAAAAATCTAAGTCTTTGCAGAATTTCATCTACAAAGAGATGGATAGTATGCAAGCTGTCCCCCAAGCTTCCTAAGTGATGTCCCAAACATTTAGCCATCCAAGAGTTTTTTTCCTTATGCCCATTGATGGGATGAGGAAGTTTAAACAGATGACAGTCTTATCAATAATGGTTATTGATCTGGGGCCATGATGGATACTGGTCAGGGAAAACATAATTTATGACACAAACCAAGTTATTAGCAACCTTGGGCTGAAATTTGTGATTGATCAAAGCTTTCTGGGTTTCACCCTGATTTATTTTAACTTCTGTATTTAAAATTGAGTGCAAGGCTATATGGCCATGTTTCTGTGAATGACTCAACATCAAATAAATTAATTTGGCTAAACCTTAATCCATTGTTTTCTTTTTCCAGAATGTAGTTAATGAGAATAAAATTTATTGAGCACCAATTTTATGGCCATTAACCACACCAGCCTTGACAAACGGCTAGTATTTTAGGGTGTTTTATATCTCCCTCCCTGACCAATGTTTTCTGGTTGACTGCTCACTAGAATACTTTAGAAAGGTTTAAATGGATGTCCAAATCACCTTCAGTAAATAAAGGTAGATGTAGGCAAATTTAAGACTAGCTTATACAAAAGAATTAAGTTTAACTCTAGCACCGATTCTTCTTCAAGTGGGTTTCTTCCTTCCCAGTACTCTGACCCCCAGCTTATCTAGCTCAAGTTCAAACATAAGAGTTTACACTGATCTACCCACTCTTTAGGGTCCCGGCTCTAACAGAGGAAATCACGTCATTTAAACAAATTTCAATACTCCTGTTTTTAAAAATTGTGTCATCTAAGCTAAAGGAATGCTAATTTAGTTTTAGTGTCTGTGGCTAACCCTTGGGCATTTTAGAAATCTAGGAATTTACAGGGGTATTAAGTTTGAGGTGTGTACTTCTTTCTTGACAACTTTGTGGCCTGTGGCTTTCATTGCGAGGTAGAACACACAGCCTAGTAACAGGGGCATCAGGCAAAACTGGCCACCAGTCACCCTCATGGCTGAGGTTCACCAGCTCTCATTTTCGACAATCCCCTTCATCACTCTGGGCCTCAGTTTCCCCATCTTTGAAATGAGCCATTTAGCCCAAGTGATTTCTGAAAGGCCTTTATCTTGTATTCATAGTCGGTAGCAAAAGAGGGGATTTTAGACTTGTAGTGGGGCAGGTGGTGGAAGACAGGCTGAGTGGGCCTGTGATTATATGCCTTGGGCTTTCTCGTTTCAGAAACCTTTGGGCTCTGACGCTTTATTTGTTGTTTGGATGGCAGTTTACATTGCTGGGTTTGACTTAGGTAGTCTTATGTGCGAGAGGAGACACATTTGGGAGTCTTCAACAATATGTAATGTCTAATCAGGGTCCTGTGCCCATATATTCATAGCAACTAATACAGGGTTATCTATTTAAAATAAACTGACCTCCACCAAACAAATCCATTGAGAGCAACAATCAAAATAGATCACCTTATAGTTCCCGCTTGTGGTGGCAATATGGTACCATGGAAAGAGGGCCAGCTGGTGACCTTGAAGAGGTCACAACTCCTCTAAATATGTCTGCCGTCTCTGCCACAGGGAATGGATGCCAGCAGTGATAGGAAATGCATATTTCCTGACTGCTTACTGTGTGCCAGGCACTGTATCAGGCATCCAACATGCAGAGTAGATAGAAGGGTGGTAAGAGAGTAGGGCGTGGACTCAGTCTTTCTGGGTTTAAGTCTTGCCTGTACTACTTACTGACTGTGAGACCTCAGGCAGGCTATTTCACTTCTCTAAGGTTGACTTTCCACGTCTTAAATTCTTCTTTGTCTATGTTATTAGTGGGCAACTTGTGGAATCTTGAGCAAATTTTCTAATGTCTCTGACCCTCAGATAACCCATCTGTGAAAGGGAAACAGTAATAATACCTGCATCTCAGGGTGGCCGTGAGCCAAATCAAATAAATAGAATTCATATGAAAATTCTATGAAAACGATCCAGCAATATGGAGAGACATATATCAATTGACAGCATAGAGTGGTGACCTGACTGAAAAAGTTGTTTCACAGAAAGGAGTAGTTATATCAAAAAACTCCCTTGGCATGTGGTCATTAAGAGAATGAAAATTCAGGTTTCATTTTCAGAGTTCAGTTTACTTACATTTGAAGAAAGACAGACTGATGGATGGAAACATGTGATTTTTCTCAGTCTCAAGTGGCCCACTTTTCCCCACTGTCTGTTAGCACTTCTTGATCAGACAATTAAAAACAAGGGGTCAGATTATAGCTCAAAATGAAGTGATCTAGTGCCATGTACAAATGCTTTCCGCTCATAGGCAGGCTGATGAGCTCAGAAGTGTTTGACACACTTTCATGTGCATTAACAGAGAGAGAGGACCAACCGTATCATCACAATCACAGGATTCCTGTCCCTGTGTTGCATGATCAGATGAAGCTCTCATGCTTCTGACGGACATAGTTTGACATGGGCATATGAATTATCATTTCAAAATGTTGCCTCACCCTCCTCCCACCATCATTTACTCCTGTCTCTATCATGTGTTTCTGTGAGGTTCCAGTATAGGAGACACAAGGCATTAACAAAAATAAAACTTGCTATATATATATAATTTTTTACACGTAAAATTTTTTATTTACACACAAAAAACTTAATTTATACATAAAAAATGTGAGGATTTCAGTGCTGGTCTAGTCCAAGATTACCAGATTAATTAATGGCAAATATGCTAGGCAAAAAGGATTTGGACTAGTTGTCTAGTATCCTCATAAGTATCACCTGCTATATTTCTGATTTTTATTTTTTTAATTTATTTTTTATTTAAAAATTTTTTTAAATAGGTCTTTATTAGAGTATAATTGCTTCACAATACTGTGTTAGTTTCTGTTGTACAACAAAGTGAATCAGTCATATACATACATCAGTCATATGCATATGGGGATATATCACCATATCTCCTCCCTCTTGAGCCTCCCTCCCACCCTCCATATCCCACGTCTGTAGGTCATCGCAAAGCACTGAGCTGATCTACCTGTGCTGTGCTGCTGCTTCCCACTAGCTAACTATTTTACATTCGGTAGCGTTTATGTCGATGCTACTCTCACTTCTCCCCAGCTTCCCCCTACCCCTCCGTGTCCTCAAGTCCATTCTCTATGTCTACACCTTTATTCCTGCCCTGCCACTAGGTTCATCAGTACCATTTTTTTCCCCTAGATTCCATATATATGTGTTAGCATACGGTATTGTTTTTCTCTTTCTGACTTACTTCACTCTGTATGACAGACTCTAGGTGCATCCACCTCACTACAAGTAACTCAACTTTGTTTCTTTTTATGGCTGAGTAATATTCCATTGTATATATGTGCCACATCTTCTTTATCCATTCATCTGTCCATGGACACTTAGGTTGCTTCCATGTCTTATCTATTGTAAATAGTGCTGCAATGAACATTGTGGTACATGTCTCTTTTTGAATTATGTTTTTCTCAGGGTATATGCCCAGTAGTGGGATTGCTGGGTCATATGATAGTTCTATTTTTAGTTTTTTGAGGAACCTCCATAGTGTTCTCCATAGTGGTTGTATCAATTTACATTCCAACCAACAGTGCAAGGGGGTTCCTTTTCCACCACACCCTTTACAGCATTTACTGTTTTTAGATTTTTTGATAATGGCCATTCTGACCAGTGTGAGGTGATACCTCATTGTAGTTTTGATTTGCATTTCTCTAGTAATTAGTGATGTTGAGCATCTTTTCATGTGCCTCTTGGCTATCTATATGTCTTCTTTGGTGAAATGTCTATTTAGGTCTTCCACCCATTTTTTTAATTTAATTGCTTGTTTTTTTGATATTGAGCTCCATGAGCTATTTGTATATTTTGGAGATTAATCCTTTGTCCGCTGTTTCATTTGCAAATATTTTCTCGCATTCTGAGGGTGTCTTTTCATCTTGTTTATGGTTTCCTTTGCTGTGTAAAAGCTTTGAAGTTTAATTAGGTCCCATTTGTTTATTTTTATTTCCATTACTCTAGGAGGTGGGTCAAAAAAGATCTTGCTGTGGTTTATGTCAAAGTGTGTTTTTCCTATGTTTTCCTCTAAGAGTTTGATAGTGTCTGGCCTTACATTTAGGCCTCTAATCCATTTTGAGTTTATTTTTGTGTATGGTGTTAGGGAGTGTTCTAATTTCATTCTTTTACATGTATCTGTCCAGTTTTCCCAGCCGCTTATTGAAGAGGCTGTCTTTTCTCCATTGTATGTTCTTGCCTCCTTTGTTGTAAATTAGGTGACCATATGTGTGTGGGTTTATCTCTGGGCTTTCTATGCTGTACCATTGATGTATATTTCTGTTTTTGTGCCAGTACCATGCTGTCTTGATTACTGTAGCTTTGTAGTGTAATTTGAAGTCGGGGAGCCTGATTCCTCCAGCTCTGTTTTTCTTTCTCAAGATTGCTTTGGCTATTCAGGGTCTTTTGTGTCATATGAATTGTAAAATTTTTTGTTCTGTGAAGAATGCCATTGGTAGTTTGATAGGGATTGCATTGAATCTGTAGATTGCTTTGGGTAGTATAGTCATTTTCACAATATTGATTCTTCCAGCCTAAGAACATGGTATATTCCTCCATCTGTTTATGTCATCTTTGATTTCTTTCTTCAGTGTTTTATAGTTTTCTGAGTAAAAGTCTTTCGCCTCCTTAGGTAGGTTTCTTCCTAGGTATTTTATTCTTTTTGTTGCAATGGTAAATGGGACTATTTCCTTAATTTCTCTTTCTGATTTTTCTTTGTTAGTGTGTAGGAATGCCAGAGATTTCTGGGCATTAATTTTGTCTCCTGCAACCTTACCAAATTCATTGATTAGATGTAGTAGTTTTCTGGTGGCATCTTTAGGATTTCTATGTATAGTATCATGTCTTCTGCAAACAGTGACAGTTTTACTTCTTCTTTTCCAGTTTGTATTCCTGTTATTTCTTTTTCTTCTCTGATTGTCATGGCTGGGCCTTCCAAAACTATGTTGAATAAGAGTGGTGAGAGTGGACATCCTTGTCTTCTTCCTGATCTTAGTGGAAGTGCTTTCAGTTTTTCACCATTGATTATGATGTTTGCTGTGGGTTTGTTATATATGGCCTTTATTTTGTTGAGGTAGGTTCGCTCTATGGCCACTTTCTAGAGAGTTTTTATCATAAATGGGTGTTGAATTTTGTCAAAAGCTTTTTCTGCATCTATTAAGATGATCAGATGGTTTTTATTCCTTAATTTGTTGATGTGGTGTATCACATTGATTGGTTTGCATAGATTGAAGAATCCTTGCATCCCTGGGATAAATCCCAGTTGATCATTGTGTATGATCCTTTTAATATGTTGCTGGATTCTGTTTGCTAGTATTTTGTTGAGGATTTTTGCATCTATGTCCATCAGTGATATTGGTCTGTAATTTTCTTTTTTTGTGATATCTTTTTTGGTTTTGGTATCAGGGTGATGGTGGCTTCAAGCAAAGCTAAGAGAATTCAGCACCACCAAACCAGCTTTACAACAAATGCTAAAGAAACTTCTCTAGGCGGGAAACACAAGGGAAGAAAAAGACCCACAAAAACAAACCCAAAGCAATTAAGAAAATGGTAATAGGAACAGACATATTGATAATAACCTTGAATGTAAATGGATTAAATGCCCCATCCAAAAGACACAGAGTGGCTGAATGGATACAAAAACAAGACACATACTTATGCTCTCTACAAGAGACCCACTTCAGACCTAGGGACACATACAGACTGAAAATGAAGGGACGGAAAAAGATATTCCATGCAAATGGAAATCAAAAGAAAGCTGGAGTAGCAATACTCGTATCAGATAAAATAGACTTTAAAGACTGATACAAGAGATAAGGAAGGACACTACATAATGATCAAGGGATGAATCCAAGAATAGGATATAACAATTATAAATGTTTATGTACCCAACATAGGAGCACCTCAATACAAAAGGCAAATGCTAACAACCATGAAAGGGGAAATCGATAGTAACACAGTAAGAGTAGGGGACTTTAACAGCCCACTTACACCAATAGGTCATCCAAACCAATTTTTAACATTGTATTAAATGTGAGGTACAGAAAATAAAGGAATGCAGTTGTGTGCTGATTTCTCAGTGACACAGTTCTATTTCTTTTTCTCACATGTATTCCTCCCTGAATTCTTAAGCTAAAACTTGTGATACATTATCCTTGATCTCACGGACATTATAATTTAAATGGGAGAGGAGGTCTTAATCGTTCCTTTCCTTCACCCTTGGCCTCCTCTCCTTCATAGTAACTTCCACTGTAGAGCACATTTGACAAGATACTTCGATGTATATTATATTACTTAAGACTCTCAACTACCCTGAGATGTAGAACGAGCACAAATTATTTTCTTTGTTTTGAAATCTGAAAGACTTGGGTTTTGGCCCATGTCACAGACCCAGTAATTCTTAGAGACTGGTCACTTCCCAGCTCCGCCCCTCCTGATGCCAGTGCTTCTTCATTCTACCACACCCATCATGCATACACTTGGGAAAACAATTCTTAGAAAAGGCAAAGGCCACCAGTGAGTGCTTCCAGGAAACTGACTAGAAGTTCAGAGGAGCAAAGAGTACCCAGCCTGTCCTACGTATTGTGGGGCACATAAGAGACGCTGATTTGGCCTCCGTCATTTAGAGAATTATTGTTACGATGAAGGAGCCAAGATGAACACAAATGGAACAATGAGCTGCTGTAAGTCTGGAGTCAAGTGGTCATTGTCATTGGTGCCACTTACTCTTTAAATATTTCAAGATTTTTTTTTAGCAAGAGGCAAATATTTGTAGTAGGTCTGACATATGCAAATATTGCATGTCATATATAATTGCATATAGTATATGATATATCTTAGTTATTTGCAAAATTCACATATTTCATACAGGAAAATATTTATTTTTTAAAGGTAGATTAGCTTGTATCTTAGCAATCTGTTTAGGTTTCATATAACAGGAGCAGAACTAAAAATAAATCATATGTCATTAGATAATCTCACAGTACCTCCATTAATTTCCCTTCCTGCTAAAAAGCAATGAAATTGTGGTTTGAGCTGTGTTAACAACATTACATGAAAAATGAGGAGAGGGAATAAAGACAGATTAGAACATAATTACGGGGGCTAGAACTCAGTCAGGTCCTTTATGCCTTGCCAAGGAGTCAGCCAACCTCCAGGTGAACTGAGAGGATGCGTACTTCAGACTCAGAATGCCCCCTCCCACGTAGCAAGAGTGCATACAGCAAACTGGGGGAAATACTGCATCATAAGAGACCACCAAACGTGAGGGGAAAAAATAAGTGAAAGGCTGAATGGAAAATGGAAAAAAAAAACCACTGATCACTTCTGTATTTTTTTTCCCCCCAACTTTGGTCAGAGATACTAACTTTCTCTCTGCAGATCTGGCTTAAATCCTTGGTGACTTCCCAAACAGGGTGTGAATTTATCACTCAATATTGGGAGCATCTGGAGTTTTTCATTTTATTAAAGTGATTCTTTTTTTCCCACCACAGATGCTCCATGGAGCAAGGTCTGTACATTATAAGTGAAAAGTGATTCCCGAGAAGGAACACTTTTATCACGAGCTGTAACTTAAAGTTGAGCACGTACTTTATTTTGGAGGCTGCTTTGTTGGGAGAACAGCAAAGGGTTGAACTTGGAGACAGGTTGACAAGTGCGTTAGCATCCAGCTTGCAGCTGGGCCTCCAGGATGGCAAGAGAGACCACAGCCTAATTCAGCAGGTGTATTTCAGGTTTGCTCATCTGTAAAAATGGAGAAAATAAAAGTAGTGACCTGATTAGGTACTGTGGAAATAAAACGAGATCATGCGTGTAAAGCCTCATCACATCACCTGATATGGTGTAAGCCGTTGATAAATATTAACTAATAGTATATCAATGTTGCCTGATAGCTAGACTCAAAATTATTTCTATAGAAAATAAATACATTATTACTATACATTTCCTGTTCTATACAGCAGTACCATATGGCTCTATACTTTGACTTGTTTCCTTTGCTCTGGCTCAACTGGTTAGTAATTTGTTTACCTGCCCATCTCCCCTATTATTCTATGAATGTTTCAGAACTAGGTTTATTCCTGTTGTCTAGCACAGGGCTTAGCATTTACTAGTTCTCAGTATACACAAGTTAATTGACTTGAAAGCAGCAGTTCTTTGTTTCTTAGTAAAACCTGCTTTGGGAAATATGCCAAGACTGGAATAAAACCATCTGATCTGATGTCAAACTTGCAAGGGAAACAGACCGGGATGGCACCATTCTTCCACCTACACTGGGTCTCATTCAAAGATCTATGGTTAAGTTAAAGTTGAAGGAAGGAGAAGAATTGGGAGGAAAATGTAGGAAAAAAGGGCTACTGTGGGGGATTGTGTGCAAAAGGCTTGCCCCAGGAGAATGCATTTTGTCTAAGACAGTTTCCCACTCACTTTTCCTCCTCTAACCCCACCTACTCTCTGCTCCCCTCCAAATGTGGCATCTGACTCAACTTTGGAAAACCAGGTGGCTTGATATTCATCAAAGTCAAGAAATCTTGGCTACTGACTTTAGATTTTTGAACCAAGTAGGCACAAGATTCTTAGCAACATTTTGTGTTGCACTAGATTTGGAAGTCATATTGAATGTTTCTTCACTGGTTTTCTTTATTGGCAGTCAGGCACATAACTAGGATTTCATATTGCTCTTCCTTATTTTTTTTCAGTGTTCAAAAACAAGTTTTCCCTCTGTGAAAATAAACGTGTATAAGATATCCTTATATGCTAGCTGGAAAAAAATGTAAATTCTTGGTAGGGGGTCTTACTCTAAAACAGAAAAAATACCTGCTGTCCTACAGTCTAAAATATCATCTCTTCACCATTCTCTCTGGTTTATGGTTGAAATAAGGGAAGATATCCTGCAGTAACCAAAGTAGTAGCCAATGCTGCAAAATACTTTTCAAGTGTAGAAATATAGGCTGGAATACAGCATGGCCAAACTCATCGTAACACAGTGACAGGCTTTTGTTTTTTTTCACACTATCAATCATACTTTTGTGTGGGTGGGGGAAAAAATAAACTAATAAAATTGAGATCATTATCATGATTTTAGCAGTTCCCAATGTGCATCCGTTAGACCAGAGTATTGTTAATTCTTTTAAGTCACATCTGTTTCAGATTGTAACTCCTCCACTTACATGTGCATTTTAAACCCCTGAATCCTCAGCTTCTTCATCTGTATAATGGAGATATTTATAGTGTCCACCTTAAACAGCTATTTGTGACAGCTAAATGTGATAATGTATGTAAAATCCTTAGAACAGCAAAAGAGATGTAGTGCCTTAATAAGTAGCTGTTTAAGTATCATTCGGTCTCTCTTTACTGAGTGTCATCTCTAACCACAAGAATCTTACCATATTTACTGTATTTTTCTCAAAGACAGTAAGGGTTCGTTTGTTCACATCTTTGTTTATTTAAATATACGTGTGTGTTTGTGTATTTATACACAATATAGAGATAAAAAGTGGAAGGTCCAATCCTTTCCACCAAGTGTAGGGACACCAATTTTTGTAATATCTTTTCCCTGAACATTTCAAATACTCATAAAAGTACAAAAAGTATAAAATAAACACCCATTACCAACATGTTGCTTGCACAATTAACATTTTATTATATTTGCTTTACCACATTTCAGTCAATCTATCCATCCCTCAATCCATCTTATTTGTGCTAACAGCTTTATGGAGATACAGTTCATCCACCATAAAATCGACTTGTTTTCAATGTACAATTTATTTTTAGCACATTTACAGAGTGCACAGCCATCACCACTCTCCAACTTTAGAACAGTCCCATCTTCCCAAAGAGATTCCTCACACCCATCTGTGGCCGCTCCCTCTTTTCAGCCATAGCACTGGGCAACTGCTCATTTACTTTCTGTCTCTGTAGATTTGAAAGGCCATAAGTTTTCACCTACACAACGAGGATTCATGGGGTGCTCCTGTACTATGACTCGCGGGATTACAAAGATCTCAAAGAAACTGTCTCAAACCAGAGGGACCTAATTTTTTTCACCAGCAGAGGTCATATGTGGAAAAAAACCTCCCTGCAATTTATGCTGACTCTAATTCCTTATGTCCAGAGCACTAAATCACTCCCATTTTACTGACGAGAAAAAATAAGGCAAGAAAGAGGGGTCGGAAAGACTGAAAGTGGCCAGACAGTTATGGTAGTAATGGAATCAAGCCAGGGGGCTACTGTTTACCATTTTGCTCACTGCTCCGAAGCTGGCTTTGCTGAGTATCCCTGTACCTCTTTGGAACGTCACTGGATGGGGGGATATATATGGATTACCCAGCAGCTGATATTTCTGTGGGTTATCGGCCGGTGTGGTGATTGCCTACACAGATTCCCCAGGATGGCATTTGAGAGTGAAATCAAAGAAGAGTAGTGGCAGGTGTTTGGAAACTGCGTTTGGAATTGGCTTCCTACAGAAAGGAGCTGGACGCTGACTTGATGGGTGATGAGGGATGTCTGTGGTGTCCTCAGAGGAGAGCTGCTTCTCTGGCAGGATTCCAAGCAAACAGATTTAGGTTTCTTTTACATTAAAATCCTCTGAAGATATATATGGGGGCGGGAGGAAGATGGAGGAATGCCAACTTCACGTGTTGAGTATCTTGTCTTTCAGAGATAAAATTGTCAGTGCTAACCCAAAGGAGAGTACTTAGGATTTATCAGCTCTGGGTGCGATTAAAATATTTTTAAAAAGCACCAGTCCTTCCAACCTACTGTGCAGCCACAGTTCCCATTTTTCTATTTACAAAAAGATGGGCTCTTGACTCATTGACAAGTGATCCTGTCCTGGGTTCCCTCTCACGACTGTCACCTGGCCCATCAAAGCTCTGCTCATCCTTCCAAGATGGAGTCATCTCTGCCCACATTTTTCACTAACAGGGTAATTTCTCCCATATTTTATTTTCAGCCTTGGGAAGCTAAAACAAAAAACAAGCAAAAAAACCCCACAGAACAAAACAAAAGCCAGCATTTATGGCGTTGGTGGTAAATGTACTTAGATCTCCTCTGACTACTCAGTCTCTGAAAACTGCAGGGTGAAAACCCAAGTGGCGGACAGGTCACTTTTAATTCAAGCTATGTAGCTTTAGTGTCTCTTTGGTGCAACTTGCTTTGAATTTCTGGCACACTGTCCATGCTCAGTAAACACCCTTGAAGGAGTGAATGAGGGGCACAGATGAACACTCTGTTGTCTTGAATAAACACTTGAATCATTCCTGGCTCCTTGACACACACACACACACACACACACACACACACACACAGACACACACACACACTAAAGTTTAGAAGGTCTAACCCTTAAAGGCCAATATGCATTTGCATCTCAGTTCAAGGTAAAGAGTTATTTGCTGCTTCTGTAAGGGTCGTAAGTATTTCACTGCCTCACATATGGCAACTTTGTAGAGAAACTTGGCGTTCAGTTAGGTAGAGATCTTAGTTTATTTAAATCAATATAAGTGAGTTATTTTGAGTTAAAGCCCTTTTCCTCCCATATTGTACCATATTAGCTGTGGAAAGCATTTTGGAGATCAGGCCCTTATGGCCTGGGGCTCTTCAGGAGTAATCACTTTTTTCTATTATGTCGATAGCAGCTCTAACATGTACTAGCTATGAAATTCTGGGTATGTTGTTGAAATATTTTTGGAGCACTAACTCTCTTATCCTTAAACCACAAATAATGATCCTAAGAAACAGGTGGTATTGTGAGGATTAAAGGTCACCTTGTAAGTTGGTACTAAACTAAAATAGATTACAACTGGTGGAAATTGGGAACTTTATGTCTATACAATACCTATTTCCATTTTTCCCAAAGAGTAGGTAGACCTTACGATCTGGTTGGTGCAGATCCTACCCACACTCGGTAGATAAAGTGTGCCTGGCCAATCAGATCTTCCTGTGACCCATAGTAGCCCAGTGAGACTCAGACCTGGGACCTTCCTAGATGTGCTGGCAAAAGGAAACTGTGTTTCTGCTAGACTTAAAGCTGGGAGGGCATAAACCTGGAGCTTCCAAGAACCACCACACACATTGAAACTTCTTGAGAGTGAAGAGAAAGCACAGAAAAATAGAGCTGAGGTATGGCAAAGAGAAAGATGGATTCCTTATCCCATGGGTTGAGTATCTTATAGTCATCTGTGAAATTAGAACCACTCCAGGACTTTTCCATTAAGATCACTATAAATTTCCCTTATTTGGTTAAGCTGGTTTGAGTTGGGTTTTTGACATCTGCGGCTGGGAGTCTTGATTAACGAACTGCTCTACATATTAATAGTGAAACCACCACAGCGTCCCACTCCTTTGTCAGTTTACCACGTCCTACAAGATTGGTGCTTGATAAAGTCTGATCATCTGAAAGCTCATAGTTAAGCAGAGTAGAACCAAGGAAAATGATCACTTTATTTCAAAAAAGTGGGAATTCTGGAGCCACTTAATTATTCACGCCTCTAATTCCTCAGGACATACTGGGTAATACACTAAGCATTTTGAAAAAAAAAACAAACAAACACTGGAAAGATTGTTTTGGTTGTGAGTTCAATAGTTCATACTTTAAAAAAATATATTTCTGTAAACTAGACTGTTCAGAATACAATTATAATTACTATTATCACTAAAATGAGGAAGTAGCATTCTTTTTTATTTTTTTTTGGTGGGGGGGCTCTGCCATGCGGCATGTGGGATGTTAGTTCCCTGACCAGGGATCAAACCTGTACCCCCTGCATTGGGAGCATGGAGTCTTAACCACTGGACCGCCAAGAAAATCCCGGAAGTGGCATTCTTATATAGACCAAAATACTGGGTTGAGAGTAAAGTCACTCTCTTTCATTTTTTGATACTGTACTCTGTGACAGTTATAGTAACAACAGGATGGGCTAAAAGGAGATATTAATGGACCCAACCTACTCAAGAGACTGATATTAGCTAACAAAGTACATGATGGGAAAAATGATAGGGTGGAGTTGTTGAAAGCCTCTCTGTTGCACCAAATATTTTAATTGCGGTTTTTCATATTCAGAGGGAGTTAATATCATTCATAGGAAAATGTATATCTTAAAGTAGATTTTAATTATTCCTCCATTAGACTGTCCCTGTCTGGTTGCATAAATGTGGTTTCATGGAAGGATGTCAGCACTTAAACTGCTTCCTTGAACCTCTGAGCTGAGTAATGT
The DNA here is from genome assembly GCF_028023285.1 of Balaenoptera ricei. Taxonomy (NCBI): domain Eukaryota; kingdom Metazoa; phylum Chordata; class Mammalia; order Artiodactyla; family Balaenopteridae; genus Balaenoptera; species Balaenoptera ricei. The sequence continues at coordinate 84,839,528 of NC_082649.1, forward strand.
TGGGAGAAGCAGCACCTTCTCATGAGATCATGGTCATGGAATACTTTGTGGAGGATTATTGACAGCGTGTCAATAGGAGCTCGTAAAACATGTGCTGGAATTAATGTGGCCTCAACAGGAATCTCAGAGATGAATTAGATGCTCTAATCAAAATTAGATTGTGTTGGGCTTCCCTGGTGGCGCAGTGGTTGAGAGTCTGCCTGCCAATGCAGGGGACACGGGTTCGAGCCCTGGTCTGGGAAGATCCCACATGCCACGGAGCAATTGGGCCCATGAGCCACAATTACTGAGCCTGCGCGTCTGGAGCCTGTGCTCCGCAACAAGGAGGCCGCGATAGAGGCCCGCGCACCGCGATGAAGAGTGGCCCCCGCTTGCCACAACTAGAGAAAGCCCTCGCACAGAAACGAAGACCCAACACACCCATAAAGAAAGAAAGTCTTTCAAAAAAAAAAAAAAAATTAGATTGTGTTCACTAAACAGTAAGTCATTGAATAATGTCACTAGCATATGTCACTAGCATTATAATGCAGGATATGTAATATAGACTATTGATCTTCAAGTAGCTAAAGAATCCAGTTGGTTTGTTTTAAATGCTATCCACACATCAGGTGCATATGGATAACTAGGCATGTATGTATGAATTCTTGGTTTTGAATGTAATTCGTGGTATCCTGGTGAATGATACATCTTAGAGGCAGATTACCTCATATATAATATTAAAATCTGTATTTTTCTTACCTTCCCATTCGTTTTGCTTTAAAATTTGTCTTTGTTGGTTTTTGTTCAATTACAAACATATCTTTACTGTTGTAAAAAAGTAAAAGTATATCCAAAGATGTTGAATTAGTAGGGGTTCAATTAGAAAAGAGAAACCACATAGTAATTGGAACAGGAAATTTAATATAAAAATTTGTGAATTGTAATAGGAGATAGGAGTATCAAGGGATTTTTTACTAAGAATTAAGGAGGACCCTAGTTAATATCAGAATAGCAGTTATAAGGAAGAGTCACTACCCTTAGGACTGAAATAGAGCACTATAGAAGAACCTTCCTCCCCCAGGCTGAGACCTAGACCTTGTTGGTTTTCATGGCCCTTGTTAATTTCAGCAGCAAATTTTCCTTATTGGTTACATGCACTGGATAGAGTAGAAATTCAGGGTTTTCTCTGTGAGGGATTGGCAACTTGATGCTAAATGTCATGACAGGCAGCAAGAGTCTACCACCAATTAATGCATTTCCTGCAGATGAATTGTCCAGAAATGAAGCCTTCATGTTGAATGCATAATACATTACTTGATCCACTAATGCAACTACTTTTTGAAAATTTCATTTTTCTGATGACGACAACTTGGTAGGGGTTTAAATGAGACTGTGGCAGAATGAGATGCTGGCAGAAAGTGACTAAAAACCAAAGGGAGGAGTGAAATTGTTTTGTTAATCCTTTCCTTTGCCAAAATGATGGCTGATGATTAAATATTTCGTAATATCTTAACAGAAACATGGTCATTTCATACAACTGTAATATTAAACCCATTTTTTGGTCTCTTCTCTCTCCATGGCTCCAATCAATACACACCTAATTTTATAAGAGAAAATTTACACCGAAGGGAATGTTACCTTCTTAATGACTATTTAAATCCATAGATTAAAGTTAGTTTGCCTTAGGTAAATTTAAGTTTGAAATATTGTGGAAATTAATGGTTTGTGGAGTTCTTTTGGAGTGAAAGCTTTAAGACATATCCCACTTTTTTCTTTTTTATGGATTGATTTAGGCTAATTTCCAAGAAGTGTTTCCCAGATGGAAATACTTAAGCTAAATATTACCTTTTGCATATTAAATTTTTGCAAGAGAGTGATTTTGTGAGCCACAAACTTGAATCATGGCAAGGATGTGTATTTATACTTATTTGGACCAAAATTAACTTTAATGGATACCTTAATCAAATGGGAGGTAAGAAGTCTTCTTAGTTTTCCTTCTCTCCCTTTTACTTCATTTTGAATTTAAGAATTTATTATTAATAAGCACAGTAAAGAGGAAAGTAATGTCCAGGAATAAATTTAGTGCTGACTTAAGCTGATATTAGAAAGGTTATCCATAAGTTATTGGAGCTCAGGAGTTCTGATTCTGTAACATATACATAGTATGTCCTGGAATCTGATCCATTGACTGTGTATTACCTGTCCTTTGGTAAAGCGCAAGACGGGAAGGGAATAAAGAGAAGAAAAGTCTTGGTTGTATCCTTCCGTTAGAGTTCAACATACTTTCTGAAGCTGCTGTGCATTTTTACAAAGACTTTTTTCCAAAGAACTTGTGGACTGTCGCTTATTAATTTCTCTGGCCTAGAAAAAAAAAAAAAGCAGATATGCCTCTAAGTCTAGGCTTTTTTGCACAGAGACAGAAAGCAACTTAGCCATAGACACACAATTGTAAGAAGCATTAAATAATTCTGAGTTTTGGCCTCTTTTATCTCTGCCAAAGAAAGCTTTGAGGCTATAAAATCAGCTCTGGTGTGGATATTCTCATATATTTCTTTGATTGAGTGAGGGAAAAAAAGATCTCCACAGATATAAACCATCACAGAGTATTTTTGGCTTGCCTTTTTAAAACTAAAGTATGAAATTCTTATGTCTTCACCATAGTTAGATCAATTATCAAAGGTCTAAGGAAAAAATTGGGGTTGCAAAATAATGCTTATTTTTTCCTAAAATTGCTGCTTAGAATACTTATTTCATATAAAAATGTGCTGCTTGATCCTACTGGAAAGAGCACAAAATGAATGATGTCTATTTATTACAGATTTAAATAGAAGAAAAAGAATATAGCAGTTGCTTGGTGACCTTCTGTGTTCTTTTTCCAGATACCCTGAGATTGCACAAGTATCTTCTGGTGATATTTTTGGACAAATAATGTGATTTCCAATGGTATTTTGTTTTTAAGGCTCTCTGGACTCAGTTTGTAGTGGAAGAAACTATGCTGAGAAGTCCAGCTCTTCATGACTTTTAAACAACTTGTTTTCAGCTTACAAATGAATTAGTGCACAGGATAATAACACTTGTGAGTAAAACACAGAGCACGACCCTAACCTCTAAATAAATGTGCTTTTGCAAGGCTATAATTAGTCTTTTCCCAACATGGCTTGGGTGGGACTTGTTGGGTCATTTCATCTTAATTTTATGTGAACTGACCATTATACTTTCACATGACTCTTTTTAGGAGAATGACCCAACTTTGCTCCTCTCTGGGGGTTAATATGTAGGTGGATATGTGACTAGACAGAGGAAAGAGTGTGGCAGGCACAGAGGCGTCACACTCAATTTAATGCTTGATTCAAAGGTTTTATTTTTCTTCCCCAGCAGAACAAAACCCTCCAAAAGTCCAATTAATTTCAGAGCCAAAGCCAAAAGCAGGACCAACAGGAAGCATAGGATGTGAGAAAGACACTAAAAAATTGGTAATTGGAAAATCCTGAAACTTTGCAAATTTTCTGAGTAGAGCCACATACAAATCTGGATCCAGAGATTTTGTTTTGCCATTTTGTCATGTTAATTTTGTTTTTTATCCTACCAGCCTTGAGTTTTGGCCTGACTGACCTCTTGTTCTGCCTAAAGGTGCAGTAATAGAGCCTAAGGCCATATTAGTAGGCTGGCAAGCTGGAGATGCTTTTCCGAGTAAGAGCTTGGCATGAATGAGTTTAGGGGAATCTCTTGTTTAAGGTTTGGTCTCTGCTTTTGTACAATCCTAAGTCCCCCTATGACCCAATGAATAAATAAGGGTTTTGAATAACCCCCTCCATTCTTGCATACACGCAAGAACTTCCAAAGTGCTTATTGATTCTTTAAAAAGTTTGCCCTATTTAAATATTCTTCTTAGATACTTCTCTATACAACTTGTTTAGATAGTAAATCTGTCTTTTCTTAAATATTAAAAATAATGATATGGAGAGCACCCACCATAAGTTGTCACAAGTTCTAAATTAGTGGAGTCTAAATTAATGAGGTTTTACTATAGATTAAGTATAATACAACTTTAGTACTTGTGCCTAATGAATTTTCACTCCTGGTAATTAGGTGTTGTTTAATTATGGTTAGAATCTTTCGTATCACCTAGTTTAATCACCTTATTAAAGACTATTTGAGAATTGAAGTGATTTGCCAATCATCACAACTTTAGTTATAGAACTGAAAATGTGGCTTCTTTTCCCTTATTTCAGTGTTATTGGTGAGAATTAAGTGCAGGCATATATTGTCATATAAACTGTAATTTTGATGTAGACTACGTAAAATCTCACTCTGTGTTGTATATAACACTGAGCATATGGTGACTCTTAAGCAAGGATGTGAGGTGTGCAGATGTGTGTGCATGTTCAGTGGAAGAAGTGTGATGAAATGAACTCCGTTTTCCATCTCTTATAGCCCAGGAAGCTTTTTGAGATTTAGTCTCCTGGACAGCTCAGGCACCACTGAGCTTCAGGTTTCATGCTGGAACTTTACATAAAGTGGATGGCTTTGACATCAGCATAATTTGTTAAACTTCTTATTTTGAAATAATAATAGATTCACAGGAAGTTGTATCTAAATGTTCAGGGGTGGCTCATGTACCCTTCACCCAGCCTCCCCCAGTGTTCACCTTGTGCGTGATTATAGTTTATCAATACAAGAAATTGGCACTGGTACAATCCATAGAGTTTATTCAGATTTCATTAATTCTAGGTATACTCGTGTGTGTGTGTGTGTGTGTGTGTAAATCGATGCAGTTCCATCACGTGTAACTTCACTAACAACTACCTCCACAATGAAGATACTTATTTTTTCAATTTTTTTTGTTGAAGTATAGTTGATTTACAATGTTGTGCTAATCTCTGCTGTGCAGCAAAGTGACTCAGTTATAGATATATATACTTTTTTTTTAAATATTCTTTTCCATTATGGTTTATCACAGGATATTGAATATACTTCCCTGTGCTATCCAGTAGGACCTTGTTGTTTATCCATTCTAAATGTAATAGTTTGCGTCTACCAACCCCAAACTCCCAGTCCATCCCTTTCCCTCCCCATCTCCCCCTTGGCAAGCACCAGTCTGTTCTCTATGTATATGAGTCTGTTTCTGTTTTGCAGATACGTTCATTTGTGCCATGTTTTAGATGGCACATATAAGTGATATCATATGGTATTTGTATTTCTCTTTCTGACTTACTTCACTTAGTATGATAATCTCTAGCTGCATCCATGTTGCTGCAAATGGTATTATTTCATTCTTTTTTATGGCTGAGTAGTGTTCTATTGTATATATGTACCACATCTTCTTCATCTCCATCTGTCAATGGACATTTAGGTTGTTTCCATGTTTTGGCTGTTGTGAATAGTGCTGCTCTGAACATAGGGGTGCATGTATGTTTTTGAATTATAGTTTTGTCCAAGTATATTCCCAGGAGTGGGATCGCTGTATCATATGGTAATTCTATTTTTAGTTTTCTGAGAAACCTCCATATTGTTTTCAATAGTGGCTGTACCAACTTACATTGCCACCAACAGTGTAGGAGTGTTCCCTTTTGTCCATACCCTCTCCAGCATTTGTTATTTGTAGACATTTTTTTTTAACATTTTTATTGGAGTATAGTTGATTTACTATGTTCTGTTCGTTTCAGGGGTACAGCAAAGTGAATCAGTTATACATATACATAAATCCACTTCTTTTTTTAGATTCTTTTCCCATATAGGTCATTACAAAGTATTGAGTAGAGTTTCCTGTGCTCTATAGCAAGTTCTTATTAGTTATCTATTTTATGTATGGTAGTGTGTATTGTCAATCCCAGTCTCGCAATTTATCCCTCCCCCACCCTCTTATCCCCGGTAACCATAAGTTTGTGTTCTACATCTGTGACTCTACTTCTGTTCTGTAAATAAGTTCATTTGTACCTTTTTTTTAGATTCCACATATAGCAGGATACAAAATTGATACACAGAAATCCCTTGCATTCCTGTACATTAACAACAAAAGATCAGAAAGCGAAATTAAGGAAACAGTCCCATTTACCATTGCAACAAAAAGAATAAAATACCTAGGAAGAAACCTACGTAAGGAGGCAAAAGACCTATACTCAGAAAATTCTAAGATACTGATGAAAGAAATCAAAGATGACACAAACAGATGGAGATATATACCATGTTCTTGGACTGGAAGAATCAATATTGTGAAAATGACTATACTACCCAAAGCAATCTACAGATTCAATGCAATCCCTATCAAATTACCAATGGCATTTTTTACAAAACTAGAACAAAAACTCTTAAAATTTGTATGGAGACACAAGAGACCCCGAATAGCCGAAGCAATCTTGAGGGGAAAAAATGGAGCTGGAGGAATCAGACTCCCTGACTTCAGACTATACTACATAGCTACAGTAATCAAAACAGTATGGTACTGGCACAAAAACTGAAATATAGATCCATGTAGATTTTTTAATGATGGACATTCTTACCAGTGTGAAGTGGTACCTCATTGTAGTTTTGATTTGCATTTCTCTAATAATTAGTGATGTCAAGCATCTTTTCATTTGCCTACTGGCCATCTGTATCCGCAGTGAAGATACTTAATTGCGCTGTCCCCACAAGGTTCCCTGATGCTACCCCTTTATAGCCACACCCACCCCTCTTCCCACCCCAGCTCCTCACAACAGCTAATCTGTTCTCTATTTCTTTATCTATGTTATTCCACAAATACTACATATGTGGAATCATACCATATGTAACTTTCTGAGGTTGACTTTTTCCATTCAGCATAATTTCTTTGAAGTTTATCCAGGGTGTTGTGTGTATCCATAATTCATTCTTTTTTATTGCTCAGTAATATTCTATGGTATGGATGTACCACAGTTTGAAGGACATTTGGGTAGCTTCCAGTTACTGGTTATTATGAATAAAGGTGCTATGAACATTCTGGAAAAAAATTTTTTTTTCATTTCTCTAGGGAAAACACCCAAGTGTGCAATTTCTGGATCATACGGTAAGTCTACTTTTAGCTTTCAAGGGAATTGCTGAGCTATTTTCCAGATGGAAAATGGCTGTGCCATTTTACATTCCCAACAGTAACTTTTGAGTGATCCAGCTTCTCTGAGTCCTCACCAACATTAGGTATGATCACTAATTTTTTTAATTTTTATTTTATTATTTATTATTTTTGGCTGTGTTGGGTCTTCGTTTCCGTGCAAGGGCTTTCTCCAGTTGCGGCGAGCAGGGGGCCACTCTTCCTCACGGTGCGCGGGCCTCTCACTGTTGCGGCCTCTCCCGTTGCGGAGCACAGGCTCCAGACGCGGAGGCTCAGTAGTTGTGGCTCACGGGCCTAGCCGCTCCGCGGCATGTGGGATCTTCCCGGACCGGGGCACGAATCCGTGTCCCCTGCATTGGCAGGTGGATTCCTAACCCCTGCGCCACCAGGGAAGCCCTGATCACTAATTTTTAATTTAGCCATGCTGATAGATGTGTAGTGATATCTCATTGTGGTTTTAATCTGCTTTTTTATAATGGCTAATGATGTTGAACATCTTTTCATGCGCTTATTTGTCATTTTACTGATGAGGATATCCTTCCTTTCAGTGAAATATCTTTCATGTCTTTCACCCATTTTCTAATTAGATTGGTTTTTAATGTTGAGTTTTGAGGATCTTCATCTATTTTTTATACAAGTCCATTGTTACACATGTGATTTGCAAATAATTCCTTTCAGTTTCTAATTTGTCCTTTCATCCTTTTAATGGGGTCTTTTTGCAAAGTAAAAGTTTTAAATTTTGGTAATTTTTCCTTTAACTGATTGTCATTTTGATTTCAAATTTCAGCATTCTTTGCCTAGGTCCTGAATATTTTCTCCTTTTTTTTCTAGAGACTTTAATGATTTGTGTTTTAGATTTAAGTCCATAATCCATTTTTAGTTTATTTTTATATACAGTATGAGGCTTATGCTTAGGCTCATTTCTTTTGCCTCTGATGTCTAATTATTTCAACATCATTTGTTGAAAGTTTATCCCTCTTCCGTTGAATTTCAGCACAATTTTTTAAAGATATGTAGCTCTTAAATAAATTGTGTGCTACATAATAATAAATCGAAATGTTTGCACACCTATTCTGTGCCAGGCATATTAACTGTGCAGGCACTTTACCTGCATTATTAACCATTTATAATTTGCAGGAAAAAAGAAACATGTGGGCAATATTATTATCTTCACTTTAGAGATATGGAAACTAAAGTTTGAAAAACATTAAGTGACATGCTTGGGATCACGAAAGTGGTGTGATGTAAAGATAGAATTTAGATCTGTCTGAGTTGAAAGCACATATCATGCTTAATACTAAAATGTTTTATCATCAGAGGAAGCTCAGAATCAAAGCTTTTCATCTTTCAAGTCCTTATTATGTTGTATAGTAAGAATTGATGACCTCTTTCACAGACCCTTAAAAATGTTTCTCTAGCTTGAGAATTCAGCCAGAAGTTTGTAATCTGGTCATGGAATTTGACCAGGCATTTACCATATTATCTGTAACCATTTTAGAAAATGAAATGGTCCCTTCATCCAGTATCAATTTTTAACAATACTCTTTGCTATGCCAATACTAACAGCCAGAGCATCTGACACATTTTGGCTCCTTTTTATTCCGTTTGTAATTTAACAGAACTTCTTCCAGAGCCATTTCATTTTAACAAAGGTCATGTAGCTAAGGATGACTTTCCCTGTTTATTGTGTCTCTAATTCTTTTTAAAAATCTTGATAGGCGATTTTTCCGGACATTAACCTGTCGTAATGATTTCTTTGTGATTGACATGTTACACCCTCAATTTACATACATTTCTGATGTGCTACTTTTCATTTCATGGAGGCTTTCTAGATGCTGCATATTAAAAGCAAAGTGAACAACAGGGTCATCTAGTGCCATATGTTGCTTGGAAGGGGATTAGCAGGGTTGTTTTTTTTTTTTCTTTTTAATCATAGTTCTACTTTCGTTCATAAACATTTGGTACTTGGTCACCTTTTGCAAATAGGAAATCTCATGGATAAAGCAAAAATCAGAAGATGAATTGCTTTGTTTCCTCTACTGATTACTTGTGGAATGACCTTGAGTAGCCTCCCATTCTGAACCTTCCCATCTTGCCAGTGTGGATCACAAAGGAATAAATGCTTTGCCCTTGAGCATTAGCTTCTATTGTTTTCTTGTTTTGCAATATGGATGAGTTAGTCTTTCAGAAGCAAGAGTAAGTAAGTAAGTGGGTCTTTTACAAAAGCCATAAGAGAGGGCTCAGCCAGGGCAGCAAGCAAGACACAGGCATGGGTAATAGTTAACTGTGGCACAGAATTGTCTCCAGTAATGGAAGCTCTCTGAGGAGAGGAGATCTGTGTGTTTGGCTCCCTGCTCTATCTCCAGGGTCAACAACAGTATCAGGTACTCCCCTCAGTCTGCTGTTTCAGTTCCTGTTTCCACATCTGCACGTGGCTCTTGTAAGGTAGTGAAGCTAGCCACGTGTGCCTTGGAACTCCACACTCCATCCTAAGGCAATTCTCCAGTTTCCCAGGTATCTATTGCTTGCATTATGCCCCAGGAAACCTCCCAAGTGGTCCTGACCTTCCTGGGGAAAAAAATTGAACCAAGAAAAAGGAGTCTTGGAGGATCCTAGTCAATCAGTTTTCCCTTCCCTTGTTTCAGTGTTCTGTCTATAGGTGAGGAAATGACAGCAGACTGCACTGGTCTGTTGAAAGTATGAAATGAGACTGTACAGTGAATGGATTTTTCCCAATGGCAAAGCACCATACCCAATTCCAAAGAGGATTGTCACTGTTTTAAAAGTGAAATAGTTCCATAGCTTGTTTCTGCTCAAATCTTAGTTATAGTGCCATTATTAAAACACTTCTAAAATGGACAAAGCCTCATTTTTCTCATATGTAAAATGGGGATAAGATTGGGTAAATCTGAAGATTTGGAAGGATGGTAAAGATTAGAACATGGAATCAGGCTGCTTGGGTTCAGATGTTGGCCCTGATGCTTACTGAGTTTCTTGTTCCATCTGTTTCTCCATCAGTGAAGTGCTATATGGTAATGATTATTCATGGGTTGACCTGAGAATGAAATGAAATGCCATAATATGATTAGCAAACTACCTGGCACATAATAAACTTCAGTACATACGAGTTATGATATTACTATTATTAAAACCTCCAACTACTCTACCTGCTTCTCTCTCCTTCCTCCCTTTCCCTACCCTGGCTCTTTTTTTTTTTTTTTAATTTAATTAAATTAAATTAATTTATTTATTATATAGCAGGTTCTTATTAGTTATCTGTTTTATACATGTTAGTGTATATATGTCAATCCCAATCTCCCAATTCATCCCACCACCACCACCCCACCCTCCGCTTTCCCCCATTGGTGTCCATACATTTGTTCTCTACATCTGTGTCTCTATTTCTGCCTTGCAAACTGGTTCATCTGTACCATTTTTCTAGATTCCACATATATGCGTTAATATACGGTATTTGTTTTTCTCTTTCTGACTTACTTCACTCTGTATGACAGCCTCTAGGTCCATCGACGTCTCTACAAATGACCCTATTTCATTCCTTTTTTTGTGGCTAAGTAACATTCCATTGTATATATGTACCACATCTTCATTATCTATTCATCTGTCTATGGGCATTTAGGTTGCTTCCATGAGCTTGCTATTGTAAATAGTACTGCAATGAACATTGGGGTGCATGTATCCTTTAGAATTAGGGTTTTCTCCAGGTATATGCCCAGGAGTGGAATTGCTGGGTCATATGATAATTCTATTTTTAGTTTTTTAGGGACCTCCATATTGTTCTCCATAGTGGCTATATCAATTTACATTCCCACCAACAGTGCAAGAGGGTTCCCTTTTCTCCACACCCTCTCCAGCATTTGTTGTTTGTAGATTTTCTGATGATGCCCATTCTAACCGGTGTGAGGTGATACCTAACTGTAGTTTTGATTTGCATTTCTCTAATGATTAGTGGTGTTGAGCATCTTTTCATGTGGCTCTTGGCCATCTGTATGTCTTCTTTGGAGAGATGTCTTCTTAGGTCTTCTGCCCAATTTTTGATTGGGTTGTTTGTTTTTTTAATATTGAGCTGCATGAGCTATTTATATACTGTGGAGATTAATCCTTTCTTGATTCATTGGCAAATATTTTCTCCCATTCTGAGGGTTGTCTTTTTGTCTTATTTATAGTTTCCTTTGCTGTGCAAAAGCTTTTAAGTTTCATTAGGTTCCATTTGTTTATTTTTGTTTTTATTTCCATTACCCTAGGAGCTGGGTCAAAAAGGATCTTGCTGTGATTATGTCATAGAGTGTTCTGCCTATGTTTTCCTCTAAGAGTTTGATAGTGTCTGGCCTTACATTTAGATCTTTAATCCATTTTGAGTATATTATTGTGTATGGTGTTAGGGAGTGTTCTAATTTCATTCTTTTACATGTAGCTGTCCAGTTTTCCCAGCAACGCTTATTGAAGAGATTGTCTTTTCTCCATTGTATATCCTTGCCTCCTTTGTCATGGATTAGTTGACCATATGTGCGTGGGTTTATCTCTGGGCTTTCTATCCTGTTCCATTGATCTATATTTCTGCTTTTGTGCCAGTACCATATTGTCTTGATTACTGTAGCTTTGTAGTATAGTCTAAAGTCAGGGAGTCTGATTCCTCCAGCTCCATTTTTTTCCCTCAAGATTGCTTTGGCCATTCGGGGTCTCTTGTGTCTCCATACAGATTTTAAGAATTTTTGTTCTAGTTTTGTAAAAAATGCCATTGGTAATTTGATAGGGATTGCATTGAATCTGTAGATTGCTTTGGGTAGTATAGTCATTTTCACAATATCGATTCTTCCAGTCCAAGAACATGGTATACCTCTCCATCTGTTTGTGTCATCTTTGATTTCTTTCATCAGTATCTTAGAATTTTCTGAGTATAGGTCTTTTGCCTCATTACATAGGTTTCTTCCTAGGTATTTTATTCTTTTTGTTGCAGTGGTAAATGGGTTGTTTCCTTAATTTCTCTCTCTGATCTTTCGTTGTTAGTGCATAGGAATGCCAGAGATTTCTGTGCATTAATTGTGTATCCTGCAACTTTACCAAATTCATTGATTAGCCCTAGTAACTTTTCTGGTGGCATCTTTAAGATTTTCTATGGATAGTATCATGTCATCTGCAAACAGTGACAGTTTTACTTCTTCTTTTCCAATTTGTATTCTTTTTATTTCTTTTTCTTCTCTGATTGCCATGGCTAGGACGTCCAAAACTATGTTGAATAAGAGTGGTGAGAGTGGACATCCTTGTCTTGTTCCTGATCTTAGAGGAAATGCTTTTGTTTTTCACCATTGAGAATGATGTTTGCTGTGACTTTGCCATATATGGCCTTTATTATGTTAAGGTAGGTTCCTTCTATGCCCATTTATCATAAATGAGTGTTGAATTTTTCAAAAGCTTTTCCTGCATCTATTGAGATGATCGTAGGGTTTTTATTCTTCAATTTGATAATATGGTATATCACATTGATTGATTTGCGTGTATTGAAGAATCCTTGCATCCCTGGGATAAATCCCACTTGATCATGGTGTATGATCCTTTTAATGTGTTGTTGGTTTCTGATTGCTAGTATTTTGTTGAGGATTTTTACATCTATATTCATCAGTGATATTGGTAATTTTAATTGGTAATTGGATAATTTTCTTTTTTTCCTACCCTGGATCTTGAAAGAAAGTATGATTGAAACACAGAGAATTCTGTTGTGTATTATCTTGAAGAAGTCCACCTGGAATGTTCTGTCAGATACTAACTAAATCTCTTTCATATGCTTTCTTTGGAGGAGATTCCCTTTCTAATTGCTAGAAATTCTCTAATTTCTTCTGCTTTAAAAACGAAACCCGCAAAAACAGAACAGAGCAAAATCGTATGCACGGATTCTTTTTATCAAAGCGTCTCCAGAGCTCACACCTGTCCTAGTTCCAGCTCTGATAAACTGGGGAGGACTTTCTCAGAGGGACCACATTTGGAACTTTGTCAGTTTCACAGTGTTCTTTGCCTGAAGCCACCTGATGTCCCTCTTTCTCTGGGTCTTTGCTGAGGGACCTGGAGGTGACGGGCTGGTCAGGATACACACACACTGGGATCAGGTTCTGCAGAGCTGTAAGGATGGACATGTTTTACTCTCTCTCCCGCCCCCACCATTTTTATGTGCATTTTATGAATTCTTTCCATTTTAGCAAGTGCCTTTTAGCCAGGATCTGAACGCAGCCCTGTGGGAGAGAGGAATATAGTATGTATGATTTTTTTTTTTTTTTTTTTAACAGCAACAAAGCTGTGACTCTGCCACAGAATGGGAAAGGGTGGGTGGGTGGGGGAATCTCTCAACCAGATGATTAAATCAAGTTCTTCTGGGTGTCTTGGGCTCCGAGCTCTCTGCAGTGTTCTACACTAAACCGAAATCAGTTAGTCTGATCACTCTTTCTCTTCATTTGTGTGGAAATGAGTTGAAATTCTGTCCTTATTAATAATGTAGGTAACTTTGGAAAGGTGACTTAAATTTTCAGGCTGTGGTTTGTAGTCCTTTTAGACTGAAGCTAATTTGAATATCAGACCACTATTAGCTGAAGGGCAGAATTAAGGATGACCCCATCAGAGTACTTAGTTGCAAAACTATTGGGGGGGAAAAATCTCATTTTAAGATCCTCTTAAGATCTGGACATTGAACATAGAGTGAATGTGAGCCTTTAGAACATAACTGACTTTTAATGTATGATTGTTAGGAAAAAAGCTAAAATGATTATAAAACACTAAAAATATTCATCATATTAATTTCTAACAACCATTATGCAGTGGAAATATCACATAAAGATTTATTTGTAAAGTCTGAGGGTGGGGCTATTTATTTTATAAAACTAAGAAATTCCTGGTTCCGTTTGTTCAAAACCCTGATAAGAACCATTAAGTGGAAACACTTGATAAAGCTATGTAACTGTAGATCATTAGTGCAGAAAAGACTTCAATTTGCCTTAGACTTGATGTTTCTAGAAATAAAATTAAATCATTGAGAAAAGATTAAGGATGAGATAAATCACTTGGAAAGAAAAAAAGTTCATAAAGTGAAAGGAGACATCAAAGTAAACATCTTTTTAACACTGGCATTCCTAGTCAGACAATAACCCACACATAAGCCACCTGCCTTCCAAAACCCAATGGAAACTGGCTTAAGCACCAAAAGAAAGCTCAAGTGACTGAAACAATCCAGAAATAAAACCAGACCCAGGAACTAGATGATGTCATCAGGACTTGCCATCTCCCAGTCCCTAACTCTGTCTTCCTTATGTGGGTTTCACTACCAGGGAGAACTTTCCTATCAAGTCAAGATATTTGGGGAGTTCCAGGCTTCAACCCTACTAGCTCAGCAATTCCATTTGGGAGACAGTTCCTTTCCCAGGTGTGTCAATAACAGTTCTGAGGCTGTGTCAGTTAACTGGTTTGGGTCAAATGACTATCCCTGGGAAATTCACAGGTGGCAGGGCTTGATTTCAGTGCTGTTTCTCTCTTCAGGTGTTATCTTGCCCGTGTGGTCTTTCTGCAGGATTGCTAAGTGGGTTGTTGGGGGTAGAGAACTAGTTACTCTTTAACTACTTAATTCTTCATTCTTACTTCTTTTTAATCTAGGAAAAGAATCAACAGGTTAGACAAAGCATGGTATGCATTCGGGAGAGCATAAGTCAGGAGTTAGTTTAAACTGCCTAGTGATCTCATTTCTATAATTAGGTTCTTTCAAGGTTAGAGGGGTACAGAAATGGGAAAACAGGAAAGGGGCAAAAGAGCTGCTTTCACCCCTCCCTGAGATCCATTTCACCTATTCAGACATAAAGGAGCAGAATTAAATTAAGGTTGCCAAAAGTATAGAAGGCACACTGCTGTCCTGACGTGAATCCCTGACTAGGAGATTTGTTGGGTATTTTGTAAATACTCCCCAGAGTCACATGTGGAACATCTACCCCATTGTGGACCACTTTAGTATGATGCATGTGTTTCAGTCATATATCCTTCGAAGGATACATATCTGAATAACACCAAACATGAAAAATGACTCTCTAAACATTTCTTGTTCTTTTAGCTTTCTCTGTCTCCCAAATGTATGTATACTGAGATGATTTTGTTAACATTAAAACGTACAAGAAATTCATGCTATGGAAAAATCATCTCTAGTCATATTCCTGCCTCATTGTCTTGTGTAATGATTCTACTCTGAACTTCTCCCCCTGCTAATTGTGTCACCCTTGAGAAAGCTGGCTCTCAGTTTGCTGATCTGTCCACTGGGGATAATAATACCCCCTGCAGAGGTTTGTTATCATGGTGACTGACAGAGGGTAATCATATGTTGGCTGTAATTATTGTTGAGGCATTTCAGCTTCATTTGGAAATGGTCTCAGAACTAATCAGACATGCTTGCTTAGAGGATTCCAAGAAGATATAAGATACACTGATGCTCAGTATTAGGGTCTTGGGAACTTCACCAGGAGTTACACTGCTCCTAGCTCAACCTGGTCCGTGGTACCTATTTTATCCCAAGGGTTGCCCTCATCTTGTCTGTCCAGCCTTCCTAGGAATAACCAATGATATTTCCTAGTCTCAAGAGACTAGCTCTCTTTGCAAAACATTGACGTACTCTCCTGTATACTTTAAAATTCTCACCTGTTATTTCTTTTTCAGGCAACCAGCCCCTAAGACAAAATGAAAATTGCTTGAGTGGGAATTCGGGGGAGAAAGGGAGATTTTTAGTCAAACTGGACAAACCTAAGTGATCCTTTAGTCATTTTCCTAGCAATTTCCTTCTTCTCTGAAGCCTGACCCTGTAAGACAAGGAACTATTTCAGGTCAATTACTATTCATAAAGGGCATAATTACATAAAAATCAGAAAAGGAACCCAATTTCTCTTATTATGGTAATGTAATGGTAATTTTTGAAAGAACTACAGTGCATATGATAGAAATGGCGTTTGCTTCCTTTCGACTTCTTATTGCTTTTAGTTTAATACCATATCATTCCTAAATCTCCAATTTGTCAGCAAAGCAGCAATAAGTGGCAGTTTGTAGGTTATCTTTAAGCAAGAAAGCAAAACAAAACAAATGATTAGTTAATAACACACCGTTGTGGCTAATACACATCTCATTGGACAATATTCAAAAGTTTCCTCCAGAATACAGAGGATAGACCTTTGAGAGTTTGGGTGATGACAGCAGATCAAGATTTAGCTGCCCAGAAACCTGTTCACAGTCTCAGACTCCAAACTCCAGGGCTTGCTTCTGGTTCCCTGCCCCGATCTTGATATTTCCCATCCTTTTCAACTACTAAAAAAAAATGCGTCCTCTGGCTACCTGCTGAGTGCTTTACACACATTGTTTCACTCAGTCTACATACTACTTCTCTGTTAGGACTTCTGTTATTCCCTTCTTTGGCATTTTCCTTCCGTTCATTCATACACATCAGTGAATATTCATTGAATGCCAGGCCATACCCTAGGTGCTATGTATATAGCAATGAGGAGAGCTAAAACTTGCCTTCTAGTTGGGAAGAAAGACAGTAAATGGAAGGTGAAGAAGAAAGTGGAGGAGCAGGAGGAGGAGAAATGGTCAGGGAGATGATATTTGATCAGAAACCTAAATGGAGCAATCACATGAACTCGGGTTAAGTATTCCAGGCAGCGGAACTATCATGTGCAAAGGTCCTGAGGCAGAGACAGGGTTTGTAAGAACAGGACAAAGCCTCTGTGAATGGAATGTGCTGAGAGGGGTGGGAAGGACATGAGCTGGAAGAAGGGTCCAGAGCCTCATAGGCCAGGTAAAGACTCTGGATTTCTTTCTGAGGATAATGAGAATCCATACATGGTTGATGGCAGGGGAGTGACATGATTTACCTGGGAGGAAACTGAAACTAAAGAGATATTAAATAACTCATTGATATCACACATCTGGGAAACCCAGAGCCAGGACAGGGTTATGCAATTTCAGAGCCTTAATCACTTATAATCACAGCATCGCTTTTCAGTTACTCATAATTCCATGTATATATGCTCTGTTAATGCCTTTAAAAATAAGCTGGACCCTTGCAACTAACTACTTTCTTCTATTGATACTCCCTCACTCAAAATCTCAACTGGCTTATTTCTCATCTTATTACTTAACTTTCAGCAAATCTACCCCTCCAGTCACAGATCCAATTAATTGTTCCTTATAAAATTCATGGGATGTATCTTTTCTTTTCCATGGGCCTGGCTACGATTTGAGCTTCAAGCTGTGTGTAGTCCATCTTCTCAAGATTTCTGAACCCTCAACAGTTTGGTACCAGTTTACCTTCTCAATCTCACCTCTCCTTATTCTCCAACATCTCATATTGGTCAACTTCAGGCTATATTTTGACCATAACCCTTTTTTAAAAAATTGCATACAAAATTAGATTACTTCTCTTTTTAAAAAAAGCTTCTCTTAAAAAAAAAAAAAAAAAACTCAGACCTGACAACACTGGGGCCATATTCCCACAAGGCTGAAGCTGAGAAGTGGCTGCCAATTTTGTATGGGACATAAGCTTTCCAGTTCTCTGCGGTGTCCATAGTCAGGCACCCAGAGGCATCACTTATCACCTGTCTGGTCCTTGGAAGCATTCTCACATATTTTGGCATTAGTTAACAATAGTGGCTCTAAGTACTTTCTGGAGCTGAACTGCTTGGGTTCAAATTCCAGCTTTAATACTTAATAACCTTCCTAAGTTGACTGGTGACTTAAGCTCTCTGTGGCTGCCCTGTAAAATGTAGGTACATGATATGATACCTACCTCATATCCCTGGTGGGATGATTAAATGAATTAATACATACACAAACATTTAGAACAATGGATGGACATAGAAAGCACTCAATAGGTTGCTGTTTATAATTCCTGCTGTTTATCAGTAAAATTGGTGTACTTGAACAATTGAACATACCTTTTGCAATCCCATCTCCCTACCCTTGTGTACCTTAATGCTCCATCCCAAATGGCCTATCCAGTCTTCTGTGATTACTGAATTCTATCCATCTCTTAAAATCTTCTTCAAATCTCTCCCCTTTATGAAGCCTTCCCCAGGCACTCTAGTCGTTCATCATTTCTCACTCTTCTCTGTTCCTCCAACTTTGATTTTGTGTGCTACCCATTGTATACTCATCTACTCCTTTGCATTGGCATTTAACTGTCTTGTGCTGATGTTTTCTCTCTCTAACCAGATTGGAGCATCCTAATGGAGATGCATGACAGGTGATGATTGGGTCATGTTTCAGCTTGCTGACAGATAGTTGGCACCAATTCTATAGAGTACAAAATTTATTTTCTGAACTCTCATGAGGGGAATTTTTATCATGACATTTTTCTTAGCCAACAAAACTAAGTTAGAAGGTCAGGTTTCTGTCTAACCAATGGAATAGTGTAATAGCCAGTTATAAATAACACAGTTACAGGGTTGAAACAGTTTTTCACCCTTTCTAATGTAGGTTGATGTGGATTGAAGGTCTTTACTATGTGGCACTACTTCCAAATTGAAGGTCATTATCATATGGGAACTGTGTTATGATTTAGTTCCTTTCTACCTTATAAAAGCTACAAACCTAACTGGCAAATCTGTAAAAATGATCAGGAGATAAGTTTATCTGGAGTTCTAAAAGTTATACTGGAAACTGTGTGTGTGTGTGTGTGTGTATATATATATATATATATATATATATATATATATATATATATATATATATATATATATATGTTGAGAAATCAGTATGGTTCATATCAGGCCTTGGTATTCAACATGGATAAAAGACAAAAGACAAAAGATGAGAATTCAACATGCAATAGGTTATGCAGTGGAGATGATGGAATTAGTTACTGAGAAAGTGTGAAAATCAATTACATCAAGATTGAATCAAATAAGATGTTTGTTAGTGAGGATGGAAAGTTTGAAGTATGCTTTTTCACTAATGTCAGTGAATGCTTGCCTAAAGTTCAGTCAGAGCTCAGAAGAATTACTTAAACCTAGAAGGAAGATACATGCCATCATTTGCATAAATCTCTGAAATAAACACTTCCATATGCCGTCAAGGTGGGGAGTGAGGCTACAATTACTGAGGCCACTTTCTAAATACTACTGTTGGAATCTATCCATATGGGAACCAAAGAAATCCTGTGATAGATAGTTATTACCTCTGTGGAGGACTATATAAGAATATTACAAATAACCTTAGGTTTTGGCAGTGGGTCTACCACAATTAAGTCCCAGTTTTCTGAAAGTGACCTTCTAGAATGTTCATGTCTGACTCTATTTTATCAAGGGTCATGGTCTCATGCAAGGAGATGGAGTAATGAGATTGTTTGATTAATTAGAGAACGCCCAATTAATCCTGCTGGCAGCAAGTCAAACCCACAGTTCCAGCTTATATAGCACAATAAATAGAAAACGTAATTTGATACTCTGGCTAAAACTAGTTCTGGAAGTGACAGTCACTTGGCCCCTTTGAAAAGGTGGGGAGAAAATGAACTTTGTAATGAATTACTTGTCACTCAAAAGATACTTGATTTTACAATAGGAACTAATAACCCCTCCAAAGAGAGGTCATTTTGCCAAAAAAGGAAGGGGTAAATCAATAAGTGCTAG
Source organism: Balaenoptera ricei (assembly GCF_028023285.1). Lineage (NCBI taxonomy): Eukaryota > Metazoa > Chordata > Mammalia > Artiodactyla > Balaenopteridae > Balaenoptera > Balaenoptera ricei. Next base: position 84,859,226 of record NC_082649.1, read on the forward strand.
TGAAACAGATGAAGAATATTCATTCACGTTTCAGTCATCTACAACCCTAAACTATTAGATTAAAGTAGAATGATCCAATCTGAGAAGTTGACTGGGTAGAGAAGGAATAAAGAGAACCCCTTAGTTCTCAAATAACTGTCTATTAAATATTAGTCTTTTTCTTTTATTAGATTTGTCATACAAACCTATATATTTTTTTTAACCTTTATTAGAATATAATTGCTTTACAATGGTGTGTTAGTTTCTGCTTTATAACAAAGTGAGTCAGTTATACATATACATATATCCCCATATCTCTTCCCTCTTGTGTCTCCCTCCCTCCCACCCTCCCTATCCCACCCCTCTAGGTGGTCACAAAGCACTCAGCTGATCTCTCTGTGCTATGCAACTGCTTCCCACTAGCTATCTATTTTACATTTGGTAGTGTATATATGTCCATGCCACTCTCTCATTTTGTCCCAGCTTACCCTTACCCCTCCCCATGTCCTCAAGTCCATTCTCTAGTAAAACCTATATTTTTAAAATCTGGTTTGTGTCCAATTTAGAGAAATGTAATCCATTTACATTTATTGGTTTGGTTCTGATTGCAAGCAATCACGAAATCTAGATAATTAAGGACATTGTCCCACTCTTCAGTGTACCAAGGAAGAATTGTGAATTGAGGACTTTGTTTAAGGTCTTGTAGTGTAATCAGCAGTCACCACTATTATTTCTTAAATGTGATATCTGTTGGGAAGGAACCTATATATCCCACTTTACTTCTGGTATTGTGAGCTAACTACTGTCTAGAGGTCCGTTTAGAGGTTACTAGGATCAATGGCCACAGTACAGGAAATCACTACAGAAAAGTAAAGCCCATGCTAGTGATTTTTATAGTTTGTTTGTCTGCCTGTTTGTTTTGTGAGGGATAATGACTTATTTAAGGGGCTCTGAGCTTCATGGGATTTGCGTTTGTCTAATGTGTCTGCACAGGAAATGGTTGCAGGCATGCTGATAGGAATTGAAAGACTAGTCCATTTTCTCGGGTTGACAAAGGCAGTTAAATCTGTAAAATACAGAGATTTCAGTTTTACCAAACATATTTTTAGTTACCAGATAACTCTATTTACTAATATGGCTCTCTTTCAGAACACTAGCTCTACTACAATATATACTGTTTATCAAAACCAGAAAATTGCTTTAAAACATTTTCCAAGTATTACATTTTAACATTAGGACAGATGGCTACTCCTACTATCTTTAAGTTGGGATATTACAACAATCCTTACAGGTGTGGAGTAGAATAAAATAATTTTTATTCTCACTTGGTCTGGGGATGACTTCTGGCAGGAGGTCCTAGTGCCCGGTTACTAAACAGTTTCCACATTTTCTAAATATACTTTCTCACTTCAAAATATCTTCTTTTAGCCACAGGGAAATGTCAGGGTTCTCTCAAACTAAAGCTCTGCTAGCATTGAGATATGTCATACTGGTTCAGAGCAAATAGGCTGGCTGTGAGATCAAGACATTAAGTTTCTTATGATGTGTGTACCTCAGCACATCTGTAAAGTGGGGATGATAATTGTAACTATCTCCTTGCATTGCTGTATAAAGTTAAATTAAAATAGTGCTTGACCTGTGGTATTATTTATGTGCTGTAACTGTCTTTTTGAGAGAATAATTTCTCTGTTGAGATGATTAGCAGTACTCTTTGTTAAAAGTCTCAGGTGTCTAAGAGATAAGGATGTCATGGAGAGCATCCTATTTGTAAAATTATTTTTGAATTGTTTAATGTACATAGTCTTGTATCTAGTTTAATGGGGATGGCCTCGGCTTTGTGAAGAATGTTATTTGGAAACTATGGGACAGGAGGACAGCAAGTTCAATCGTAGGGTTATAAGCCCAGAGGGTTAATTATAACATGAATCAAGCTAGGTGATATGGGAAAAGAAGATTGGAGGAGATTTGGTGTATGTTTATGTTTATGTTTATCAACTGGTACATCCACTTCCCCCCTCTCTCTGCTGCCACCATCTCTCCCCTGAATCTTTGTTTGAGCCACAATAGTTACATCTCCTCCTCCACCCTGTTTCTCATGCTGCAGCCAGTGTGATTTCTTATGATTTTCCACCACCTCATGTCATTCCCATGCTTAGCCTCACGCATTGGTTGGACTTTGGATAAATAGAAAGCATCAAGCTTCTCCTTCTCCTGCTTCACCTCCCATCTCGTCTCCCCTCACTCAGAATGCTCTGACTCTGCCGTCCTTCTCCCTGGTCCTTGAAGTATTTCCAGCCTCAGCACATGTGCACATGCTGTTCTTCTATGTGGACATCTTCCAATCCCACTTTCTCTCCTGCTCATCCTTCAGACCTCAACTAAACATCACTTTCCTAGCGAGCGCTTCTTTGAAGCCTAGCCTCCCCCATCATAATGCTGATTTTCTGACATAGCGTACTGACCTTTTCCTTTGTATAACTTATTCCAATGTGTAGTGCTCTGTTTTTCTTTGTGTTTGTTCCAGTAGACAGTTAACTCCATAAGGGCAGGGACTGTGTCTTTTTTAAACCCTGTATCTTGACTCCCAGGATAACACCTCAGACATGGTTTGTACTTAATGAGTAGGTGTTGAGTCAATGAATGCATGGACAAATGAACCCTTCCTGTGTGCTAAGCACCAGGCTAAGTGCACAATATTCATGATTTTATTTCATCCGCACAGTAACCTTTTGAGTTCATTACCATGAGAATCCCCATTTTACAAATGAGAGTATATCTTCACACAGTGGACCTAGAAAGGACTGTTAGATCCCTCTAAAAAGTGGCTGCCTTACCCCTGGACTACGGGCTGAGCTTAGTGACTTGCCTCCAAAGAATAGAGTATGGAAGGGAAAAAAATGGTAAAAATGGTAACTTTACAGTGGGTAAACTGGGAAGACACTGCCTTAACCAAGTGATGAAGTTTAATAAGGGGGTGATATCATGCACCCCCTGATGTTGGTGTGATAAGAAAGGCACTTCACTTGCTTGGTATACTTCCCCCAAACTCATAACCCCAGCTTAATCATGAGGAAATATCAGAAAATCCCAGTTTGAGTGACATTCTATCAAATACCTCTTTCAAACTCTCAAAATCATGAAAAACAAGGAAAGACAGGGAAACAGAGACCAGAGGAGACCAAGGAGACATAGGTAATAAATACTACGTGTGATCCTGGAAAAGGAAAAGGGCAAAAGTGAGAAAACTGGTGCAATTCAGGTAAAGTCTGTAGTTGAGTTACAGTAAAGTACCAATGTTAATTTCTTAGTTCTGATAAATGTATTGTGTTATATAGGACATTAATATTATGGCAAACCGAGCAAAGGAGCTACTTTAGTAGAGAGCTACTACAAGAGCTCTCTGTAGTAACTTTGAAATTTTCTGTAAATCTAAAATTATTCCAAAAAAAATTTTTTTAAATAGCTGAATTGGGTCAGGGGTGACCATTGGTTAGTATACACTAGTTGTTTATGGCTGCCCTGATTTAAGTTGATGTTGCATGTTGCTTTCGATTAATCAGGGATCCTATGTGGCATGTCATCAACTCTTTTGAATATTACAAGTATGCTCTACTTTCTCTCTTTGAAAAAAATGTGTAATCAACTTTTTATTTACTCTAGAATATTTTCTTTAAAGTACTTTTTTTTCCAAATAGTAAACTGTTATGTGACTTTAGTCATTCTGTTTGAGTGGTTGTCATGGTGAATCCATGTTTTCAAAGAAAATTGTTAAATCAAAATTTAGGGTAAAGTTAATGCCAGGGCACAAGAAAAACCAGCTGCTGATGGTGTGGTTTCAAAGTCACATAAAACTATACAAATTTATGCCTAACATTGGAAGCCTTCACATCCACCATCATTTAGGGCATGTTTTGCTGAAGGTATTACCAAAGATATCCCAGTATCTTTCCATTCCAAAAGCAGTCCAGAGTCCACTAGCAACACCTGGGAGCTTTCTGGAAATTAAGAAAGTCCAGCCCCACCCCACAGTCGCTGAGTCAGAATCTGCAGTTTATCAATAAGGTCTGAGGATCTACTGTATAACATGGGGACTATAGTTGATAACACTGTATTGCATACTTGAAATTTGCTAAGAGTGTAGAACTTAAATGTTCTCACGCACACGAAAATAGATAAATATGTACGGTGATGGATGTGTTAACTTGATGAGGGAATCCTTTCAAAATTTATACATAAATCATGTTGTACATTTTAAGTATCTTACCATTTTATTTGTCAACTATACCTCAATAAAGCTGGAAGAAAAAGACATTAAGAGTTTATTGATAATTATTAAAATCAGATATAATAGCATATGTCTCTCCATATAAAATTAGCATATTTGTATGAAAATGTACACAAAAATTGGGGCATTTTTTATGGAATATTGAAGTTAGAAACTCACATGCTGTTTAGCTGGCAATGCAAGAGACGTGTTCAATTTAAGATAATTTCTATCATCCCTATTTTGATTTTCATCTCATCATGGTTCTGTTGAACTTGGAACCTCTTTTTCAAAGAATCTCATCAAAAGCCCTTTCTGAGGCTCTGATCACTTAGATCTCTGTTTAATTTTCCTCAGGCATTATTAACATGTGTTGATTTCATTTTCTTTGTGTTAATCATTTCTTGCTAGGAAATCTAACCACAGAGTTCTCACTGTGTATTCCAAAGGGGCCTTGGCCCTGCTGCTTTCAACATCAACCTAATTTGAGAGGTGCTTTCATGTGAAAATCACTCCCCAGCATCAAGGGCAACCCATCCCTTAATTAAAGATGATTATGCATTCCCGCCCAGCGTCCTATCAAGACCAGCCAATTGACTTTTTGGCCACGTCACACTTTACGTTCCCAGTGGGAGTTTCTATGAATTCTGAAGTCTCTGAAAGATGTTTTGATCTGTCCCCCTAGGGAGAGGAACTTTTCTAGGACAAAGATGCAATGTGAAGCTTGAACTAACTGAGTTCATCTCCAGACCTGAGGAAAATCATACTAACGGAAAAGCATCACTTTGCAGCCAGTTTAAAGGAGTGTCTCTGTGAGGCTTGTTAAGGAACTGGCCCAGAACACCCAAGTCCCTTCATTCCCATGGTCTGTGAGCGCTACTGAGTGCCAAGGAGGCTAACTTAGCCTTCTAGAAAGGTCTGGGCTACGTGGCTGGGACATGGCTAATTAAAGTGCCAGGCCTGAGTAGCACTGCGCTGTTTCTCCAGGACATTTCACAGCTCTAGTGTGACATGTTAAAGGGTTTTTACCTGGAAGTAGAAGTTGTGAATATCAAGAAGAAAAAAATGAGACACTCAGTGGAATGCTAACATCTTGACTTTCTAAATTGAAGAGCATACTTAGATTAGGCTCCCCAGACACAGTCAGTAAGTTCTTATTCTTTTTGCACATGCCTGACTGCTGCCCTTAAGGCCATGAAACGTTTCCTTCCTAAGAAAAAGAAAGCAACCTGCTGTATAAAAAATAAAATTAAAAAATTAAAATTAAAAAAATAAAGGCAACTGAGAAACAAAAAATAAAAAGAAAGCATCTATGATAAGGAGAGCATTTTTTTTTTTTTAATTTATTTTTGGCTGTGTTGGGTCTTCGTTTCTGTGCCAGGGCTTTCTCTAGTTGCGGCGAGCGGGGGCCACTCTTCATCACGGTGCGCAGGCCTCTCACTGTCGCGGCCTCTCTTGTTGCGGAGCACAGGCTCCAGACGCGCAGGCTCAGTAATTGTGGCTCATGGGCCCAGTTGCTCCGCGGCATGTGGGATCTTCCCGGACCAGGGCTCGAACCCGTGTCCCCTGCATTAGCAGGCAGATTCTCAACCACTGCGCCACCAGGGAAGCCCAGGAGAGCATTTTTAAAAAGTAGTCAGTGTTGGGACTGAATTGGGACAGAAGTGGAATGCCATCTTTTTCACATAGTGCAATTTAATCTACAGCCAGGGTGATTATTTAAACTTTTATACCCTGTAGTAAAGTTGTCCCTGCAGTTGGTGGAGAGGGAAGTTTGATCTTTGGCTTAAAACAATGAGATTGAGATATAAAAAACCTTTAATTGAAGAACTCTGTATCACTTGTGTTGTGAAGTTGAGGGTTTTATAAAACATAGAACTACTGTCTTTTCCTACAAGTAACCTTAAGCGTTACCCTAAGTAACTCTCTGCCCCACTTTTGTCTCATCATTAATGGTGCTGACATCTGGTTCGTTTTTTATGGTTTACAGAGAGCTTTCTCAAACAGAAACTTGTTTAATCTTTGCCTCTCTGGTGTACACAGTATTGTTATTCTCTCTTTACCAAGATTTGTTTCAGGTTTAAAATTCTGCATTTATAAAACAGCAAACTATTTGATGTGGGTTGGGAGCCTGGGACATTCCAGGAGACACAGTAAGGGGTCCATGGCAAGAGCTGGAAAAAGCACAGTTCCCAGACACGTGGAGCCATGCACAGGGTAGGAAAAGGAATGCCAAAGCATCTGGCTGCCCTTGTCCTCCAATGTATCTGCCTTCTGCAACCCTCCTCTCTAGGGAATGCTGCCCGGCTCCCAGGAATAAGTGTGTGGTTTTAATTGGCTTGTTACGGTAATTTGAAGCTACATGTCCTGCCTGACTAGTATTTAATGAGGCACATCCACTCTTGGGCTCAGTCAAGCAAAAGAGGCTTCTGTGGATTAATATACTTGAGTTTCTCCTGTGAATATTGCTAAAGGAGCAGGGGGCTTTGGGTGCCAATAATAATAGATTTCTCATTGATAGACTTCCTGCATGCAAATGGTCCTCCTTCCCGGGGGATACTTTAACAAGAGAAAGCTGAGTTTCCCCTCAGAAGAATCCAGGTTTATTCCCACCCATTGGTGTAAACTGGTCCATCAAAACACATAGGTGAAGACTTATGAACCCATACTTCGAGGAAACCGAGCTTCAAAAGTTCAAGTAACTCACACAAGTTACACAGAAAATCGGGTGTGAAGCCAAAATTTGAAGTGCAGTGAGATCTTACAGACTGTGTACCTAGTGGTCACAGGAATGATCCCACCCCATGGATGGAATGCTTTCTATCGCTGCCTTGACTTGTGTGAGTTTGTAGAGTATATTTGTGCAGACTTTCCTACATGAAAAGATAATTGATTCTGTCAAGATTTCTCTGTTGGCTTCTGCAGATTTTTGTTCTATCCTGCACATGTTGTTTGAAAGATTTCATTTTTAATATTTCAAGGGTCGGGGTGGGGAGATCTAAGCCTTACATTACTCTGTGTATGTAACTTTTCGATTCTACCTTTTATATTCCTGAGTGCTTTTTCTGGGACTCATCTTATTTCTTCACATAAGTAGTCTACAATGAGAACATTACTAGCACGTGATAAATCTCTGCTAGACAATAGCCCGATATTATTAAGGTTGCTGAATGCTACTATGAATATGAACTGGCAAAGATCACTTAGTTCTGGAGCTGTTCGTAGCCATGAACTCATTAAAAGAGCTGTGGTCCCTTGCCACTGGCAGTCCAGACAATGCATTTTATTTGCTCTTTGTGTTGGAACTTTCAGACTCTGTTGAAAGGTGTTAAAAGGTGAGGCATATTTCCAGAATCATTCTGTCCCTCCCTTTTATAAGACCAGCTCCAAAAATAAAGTTCTTAGATATTTGACTGCCATTATGAGTCCTTCTTATTGTGAAAAGATGTCCAGAGTTTGGGCTCCAAAAATAATATTGTAAAAAAGGACAAGCCAGGTCAAGATATAAGAAAATAAGAGAGAAAGAAAGGGCACCATTTCGGTTTCAATGGGAAAAGATATATTTTCAGGTGTTGTCTAAACTTTGACATTTTGAGGGTTAGCAGATCCAAACCAGAGACCAAAATTGCCTGGGCCACATGACTCCATGCACTGTGGGTGCTGAGAAGTGGAGGGGGGGGTGTGGGCATCAATTGTCAGTTAAATATTAGAGTCCTTGAGATATTTGCTTCCTGTGCTATTTGACCTCTCTTTCATGGGCATTATCATCATTTCCCCCCCCACTGGGAGAAAATACAGTGAAGGAAATGAAAGGTGAAAGCAATAGAAAAGAAGAGAATGGATGAATAGTAGGTAGAGGTCAGACACCCTGACCAAGGGAGAGGAGAGTCAAAGGAAGCCCTTTGGTTTTCTTCTAGAAACTTAAAAATATCCACCTCTTGCCTGATTGACATTTCCACTCTGCTTTCCTTATGCATGTGCTGTAGGGGCTTAACTCACATGTTCCCTGCGCTTTCCTGCCGTTAAAAAGAAACCAGTCAGTTGGGTAATCATGATAATTAAAAAAGATGTAAACTTTCAGAGTGGCTGACACTAACTCATTACACTAAGCTGCCTTGCTTGACTGATCTAACATGAATTCCAATCCCCCATTACATCAGGCATGTAAGAGGTTCCAGCTAGCATAGATATTTCTTCCTCCCTTCTCTTCCTCACCCTACAATTCCCTCCCTCCTTCCCTCCCTCTCTTCTTCCCTTCCTTCCTTCCTTCCTTCCTCCCTTCCTTCCCCCTCTCTTCCTTCCTTCCTCCCTTCCTTCCCCCTCTTCCTTCCTTCCTCCCTTCCTTCCCCCTCTCCTCCTTCCTTCCTTCCTCCCTCCCTTCCTTCTGTCCTCCCTTATTTCCTTCCTCCCTTCTTTCCTTCCTTCCTTCTTTCCTTCCTTCTGACCTCCCTTCCTTCGTTCCTTCATTCCTACTTTTCTTCCTTCCTCCCTCCCTCCCTCCCTTTCTTCCGTCCTCCCTTTCTTCCGTCCTCCCTTCCTTCCATCCTTCTTCCTTCCTTCCACATTTCTAACAGGCTCCCATTTATGTTGATGCCACCTGTTCAAGGACCACACTTTGACAGCATGTTCCAGACCAGTCTATGCTCGATTTGAATGAGCATGTGAATCACTTGCGGGCCTTATTGCAATGCAGATTCTGATGCAGTAGGTCTAGAGTGGGGCCTGAGATTCTGCCTTTGTATCTGTGTTCCAGAAAATGATTATGATGATGATCCTGGGACTACACTTTGAGAAGTTTCAAGACAATGGTCCACTCATTTCTGGTTCTGTTAGAGATAACCAATTTTAACCCAGCCAAACACTGTGCTGGAACCCGTTGCTCACATTTTCTTTTGGTGAAACAATTCTCATGCCAACCGTGGGAAATCTGTGCCTCCTTTTCCCACTGCTGGGTGCAGGCTGCAGGGACTCTTATCCAAATGTGTCCTTCCTTTCTGTTGTGCTGCAGAATTGAGGTGGCTGAGACCTCTAGATTCAGGCAGAAGTGGATTTGAATCTCTGCTCCATTACCTTCTTACGTAACCTCTCTAAGCCCCTGTTTACAGGATGAAAGTAGTAATTACCTAATAAGATTGTGGAAGGGCGTCAGTGAAGGGTTAGCAAGTGTCAGAACACAGAAATGCAAGTTGTTAATATTTTGAGGTGATTTTTGTCACGTTTGGTATGTTTTGTGTCTAATAAGATGATTAGAGAACATTCCAAAATCATTCATGTTGACTCTACTTGGAGTTAGGAAATATTTAGTGTAATCTCATGTGGACCAAAAGTTCAGTGATTCTCAATGTATTCCCAAGTCTCCCTGTTTTTATGCAGCATTGATTACCTGTCAGTACAATTATTTGGAATTTGCTTGGCATAGCAAATTGTTTAGTATAAAGGATTTGTCAAGAAGACCAGGTTTTCTGTGGACCAAGTACCAAAGTAGAACCTGAGACTATCAAAAACCTCTTTCAACCAAAAATATCCTTCCCCATGGGCCTGGAGGTCCCATCATTAGAGTGGATCCTTTGGATAAAGGCATCAAAAGGAAGGTCAAAAATAACTTTATTTCCTGGGAGCTGTGGTAGGCTAACTTACCAGCAGTTATAGGACATATTATGGATTAAACAGAAAGAAATTTTAATAATTTAAAATTTATTAAGGAAGCACATGGGAGCCATTGAGCATATATGAGCTTTTTAGAAAATGAGCTCACAGAGTGATAAAAAAAAGTAACTGAATTTATTGTTTCTATTGAAGATGTCTTTAAAACATTGCTTCTCAATCTATATTAATCAAGAGTATGTTGAAAATGATAGAAACCCAAACAAACAAAACTGCTTAAGCCAAAAAAATCAAAATGAAGGAGGCAGAATCTGTTGAGGTTAAATAACAGGTTTGCAAGGAGGTAGCTGATTGGGACAAGGCATGATGGAAGGGATCAAACGGTGTCCTGTTCCACCCCCACCCCCACCCCCACACCTCTCCCTCTCTCCCGCCCCACTTCTCAATCTCTTCCATTAGTTTCAGTTTCAGGAATGATCTCTCCATGCAGTGACAGCAAGGGCCATTAGCCACTCCAGGTCTGTTTCCAATCAGGTCATAAAATTCCAATGAAACACAGAATTCCTGCTTCCCAACGGGAACCACAGAAGTCCTGAGATCAAGTTTTGTAGACCTGGCTTTGTCATACACTCATCCCTGAACCAGTGATGTAGTCCAGGATATGGAATCATTTCCCTCTCACTGGCCAGACCTTGATCACATATACCACACCACTAAGAATAGGACAAAGATGATTTTCCTAGTCAAATTGGGGTATTGCTCCCAGAAGCAGAAAGAATGAATTATGGGTAGGAAACACAATTGATTTCTAAGATCCAAAAGGAAATCAAGGTGATATATTCCAGTAAAGAACTTGGGCAAGAGATGGAGATTCCAAGGCTTTTCAACCAAGAGAATGAGCAGCTTTCTCTGATGTCTGTCACACACAAGGTGTCTTTGGCAAATACTTTACAGTTTGCCAAGAGTTAATAGTTCAGAATATGGGGGTGGGGGGATCATTTGAGTAGTAACTACCTGTATTTTGTCTGTCAGTTTCCATGTCAGGTTTTACTCCCACACTTACATGTATGTATTATGTGTGTGTGTATATATATATATATATATATATATATATATATATATATATATATGTATATGTGTACATACACACCTATATAATTTAATGTACACAATAAACTTATTCACCTCAGAATTGGGGATGTGATGCCAGCCAGAGGGTTTTATGCAAATGACTGAAATGTGGGTAAGTGATTTTCAAGTATATAGCGATTTGTGCTATGTAACTATAAATAGGTGCTCAGGGGAAAATGCTCTTTCCCTGATCCTATTGACTTATGGAGATGTATGAGGAGATCCGAGCTCTGAGCAGAGTGAAATATGCCTTTGTATTGCACTTGCTTTCTGCCAAAGATAAAAATCACTTTACGTAAAAAGAGCCTTATTCTCACCAGGTGAAAAACTGCTCTTCTATAATAAAGCACAATACTCTGGTAAAGCACATCAGCTCCTGTGGGCCACTGGATCGCCATTCAAGGGGGCAGGGAGTAGGGAGCTTAAAACCATGTCCTTCGGTACCAATTGGCCCTTTCTCACCTGGATGACCTGCTCAGCTTGCTAAGGATGGGTTTTCTCATCTCTTTAATGACTGTGATCAAGTTACCTGAAGCCTTAGGGAGTCATGAGGACAAAACACGATAAAACCCATAAACGTGTAACACGGGACCTAGCATATTATAAAGGCACAAACAGTTGGTAATGGGTTAGAATGTGTTAATTAGGTGTATAGAAATGCAGTAAATGGACTATGCTGTTTCAACGCAAGTCAGGCGAAATAGTACTTTCGTTCTATTTTTTTGAGAAAATGACTGGATTAAAAAAACAAAAAGTTTCTGATTAAGAGAGTAAGCAGATTTTGTGTCACTTGTAATTCATCTGTCTGGGCTGCGGTTTCCTCATCTGTGAAATGAGAGATTCAAATACAACATTTAGGATCCTTTCAGACTTTACAACTCTAAGATTCTCAGTAAAACGTTTTGATAGCTTAGTTTTTGTGCATTGTAAGAACATGCTAAATGTTTCCAAAATAGAGCTAACCTTTATGATTAGGCTAAGCCATGATTTAATAGTGGTTGAAACTGCTGAAATATTATAATTGCATTTCTTTTAATACCTTCACCTTCATACAGTTGGATAGGCATTGGTTTGGGAGGTCAGAGCTTTGAATTCAAGTCTCACTCATTCCTTAATTCTACAAGGGTGAACTGAGGGCCTCTCTGTCCCTCACCCAGTGATAAGCACAGGGCTTATATTTTAACTGGGGGAAGGAGGTAAAAATATGTAACAGAAAAACATTCATAAATTATGGCACATGTTATGGAGGAAAGAAAGAAAACAAGAGAAACAGAAACATTACCAATGGGGGAAGATTCGTTTTCATTTAGCAAGTCCTCTAAAAGACGGTGACACTTAAGCTAAGATATAAAGTAAAAAGAATCCAAACATGCACAGGAGAGAACGAAGAGCACTCCAAGCAAAGGCGAAAACAAGTGCAAAGGGCCTGGGGTAAGAAAGATCTGCATATATTTGAAGTACTGAACAACAAGCATGGCTGAAGCATAGTGAGTTGGGGAGAGAAAGTAATAGGATATATGATTGGAGAAAGGAAGGGGCCAGATCATACACACTTGCATTGTTTTCTTTGTGCATTGAAACACTGTTGCAAGAGACTAGAATGATGTGAGTTATAGTTTAAAACCACTCTTGCTACTGTAGAAAAACAGGTGGAAGGGTATAAAATGTGGAAACAGGGAGACCAGTTACAAAGTGGTCAGAGAAATCCAGAGAGGAGAGGATGGTGAGCTACCTTAGATGGTGACAGTGCAATGCACAGGAAGAAATGTTTCAGCCTTAGCCCTGTCTGTGTGATTTGACTAAATTTCTTTCTATCTCTGGGACTCAGTTTCACTGTAACATTAGCAAGTAGAATGCAGGCTCTAAGGACACTTCTAGATCAACATTTGGTGCCAGCTCATAAATATTCCAGCCAGACTAACCCTTCCATCAAATCCATTTGACTTTGGTAGGACGCAGTGATTTGTTCTGACCATTTGCCAGCCATTCCCCCAAGGCAGAGATGTGGGAATGCTGACTAGCCAAAGATGTAAGAAATTAGTGTACGTCTTATTGAGAACTGTGGCAGTTGGCTGGCCTTGAAATCGTGTTATCTTCTCTGTTACACTTGGAATGACCTCAAAACGGTCCACTCAGGTACACAAATGAATCTCCAATTCCAAATTCAGACTATCAGTTTCGTATGTCCAGATTATGAATGTTAAATTTCACTCCATGGTGTTTAGGGTAATGGTTTTCACGAAGAAGTACAAAGGATGAAAAAGAGATATGATGAAAATTTCAAAAAATGAGGGATTCGAAAGAGAAGATTCTCCAAAACTCCTCCAACATTTTTCTTTTTGGTGTTCAGATAAAAATAGTAAGTTAATAGAAGAGCAAAACAGTCTGGGATGCCAATACCTTCAAGAAAAAGCCAAAGTTCGTTTCTGCCTGCAGATTCAAGCACTTGTCTGCAGATCAATGGGAGCTTCTCAGTGTGCTTTGCAAAAATCGTTCTGCAAGTAATATTCTCAAGGACAAGGCATGGCCTGCTTTGGCTACTGCAGGTGTTTGCCTGGATTGCTCTGGGAAGTGATATTTTCCACTGGGAGGACTTTGGGGGACCGTGTAGTTACACCATCCATCAATCATCAGGACCTCACAAAAGTAGTAAGAGTTTTGGTGTTTGCATTTTTTTTTTCATGTAAAACTTTGTGTGTGTGTGTGTGTGTGTCTGTGTGTATGTGGAGGGTGTTTGTGTGTGGGTATCCCCAGCCTTAGTCAGAAGTTCAATTAGGTGCTTCTCCTTCAATTTAATGAGATTATGACTGTGTGTGTATGCTCTCTCTCTCTCTTGTTTAGTTATATTCTCTAGAAAAGATTCTGTTAGCAAAGGACCTTGTTTGCATTTTCATCGTTGGACAGTTAATATTTAGTCTACATGCAATTTGCAGAAGCACAGTAGAGGCAGGTCTATAAAGTTTGTATTTCTTGAGAAAAGTGTTATTTAATGTTTTATTAGCTTTTATTTTTAAAAATCAGTTTCAGGTCCTCAGGATGGAGTAAATTATTCAATATATATTTGTTGAGCACATATCACAAGGAAGGAATTAGGGTAGGCACTGGGGTGGCAGCAGTTAACCAGAAGACAAGGGCTCTGCCCTCATGGAGTTTCCAGCCAAAAGAGAAGGCAGGTAAAGGGGGCCAATAATTAAAAAGTAATAAGTAACGTTTGGGAGAAGCGTAGAGGTCAATCTTTGTGGATAGTGGAAGAAATCCCGTTTAAAGATAATTGCTGAAGGATGAATAGTTACTAGTCAGAAGGTAAGGAGCGAGTTTTAGTAGGAGTGGAGAGGTAGATGTCCAAAGGCTCAGAGACTGCATGTTCTGGTGAAGAAGCAGAACAAGACCACTGTGGCTGGAAAGGAGAAAAAAGGGAGGCAGGAGGGCTTCAAGTAAGACCACCCGCATCCTCAAACGTTACATCATCCAAGGCCTTGAAGAATCAGGGCACATTTTTTTCTGAAAGTCATTGTTAGAGAGACAAACACTAAACAAGTAAGCAAGATGGTTTTAGATCAAGAGTATGAAACAGGGCAGTGGGGCAGAGAAAGCTTAGAGGAGACAATAGTTCGGATGATCAGGAGTGGGTTACATTTGAGCAGAGACCGGAATGGCACAAAAGATCCAACAAAGAAGAGATCTGAAGAAAGGGTAATTCCAGCAAAAGAGTAAACAAGGCAAATACCAGGAAGCAGGGCTGGGCTGTGTGTTGAATAAACAGAAATGAGGAAATGGTTAACTGGAATTTGGACCTAGGCCCTGAGTCCATACTGCCTTCAAATGCCATCACCTATCTGGGCCTCCTGCCCTCCAAGGTTTAGGTGTGTTTTCTGTCTCACTGCACAGTAAATACGTGGGCATTGGGACCATGTCTGCTCATTCATATTTAGACACTCAATGCCTGGGCACTGGCTAGTCCTTATTACACACTGAGTAAAAATTTGTTGCATGAAGGGATCTTTAATATAAAGTGGTCACATATCTAGCGTTAGGATTCTAAGACTGGGAAAGAAAGCAGTTTCAATGTTGAAAACCAATTAGTAATCTAATAACCCCCCCAAAATCCAGAAGTTAAAGCAGTCAGATTACTCGTACAGGTAGATATAGCCTAAATAATAAGACAGGGAAGAAATATATAAAGTAGGGTTTCTAGTAACATTTTGGACTGAGTAACTCTTTGTCCTGGGGGCTGTTCTGTGTATTGTTTAGCGGCATCACTTGCCCCTGCCCATGACATGTCAGTGGCATCCCCTCTGTGGTGACAAACCCAAGTGTCTCCAGATATTGCTCTATGGCCCAGTTGAGACCACTGGTATAAAAATATTCATGCCATGATGCTTTATAAATTGTTGCGGAAGTTGTTGCACCACCCAGAGGGGTTTCAGCTGATTTGTCTGCAAAGTTTTCCCGAGAGGTATGATAAATGTATCCCCTGAATTGAAATACTCTACATCATACATGCATTTGTAGCAGCAGAAAACAAAGATGCTTAATATTTTATTGTTTTTTATGGTGAGTGTTCAGACATCCATCAATGTAAAAGAAACCACTTTCAACATTTTTCTTTATAAATATGTAATATAATTGTAAAGTAAAGCTCCTCTATCATCCTGATGGGGTATCAGACCAATACTTCTCTTGTATATTGAGTTTTATCATGATTCGATTCTATTTTTGAAGTGGAGGGAGAGAGAAGGGGAAAAAAGGTTTGATTTGTAATATGTTGAAATCTATGGAATAACACAGTTCTGCTTTATCATTAAGCTGTACCACACAGCTTTCCTTTACAGCTTTAACAATTTTTTAAAATAGCTTTGGGTTTTTTTCTGATTTTAAATATTCAGAAAATACAGGCAAGTATATAAAAGGAAATTAAAATCATCCATAATCCCACAATCTAGAGGTAACTGTGTACATTACTCTTTTATAGATTCCCTTACTCTTTCATTAAATTATGTACCCTGCACTGTGCTAAGGCTGAGAATTCATGGTGGACCAGATGTACAAGGTGCCGCTTTAGATGAAACCTGCCTGCACATATATTGTATATCCTATCCCTACTTATACCAGATGTACCTAGATACCTGGATGGTTAAATAATGCTTGGGTAGAGAATTGTTTGGCTGTGAGTGACAGAAATCTAAAAAAATATTAACAAATTAATGGCTTTATCTTATTTATGTAATGCAAAGTTTGAAAAGAACCATTCTGGCCTGATTCATTCCACACTTGCTTTGGGAACCCAGGCTCCTTTGAGTTTTCCATTGTGCCTTTTCTAAGCATGGATCCATTACCCCCGTGCTTACAAACGAGCTTCTCCTTCTCAGGTATTCATCTAGATTCCAAACAGGAAAAGAGGGGAAGGGCAAAGAGCAAAATGTAGGGGCCACCTGAATTTGACCCTATCAACCAGTTTTCTTAGAACTTAAAAGAGCTTTCCCTGTGTCACCCATTTATATCTCATTGACAGAAACACTGTCACATGGACCAAAATACAAAAGGTGAAAATAGTACAAAATTATACAAAGTTAAAAGTGATAGACAGCCTTCCAAAAATAGATATACTCCTCCCCCAAGGTAACCATTAGCTGTTCAGTATTAGACTTCCAGGTGCTTGCCTATCTACATACAAAGAGAGCCACACACATAAGCATTAGGGTTTTTTCTTCCCATTAAAACAGTGTGATAGACATTTTCATCTTCTCAGCATTATATCATTGGCAACTTTCTAGACCAATATATTTAGATATGTCATTTAGAAAGAATAATTGTACAACAGACCTCACTGTGAGCATGTCCCATCTTTGTAGATATATAGACTCCAAATTGTTATTACAAATAAAGCCACAGTCTACACCTTTGTACTGTATCCATATGCAAATGGATGACTCCTTTAGATAAGCTTGCTAGAAATAGAGTTACTGGATCAATATGTGTGAAACATTTTTAAATAGTCTAGCATTTACTGCTGTCAAATCGTCTTCCAAAAGGTCATAACCACCTGTACTCCCACCAACAATGTATGAGTTTGCTTTTCTCACACCTTCATTAACAATGGATATTATCAATATTTTAATGTTTTCTAACTACATAAGCACTAATGTATCTCTGGATGGATTTATTTTTAAACTTTTTATTATAAAGGATTTCACATATACTCAAAAGTAGAAGGAATAGTATCATATAATAAATTTCCATTACCCATCATCCAACTCAACAGTTACTAATATAGTGTCACACTCGTTTTATCTGTGTGAGGTTTAATCCTTTTCCTAATTTTCCTGCCATATTCTTTTTTGTTGTTGTTGTTCATCTTTTACTTCTCATCCTAATAGCAATTCTGATTTCTTCCAAAGTCCTATGTATTTGGTCTTAAAGCATCATACCCATGAGTCACGTTTTCTGTCTAGAGCAGAAATAATATATGTGCAGCATTGAGTGTTACCACTTTCCCCTTTCTGCACTTGGCTAGGTATCATTAACTGATGAATACATCACCTTGCAGGAAGCCCAGCCCATCTTTGCGACTCTTTTTAGCACAGCACTTTAGACCAGTGGGTCTCAAACTTTAGCATACCTAAGCATCACTTGGAGAGCTTGTTAAAACACACAGTCTTGGATCCTTCCCCCATAGATTCTCGTTTAGTAGGTCTGAGGTGGCACCTAAGATTCTGCATTTCAAACAACCTACCAAGTGATGTCGATAGTGCCTGTCTATGTATCACATTTCGTTAACATTGTTCTAGGCCAGGGCTTTGAAATTTTAATATGCATGTGATCATCGTGCATCACGCTCGCATGCAGATTTTTTATTCAGTAGGTCTGCTGTAGAGCCTGAGGTTCAGCTTTTCTAGCAAGCTTCCAGGTGATACTGATGGTCCTCAGACTGACTTTGAGTGTCTAGGTCTTCAATAGCTACTCCCAGAGATGGTTTGTGAGGTGAATCAATGGGCTGTGCCTGACCTAGACAAAGGGCTTCCTTGATCTCAAAGTTTCCTAAATATCACTACACAAACGAGAACCAAACTGGCTACAAAATATTCAACTTAGAAACTTTTATTGACATTTAGATTCCAGAGTCCTACAGTGAGAAATTCTGATTCATGGAGTTTGAAGTGGGACCTGGGAGTCTATTTTTCAGACAATTTTTTAGTCAATTCTGGGGCACAAGTAAGTGTTTGAGCCACTAGGTTACATTGCCGTAGATGATGGTGCACAGGTGTTCTTTCTTGGATTCATCTGGTCCCTCTCCAAACCATCCATCTTATCAAGACACATGTATTTGCATTGACCTTTTACATGACTCTGCTGGATGCGTGGGCCATGCAGAAGTGAGTCAGGAGTTGAATCAGAGATGCCCCTGCTTCTCTAGACCTGATAATCTGGTGAAAGATAAAGAGATAAAGATACATAATCAACACATATAGGAAATGAGAGAAGAAAAAATTTCTTCTCTCTTTCCTCCTTTTTGAAAGTTCATTCAGTACATTTAATAGGAAATTTTCCATTTCAAAAAGAAATATCACAAAAGCATAGAAATGTCAAGGTGATAGTTTTTCATGTAACATTAAGTCATAATATGGGCTTTGCACATGGGTTATATTCCTGATTATTAGCTAGGCTTGCAAGTATAACACATGTTGTTCATTACTAGTACATACTACAGAGGGGAAATGAACACCACCTAAAGAACCATAACTTCCTTCATTCCTTGACTTGAGGAGAATTTCAATTTGTAGTCCTAATAATGTACAACTATAGTTTTGCCCTTTTAAGTAATGTGCCAGTGGCAGTCTAGCACAGCATTTTTATTTTCCCAAATTCTCATTTTACATAGCTTTCTATACAGGGTGTAAAAATCACAAAATGCTAATAATGTAGATGATATGGTTACCATATGCTGGATAGTGCTATTTGCTGTCACTGAGATTCTGAACGAACTACTTGAGGAAACAGAACAATGGAGAGGAAAAAGAACGGTAATCAAGCATCAAAGGACTTTTCAAAGGGGGAACTGAGACATCTTTCAGCACTGACCTTTTATAACACTGCTATTGGACTGGGGCTATACCTGTCCATCACCCTTTTCATGGTTGATACTCCACTCGCCACAACTCATTCTTTCAATACCATTGATCCCTTTAACAACATTGGCTGGTAATCACTCTTTGTAAGTCACAAAGTTAGTGGCATTCCTTCTGCCCTGTTTCGTGGTTCACTGTTAGGCAGTCTCAATGTTCTGTCTTGATGAATGCAGCCTGGTAAGTGAATTAGGAAATTCCTCAGGTGGTATAGAGTGATTTTTAGACAGGGTATCGTACTGGTTAAAGGGAGGCATGGGTATAAACCGGCAGCCTCCCATCATCACTAAAAAATTCTACCTCCACTTTTAAAGAAGTTGATCCAGCCTTGAGCAGGTCCTTGATTTGCTTGTCTTTTCTTTGCTGTACAGTGGAATGGTTAGAAGGATTTTTATCTTGGTATGCACTTATTTCTTAATATTTTGGAATATTCTTAGGGAATAAAAAATCCATAGATTTCTAATAAAATATTTTATAAGATGTTACCATTTTAAACTTTATACACATGGTCCCCTTCAATTTTTATGACTACCCTATTTAATAGGCATGATAAATGTTTTAATTGAGATCTTACAGATGAGTAAATTGAGGCTCGGAGGTTAAAGAGTAGAATGGCTGTAAACTGGCAGCTATATACATTATAGAACAACTTAAAGTTGCACAAAAAGAAATGATGTTATGAGGCTAAAACCCTCATTTTCTGACTCTGATTTCTCTACTACACCATTTTTCCCTCGAGGATATCTTTTTACCATATTAAGATTTTATTTTTAGTGTCTTTCAAATCAGAAATGCTGAAAACATGCCGTGACATCAAGCCCTAGAATCAGTTATTTAAGATGTTTTGATTTTGCTGGACACTAATTTCCCCATTAACCATTCTAATGAAGCATATAGCCACTGTTGAGAAAGGAAGACCAGGAGAATGAAATTAGGATATGTAATTCTATTCTGTATATAGCACCATACTGATATAGGTGAATTGCAACCCACTTTACATTCATATTCAGATTTTCCAATCATCTGGGCCATTGATCACAAGAATCTGCCATTAGTTCTAAAATTCAATTAAAGGCATGGGGACCTTTAGTCTGATGGGATAGCTCTGTTGGAGTAGATGAATTTGTATTTCTTCTTCCATGGGAAGTTTTTATATTGCTCAGGATACTTACAAGAGTGGATTTGTTGGCACCATTGTTCTATTTCTTTGATTTCCATTAGAATAAATTATCAGTATTATTTCTGATCCATAGAAGGGAGTGAAATCACTTTGCTTTCATTTCTTTCCTATTCCTGATGGTGGTGACCATGGACAACAGGTACTGAGAACTTACTGTGGATCGGGCACTGTTCTGAATACCATGTACATGTTTGTGCCAAATCCTCTCAACTGCTTTCTGGGGTAGTTATAGTAATCATCCCCATTTTACAGAGGGGGAAACTGAGACTAAAGGGTAGGTAGTGCCTTGTCCAAGTTTACACAGCAGGTAAATGGTAATACTGGGATTCATACCCTAGTTTTCAAGCTGCAGCACCCATTCTCTTAGAGACTAGGTTATGCTGCCTCTCCTGATATAATATGAAACAAAACTGTGGGCCTCTCCTGGTGCTTACAGAAGAAATCTGTTCTGACCCTGGTATCCCATGAGCCCCTATGGTCATACGTCTGACATTACTTGGTTTCCTTCTTATCAAAGTCATTCTACACCACTTTGTCCCTCAGGAAAATGAAAACTATTTTAAGATCTTTTTCAATGTGTGGTCTCTCTTTAAGGCTGAAGGTAGCTATTTCTTTTTAAGGTAAGATGTCAGGTCCATCTTTCCCACTACTGCCCTAATTGTTTCTGCTCATGCTTAATTTACTTACTTGTCACTTTGAACATTTACTATGTGCTAAGTGCTCTAAGCATGTTATATATATTATCTTATTCAGTCGTCATCGTAGCCTTATGAAGTAGGCATGAGTGTATCCTCATTTTACAGATCAGAAAACCGTGCCTTAGAAAGTTGTACTGAGTCGTCCAAAGTCTAACAGGTAGTCCAAAACAGAGCTGGAATTTAACCGAAGAAGTCTGACCCTATTATCTCTTCTTTAGCTTTTCCTCAAAGGATACATGTTTGTCCAGTTAAAGACCATATAGGAGTATCATTGTCATAGGAATAGGTGCCACGTTTTATAAAACTAGGGGTTCTCGTCGTCCTCATAAGTTATAGATGTATCACAAAAAATGACTCTAATAGCAGTTAAAAGCATCATTTGTGGATGACTCATTTCTTACTACAAAACTGAGCATTTTCAAGGTGTCTTAGGTAATGTTTTAACTACCTTGCAGTCTGATGTGCTCTCATGAGCGTGAGAGAAATTGTAGTTAGAGCAAAGTCGTGGAGCCGACAACCTAAGTACAACCCAGGGAGCCTGTGCTGCTCCCTGAAGATCACCATCCATTATGAGGTTCATAGCAAAATCAAGGCTGGGAAGAGCTGTCTCAAAGCATCTAATCTATGCAGAGAATTATTGGTCTCCATTCTCCAGTGAGTCAAGTGTTTACCCAGTGTGCTCAGTCATTTCATGGGTAAGTTCCTGCACCTTTTTTTCAATGAGACAGTCTGAAGTATGTCAAATTCCAGGTGAATTGATTCCAAGTTTGCTGGCAGCTAAACCATTGGCCTGATTCCTGGAAAGGGTCTTCAAGTTTGAGCTTACAACAGATGAACTGGGATCGCTTTCTGGTCCAGCATGTACTAGAGCTTTGGGCACATATCTTAAATCTCTCTAAACCCCAGTTATACTCATAATACAGTAGCAATATAAAGGAATCATACTGTGTGCACATTTTACCTTTTGGCTGATTTTGGAATATAACCTTCTTCCTTGCAGCTGTGATCCCACTATATTGTAAAAGTCTCAGAGCAACAGATGTAACGTGTTTTATGATTATAGGGGATTAATACTTAAACCAAACCAGTAAACTTTGTGTACAAGGAGGAATGCTTGAGACTGTTCTGCCATACCTGTTCACCACTAGAGATTTCATAAGTCCCTTCAAATGCAAAAAGGCAGAGAGCCCCGAATCTGCATATATCATCTTATGTCCTTTCTTTTAGTCTAACTTACGGATTCTCAAGCTTTAGCATGCTTAAGTATTACTGTTTCAGGTTATATGCACCAAGCCACTTTGCCCTACTTTGTAAGCAATACAAAGGATTTTTAAGAATAACTTTTGCATAATTTTCTTATTATCTCTAAGTATAATATAATTCACCTCCTGTAAGATAAAACTCCATGGCATTACTATTTATATTCCTGGGTGTCCAAGCGCTTACAGTGAAAGCTCCTAAATGCCTCTGAGCCTCAGTTTCCTTCTCAGTAAAATGTAATAATAAAACCCACCTTAACGTACTTTAGTGAGGACCTAATTCAATTCATGACTGTATCTACATAAAAGTTCTTGTGTAACAGCTGGCACATTGTATGTACCTAGCAAACCTTATTTCCCTTCCCATCTCACCCTCCCTACAGCCCATCCCATGCCAAAAAGCAGGAATGGGTGATCATTCCTGGGTTCAAAAACATACAACTGTTTTCAGTTGCCCTTAATTTGCTTTCATACATCGTGTAACTGAATTAGTTGCAAAATACTCATTGATGAGTTGAATCCTCTTGGGTAAATGGTTGTGCAGTTTTGCACATCTTGTCAAGTTAGGTAAATGCTATAAGTAAAAGGATGGATACATCAACTTTAACCAGAAGCCAAGACCCGAGATTTCCCTAGAACACCTGCTGCTCTGTGTGATCTCATCTACAGGTTGACAGCATTTTGATATTGAATCTGCTTAGATGCCCACTTCAGCCAAAAAAGTTTGAAAGAGGGAAGAATTAGATGAGATTTGAGTCTTCCTCTTTCTGTGTTTTTCAGCCCCACCAACCTTAATTGCACTTTTAATGATGTCAGAGGACATCACTTGAAAGGGTGTGTTCCTACTAAAGTCTCAACACTTATGAAGGTTGTTGGGTTATTCTTAACTTTTTAGGACTTTTGAAATTAAAAATAAAGTATGCTATACATCCATCAAGCAGTGCACATTCTTCAGAATGGTCAAAATTTAAAAGATTGATAATATAATATTAAGTGTTGGTGAGGATATAGAATAGCTAGAACTTTCATACTTTTCCGGTAAGAATGTCAAATGATAAACTACTTTAGAAAACTAGCAATCTTTAACAAAATATATGCCTCCCCTATGACCCAGCAGTCCTGTTACCTAGCATGTGTCCTTAGGACATTAATAATGGATATGTCTTCAAAAAGATCATGCATGTTTTTATTAGCTTTATTCACAGTAGCCAATGTCTGTCAATAGGAGAATGGTAAATGAATCATGATGTGTTCATATGATAGAAAATTACAGAGCAATAAAAAAGAATAAATACATATATATTCAATACATGGATGAAGCTCAAAAACATGTTGAATGAAAGAAGCAAGTTACAGAAGGGTTCATAAGGTATAATTCCATTAATGTGAAGTACACAAATAGGCAAAAACAATCTACACTGTTTACAGTCAGAATAATATTTGCCTCTGGTGGGTAGCTGATGACTGGGAAGGGGCACATTTACATCTTTCTGGGGGATGAAAATGTTCTAAATATTGATCTAGATGATGCCAATATGTAAAAATTTACAAAGATGTGCTTTAAAGTTTTGTAGATTTCACTATGTCCACATTATATACCTCAAATTCCAAATAACCTATATATTGTACTGGAAGAGATTTAATAACATAAGATATATCACTGGAAATTAGTGACTTTATATGAAAAGGCTTCTAAATGCCCAGTTCCTTCAACAAATACATAGCATGAAGAAAGGCATGAAAGTAGTTCTTTAGTAGTTCTAAAGAACTACTAAAGAACTACTATTACAGATTAAACTACTATTACAGATTAAAAATTATTTAATAAACAATCAAATGCAATTTATGTGGACTATCTTTTGGTCCTAATTTGTTTTAAACTGAAGTTTTTAGGGGGCCATTGGGGGAAAATTGAACTTGGGCTGGTTGCTAAGTGATATTAAGGGTATATTATTAATTTTGTTGGGGGTGATGACTCAAGGTGAAATGATAGTGTGTCTGGGATTTGTGTTAAGCATTTCAACCAATACAGTGAGAGCAGAGAGATGAAACAAGAAAGGCCAAATGTTGAATTTCAGGAATAAAGCCCAGTTTTATGAATTAGGTGACTAAAATATGTAGCAAATAATAAACCAGTGTCAAAGTGGCATGAGGGATGAGTTAATGAGTCTTTTTTTTTTTTTTTTTTTACAGTAGGTCCTTGTTGGTTATCTATTTTATATATAGTAGTGTGTGTATGTTAGTCCCAAACTCCTAATTTATCCTTCTCCCCCACTTTCCCCCTTTGGTAACCATAAGTTTGTTTTCTATGTCTGTGAGTCTGTCTGTGTTTTGTAAATAAGTTCATTTGTTCATTTTTTTAGATTCCACATATAAGTGATACTTGTCTTTGTCTGACTTACTTCACTTAGTATGATAATCTCTAGGTCCATCCATGTTGCTGTAAATGGCATTATTTCATTCTTTTTTTATGACTGAGTAGTAGTATTCCATGGTGTGTGTGTGTGTGTGTGTGTGTGTGCGCGCACGCATGTGTGTGTATCACATCTTCTTTATCCATTCTTCTGTCAATGGACATTGAGGTTGTTTCCATGTCTTGACTATTGTAAATAATGCTGCAATGAACACTGGGGTGCATGTATCTTTTCAAATTATGGTTTTCTCCAGATATATGCCAAGCTGCAGCTCTGAGTTTGAAAGAGATCAGATAAAGAGATCAGATAAAGAGAACAAAAGCACTAGCAGAGCCTGAAGCCCCTCAACACTAAAGAGTAGACAGTGATAGTAGAGACCCTCGAGGATGCTAAGAAAGATTAATGACAGAGAACTGGGAGGGGAAAAAAGCAGAAAGCCCAGGAAAGTTAGGAACTATAAAAAGTATCTTTTGAATTTCATTCAGCAATTATTTTTGAGCACCCACACTCTAGGCACTGGAATTGGGCTGTTGAGAGGTCACTGGTGACATCTTCCTGGGGCTGTCCCAGTGGGCTCCCTGGGGACAAGCATGAGGTGGCAGTAATGGAGAGCAGTCAAGACATTGAGTAGTAACTCTTACTAGAAGGGTAGGAGACAAAGCAGAGTGAGCTGGTGATGGAAATTTGAAAGCACTCTCTACTCCTAGAGTTGATACACCAAGAGGAGACCATCTTACTGGGAGAGCCAGGCCCCTTGGCACTGCACTTGTAACAAGGCCATCCTCGGGGCACAGTTGGAACAGGCTCATTGCATTTCAAACAGGGAAACTCAGCAGTCATAGGGCCCTGCAGTCAACCACACTGCAAAAAAAAAAAAAAAGCCAGAAAACAGTAATTTCTCCAGCAGAGAATCAAAAGTGACCTACTTTCAGACTTCTTGGGCTCTGCATGCCCAAGTGGAGACCCTATTTGCCAAGTCTCGGCCCACAGTTAATTCACTTTCATTTTACTTTTCCTTACTCCTGGATTGAATTATTGTCACCTTCCTGAAAAGCTGCATGTGTAATGGAAAAGCTGACACGGGCCAAAGTGGACTCTAGCAGCCCAAATGAGGCTCCTATTATCGCCCTGTTACAGGAGGAAGAGGCTTCTCTTTGCCCTTCATTCATCACCTACTAACTATGAAAACCTAATCAAGCCACTTTGTTTTAACGGCATCTGTTCTGCCCGCCCCCTAACCCCGCTCCAGGAGCAGACAGATGAGTTCCATTTGGAGTTGACGTTATTGTGCATGAAAATCACAGTCAGGGGCCATGAGATTTTTCCTTGGCGTCGATGGGACGGGAAGCATTAGGAACTGCTCCCTTAAAGTCCAAAGCAGAACACCTGGCTCGTGGGCAGCCTCTGAGACCATCGTATCGCACACTGAGAACAAAGGACTTCAGCTTTGCATTATGCTTCCTGCTGAAGGCTTTTAAGACCCCTCCTGATGTTTTCATATGCATTTTCAGTGTGTTAAAAACATATCCAAGGAAATGATTTTAATAGTGGGTGTTTCCTGGCCTGTGTCACACACAACATACACTTCCAATTACGACCATTTATCCCTCCCTCCACCGTGCCCTGAAGCAAGGCCCCTTTGTGAAATCTCATTATACCTGCTTCTTTCCTTAAAATGAAGAACACTTTTAGATCTTTCACCAGGCACAATTCTCCTGTTTGGAAGATTTTTTGTTTGATGGTGGGTTATTTTTCCCCCTATGGGAGGGGGATTATTTTTATTATTTTTCTGAGAGCCCCAAAATGATTGGAGGCCTGGTATTTATTTATTTTAACACCAGTTTTCACAGGACACTGTTGAGGAGCTAGTGCAGATGCCCTTTAGTGAAGCCCTTTCCTTGGGTCCTGAAAGCTCCCTGGCTCTTGATTTTCATTACTTTTTTTTCTGGTCAAGGGTGATCTCTCCTCTCCTTGCAGGGCTGAGAGTTCACGGCTGATTCTAACCCAGAATTCACAGAAATAGAAACATACGCTCCTTGAGATCATCGTTCTCTCCCATTTGCAGCTGCTCACGTGTCACAGGGCAAAACAGAAGGTGGTTCCAGGCCCCCGTGTGATCCCTGCCATTGCCGCAGGCACAAGAAGCACATTTATTGTTTTCAGCAGCTTTGCTAAGATGGAGCTACCCTTGGGCTAGTGTTTGTGTCGAATCTCAAGCAGTCAGTGAAAGCAGAAATGAGGCAAAGAAAACGCACATTGATTCTGGGAAACTTCCATTTCCTTGGCTTGGCTTACTGGAGAATTTGGTCCCTGGAAGATGATGTTGCCATTTGCACCAAGTCAGAGCGGCTGTCTGTCAAGGGAGGCTAGCGCTCTTTATATTATTTGTATTCTTACCTAGCCCGCATATTTAATGATGTCTCTTCTCCATTTCTCATCCAGACATATTTCCCTATCTGCTTTCAATGCTAATGCCTCCCTGTCCTGATTTTCAAATTAAATATTGTACTTAAAATATTAACACTCCTTGCTCTTTGATTCTTTGTTTATTCATCTTATGCAAAACGCAACAGTGTGCCCTCCATCTGTATTAAATGCTACTGTATGGGCAGATTCAATGACTTATTAATGACTGTTCCATGATATGGAGAGCAAGGGCTTTATAAAATCATAAAATTCTTATTCAGAAATGCTCTGCTGGTACTACCCTGTAGGGAAAAAATGAAATATGTCTATCTTTTCAAAGAGAAAATGACTTGCTTTGTGAAGACCACTGTAGAGATAACCAAGTATTGAAACTAGGCCAAGTTACTTCAGTCTCCAAGGAGTTAGATCATGTCTTGAAGTATCTGGGTACGTAAATTTTTGTAACATTTTTTGGAAGTTAAAACCACATCCCATAAAGGTATATAGCTCAATGAATTATCAATCACCAACTGTATGGTCAACAAATAGTATATTTTTAAGGTGCCTTGTTCCTCTCTCTGGCCCATATTCTATTGGGTTGTTTCTGCTTTTTGTATGGTTTATAGGTGGTGTTTCTATACATTTTTATAAGCCCTAGATATGAGTCCTCTGTCTATTGTGTGTGTTAATAAAAGCCCACTGTGGAAGCTGCATTTTCACTCTTGTAATGGTGTCTTTTGATGAATTGAAGTTCTTCATTTTATTGCAGTCCAATTTATCAAGCTCTTCCACGGGGGTTAGTGGGATATTATTTTTTATTCTATTTTCAAAACCTCTCCCTATCCCCACGTCATGAAGATAGTCTCCACTATTACTTCCTAGAAGATTTAGTGCCTGTCCTTTGCAGTTAACTCTACATGTACCCAGAAATTTATTTTGGTGTTAGTGTGAGAGTTACAGGATGTCCCTAGAATATTCGTGGAAGCGCTTGGCATGGCTAGTTTATCTTTCATAAAGACCTTTCTGGCTGCGATACAGAAGATGGACAGGATTTGAAGCAGGGAGAACATTTTGAATATTCTGCCTCAACAGCTCAGGTGAGAAATGATTGAGGCTGGGAATTGGGTGGTAGCAGTGAAAATGGAGAGTGGTGGCTGGATTTGAGATATGTTTCAGAAGTTGAGCCTTCGAATTTTACAGGTGGGGGAAGAGAAGAAGTGAAATTAAGGATGCCTCCTTGGTTCTTGAATTAAGCAACTGAGTGAGTGATGGTATTATTAATCATGGTTGAACAGACCAAAAAAAAAAAAAAAAAGATTTGTAGGGCAAACTGAAGAACTATGTTTGTTCAGGTGAAGTTTGAGATGACTCGCTAAGTGGGAATGACTGAATGAAGGAGTGAATTAGTGGACTTGTCCATGATAGATTAGCAAGTCATTGGTAGAACTCGAGTTTGCAGATGTTTAACTCTTATCCATTATACCAACATAATCCAAAGAATATTCCATTGAATCTAGTTTCAAAGTATTGCAGAAAAACAAAGTAATGATCCTCTGGTCACGTATTTTATTATTAACTCCCTTGACAATTTAATATATATATTATGTAAGTCTCTGAGAAATTCTGGAAGAAGAAAAAATACTTCTTTGGCTTTATTTAACCCAGTATTTCTCAAATGTATTTTTCCATAAAAGCATTTTTAGAGGAGACCTTTAAGATGTCCCCAAATAGTATTAATGCTCTATGGAATAATCTTTAGGAAAAGTTTTTCGTTAATCTGCTACCATGTTAACATGTTAACACACACACACACATGCACACACACATGCACACACACACATGCACACACACATACATGCACACACACATACATGCACACACACATGCATACACACACATGCACACAGACACATGCACACACACACATGCATACACACACATGCACACACACATGCACACACACATGCATACACACACATGCACACACATGCACACACACATGCACACACACACATGCATACACACACATGCACACACACATGCACACACATGCATACACACACATGCACACACACATGCATACACACATGCACACACATGCACACACACATGCACACACATACATGCACACACACATGCACACACACACATGCATACACACACATGCACACACACACATGCACACACACACACATGCACACACACATGCACACACACACAATGCACACACACACATGCACACACACACATGCACACACACACGCGCATGCTGGAGACTATGGCCTTACTGCAACACTCAAAAAATGTATAAGCAATAAACATCATTGTTGTTCAAGTTTGTCTGTTTCTGCGATCTTGCACAAGTGGTAAAATGTCTTTTAACTGCCCTTTCTCAAGGGCGGTTCCCCCGTGTCATAATAATTGAAATTTAAGATTTTATGGAGTTGTAATTAAATTGTCCCCTTTGAACCTTTGTTGACTGAAGCTGCATATTAACCACATCCCATGTAGACAGGAGTAGCAAGAAATATTCTGAACACCAACTGCTACAAGATAACATAACAAGCTTTGACAGCTTCCTAATTACCTGACTACCCAGTAGTTAAGAACTCTTTAATATTGTAGCAATTCTCTTCTTTGCACGTAAGTCAAAAGGTATATCTAATTTGCTATTTAATTGATATCTATATTGCTGCTTTAAAAAGAAATTATGTTCCCCCAGTATGTTTAACCATTAATTTGTAACCTTTGATCTGCATGCGAGAAATAATTATAAAAAGAAATTACTTGTTATCAACCACGATGATGTCAATAACAGATATATCTAAAAACTGCAACTAAGAATGGATTGAATCCTTTTTTTAAGCAAACTCTCCCTTTTCCTCCAGATCTAGCCCACTTTCTCTTTAACAGCTATGTATTGCAAGATTTTTCACCCTGATAAGCTGTATTTTTCTCATCTGTAGAATAGGGAATATAATAATCTGAAGGTCATCATGAGCATTAAATAAAAATGATTCATGTAAAAGTATTAGAACAGAATCTGACCCATAT